>NC_141017.1:14897452-15487252 GCF_052327205.1 Somniosus microcephalus | reverse complement strand
GGAGTGTTACAGTGCGGGGTGTGGGTAGGTGTGGGAGTGTTACAGTGCGGGGTGTTGGTAGGTGTGGGAGTGTTACAGTGCGGGGTGTGGGTAGGTGTGGGAGTGTTACAGTGCGGGGTGTGGGTAGGTGTGGGAGTGTTACAGTGCGGGGTGTGGGTAGGTGTGAGAGTGTTACAGTGCGGGGTGTGGGTAGGTGTGGGAGTGTTACAGTGCGGGGTGTGGGTAGGTGTGGGAGTGTTACAGTGCGGGGTGTGGGTAGGTGTGGGAGTGTTACAGTGCGGGGTGTGGGTAGGTGTGAGAGTGTTACAGTGCGGGGTGTGGGTAGGTGTGGGAGTGTTACAGTGCGGGGTGTGGGTAGGTGTGGGAGTGTTACAGTGCAGGGTGTGGGTAGGTGTGGGAGTGTTACAGTGCGGGGTGTGGGTAGGTGTGGGAGTGTTACAGTGCGGGGTGTGGGTAGGCGGGAGAGTGTTACAGTGCGGGGTGTGGGTAGGCGGGAGAGTGTTACAGTGCAGGGTGTGGGTAGGTGTGGGAGTGTTACAGTGCGGGGTGTGGGTAGGTGAGAGTGTTACAGTGCGGGGTGTGGGTAGGTGTGGGAGTGTTACAGTGCGGGGTGTGGGTAGGTGTGAGAGTGTTACAGTGCGGGGTGTGGGTAGGTGTGGGAGAGTTACAGTGCGGGGTGTGGGTAGGTGTGAGAGTGTTACAGTGCGGGGTGTGGGTAGTTGTGGGAGTGTTACAGTGCGGGGTGTGGGTAGGTGTGAGAGTGTTACAGTGCGGGGTGTGGGTAGGTGTGTGAGTGTTACAGTGCGGGGTGTGGGTAGGTGTGGGAGTGTTACAGTGCGGGGTGTTGGTAGGTGTGGGAGTGTTACAGTGCGGGGTGTGGGTAGGTGTGGGAGTGTTACAGTGCGGGGTGTGGGTAGGTGTGGGAGTGTTACAGTGCGGGGTGTGGGTAGGTGTGGGAGTGTTACAGTGCGGGGTGTGGGTAGGTGTGGGAGTGTTACAGTGCGGGGTGTGGGTAGGTGTGGGAGTGTTACAGTGCAGGGTGTGGGTAGGTGTGGGAGTGTTACAGTGCGGGGTGTGGGTAGGTGTGGGAGTGTTACAGTGCGGGGTGTGGGTAGGTGTGGGAGTGTTACAGTGCGGGGTGTGGGTAGGTGTGGGAGTGTTACAGTGCGGGGTGTGGGTAAGTGTGAGAGTGTTACAGTGCGGGGTGTGGGTGTGTTACAGTGCGGGGTGTGGGTAGGTGTGGGAGTGTTACAGCGCAGGGTGTGGGTAGGTGTGGGAGTGTTACAGTGCGGGGTGTGGGTAGGTGTGGGAGTGTTACAGTGCGGGGTGTGGGTAGGTGGGAGTGTTACAGTGCGGGGTGTGGGAGTGTTACAGTGCGGGGTGTGGGTAGGTGTGAGAGTGTTACAGTGCGGGGTGTGGGTAGGTGTGAGAGTGTTACAGTGCGGGGTGTGGGTAGGTGTGGGCGTGTTACAGTGCGGGGTGTGAGTAGGTGTGGGAGTGTTACAGTGCGGGGTGTGGGTAGGTGTGGGAGTGTTACAGTGCGGGGTGTGGGTAGGTGGGAGTGTTACAGTGCGGGGTGTGGGAGTGTTACAGTGCGGGGTGTGGGTAGGTGTGAGAGTGTTACAGTGCGGGGTGTGGGTAGGTGTGAGAGTGTTACAGTGCGGGGTGTGGGTAGGTGTGGGCGTGTTACAGTGCGGGGTGTGAGTAGGTGTGGGAGTGTTACAGTGCGGGGTGTGGGTAGGTGTGAGATTGGTGCTTCAAGGGCTGTACAATGCTCAGTATTGCACCAAGCAGCGCATCACAGACAGATGAGATTCTGCTCTTGAATATTTCTCTGCAGTGCACTCCATTGGGGAGCTTCATGGGTCGGTGCTGTGTACTGCCGGCTGTTTTTGACAGGCCTGTTGTCAGTGACGGAGATGGAAAGAATAAAAGACTGATTTGCTTTTACACAGTGGTGGGTTTTTGCCTTCACCTCCTGAATGGGTATCTGGTGGAACGGATCGCACATTCTTTAAACATCCTGTCAGGTTATCATTCCATTGTCGTATCTTATTCAACCCTGAGAATTCTCAATGTGATTCACATATAATGAATTCTTCCAAACGCTTTGATCATTGCTCTATAGGGAAACACATTGTGATACTGCAAACAGCACTGGTGAGAGTGGAATGTTGGTACAGCACCTCTGACAATGCAGCACTCGTATCCGAACTGCGCTGAAGTGTCCGCCTACTTTATACCCCCAGTCATAATCCAGGCTGACACTCCACATGCAGTGCTGAGGGAGCTGCACTGTCGGAGGTGCCGTCTTTCGGATGAGACGTTAAACTGAGGCCCCGTCTGCTGTCTCGGGTTTACATAAAAGATCCCGCGGCACTATTTCGAAGAAGAGCCGGGGGAGTTATCCCCGGTGTCCTGGGGCCAATATTTATCCCTCAATCAACATCACTAAAAAACAGATGATCTGCTCATTATCACATTGCTGTGTGTGGGAGCTTGCTGTGCGCATGTTGGCTGCCGTGTTTCCTACATCACAACAGTGACCGCACTCCAAAAAGTCCTTCATTGGCTGTGAAGCGCTTTGGGATGTCCTGAGGTTGTGAAAGGCGCTATAGAAATGCAAGTCTTTCTCGGACTTCTTACTCAGAGGGGAGCGTGTTACCATCCGAGTGAAGTCAACCTGCTGTCAGGTTGTGGTATATCAGACAGATGCTATTCAACGCACCAGGAACTGAGAGTAGAGGGGCGGGGAGGAGCTTAGCACCAGATATCACTGGAGTTGGAGCTTCCACTGAGGAATCCCTTTGTAGAAAGAGAGAAAGAATTTGCATTTCTGTAGCGCCTTTCACGACCTCAGGACGTCCTAGAGCGCTTGACAGCCAATGAAGTACTTTTTGAAGTGTAGCCACTGTTGTAATGTAGGGAAACACAGCAGCCTATTTGTGGATAGCAAGATCCCATAACCAGCGCAGGTAATGGCCATGAATTATCGCGGCGCTGTTCCCGCTCTGCTGCTGTGACACCGCCTGAAGCCGTGCTGAAATGGGCCGTGAGGCCACACGTCCAGCAGCAGCACTGAGAGAATTCCCAGCCAATCAGATTCAGTGATGTTCGCCATGACAACGCCCCTGCTCTCCTTCGAATAGTGCCCTGGGATCTTTCACCTCCACCTTAGAGGGCACACGGGGCTTTGGTTTTAACACATCATCCGAAAGACGGCACCTCCGACAGTGCAGCACTCCCTCAGTACTGCCCTGGAATGGCAGCCTAGATTATGTGCTGGAGCCTATGCAGTGGAACATAGGAATATAAGTTATGACATGAATCTTGTCATTCATGTGAAAATGACTTATGAAATAATACTGGGCGGCCTGCTGGTGGCGCTGTCCAGGGAGAGTATAAATACTCGGGCACGGGCCCAGCTTGCTCAGGACATTCTTTAACAGGAACTAGTGAAGGACACAACTAGATCTCCATGTTGAAAAGCAGTTGATTAAAGCCTTGTTTAACACTCAGACCAAGTGCCTAGTAGTTTTCTTACATCAGGTTATAAAACAGAAAATGCTGGAAATACTCCGCAGGTCAGGCAGCATCGGTGGAAAGAGAAACAAAGTTAACGTTTTGGGTCGACTCTGTTTCTCTCTCCACAGATGCTGCCTGACCTGCTGAGTATTTTCAGCATTTTCTGTTTTTCTTTCGGATTTCCAGCATCCACAGTTCAGGAAACTTTCGATTAACCGGCCACTAAATAACCGGAACGCTCTATCCACCGGCAAAATTCAGGAGTCGGTTAAGATAACTTTTTTTACTTTTAGTTACTTTTTTTACTCATTTGTGGCTGTGCAAGCGTGTCGCTGAAGCTGTTGCTAAGCAACAGGGTTTGTTGCTTTAGACGGAGCTCTGAGCTCCATATGTTTTAACTATAGCGTTCGGTTATCCGGCATTGTTGATGGACCGGCACCAGGTCGGTCCCGTCCGTGCCGGATACCAGAAAGTTTCCTGTATTTTCCTTTAGTTTTAGGAATATAGGAACAGGAGGAGGCCATTCAGCCCCTCGAGCCTGTTCCGCCATTCAATTTGATCACGGCTGATCTGTATCTTAACTCCATCTTGGTTCTGTATCCCTCGATATCCTTACCCAACAAATATTTATCAATCTCAGTTTTGAAATTATCATTTGGACCCTCGAGCCACAACAGCTTTTTGTGAGAGAGAGTTCCAGAATTCTACTCGCCTTTGTGTGAAGAAGTGCTTCCTGACATCACCCCCTGAATGGCCTGGCTCTGATTTTAAGGTTCTGCCCCCTTGTTCTGGGCAGCAGAGGAAATAGTTTCTCTCTATCTACCTGATCAACTCCTTTCATCATCTTAAACACCTCAATTAGATCATCCCTTAATCTTCTATACTCAAGGGAATACAAGTCTATGTAACCTGTCCTCATAACCTGAATTGAGTGGGTTTTGAACCCACAACCTTCTGACCCAGAGGTGAGAATCATAGAAATTTACAGCACAGAAGGAGGCCATTCGGCCCATCGTGTCTGTGCCGGCCGACAAAGAGCTCTCCAGCCTAATCCCAGTTCCCAGCTCTTGGTTTGTAGCCCTGTAGGTTACAGCACTTCCAGTGCATATCCAAGCACTTTTTAAATACGATGAGGGTTCCTGCCTCTACCACCTTTCAGGCAGTGAGTTCCAGACCCCAACACCCCCAATTCTCCTCAACTCCCCTCTAAACTTCCGACCAATTACTTTAAATCTATGCCCCCTGGTTATTGACCTCTTTGCTAAGGGAAATAGGTCCTTCCTATCCACTCTATCTCGGCCCCTCATTATTTTATACACCTCAATTAAATCTCCCCTCAGCCTCCTCTGCTCCAAAGAAAACAACCCCAGCCTCTCCAATCTTTCCTCGTAGCTAAAATTCCCCAGCCCAGGCAACATCCTCGTAAATCTCCTCTGCACCCCCTCTAGCGCAATCACATCCTTCCTGTAATGTGGTGACCAGAACTGCACCCAGAACTCTAGCTGCGGCCTAACTAGTGTTTTATACAGTTCAAGCATAACCTCCCTGCTCTTATATTCTATGCCTCGGCTAAGAGTGCTACCACGGAGCCAAGACCTGGTGTCGGATAGGATGTGGGCAGCAGAGATTTGGAGGAGCTGAAGCTTATGGAAGGTGGAGGAATTTAACCGGAATTGAGGAATGTACCTTGTTGCTGTTGGCTCCGTTGGTAGCCTTCAGTGTGCACATGGAGAGTAGCCAATGACATTATTTTTCACATCCCGTGACTCAAGCACTTAATCCACAGAGGTGGAATCAGCAAGTCTATTTATAAATTGGAGGAGCTGAGAAATGGCGGTGGTTTTCCCGGCATGACAAGAATGCTGTTTTCTTTAAATAATTTAATTTAAGGTTGTTTGGCAGTCCAGTTGTTTGCAAACGGCAGCGAGATACCAACAGGCCCCTCCACAAAGTAAAAAAATTACCCACCATTTTCAAAAAAATCAGTGTTTTGCTGTCCCGATTTCTGTTTCAAAACTTCTGGGCATTTACAATCTGAGACTCTGCTGAATGGGAATAAGGAAAACACCATCCCAGGAAGGCCTCAAGCAAGGCCCATACTCATAGGCCCCAACTTAGAAGGGTGGCAATCTTACTCAGGCTTGCTTTGGCCTGTCTGGGCCCACCTGAGGCATGCCTGTGGGTTGTCTGAGGCTGGGCTGAGGTTGCCTGAAGCTTATCTGAGGCCTGTTGGGATTGCCTGGGGCCTAACAACCTGGGGCTTGCTTGAGGCCTTTCTGAGTGTTGTTTCCTCATTGCAATTCATCAGGTTCTGTTCAGCCCTCAGACTGTAAATATTTCCCCTCTCTGCCTGATTTATTGAACCTGTCATCATCTCTGCAACACTTTTATTTTTCATTTTCACGTTGTTAGATCCGTGGTTCAGTGGATAAATAATTACACGGATGCTGTACATAAACAAACAACAGGTCTTTACTGGAGGAGGGTCATCTCTAGACTGGGGTACAGAGGCATGCGCACAGCTTATATACCGGTGTGGTTACTGCCGGTACTACAGTATACAGGAGCTGTAAAAAGTAGTTCTGACTTAAAGCACATACACTACAATACCTCCCTTTTTAGATTAATAATACCCCCTTAATATTCAAATAACAATTACATTTTTACATGTACATTTAATAACAGAAGTCCATTTATAGATTCAGTCTTTGGGGCGGCTTCCTGACCCTTTCGGGATAGCGCCTTTCCGGAGGTTCTTGTTCTTGGTGCAGAGGCGATTCTGACCCCTTTTCATCGGGTAGTTCATCGGTTTCCACTGCTACTGGGTCTGAAGTAGATGCTACCGGTATGTCGGGTTCATCCCCAGGTACTCGAGACATGGGGTTGACGCCTTCCTGTGACGCTAAGATCAGATCGACGTGGCATCTCACAATGTTCTCCCCGACATCCACTGTGTACATTAATGGCCCCTGCCTTGTACATATCGTTCCGGGTTGCCACTTCTCTGTTCGATAGTCACGGGCCAAGACTGGTTGCCCTACATTGAAGCTCCTTGTCGGCTTCTCGTTGATGTGCTGGAATTGTTTGTCCTCAACATTTCTTCGCACATTTGGTCTGAGCAAGTCCAGACAAGATCTCAACCTTCGGTTAAAGAACATCATGGCCGGGGTCTGGTTGGTAACTGCATGTGTCGCGTTTCGGTAGGCTAATAAGAAATTGTCCATCTTATGCTGTAGTGGAATTTCCTCATCGCACATGACCTTTATCGCCTTCTTAAAGGTTTGTACGAACCTCTCAGCCAATCCATTGGTGGCTGGATGATACGGGGCGGATGTGTAATGCCTTACCCCATTCCTTTTCATGAATTTTTGGAACTCGTCGGACACAAACTGGTCCATTATCAGAGCAGATCTGCTCTGGCAAACCGTTTCTGGCAAATATGGTCCGTAGGACTGCAATCGTTTACTCTGTAGTGGTTGAAGACATCTTTATCACCTCAGGCCACTTTGAATGAGCATCCACTGCTATTAAGAACATAGAGTCCATGAATGGACCAGCAAAATCAATGTGCACCCGTTGCCATGGAGAGGAGGGCCACTCACATGTGTGTAGAGGGGCATGTGCTGGTGCATTTTGGACCTTCTGGCATCCTAAGCAGCTCTTAGTTAGGTCTTCGATTTGTTGATCGATTCCCGGCCACCACACATAAGCCCTAGCAAGGCTTTTCATTTTCACTCCCCCCAGATGACCTTCATGTAGCTCCTTTAGCACTCTCTCCCTTAACTTGGGTGGAATCACCACTCTGGATCCACACATCACTGTCCCCTGGCATATTGACAGCTGTTCTCTTCTGGATGAGAATGCTGGCAACAGTGAGTCGCCATGTGTTGGCCATCCCCTCACCGTCAATTCATATACCCGTGACAGCGTCGGATCATTGCGGGTCTCCTTCTCTATATCCGCGTTTGTTACTGGCAATCGTTCAATTATCGACGAATAAAATATCTCGATAGGGTCCACTGCTGGTGCTTCCTCCACCATAGGCAGTGGCAGGCGCGATTGCCCATCAGCGTTCCCATGCTGTTTCGTGCCTTTATATTCTATTTCATATTGATTCGCCCCTAGAAACAGGGACCATCTTTGTAACCGCTGTGCAATCATTACTGGCACGCCCTTCTTAGGATTAAAGATGGAGACAAGTGGTTGGTGGTCAGTCAGCAAGGTGACCTTCTGCCCATGTAGATAATGGTTGAATTTTTTTACTCTCCATACTAGGCTGAGGGCCTCCCTGTCAATCTGGGCGTAGTTGTGCTCGGCTGAGGTTAGTGACCGAGACGCAAAGGCCCCTGGCCTCTCCAACCCGTCTGGGAATTTGTGCGACAGCACCGCTCCAATGCCGTAGGGTGATGCATCACATGCCAAACGAATTGGTAGTGCTGGGTTGAAATGGGCCAACACCTCTTTTGATGTGATCAAGTCTTTACACTTCTGGAAAGCTCGTCTACGTTCGTCATCCCACTTCCATGGTACCCCTGTTTGCAGTAGGGTGTTCAGCGGGTGTAGTACCGTAGACAAATTTGGTAAGAACTTGTGGTAATAGTTTACCAGCCCGAGGAACGACCTCAGTTGTGACACATTTTCCGGTGCTGGAGCCTTGACTACTGCCTCAATCTTGTCAGGGGACTTATGTAACCCCTCTTCATCGATGACGTGGCCGCAATACGAGATCTGTTTCTGGAAAAACTCGCACTTGTGGCGATTAGCTCGTAGCCCATATTCCTTTAATCTGGCGAGCACCTTCTCCAAGTTAGCGAGGTGACCACCGTCATTTTCGCCCGTGACCAAGATGTCGTCCAAATAACACTGGGTCCCTGGAATCCCTTGCAGGACCTGATCCATCGCCCTTTGCCAGATAGCCGGAGCCGAGGCTACTCCAAACACCAGCCGGTTGTATTAATAGAGACCTTTATGGGTGTTGATCGTAAGGTAATGTTTCGAAGCTTCTTCTACCTCCATTTGCAAATACGCCTGGGCTAGATCAATTTTGGTGAAGCGTTTACCACCAGATAGCGAGGCGAAAATATCCTCAATTCGTGGAAGCGGATATTGCACCGTGTGAAGGACTGGGTTCACTGTCACCTTACAATCCCCACAGATGCGGACCTTCTTTGGTTCCCCAGGCGTATTACTCAACGACCTCTTCATTACAGGGACGATGGGTGTAGCCCACTCGCTCCAGTCCACTTTGGACAGTACTCCTGAACGTTCCAGCCCTTCCAGCTCTGCTTCATCCGCTGGTCTGATCGCATAAGGCACTGGTCTGGCCTTCAGAAACTTTGGGCTTGCATTATCCTCTATTTTAATTGTTGCTGTTATTCCTTTTAGTGTTCCTAGTCCCTCCTGGAACACTTCTTTTGCGTCAGTTAGCATTTTTGACAGTCGTCCAGGTGTGACGTCGTCATCCTTTTTGGCCTCCACCTGCAGTGCCTGTATGGAATGCCAATCTAAATGTATCTTCCAGATCCACTCACGTCCTAGCAGTGGTGGTCCTCCATTTGGCAATACATATATATCCATTTTAGGTATTTCCTGACCTTTATATGTCACTTTCACCCTTATTTTTCCTTTGGGGTAGACTTTTTGCCCCATATACGTCTTCAAGACAATCTCTGTAGCTTTCAAGGGTATGTGTGAAAATAGCCGCTTGTAATCTCTTTGATTTATGACTGTTAGAGCTGACCCTGTGTCCAATTCCATTTCCACTTGGACTCCGTCTATCTTGAGTGTAACCCAGATAGTCTGGTGATCCTCTATTTCGGTTACATTATGTAGTTTCAGACAACCCAGCTCCTTGCTTCCGGAGTCTGTGTCACTTTTCTGTTCATCTGAACCACTGTCCATCACCTGGTGTACCTTTTTGTACTTCTCCTGTGGAGATTTCTTACTGTTGGTTTTCTTCCCAGACCTGCAGACTCTTGCTATGTGTCCTGCTTTCCCACACTGTCTGCACACTTAGTCCTTGAACCAACAATCTTTCTGGTCATGTGTTGTTCTGCCGCAGCAAAAACACTTCCCTGTTCCATAGGTCATTTCGTTGGTGCCGTATTCTTGCGGTCTCCGTTGTATCTCTGCAGCGCCCCTTGCGGCTGCTTCGTGTGATACTGCCATATTGAAAGCTTTGTCCAGCGTAAGGTACTTTTCTGATAGAAGCCGTTTCTGGGTTCCTTCACTTTGTAGCCCACACACAAACTTGTCCCTTAATGTGTCTGCTAGTCCCGCTCCAAACTGGCAGTATTTCGATAGCTTGCGCAGTTCCGTTAGGTACTCAGCATTGCTTTCGTCTTTGTGTTGGTTCCTTTTATGGAACTTAAATCGTTCTGCTATCAGCAGCGGTGTGGGGCTTAAGTGGTCCTGTAGGATTTCTACTATGCTTCCAAAATTCTTGTTTACCGGCTTCTCTGGGGTTATTAGATTTCGCAGTAACCCATACGTTTTTGCAACCATGGAATTTAACAGAACCAGTGCTTTATTAGCATCTGGCACTTCATTCGCCCTGCAGTACACCTCAATACGTTCCACATATGTCGCCCAATCTTCGACTTCATTGTCGAACGTAGAGATACTGCCACTCTTCGGCATCCTTGGTTGTGCGTTAACTATCCCCAATGGTGCCTCCCGCGCTTCCCCTTCTTCTCCGCTGGCACAAAATGGCATCTCCCGCGCGTTCCTTCCTTCCTGCGCTCGCCCGTCTTCTCCGCTGCGGCTTCGCAAAATGGCGTCTCCCGCTCTCTTCCTTCTTCTCCGCGGCTCAGTGGCACCTCCCGTGCTCTCCCTGCTTCTCCGTGGCTGAATGGTGCCTCCCGCGCTCTCCCTGCTTCTCCGCGGCTCAATGGCATCTCCCCTTGCTTCACCCCGCAGACCCTGATCAGCCCGTGATCCCTGGCTGTGCTCTGCGCGTTCTTCTCTTGATATTTGTCGACGCCGCTCAGTCTAGAACCCGGCTGTTTCTTACCCTCTCTCTCTCCGGTTTGCAGTATTTTTCCTCGACGCCGCTCGGTGATCAATCCCCGGCTGCGCCCTGCTCTCTTCACCCTCTTTCTTACCCCGTCGACGCTGCCCGGCTCTCTCTCTCTGCCGTCGGTCGGCTCCAGCCGCTGCTGCTCGGGAAGGGTCTGCTCTGGACCTGTCGTCGGTCTCTTACTGCTCGTTGTGGCTGGGGAACCAAGCCCGGCTCTCCACACCCTCCCCAGCGAAGTTGGATCTCTGCCTGACTGCTGGGCGGTTGCTCGCGGTCGACGTCCGTGTTCCTGGACTCGACTATTTTTTATTTTATTTTTTATGTTGCGGGTAGATTCGCATCAACACTCGTCGCCACTGTTAGATCCGTGGTTCAGTGGATAAATAATTACACGGATGCTGTATATAAACAAACAACAGGTCTTTACTGGAGGAGGGTCATCTCTAGACTGGAGTACAGAGGCATGCACACAGCTTATATACTGGTGTGGTTACTGCCGGTACTACAGTATACAGGAGCTGTAAAAAGTAGTTCTGACTTTAAGCACATACACTACACACATGGTCTAACTCTTCATGAAAAAACTGCTGCTGAAATACATCCTGTGCTCCTCCAATTGAGCACTCAGTGTCTGAGGGACTGGATGTTGTAATCGCAGAGCAGCTATTCCATGGTTCAGGGCAGGATAAGGCCTCGCTTTCTCTGCTTCTGTTGTGAAGTGGCTCGTTCCTGACGCCAATTGTCCCACAGATTCAGGACTGGTTCTGCACTCACAGTGGCCACTAAAGGGGAGACTTAATTGAGGTGTATAAAATTATTTGAGGGGCCTAGGTAGAGTGGGCAGGACACACCTATTTCCCTTAGCAGAGGGGTCAATAACCAGGGGGCATAGATTTAAAGTAATTGGTAGAAGGATTAGAGGGGAGTTGAGGAGAACTCTTTTCACCCAGAGTTTGGTGGGGGTCTGGAACTCACTGCCTGAAAGGGTGGTAGAGGCAGAAACCCTCATCGCATTTAAAAAGTACTTGGATATGCTCTTGAAGTGCCGTAACCTACAGGGCTACAGACCAAGAGCTGGAGAGTGGGATTAGGCTGGAGAGCTCTTCTTCGGCCAGCACAGACACGATGGGCCGAATGGCCCCCTTCTGTACCGTAAATTTTTATGATTCTATGATAAAGGTGTGCCCGCTCAGAGGCTACATCTGCAGAAGTCAATCTTTCAAAGCAAAAACCCGGCCACAAGAATCCTCCTTGCAAATGATACAAACTGTAATGTCACCGTCCCCTCATTGTACTCCTTATTATCTGTGTCCCTGTCCTAACTCTATCCCCTCACAGACCCCCCCTCTGCACTCTGCAACCCCATATCCTCATTGCCCTCCTCTCCCTCAATGTCCCCTGTTCTCCTCTCATTTCCCTCCATCCTGTTACAGTGCCAGCCGTGGCTCAATGGGCGGCACCCTCGCCTCTCAGTCAGAAGGTCATGGGTTCAGGTCCCACCCCAGAGACTTGAGCACAAAATCCAGGCTGACGCTCCCAGTGCAGTGCTGAGGGAGTGCCGCACTGTCGGGGGTGCCGTATTTCGGATGAGATGTTAAACCAAAGCCCCATCTGCTCTCTCAGCTGGGCATAAACGATCCCACGGCACTATTTAGACAAGAGCAGTGAAGTTCTTCCTGGTGTCCTGGCCAATATTTATCCCTCAGCCAACATCACTAAAACAGATTATCCAGTCATTATCACATTGCCGTTTGTGGGAGCTTGCTGTGTGCAAATTGGCTGCCGTGTTTCCTACATTACAACAGTGACTACACTTCAAAAAGTACTTCATTGGCTGTAAAGTGCTTTGGGGTCTCCTGAGGTCATGAATTTACACACATTTTCCAGCACTGAACCATAGGTCCAAAGTCGCCTGTTCCTCCCAGTCACGCTACGCTTACCACATGTCATGTCTCACGTTACTCATATACTGTATCCCAAAATGCTATTTTCTGAAAGAACTTTGTCTAATTTGCCTTTGAATGAATCAATACTGACTGCTCGCGGGGGAGCCTGTTCCATAGATTGACCCCTCGCTCGCTGAAATATTGGGCAGGATTTTCATTGGGCCGTGGAGGCGGGATTGGAGGCATGTGGGGGGTTAAAATCCTGAAATCGGGCATCCCGAACCCATCCCGCCCCCAACCCGCCTCCATGCCAGTTTCAAAGGAGGCGGGTACCCGCCCCGCACTGGGACCCGCCTCCCCGAGGTGGGAAGGGATTAGTGCCAATTAACTGCCTGTTAACAGGTAGTTAACAGGCAGTTTTTAGCCTAATCCCTATTTTTAATGTTGAAGTGTGGGATTCCCGACGGCTCCAAACCACGCCAAGTTAGAGGAGGCGGACCGTCGGGATGAAGGGCTTGGCGGGGTCGAGATGTCCGGTGTTCAGGTGAGTGATGGGTGCATGAGTGCAAAGGTAAGTGTGTTTGGTGCGAGTAAAGTGTTTAATAAGTTTTACTTACCTTTACTTACCTTTACAGCCTGCCTTCCTTCAGGTCTCAGGAGTCCCTCATCTCACCAGCACAGAAAGCAGAATGGCCGCGAGCTGCCAAAAGTTGCAGCATTCAGCTTTCTGTTCTGGAGAGATCTCTAAATCAGCCTGAGAGGAAGGAATTAACTTAGTGTACAGATTGTCAGTGTTTGACAGCTTCAAACATCTTGACAGATGAAATGTCAATCTGTGACGTCACCTGTTACCGGGTGGCCCCTAATTGGCCTGCTGAGCCCGCTGGGCGTGCTCAACAACGTCAATCAAGTCAAAATCACGTGGGTTGGCTAGAACTCGATGGAGGCGGGACTACAACCCCGAAAGTTGTAGTCCCACCTCCTACCCGCCTCCGCAATGAAAATCCAGCCCATTGTTTCCGCAGATTAGTTTTAAATTTACCCCCTTCAAGCTGGTTCTACTCTCCTGGACAAGGTGAAACAGCTCGTCATGTTCTACCTTATCTAATCCCTTCAGCATCCTAAAATCAGCAATCACATCAGCTCTCAACCTTCACTTTGTCAGTGAGGAAAGCCCCCCCTAGTGGTGGAGAGCTTTGGGAGCCATAGGTTCAAAGTCACCCGTTCCTTCCCCGCACGCGCTACCACTCACCGCACGTCATGTCTCAAAGGCGTTTCTTCTGTTTGCTCCCCAGGTTTGAGTCGGGCCGCCTTGCCCTTTGGTCTGATGCGCCGGGAGCTGGCGTGCGAGGGATACCCCATCGAGCTGCGGTGCCCGGGGAGCGACGTCATAATGATCGAGAGCGCCAACTACGGGCGGACCGACAACAAGATCTGCGACGCCGACCTCTTCCAGATGGAGAACGTCGAGTGCTACCTTCCCGACACCTTCAAGATCATGTCACAAAGGTAGGATGCCGATTTCAAGGGGGGAGCTAGGCTGAGATCCAGAGGGGAGGGGGCGTTGTGTCACTTGAAATAAGAACATAAGAACATAAAAAATAGGAGCAGGAGTCGGCCATATGGTCCCTCGAGCCTGCTCCACCATCAATAAGATCATGGCTGACCTTCAACCTCAACCCCACTTTCCTGTCTGATCCCCATATCTCATGATTCCCCTAGAGTCCAAAAATCTATCGATCTCAGCCTTGAATATACTCAACGACTGAGCATCCACAGTCCTCTGGGGCAGAGAATTCCAAAGATTCACAACCCTCTGAGTGAAGAAATTCCTCCTCATCTCAGTCTTAATTGGCCGACCCCTTATCCTGAGACTATGCCCCCTAGTTCTAGACTCTCCAGCCAGGGGGAAACAATCTCTCAGCATCTACCCTGTCAATCCCCCTCAGAATCTTATATTTTTCAATTGAAATAAAATCTGTGAGCAGCAGAAATGTTCGTGCTTCATCACTTCCTTTTTGGTTGCAATTTGATTAAATATTTAGATGTTATTCAGCAATCTCCCAAGGCATTTCTTGCGGGGAGTTGAGATCTCGTTCTCAGAGGAAGCAGGTTCAGAGGGTGGGCAATAATTGGACCAGAGGGCACACAGACCCCTCTGATACACAATAGAGAGACGATGATGCCTCTCAGGAGAAAAGAAATGTGCAGACAAAGCAAATAAGACAAACCGCTGGATGTGCCAGATCTATCGTCATCTTTGTGACACCGATGTAACCTAAGTTTCCCTGTGTCCATTCATGTGCGCATTTTGACTGCTCCGGACTCGAGCCCGTGACTTCCATTTCCCTTCTTCTTGGTTGTAGAAACATAGAAACATAGAAGAGAGGAACAGGAGTAGGCCATTCGGCCCCTCGAGCCTGCTCCGCCATTCAATGAGATCATGGCTGATCATCCAAACTCAGTACCCTGTCCCTGCCTTCTCCCCATATCCCTTGATCCCTTTAGCCTTAAGAAATATATCTAACTCCTTCTTGAATATATTTAATGAATTGGCCTCAACTGCCTTCTGTGGTAGAGAATTCCACAGGTTCACCACTCTCTGGGTGAAGAAATTCCTCCTCATCTCAGTCCTAAATGGCTTATCCCTTATCTTTAGACTGTGACCCCTGGTTCTGGACTCCCCCACCATCAGAAACAGCCTTCCTGCATCTAGTCTGTCTAATCCTGTTAGAATTTTATAAGTTTCAATGAGATCCCCTCTCATTCTTCTAAACTCTAGCGAATACAAGCCCAATCGACCCAATCTCTCTTCATACGTCATTCCTGCCATCCCAGATATCAGTCTGGTGAATCTTCGCTGCACTCCCTCCATGGCAAGAACATCGTTCCTCAGATAAGGCGACCAAAACTGCACACAATACTCAAGGTGTGGTCTCACCAAGGCCCTGTACAACTGCAGCAAGACATCCTTGCTCCTGTACTCGAATCCTCTCGCTATGAAGCCCAACATACCATTTGTCTTCTTAACCGCCTGCTGCACCTGCATGCTTACCTTCAGCGACTGGTGCACAAGAACACCCAGGTCTCATTGCACTTCCTCTTTTCCCAGCCTATTGCTGTTCAGATAATAATCTGCCTTCCTGTTTTTGCCACCAAAGTAGATAACCTCGCATTTATTCACATTACACTGCAACTGCCATGCACCTGCCCAATCACCCAACCTGTCCAAATCATAACTGGAGTCTCTCTGCATCCTCCTCACAGCACACACGCCCACCCAGTTTTGCATCGTCTGCAAACTTAGAGATATTACACCTAGTTCCCTCGTCTAGATCATCATTAATATATAATGTGAATAACTGGGGTCCTAGCACCGATCCCTGCGGTACCCCACTAGTCACTGCCTGCCACTCGGAAAAAGACCCGTTTATTCCATAATTATGTAACCTACAGGGCTACGGACAAAGAGCTGGAGAGTGGGATTAGGGTAGATGGCTCTTTTTCGGCCGGCACAGACACGATGGGCCAAATGGCCTCCTTCTGTGCCGTAAACTTCTGTGATTCTTCTCTTTCTCTTTACCTCTTTAAACCCTACCTCTTTGACCAAGCTTTTGGTCATCTGTCCTAATATCTCCTTATGTGGCTCGGTGTCAAATGTTTGTGTGATAATCGCTCCTGTGAAGCGCCTTGGGACGTTTTACTACATTAAAGGCGCTAGGTAAATGCAAGTTGTTGTTGATTAGGCAGGTAGATGCAGCAGCTCTCTGCTCTTTGAATATCGTTGTGTTAGCTCCTTTAATTATGTGTTGCCACCAATCCGCAGTTTACAGCTCTCGCGCAGTCAGCGGCAACTGCAACCTGGACTCACTGGCTGTAGGAAATGCAAGTCAGGAAGGCTTATTTTTCACTGGGTCTTCCTGACGGTTGCCTCTGTGCCTGGTCCCAGGAGCAGGATCCCCTGTGGTGATGTATATGCCAAAAGTTGGATTGTACTGTAACAGCACCAGTGGCAGTCATACTCTGATGCCCCAGCTCAGTAGTACAGGTGAAATAAAGACTTGCCTTTCTATAGCTCCCTTCTTGACCTCAGGATGTCCCAATGCACTTTACAGCCAATGAAGTACAGTCACTGTTGTAACGTCAGAAACACAGCAGCTAATTTGTGCACAGCAAGCTCCCACAAACAGCAATGTGATAATGGCCAGATTATCTGCTTTTTTTTACTGATATTGATTGAGGAATAAATATTGGCCAGGGCATAGGGGATATTTCCCCTGCTCTTCTTCACCATAATGCCACGGGATCTTTTGCGCTCACCTGAGAGAGCAGACGGCACCTCAGTTTAACGTCTACACTCGAAAGACGGCACCTCCGACAGCGCAGCACTGGGGGTGTCAGCCTGGATTATGTGCTCAAGTCTCCGGCGTGGGACTTGAACCCACGACCTCCTGACTCAGAGGCGAGAGTGTGCGACCCACCGAGCCACGGCTGACACATTGATCGGTCAGTGTGTCGTACAGGTGAGAGGTCATCCCAAAGCCAATTAAGTACTTTTGACGTGTAGTCACTGTTGTAATGTAGGAAACGCAGCAGCCAATTTGCGTGCAGCAAGCTCCCACAAACAGCAATGTGATAATGACCAGATAATCTGTTTCAGTGATGTTGATTGAAGGATAAATATTGGCCAAGACACCGGGGAGAACTCCCCCGGCTCTTCTTCAAATAGCACCGTGGGATCTTTTATGTCCACCTGAGAGAGCAGACGGGGCCTCGGTTTAACGTCTCATTTGAAAACGGCGCATCCGACAGTGCAGCACTCCCTCAGCACTGCAGTGGAGTGTCAGATTAGGTTATGCAGTCTTACCTACTTCTATATTTGCTCAGCTTTGAAATGCTCTGTACCTGTTCGGCCGTTTATTTCCTCCATAAATTTCCCCAATTCTATTTAAGACAAAAAGTGCTGGAAATACACAACAGGCCATCTGTAAAGCAAAAGATGGTGAACGCTTTCAAGTGGGAATTCTTCACCTTGACCCCTGATGAAGGGTCCCCACCCGAAACATCCTTTCTGTTTACCGGTACTGATGGACCTGCTGTTAGACTTTCAGCTTTGTCTGTCTTTAATTCAGGTTTCCAGCCTGTTCATTCCTCTCCAGTGCTTGCTGCAGAAAGCATCATCCATCGCTCACTGGTTCAAAGCACCAAGACGGACAGAAATAACCAGAGAGGACAAACATGCCCTCCCCTTCCCCTCCCTCCCTCCCTCCCCTCTCTCCCTTCCCCTTTCCTCTCTCCCTCCCCTCTCTCCCTCCCCTCTCTTCTCTCCCTCCCTCCCTCCCCTCTCTCCCTTCCCCTCGCCTCTCTCCCTCCTCCCCTCCCTTCTCTCCCTCCTCTCCCTCCCCTTTTCTCTCCCCTCCCCTCTCTCCCCTCCTCTCTCTCCCCTCCCCTCTCTCCCTCCCCCCTCTCCCCTCCCCTCTCTCCCTCCCCTCTCTCCCTCCCCTCTCTTCTCTCCCTCCCCTTCGCTCTCCCCTCCCCTCTCTCCTTCCCTGCCCCTCTCGCCCTCCCCTCTCTCCCTCCTCTCCCCTCTCTCCCTCCCCTCCCCGCTCTCCCCTCTCCCCTCCCCTCTCTTCTCTCCCTCCCCTTCGCTCTCCCCTCCCCTCCCATCTCTCCCTCCCCTCTCTCCCTCCCTGCCCCTCTCGCCCTCCCCTCTCTCCCTCCTCTCCCCTCTCTCCCTCCCCTCTCCACCTCCCTCCCTCCCCTCTCCCTCCCCTCTCCCCCATCTCCCCTCTCCCACCCTCCCTCTCTCTCTCCCCTCCCCGCGCTCTCTCCCTCCGCTTTCTCCCTCCCCTCCCTCTCTCCCTCCCCTCCACCTCCCTCCCCTCTCCCCTCCCTCCATTCTCCCCTCCCCTCCCTCCTTTCTCCCCCTCCCTATCTCCCCTCTCTCTCTCTTCCTCTCTCCCTCCCTCTCTCCCTCCCTCCCCTCTCTCCCTCCCCTCTCTCCCTCCCCTCCCCTCTCTCCATCCCCTCTCTATCCCCCCTCCACCTCCCTCCACCCTCTCTCTCCCTCCCCAGCCGCCAGTACCAGTAAGCTGAGAAACAGGACGATGAACTGACCAGCGAAGTTGTCTGGAAGTCTCAGCGTCTGTGGTAATACATGGGCTCTGATCAATATGTTGTCTGCTCTAAACCTCAAGAGCAATCAACAAAGCAAAACTTGCCAATAGATCAATAGCAGCTGCATCAGTCAGTGCGGACCGTTCATTAAGCCTTGGCGCCAACTAGCCGGTTGGGAGCTTCTACTGACGGTGTGTTCGGGATGTGACGTGACACGCGGTCTGAGCGATGTAGAGTCCGATCAATAGCACTACTGGACCAGGATGTTCCAGCACCCACTTCCTATTGGGACGTTCTTAAAGATGATCAATGCTAATTGAAGCATCTTGAGTTGAAAATGGACTCTTCACAATGCAACACTCTTCCAAGAGCACGCTGACTCCGAGAGTAGTAAAGAGGCCAATCGAAGGGCGGGTGGGGTGGCGGGAGAGGAGCGGGAGGGTCTGTGCTGCTCTGTTTCGCTCCCCACATGGTTGTAAAAGGCTGGACTCTGGCTGACTCGGAGAGAATTCCCATCCAGCGTCTGCTGAAGACGCTGTGATTTGAAAGTTCCTCTCGTGCTGTTGGTTTCTTTCCTCCTCCTCCGCCTCTCAGCTTCCTCCTGGGCCACAGACCTGTGAGAACTGGCCGTCCTCCTGTACCACACCCGAGTCTGTGTCCCTCAAGCTGGCAAACTCAACCGAGAGCCATCGACAGGCTATTCACTCACAGGGGCATCACAGTTGAGCCTGATCTTGACCCCACTCTGATGTCAACACTGTATAGCAGCGATCTTTGGAGAGTATTCTGCAACAATTGATGAAGAGAGAGTCCAGCCCACTGAAATTCCTACCACAGGAGGAGGCTACTTGAACCTTCTTTTCCACACGGGATTTAGGCTCCTCTTATAGTCCCAATTACTCCCCAAACTAAGCCCATTTTCCTACTTTTTGCCCCATACCCTTTTATAGAAACATAGAAACACAGAAGATAGGAGCAGGAGTAGGCCATTCGGCCCCTCGAGCCCGCTCTGCCATTCAATGAGATCATGGCTGATCATCCAAATTCAGTACCCTGTCCCTGCCTTCTCCCCATATCCCTTGATCCCTTTAGCCTCAAGAAATATATCCAACTCCTTCTTGAATATATTTAATGAACTGGCCTCCACCGCCCTCTGTGGTAGAGAATTCCACAGGTTCACCACTCTCTGGGTGAAGAAATTCCTCCTCATCTCAGTCCTAAGTGTCTTACCCCTTATCCTTAGACGGTGACCCCTGGTTCTGGACTCCCCCGCCATCGGGAACATCCTTCCTGCATCTAGTCTGTCTAGTCCTGTTAGAGTTTTATAAGTTTCAATGAGATCCCCTCTCCTTCTTTCCAGTAATTATCTAATAGCTTTTTGAATGTTGTAATCGGTTTAGCGCCCTTATGCGCATTCTGAAAACTCTTCGTGTGAAAAATGTTCCCGCTAACCTCCCCCTTTTTTGTACCTCCCACGTGCCTTGAGATGACATGTCTTCGCGTTCCCTACCAATGGAAATAATCTCGCTACCTTTACCTTGTCTATTCCTTTCATCATTTTGAATACCTCTATTGAATTTCCCACCTCAATGTTGGAGTGAACACATTGTTTGTGGTTTGTGGTCTTAATGATAACTGAGACCCCACATCCCTGGCACCAACCTGACGAATATTCATTCCACTTCCTCTAGGACCAGTCCAGCCCTCCTAGAGTGAGGAGCCAAACACTGCGCTTTCCAGAGGTGTCCCAACCATCACCTTGTACCATGTCATCTTAACTTCTTTGCTTTTGCATTCAATCCCTCTCAATATAAACCCCGAAATATGATTTGCTTCTTAATAGCTTTTTTTCTTAACCTGTCCATCCATTTTTTAAGCACTCATTTACCAGCCACATAGATTCCTTTGCTCCTCCACAGCCTCCCCATCTGAGATGTGTCTCTATTCTATGCCCCTGTTCCCAAAATACATCACCTCGCATTTTTCTGCATTAAACTGCATAGAGTCATAACGGCACAGAAGGAGGCCATTCGGCCCAGCGAGTCCGTGCCGGCTCTCTAGAGCAATCCAGTCAGTCCCATTCCCCCGCTCTATCCCCGTAGCCCTGCAAGTTTATTTCCCTCAAGTGCCTATCCAGCCTCCCCTTGAAAACATTGAGTGTCTCCGCTTCCACCACTTCCGTCGGCAGCGAGTTCCAGGTCCTCACCACTCGCTGTGTAAAAAAGTTTTTCCTCACATCCCCCCTGTCTCTCTTGCCCAAAACCTTTAAATCTGTGTCCCCCTAGTCCTTGTACCATCAACTAGTGGGAACAGCCTTTCCCCGTCTAGCCTATCCAAACCCATCATAATCGTACACACCTCTATCAAATCACCCCGCAACCCCACATGCACACTTACACTCAAACACACGCACAGGCATCTGCACACATGTGTGAGTGCACGGACAAGCACGTGCGAACAGAGACACACACACACACACAAACATACACATACAAACCCACTTACACACGTAAAAACATACACAAACTACAAATGCACACATGTGGAAACACGCAAACACACACATGCACAAACACACACAGATGCACACCCATGCCAATAGGCACACATTCACACACAGTCCTGTGAAATGGTAGTTTCCTTCGTCTCTTGCCAAAATAAGTGACATGAATCAGTCATTCATGAAAGAAAGACTTATGAAATAATACTGAGCAGCCTGTGGGTGGCGCTGTCCAGGGAGAGTATAAACACTCGGGCACGGGCCCAGCTTGCGCAGGACATTCTTAACAGGAACGAGTGAAGGACACAACTAGACCTCCATGTTGTAAAACAGTTGATTAAAGCTTTGTTTAACGCTTAGACCAAGTGCCTAGTAGTTTTCTTACATCAATAAGTACCACAGAGGATTCAGCAGTGGCGAGTTGGACAGAATGAATGTCAGTGGCGGTCACCCTGTGTCCAGCCCCTTTGGTGCTCCAGGTGAGAGAGAGCAGCGCTGTCTGGGAGGCCGCGCAAACTCCACCTGAGGAAATCGGGGCCCGGTCGACGTCCCCTGTGGGAGTAGTGTTGTTTGGCTCAGCTTTGTCAGGAATGATTCAACCCTGAATGATTGGAAATGGACTTTTGATTCATTTCATGCTGCAGTTTACCTCTGCAGCCAGGCCTCAAGGGACTGCAGAACAATGAAAACAACAGAATCGATTCTTGTATTCCTGCCGATATCTTCACTTCCTTAATAAATGGCAGTGAGCCTCGGAATGCTGCACGGAGCGGAAACTTGATATCTGAAGTTTTTTCTTTCCCTCGCCGTTACCTCAGCTCTGTTATTTGAACCCAAATTGAGGGCAGTGTGAACCTTGACCTGGAGCGGCCTTCTCAATGTTTGACGTATTTATACCTTGCAGTCCCCTATCCCACTCTGTGTTCCCCAGTCCCCTAGCCCACTGTGTGCTCCCCAGTCCCCTATCCCACTGTGTGTTCCCCAGTCCCCTATCCCACTCTGTGTTCCCCAGTCCCCTATCCCACTGCTGTGTTCCCCAGTCCCCTATCCCACCACTGTGTTCCCCAGTCCCCTATCCCACTCTGTGTTCCCCAGTCCCCTATCCCACCCTGTGTTCCCCAGTCCCCTATCCCACTCTGTGTTCCCCAGTCACCTATCCCACTCTGTGTTCCCCAGTCCCCTATCCCACTGCTGTGTTCCCCTATCCCACACTGTGTTCCCCAGTCCCCTATCCCACTGCTGTGTTCTCCAGTCCCCTATCCCACTCTGTGTTCCCCAGTCCCCAATCCCGTCGCTGTGTTCCCCAGACCCCTATCCCACCACTCTGTTCTCCAGTCCCCTATCCCACTCTGTGTTCCCCAGTCCACTATCCCATTGCTGTGTTCCCCAATCTCCTATCCCACCACTGTGTTCCCCAGTCCCCTATCCCACCACTGTGTTCCCCAGTCCCCTATCCCACCACTGTGTTCCCCAGTCCCCTATCCCACTCTGTGTTCCCCAGTCCCCTATCCCACCACTGTGTTCCCCAGTCCCCTGTCCCACCACTGTGTTCCCCAGTCTCCAATCCCGTCGCTGTGTTCCCCAGACCCCTATCCCACCACTCTGTTCTCCAGTCCCCTATCCCACTCTGTGTTCCCCAGTCCCCTATCCCACCACTGTGTTCCCCAGTCCCCTATCCCACTCTGTGTTCCCCAGTCCCCTATCCCACCACTGTGTTCCCCA
The DNA here is from genome assembly GCF_052327205.1 of Somniosus microcephalus. Classification (NCBI taxonomy): domain Eukaryota; kingdom Metazoa; phylum Chordata; class Chondrichthyes; order Squaliformes; family Somniosidae; genus Somniosus; species Somniosus microcephalus. Next base: position 15,464,484 of record NC_141017.1, on the reverse strand, counting down.
GTCCCCTATCCCACTGCTGTGTTCCCCAGTCCCCTATCCCACTCTGTGTTCCCCAGTCCCCTATCCCACTCTGTGTTCCCCAGTCCCCTATCCCACCCTGTGTTCCCCAGTCCCCTATCCCACTCTGTGTTCCCCAGTCCCCTATCCCACTCTGTGTTCCCCAGTCACCTATCCCACTCTGTGTTCCCCAGTCCCCTATCCCACTGCTGTGTTCCCCTATCCCACTCTGTGTTCCCCTGACCGCTATCCCACTCTGTGTTCCCCAGTCCCCTGTCCCACCACTGTGTTCCCCAGTCCCCAATCCCGTCGCTGTGTTCCCCAGACCCCTATCCCACCACTCTGTTCTCCAGTCCCCTATCCCACTCTGTGTTCCCCAGTCCACTATCCCATTGCTGTGTTCCCCAATCTCCTATCCCACCACTGTGTTCCCCAGTCCCCTATCCCACCACTGTGTTCCCCAGTCCCCTATCCCACCACTGTGTTCCCCAGTCCCCTATCCCACCACTGTGTTCCCCAGTCCCCTATCCCACCACTGTGTTCCCCAGTCCCCTATCCCACCACTGTGTTCCCCAGTCCCCTATCCCACCACTGTGTTCCCCAGTCCCCTATCCCACCACTGTGTTCCCCAGTCCCCTATCCCACCACTGTGTTCCCCAGTCCCCTATCCCACCACTGTGTTCCCCAGTCTCCTATCCCACTCTGTGTTCCCCAGTCCCCTATCCCACCACTGTGTTCCCCAGTCCCCTATCCCACTCTGTGTTCCCCAGTCCCCTGTCCCACCACTGTGTTCCCCAGTCTCCAATCCCGTCGCTGTGTTCCCCAGACCCCTATCCCACCACTCTGTTCTCCAGTCCCCTATCCCACTCTGTGTTCCCCAGTCCACTATCCCATTGCTGTGTTCCCCAGTCTCCTATCCCACCACTGTGTTCCCCAGTCCCCTATCCCACCACTGTGTTCCCCAGTCCCCTATCCCACCACTGTGTTCCCCAGTCCCCTATCCCACCACTGTGTTCCCCAGTCCCCTATCCCACCACTGTGTTCCCCAGTCCCCTATCCCACTCTGTGTTCCCCAGTCCCCTATCCCACTCTGTGTTCCCCAGTCCCCTATCCCACCACTGTGTTCCCCAGTCCCCTATCCCACTCTGTGTTCCCCAGTCCCCTATCCCACTCTGTGTTCCCCAGTCCCCTATCCCACTGCTGTGTTCCTCAGTCCCCTATCCCACTCTGTGTTCCCCAGTCCCCTATCCCACTGCTGTGTTCCCCAGTCCCCTATTCCACTCTGTGTTCCCCAGTCCCCTATCCCACTCTGTGTTCCCCAGTCCCCTATCCCACCACTGTGTTCCCCAGTCCCCTATCCCACCACTGTGTTCCCCAGCCCCCTATCCCACTCTGTGTTCCCCGGTCCCCTATCCCACTCTGTGTTCCCCAGTCCCCTATCCCACTCTGTGTTCCCCGATCCCCTATCCCACTGTTGTGTTCCCCGGTCCCCTATCCCACTCTGTGTTCCCCAGTCCCCTATCCCACTCTGTGTTCCCCAGTCCCCTATCCCACCACTGTGTTCCCCAGTCCCCTATCCCACTCTGTGTTCCCCGGTCCCCTATCCCACTCTGTGTTCCCCAGTCCCCTATCCCACTCTGTGTTCCCCAGTCCCCTATCCCACTCTGTGTTCCCCAGTCCCCTATCCCACTGCTGTGTTCCCCTATCCCACTCTGTGTTCCCCTGACCGCTATCCCACTCTGTGTTCCCCAGTCCCCTGTCCCACCACTGTGTTCCCCAGTCCCCAATCCCGTCGCTGTGTTCCCCAGACCCCTATCCCACCACTCTGTTCTCCAGTCCCCTATCCCACTCTGTGTTCCCCAGTCCACTATCCCATTGCTGTGTTCCCCAATCTTCCCCTATCCCACCACTGTGTTCCCCAGTCCCCTATCCCACCACTGTGTTCCCCAGTCCCCTATCCCACCACTGTGTTCCCCAGTCCCCTATCCCACCACTGTGTTCCCCAGTCCCCTATCCCACCACTGTGTTCCCCAGTCCCCTATCCCACCACTGTGTTCCCCAGTCTCCTATCCCACTCTGTGTTCCCCAGTCCCCTATCCCACCACTGTGTTCCCCAGTCCCCTATCCCACTCTGTGTTCCCCAGTCCCCTGTCCCACCACTGTGTTCCCCAGTCTCCAATCCCGTCGCTGTGTTCCCCAGACCCCTATCCCACCACTCTGTTCTCCAGTCCCCTATCCCACTCTGTGTTCCCCAGTCCACTATCCCATTGCTGTGTTCCCCAGTCTCCTATCCCACCACTGTGTTCCCCAGTCCCCTATCCCACCACTGTGTTCCCCAGTCCCCTATCCCACCACTGTGTTCCCCAGTCCCCTATCCCACCACTGTGTTCCCCAGTCCCCTATCCCACCACTGTGTTCCCCAGTCCCCTATCCCACTCTGTGTTCCCCAGTCCCCTATCCCACCACTGTGTTCCCCAGTCCCCTATCCCACCACTGTGTTCCCCAGTCCCCTATCCCACTCTGTGTTCCCCAGTCCCCTATCCCACTCTGTGTTCCCCAGTCCCCTATCCCACTGCTGTGTTCCTCAGTCCCCTATCCCACTCTGTGTTCCCCAGTCCCCTATCCCACTGCTGTGTTCCCCAGTCCCCTATTCCACTCTGTGTTCCCCAGTCCCCTATCTCACTCTGTGTTCCCCAGTCCCCTATCCCACCACTGTGTTCCCCAGTCCCCTATCCCACCACTGTGTTCCCCAGCCCCCTATCCCACTCTGTGTTCCCCGGTCCCCTATCCCACTCTGTGTTCCCCAGTCCCCTATCCCACTCTGTGTTCCCCGATCCCCTATCCCACTGTTGTGTTCCCCGGTCCCCTATCCCACTCTGTGTTCCCCAGTCCCCTATCCCACTCTGTGTTCCCCAGTCCCCTATCCCACCACTGTGTTCCCCAGTCCCCTATCCCACTCTGTGTTCCCCGGTCCCCTATCCCACTCTGTGTTCCCCAGTCCCCTATCCCACTCTGTGTTCCCCAGTCCCCTATCCCACTCTGTGTTCCCCAGTCCCCTATCCCACTGCTGTGTTCCCCTATCCCACTCTGTGTTCCCCTGACCGCTATCCCACTCTGTGTTCCCCAGTCCCCTATCCCACTCTGTGTTCCCCAGTCCCCTGTCCCACCACTGTGTTCCCCAGTCCCCAATCCCGTCGCTGTGTTCCCCAGACCCCTATCCCACCACTCTGTTCTCCAGTCCCCATCCCACTCTGTGTTCCCCAGTCCCCTATCCCATTGCTGTGTTCCCCAATCTCCTATCCCACCACTGTGTTCCCCAGTCCCCTATCCCACCACTGTGTTCCCCAGTCCCCTATCCCACCACTGTGTTCCCCAGTCCCCTATCCCACTCTGTGTTCCCCAGTCCCCTATCCCACCACTGTGTTCCCCAGTCCCCTGTCCCACCACTGTGTTCCCCAGTCCCCTATCCCACTCTGTGTTCCCCAGTCTCCTATCCCACCACTGTGTTCCCCAGTCCCCTATCCCACCACTGTGTTCCCCAGTCCCCTATCCCAACACTGTGTTCCCCAGTCCCCTATCCCACCACTGTGTTCCCCAGTCCCCTATCCCACTCTGTGTTCCCCAGTCCCCTATCCCACTCTGTGTTCCCCAGTCCCCTATCCCACTGCTGTGTTCCTCAGTCCCCTATCCCACTCTGTGTTCCCCAGTCCCCTATCCCACTGCTGTGTTCCTCAGTCCCCTATCACACTCTGTGTTCCCCAGTCCCCTATCCCACTCTGTGTTCCCCGGTCCCCTATCCCACTCTGTGTTCCCCAGTCCCCTATCCCACTCTGTGTTCCCCAGTCCCCTATCCCACTGCTGTGTTCCTCAGTCCCCTATCCCACTCTGTGTTCCCCAGTCCCCTATCCCACTGCTGTGTTCCTCAGTCCCCTATCACACTCTGTGTTCCCCAGTCCCCTATCCCACTCTGTGTTCCCCGGTCCCCTATCCCACTCTGTGTTCCCCAGTCCCCTATCCCACTCTGTGTTCCCCAGTCCCCTATCCCACTCTGTGTTCCCCAGTCCCCTATCCCACTCTGTGTTCCCCAGTCCCCTATCCCACTCTGTGTTCCCCAGTCCCCTATCCCACTGTGTGTTCCCCAGTCCCCTATCCCATTGCTGTGTTCCCCAGTCCCCTATCCCACTCTGTGTTCCCCAGTCCCCTATCCCACTCTGTGTTCCCCAGTCCCCTATCCCACTCTGTGTTCCCCAGTCCCCTATCCCACCACTGTGTTCCCCAGTCCCCTATCCCACTGCTGTGTTCCCCAGTCCCCTATCCCACTCTGTGTTCCCCAGACCCCTATCCCACTCTGTGTTCCCCAGTCCCCTATCCCACTCTGTGTTCCCCAGTCCCCTATCCCACTCTGTGTTCCCCAGTCCCCTATCCCACTGCTGTGTTCCCCAGTCCCCTATCCCACTCTGTGTTCCCCAGTCCCCTATCCCACTCTGTGTTCCCCAGTCCCCTATCCCACTCTGTGTTCCCCAGTCCCCTATCCCACCACTGTGTTCCCCAGTCCCCTATCCCACTGCTGTGTTCCCCAGTCCCCTATCCCACTCTGTGTTCCCCAGTCCCCTATCCCACTCTGTGTTCCCCAGTCCCCTATCCCACTCTGTGTTCCCCAGACCCCTATCCCACTCTGTGTTCCCCAGTCCCCTATCCCACTGCTGTGTTCCCCAGTCCCCTATCCCACCACTGTGTTCCCCAGTCCCCTATCCCACTGCTGTGTTCCCCAGTCCCCTATCCCACCCTGTGTTCCCCAGTCCCCTATCCCACTCTGTGTTCCCCAGTCCCCTATCCCACTGTGTGTTCCCCAGTCCCCTATCCCACTCTGTGTTCCCCAGTCCCCTATCCCACTCTGTGTTCCCCAGTCCCCTATCCCACTCTGTGTTCCCCAGTCCCCTATCCCACCACTGTGTTCCCCAGTCCCCTATCCCACCACTGTGTTCCCCAGTCCCCTATCCCACTGCTGTGTTCCCCAGTCCCCTATCCCACCCTGTGTTCCCCAGTCCCCTATCCCACTCTGTGTTCCCCAGTCCCCTATCCCACTGTGTGTTCCCCAGTCCCCTATCCCACTCTGTGTTCCCCAGTCCCCTATCCCACCACTGTGTTCCCCAGTCCCCTATCCCACTCTGTGTTCCCCGGTCCCCTATCCCACTCTGTGTTCCCCAGTCCCCTATCCCACTCTGTGTTCCCCAGTCCCCTATCCCACTCTGTGTTCCCCAGTCCCCTATCCCACTGCTGTGTTCCCCTATCCCACTCTGTGTTCCCCTGACCGCTATCCCACTCTGTGTTCCCCAGTCCCCTGTCCCACCACTGTGTTCCCCAGTCCCCAATCCCGTCGCTGTGTTCCCCAGACCCCTATCCCACCACTCTGTTCTCCAGTCCCCTATCCCACTCTGTGTTCCCCAGTCCACTATCCCATTGCTGTGTTCCCCAATCTCCTATCCCACCACTGTGTTCCCCAGTCCCCTATCCCACCACTGTGTTCCCCAGTCCCCTATCCCACCACTGTGTTCCCCAGTCCCCTATCCCACCACTGTGTTCCCCAGTCCCCTATCCCACCACTGTGTTCCCCAGTCCCCTATCCCACCACTGTGTTCCCCAGTCCCCTATCCCACCACTGTGTTCCCCAGTCCCCTATCCCACCACTGTGTTCCCCAGTCCCCTATCCCACCACTGTGTTCCCCAGTCTCCTATCCCACTCTGTGTTCCCCAGTCCCCTATCCCACCACTGTGTTCCCCAGTCCCCTATCCCACTCTGTGTTCCCCAGTCCCCTGTCCCACCACTGTGTTCCCCAGTCTCCAATCCCGTCGCTGTGTTCCCCAGACCCCTATCCCACCACTCTGTTCTCCAGTCCCCTATCCCACTCTGTGTTCCCCAGTCCACTATCCCATTGCTGTGTTCCCCAGTCTCCTATCCCACCACTGTGTTCCCCAGTCCCCTATCCCACCACTGTGTTCCCCAGTCCCCTATCCCACCACTGTGTTCCCCAGTCCCCTATCCCACCACTGTGTTCCCCAGTCCCCTATCCCACCACTGTGTTCCCCAGTCCCCTATCCCACTCTGTGTTCCCCAGTCCCCTATCCCACCACTGTGTTCCCCAGTCCCCTATCCCACCACTGTGTTCCCCAGTCCCCTATCCCACTCTGTGTTCCCCAGTCCCCTATCCCACTCTGTGTTCCCCAGTCCCCTATCCCACTGCTGTGTTCCTCAGTCCCCTATCCCACTCTGTGTTCCCCAGTCCCCTATCCCACTGCTGTGTTCCCCAGTCCCCTATTCCACTCTGTGTTCCCCAGTCCCCTATCTCACTCTGTGTTCCCCAGTCCCCTATCCCACCACTGTGTTCCCCAGTCCCCTATCCCACCACTGTGTTCCCCAGCCCCCTATCCCACTCTGTGTTCCCCGGTCCCCTATCCCACTCTGTGTTCCCCAGTCCCCTATCCCACTCTGTGTTCCCCGATCCCCTATCCCACTGTTGTGTTCCCCGGTCCCCTATCCCACTCTGTGTTCCCCAGTCCCCTATCCCACTCTGTGTTCCCCAGTCCCCTATCCCACCACTGTGTTCCCCAGTCCCCTATCCCACTCTGTGTTCCCCGGTCCCCTATCCCACTCTGTGTTCCCCAGTCCCCTATCCCACTCTGTGTTCCCCAGTCCCCTATCCCACTCTGTGTTCCCCAGTCCCCTATCCCACTGCTGTGTTCCCCTATCCCACTCTGTGTTCCCCTGACCGCTATCCCACTCTGTGTTCCCCAGTCCCCTATCCCACTCTGTGTTCCCCAGTCCCCTGTCCCACCACTGTGTTCCCCAGTCCCCAATCCCGTCGCTGTGTTCCCCAGACCCCTATCCCACCACTCTGTTCTCCAGTCCCCATCCCACTCTGTGTTCCCCAGTCCCCTATCCCATTGCTGTGTTCCCCAATCTCCTATCCCACCACTGTGTTCCCCAGTCCCCTATCCCACCACTGTGTTCCCCAGTCCCCTATCCCACCACTGTGTTCCCCAGTCCCCTATCCCACTCTGTGTTCCCCAGTCCCCTATCCCACCACTGTGTTCCCCAGTCCCCTGTCCCACCACTGTGTTCCCCAGTCCCCTATCCCACTCTGTGTTCCCCAGTCTCCTATCCCACCACTGTGTTCCCCAGTCCCCTATCCCACCACTGTGTTCCCCAGTCCCCTATCCCAACACTGTGTTCCCCAGTCCCCTATCCCACCACTGTGTTCCCCAGTCCCCTATCCCACTCTGTGTTCCCCAGTCCCCTATCCCACTCTGTGTTCCCCAGTCCCCTATCCCACTGCTGTGTTCCTCAGTCCCCTATCCCACTCTGTGTTCCCCAGTCCCCTATCCCACTGCTGTGTTCCTCAGTCCCCTATCACACTCTGTGTTCCCCAGTCCCCTATCCCACTCTGTGTTCCCCGGTCCCCTATCCCACTCTGTGTTCCCCAGTCCCCTATCCCACTCTGTGTTCCCCAGTCCCCTATCCCACTGCTGTGTTCCTCAGTCCCCTATCCCACTCTGTGTTCCCCAGTCCCCTATCCCACTGCTGTGTTCCTCAGTCCCCTATCACACTCTGTGTTCCCCAGTCCCCTATCCCACTCTGTGTTCCCCGGTCCCCTATCCCACTCTGTGTTCCCCAGTCCCCTATCCCACTCTGTGTTCCCCAGTCCCCTATCCCACTCTGTGTTCCCCAGTCCCCTATCCCACTCTGTGTTCCCCAGTCCCCTATCCCACTCTGTGTTCCCCAGTCCCCTATCCCACTGTGTGTTCCCCAGTCCCCTATCCCATTGCTGTGTTCCCCAGTCCCCTATCCCACTCTGTGTTCCCCAGTCCCCTATCCCACTCTGTGTTCCCCAGTCCCCTATCCCACTCTGTGTTCCCCAGTCCCCTATCCCACCACTGTGTTCCCCAGTCCCCTATCCCACTGCTGTGTTCCCCAGTCCCCTATCCCACTCTGTGTTCCCCAGACCCCTATCCCACTCTGTGTTCCCCAGTCCCCTATCCCACTCTGTGTTCCCCAGTCCCCTATCCCACTCTGTGTTCCCCAGTCCCCTATCCCACTGCTGTGTTCCCCAGTCCCCTATCCCACTCTGTGTTCCCCAGTCCCCTATCCCACTCTGTGTTCCCCAGTCCCCTATCCCACTCTGTGTTCCCCAGTCCCCTATCCCACCACTGTGTTCCCCAGTCCCCTATCCCACTGCTGTGTTCCCCAGTCCCCTATCCCACTCTGTGTTCCCCAGTCCCCTATCCCACTCTGTGTTCCCCAGTCCCCTATCCCACTCTGTGTTCCCCAGACCCCTATCCCACTCTGTGTTCCCCAGTCCCCTATCCCACTGCTGTGTTCCCCAGTCCCCTATCCCACCACTGTGTTCCCCAGTCCCCTATCCCACTGCTGTGTTCCCCAGTCCCCTATCCCACCCTGTGTTCCCCAGTCCCCTATCCCACTCTGTGTTCCCCAGTCCCCTATCCCACTGTGTGTTCCCCAGTCCCCTATCCCACTCTGTGTTCCCCAGTCCCCTATCCCACTCTGTGTTCCCCAGTCCCCTATCCCACCACTGTGTTCCCCAGTCCCCTATCCCACTCTGTGTTCCCCAGTCCCCTATCCCACTCTGTGTTCCCCAGTCCCCTATCCCACTCTGTGTTCCCCGGTCCCCTATCCCACTCTGTGTTCCCCAGTCCCCTATCCCACTCTGTGTTCCCCAGTCCCCTATCCCACTCTGTGTTCCCCAGTCCCCTATCCCACTCTGTGTTCCCCAGTCCCCTATCCCACTCTGTGTTCCCCAGTCCCCTATCCCACTCTGTGTTCCCCAGTCCCCTATCCCACTGTGTGTTCCCCAGTCCCCTATCCCACTCTGTGTTCCCCAGTCCCCTATCCCACTCTGTGTTCCCCAGTCCCCTATCCCACTCTGTGTTCCCCAGTCCCCTATCCCACTCTGTGTTCCCCAGTCCCCTATCCCACTGTGTGTTCCCCAGTCCCCTATCCCACTCTGTGTTCCCCAGTCCCCTATCCCACTCTGTGTTCCCCAGTCCCCTATCCCACTCTGTGTTCCCCGGTCCCCTATCCCACTCTGTGTTCCCCAGTCCCCTATCCCACTCTGTGTTCCCCAGTCCCCTATCCCATTGCTGTGTTCCCCAGTCCCCTATCCCACTCTGTGTTCCCCAGTCCCCTATCCCATTGCTGTGTTCCCGTCCCCTATCCCACCACTGTGTTCCCCAGTCCCCTATCCCATTGCTGTGTTCCCCAGTCCCCTATCCCACTCTGTGTTCCCCAGTCCCCTATCCCATTGCTGTGTTCCCCAGTCCCCTATCCCACTCTGTGTTCCCCAGTCCCCTATCCCATTGCTGTGTTCCCCAGTTGCCTATCCCATTGCTGTGTTCCCCAGTCCCCTATCCCACTCTGTGTTCCCCATTCCCCTATCCCACTCTGTGTTCCCCAGTCCCCTATCCCACTCTGTGTTCCCCAGTCCCCTATCCCATTGCTGTGTTCCCCAGTCCCCTATCCCATTGCTGTGTTCCCCAGTCCCCTATCCCACTCTGTGTTCCCCAGTCCCCTATCCCACTCTGTGTTCCCCAGTCCCCTATCCCACTCTGTGTTCCCCAGTCCCCTATCCCATTGCTGTGTTCCCCAGTCCCCTATCCCATTGCTGTGTTCCCCAGTCCCCTATCCCACTCTGTGTTCCCCAGTCCCCTATCCCACTGTGTGTTCCCCAGTCCCCTATCCCATTGCTGTGTTCCCCAGTCCCCTATCCCATTGCTGTGTTCCCCAGTCCCCTATCCCATTGCTGTGTTCCCCAGTCCCCTATCCCATTGCTGTGTTCCCCAGTCCCCTATCCCATTGCTGTGTTCCCCAGTTTCCTATCCCACTGTTGTGTTTCCAGCCGCCCCCCACCCCCGTTAGCCCATCCTATTGCTGTATTCTCAGACCACTTAACCAACGTTTCCGTTAAGCTACATGGCCCCATGGCCGCACAGAGCTCCAGGGACCCCAAGCAACCGGCTTTTCAATGCAAAAACTGCGAATGCGCGGTATTGTGAATGGCCCGCACAGCTCATTTAAAGTGCTGCATGGCACCAAACAAACTTCCAGGGAACATTGCTCCTAATCCCTTCCTACACTCGTAGACACCCTATCCCATTGCAATACTCATTGACCCGCTAGCCCATCCCATTCTGGTACTCCCAGAGTAGTGGGCAGTCCTCCAGTGTGTTTTTCTCGTGTGCAGTACTGTCGTGTACTTTAATGTGATTACAGTGTATTCTTCTTCTTAGGCTGTCCCTCGGAACCGAGGAAGACTTGCTTCCACATTAAAAGTGAGTTCTCAGGTGACTGATGAGTCCAATGCGGGACCGACAGTCTCTGTCACAGGTGGGGCAGACGGTGGTTGAAGGGGTGGGTGGGGTGCTTGGGTTGACTTGCGCTGCTTGCGCTTGGCTTCCGCTTGCTCCCGGCGAAGAGACTCGAGGTGTTCGGCGCCTTCCCGAATGCTTCTCCTCCACTTTGTACGGTCTTGGGCCAGGGATTCCCAGGTGTCGGTGGGGATGTTGCACTTTTTCAAGGAGGCTTTGAGGGAGTCCTTGAAGCGTTTCCTCTGCCCACCTGGGGCTCCCTTGCCGTGTCCGAGCTCCAAGTAGAGCGCATCCATTGGGAGTCTCGTATCGGGCATGCGGACGATGCGACCCGTCCATCGGAGCTGATCGAGCGTGGTCAAAGCTTCGATGCTGGGGATGTTGGCCTGAGCGAGAACACTGACGTTGGTGCGCCTATCCTGCCAATGGATTAGCAGGCTCTTGCGGAGGCAGCGTTGGTGGTACCTCTCCAGTGCTTTGAGGTGCCTGCTGTACATGGTCCATGTCTCTGAGGCATACAGGCATTCCTGCACTCGTAGACACCCTATCCCATTCCAATACTCATTGACCCACTAGCCCATCCCATTCCAGCCTTTAAAATGAAGTTCGGGACCTGGAACGTCAGGACCCTCATGGCTCGCATTGGACTCATCAGTCACCTGAGAACTCATTTTTAATGTGGAAGCAAGTCATCCTCGGTTCCCAGGGACTGCCTAAGAAGAGTTAGAAGAAGAAGAGTACTCCCAGACCCCAGCTCCCAATCCCATTGCTGTTCTCATAGACCCCCCTCCCCATCCCATTCCAGTAAGCGGTAAGCCATTTAGGACAGAGATGAGGAGGAATTTCTTCACCCAGAGAGTGGTGAACCTGTGGAATTCTCTACCACACAAGGCAGTTGAGGCCAATTCATTAAGGAGTTGGATATATTTCTTAAGGCTAAAGGGATCAAGGGATATGGGGAGAAAGCAGGGACATGAATTTGGATGATCGGCCATGATCGCATTAAATGGCGGAACAGGCGTGAGGGGCCGAATGGCCTACTCCTGCTCCTATCTTCTATGTTTCTCTGTTACTCCCAGAGTAGTGGGCAGTCCTGCAGTGTGTTTTTCTAGTGTGCAGTACTGTAGTGTACTTTAATGTGATTACGGTGTATTACAGTGAGTGTTGCAGTGTTGTGTAGTGCGATTGCATTGACCGTTTTGCTGTGACATTACAGAGTGTTACATTCAGAGCGTTGAGTGTGTTCTGTGTTTTAACCAACGAATCCCCTGTTGCCCATTTTTCGAGTGGTTTGATACCTCTCCGCGCAGTGTGGTTAATGGCGGCTTGCTTGCTTTTTTGGGTAATTATCCAATTATACACCAGTCGCTGCTGTGCATCATTCTAAAGGTCAGCTTTCACAATGGCCGCTCAGACAGATGTGTCGGCAGCAGCTTTCTTTCTCCGCCACTCCCATTTGCCGTGGGTGTTGATAAGGAGCTCACTAAACCCCCGAGGAGAATGGTATCAGAAGATCATAAGTCGGATGAGTGTTAAGAAGAAAAGCTTACAGTGCCGCCTCGCATCTGTCCAACTGCGATTGGAGGCCTTAGTGTTACATTTTCCATTATATAAAAAACATGACACTTGGACCCCACTCCAATTCTTGATCTGGGGCCGAATCCGTACCCTCTCTGAATTATTCAGATCTGGGGAAGGCGTTGTTCTTTCAAGCTTGCCGTTTGTGAAAATATTGCAATGGGAAGAGCATAATTAAACATGGCATAAATATCACCCCATTGCTGCAGCCCTCAGAGTGAAACAAGAAGTAGTGACTGAAAGCAGGTTACTAATTAAGCCACACACTCCGCAGATCAACACACTGTTCCATCCCAACTCCGTGCTACCTTTTCCCAGCGAATTAGTTTTTAGAAGTTACTACAGAGGCCGAACGAGTCCCAGCACTGCTCCCTTTAATTATATCGCTAATGTTGCTGATCAGGCCCTGGCCTTGCTATGGGCACTAACTGCACGAGGCGTGCTGGGGTTTACAACGTGCCGTAGGCGTGCTGAGGTATGGAGTTCAGTAGGTGGGCGCGGGTGGTACAGCAGGGCAGGTGGGCGAGGGTCGTACAGCAGGGTAGGTGGGCGAGGGTCGTACAGCAGGGTAGGTGGGCGAGGGTCGTACAGCAGAGTAGGTGGGAGAGGGTCGTACAGCAGGGTAGGTGGGCGCGGGTCGTACAGCAGGGTAGGTGGGTGAGGTTGTACAGCAGGGTAGGTGGGCGAGGGTCGTACAGCAGGGCAGGTGGGCGAGGGTCGTACAGCAGGGCAGGTGGGCGAGGGTCGTACAGCAGGGTAGGTGGGCGAGGGTCGTACAGCAGGGTAGGTGGGTGAGGGTGGTACAGCAGGGTAGGTGGGCGAGGGTCGTACAGCAGGGTAGGTGGGCACTAGTTGTACAGCAGGGTAGGTGGGCGAGGGTCGTACAGCAGGGTAGGTGGGTGAGGGTGGTACAGCAGGGTAGGTGGGCGAGGGTCGTACAGCAGGGTAGGTGGGCACTAGTTGTACAGCAGGGTAGGTGGGCGAGGGTTGTACAGCAGGGTAGGTGGGTGAGGGTGGTACAGCAGGGTAGGTGGGCGAGGGTCGTACAGCAGGGTAGGTGGGTGAGGGTGTACAGCAGGGTAGGTGGGTGAGGGTGTACAGCAGGGTAGGTGGGCGAGGGCTGTACAGCAGGGCAGGTGGGCACTGGTTGTACAGCAGGGTAGGTGGGCTCGGGTTGTACAGCAGGGTAGGTGGGTGAGGTTGTACAGCAGGGTAGGTGGGCGAGGTTGTACAGCAGGGTAGGTGGGCAAGGGCTGTACAGCAGGGTAGGTGGGCGAGGGTCGTACAGCAGGGTAGGTGGGCGAGGTTGTACAGCAGGGTAGGTGGACGAGGGTCGTACAGCAGGGTAGGTGGGCGAGGGTCGTACAGCAGGGTAGGTGGGTGAGGGTTGTACAGCAGGGTAGGTGGGCGAGGGTCGTACAGCAGGGTAGGTGGGCGAGGGTTGTACAGCAGGGTAGGTGGGTGAGGGTCGTACAGCAGGGTAGGTGGGCGAGGGTCGTACAGCAGGGTAGGTGGGCGAGGGTTGTACAGCAGGGTAGGTGGGTGAGGGTCGTACAGCAGGGTAGGTGGGCGAGGGTCGTACAGCAGGGTAGGTGGGCGAGGGTCGTACAGCAGGGTAGGTGGGCGAGGGTTGTACAGCAGGGTCGGTGGGTGAGGTTGTACAGCAGGGTAGGTGGGCGAGGGTCGTACAGCAGGGTAGGTGGGCGAGGGTTGTACAGCAGGGTAGGTGGGCGAGGGTCGTACAGCAGGGTAGGTGGGTGAGGGTTGTACAGCAGGGTAGGTGGGTGAGGGTCGTACAGCAGGGTAGGTGGGCGAGGGTCGTACAGCAGGGTAGGTGGGTGAGGGTCGTACAGCAGGGTCAGTGGGTGAGGTTGTACAGCAGGGTAGGTGGGTGAGGGTCGTACAGCAGGGTAGGTGGGTGAGGGCTGTACAGCAGGGTAGGTGGGTGAGGGTCGTACAGCAGGGTAGGTGGGCTCGGGTTGTACAGCAGGGTAGGTGGGTGAGGGCTGTACAGCAGGGTAGGTGGGCGAGGGTCGTACAGCAGGGTAGGTGGGCTCGGGTTGTACAGCAGGGTAGGTGGGCGAGGGTTGTACAGCAGGGCAGGTGGGCACTGGTGGTACAGCAGGGTAGGTGGGCGAGGGTCGTACAGCAGGGTAGGTGGGTGAGGGTTGTACAGCAGGGTAGGTGGGTGAGGGTTGTACAGCAGGGTCGGTGGGTGAGGTTGTACAGCAGGGTAGGTGGGCGAGGGTTGTACAGCAGGGTAGGTGGGCGAGGGTCGTACAGCAGGGTAGGTGGGCGAGGGTCGTACAGCAGGGTAGGTGGGCGAGGGTCGTACAGCAGGGCAGGTGGGCGAGGGTCGTACAGCAGGGTAGGTGGGTGAGGGTCGTACAGCAGGGTAGGTGGGTGAGGGTCGTACAGCAGGGTAGGTGGGCGAGGGTCGTACAGCAGGGTAGGTGGGTGAGGGTCGTACAGCAGGGTAGGTGGGTGAGGGTGGTACAGCAGGGTAGGTGGGCGAGGGTCGTACAGCAGGGTAGGTGGGTGAGGGTGTACAGCAGGGTAGGTGGGCGAGGGCTGTACAGCAGGGCAGGTGGGCACTGGTTGTGCAGCAGGGTAGGTGGGCTCGGGTTGTACAGCAGGGTAGGTGGGTGAGGTTGTACAGCAGGGTAGGTGGGCGAGGTTGTACAGCAGGGTAGGTGGGCAAGGGCTGTACAGCAGGGTAGGTGGGCGAGGGTCGTACAGCAGGGTAGGTGGGCGAGGTTGTACAGCAGGGTAGGTGGACGAGGGTCGTACAGCAGGGTAGGTGGGTGAGGGTCGTACAGCAGGGTAGGTGGGCGAGGGTCGTACAGCAGGGTAGGTGGGCGAGGGTCGTACAGCAGGGTAGGTGGGCGAGGGTTGTACAGCAGGGTAGGTGGGTGAGGGTCGTACAGCAGGGTAGGTGGGCGAGGGTCGTACAGCAGGGTAGGTGGGCGAGGGTCGTACAGCAGGGTAGGTGGGCGAGGGTCGTACAGCAGGGTAGGTGGGTGAGGGTCGTACAGCAGGGTAGGTGGGCGAGGGTCGTACAGCAGGGTAGGTGGGCGAGGGTCGTACAGCAGGGTAAGTGGGCGAGGGTTGTACAGCAGGGTAGGTGGGCGAGGGTTGTACAGCAGGGTAGGTGGGCGAGGGTCGTACAGCAGGGTAGGTGGGCGAGGGTCGTACAGCAGGGTAGGTGGGCGAGGGTCATACAGCAGGGTAGGTGGGTGAGGGTTGTACAGCAGGGCAGGTGGGCACTGGTGGTACAGCAGGGTAGGTGGGCGAGGGTTGTACAGCAGGGTAGGTGGGTGAGGGCTGTACAGCAGGGTAGGTGGGTGAGGGTCGTACAGCAGGGTAGGTGGGCGAGGGTTGTACAGCAGGGTAGGTGGGTGAGGGTTGTACAGCAGGGCAGGTGGGCGATGGTTAGTTTTCTTCATGTGGGGACCCAGCACACCCACGTGGGGGAATCTTCCAGGGTTTCCATCCTGTTTAGTAGGGTGAAGGGACCACACTTGTGCCCCAACCCACCAAAGGCGTTCACATTGCAATACCTATTCCCCCACCCCACCTCCGCCCCTCCAAGGAAGCACATCTTGGCACATTCACCATGATAAGAGCATAAGAACATGAGATATAGGAGCAGGAGTCGGCCACACGGCCCATCGAGCCTGCTCCGCCATTCAATAAGATCATAGCTAATCTTCGAGCTCAACTCCACTTTCCTGCACTATCCCCATAACCCTTGATTCTCTTAGTTTCCAAAATGTTATCGATCTCAGCCTTGGATATACTCAACGACTGAACATTCACAGCCCGCTGGGGTTGAGAATCCCAAAGATTAATAAATCTCTGAGTGACGAAATTCCTCCTTATCTCAGTCCTAAATGGCCGACCCCTTATCCTGAGACTACGCCCCCTAATTTTAGACTCTCCAGCCAGGGGAAACAGCCTCTCAGCATCTACCCTGTCAAGCCCTCTAAAAATGTTGTACGTTTCAATGAGATCACCACTCATTCTCCTAAACTCCAGAGAGTATCGGCCTATTCTAATCAATCTCTCCTCATAGGACAACCCTCTCATCCCAGGAATCAATCTAGTGAACCTTCGTTGCACCATCGCTAAGGCAAGTATATCCTTCCTTAAGTACGGAGACCAAAACTGTGCACAGTACTCCAGGTGTGGTCTCACCAAGGCAATTTTAGCAAGACTCCCTTACTCCAACCCCCTTGCATTACATACATAGATACGTAGAAGATAGGAGCAGGAGTAGGCCATTCGGCCCCTCGAGCCTGCTCCGCCATTCAGTGCGATCATGGCTGATCATCCAAATTCAGTACCCTGTCCCTGCTTTCTCCCCATATCCCTTGATCCCTTTAGCCTTAAGAAATATATCCAACTCCTTCTTGAATATATTTAATGAATTGGCCTCCACCGCCCTCTGTGGTAGAGAATTCCACAGGTTCACCACTCTCTGGGTGAAGAAATTCCTCCTCATCTCTGTCCTAAATGGCTTACCCCTTATCCTTAGACTGTGACCCCTGGTTCTGGACTCCCCCGCCATCGGGAACATCCTTCCTGCATCTAGTCTGTCTAGTCCTGTTAGAATTTTATAAGTTTCAATGAGATCCCCTCTCATTCTTCTAAACTCCAGTGAGTATAAGCCCAATCGACCCAATCTCTCCTCATACGTCAAGGCTGACATATCATTGGCCATCTTAATTGCTTGCTGTACCTGCATGTTAAATTTCTGTGATTCGTGTACAAGGACCCCCAAATCCCTCTGAATCCCAACATTTATTAGTCTGTCACCTTTTAAAAAATATTCTGCTTTTCCATTCTTCGAGAACCAGAGGACACTGATTTAAGGTGACTGGCAAAAGAACCAAAGACGACATAAGAAAAAACCTTTTTTACTCAGCGAGTGGTTAGGATCTGGAATGCACTTCCTGAATGGGTGGTGGAGGCAGACTCAATCACGGCTTTCAAAAGGGAATTGGATAAGTACCTGAAAGAAAAACATTTGCAGGGCTACGGGGAAAGGGCGGGGGAGTGGGACTAGCTGAGGTGCTCTTGCAGAGAGCCGGCACGGGCTCGATGGGCTGAATGGCCTCCTTCTGTGCTGTAACCATTCTATGATTCTACGATTCCTACCAAAGTTGATAATTTCACACTTCCCCCCATTATATTCCAACTGCCACATTCGTGCCCAGTCACTTAACTGGTTACTTTCCCACCTAGCTTTGTATCATCAGCAAACTTGGATATATTACACTCGGTCCCCTCATCTAAGTCATTGATAGAGATTGTAAATAGCTGAAGCTGAAGCATTGATCCTTGCGGCACTCTACTAGTTACACCCTTCCATCCTGAAAATGACCCGTTTATTCCTACTCTCTGTTATCTGTCCATTAACCAATCCTTTATCCATGCTAGTACATTACCCCCAATCCCATGAGCACTAATCTTGTGTGACAACCTATTGTGTGGGACCAGATCAATGCCTTTGAAAAATCCAAATATACTGCATCTACTTGTTCCCCTTTATCTACTCTGCTTGTTACACCCTCAAAAACTCTTAATAGATTTGTCAAACACAATTCCCTTTCAGAAAGCCATGTTAACTCTGCCTAATCATATTATGATTTTTCTAAGTGCCCTGTTACCGCATCCTTAATAATAGATTCTAGCATTTTCCCTGCAGGAAACTCTCGATTTACCGGTACCTAAATAACCAGAAATCTCTGTTAACCGGCAAAATTCAGGAGTAGGTTCAGGTAAGTTTTACTTCATATTAGTGGCAGTTCCTGGATCTGTGGCCGTGTAACTGGGGCTCCTACACTTGTTGCTAAGCAACAGGGACGCTTGGTCTGTGGCCGGAGTTCCTGCACATGTTGCTAAGCAACAGGGAAGCCTGGATTTGTTGCTGTGTACGGAGCTCTCGTACCTTTTAACTACACCTCTCTGTAATCCGGACTTTTTGATAAACCGGCACCACGCCGGTCCCGTCGGTGCCGGATACCAAAGAGTTTCCTGTACTGATATCAGGCTAACTGGCCTATTGTTTCCTGTTTCCTCCCTCCCTCCTTTCTTGAATAGCGAGGTTACATTTGCTACCTTCCAATCCACAGGGACCGTTCTAGAATCTAGGGAATTCTGGAAGATCAAAACCAATGCATCGACTATCTTTGCAGCCACCTCTTTCAAAACCCTAGGGTGTAGGCCATCAGGTCCAGGGGATTTGTCGGCTTTTAGTCCCATTAATTTCTCCAGTATTTTTTCTTTACTAATATTAATTACTTTAAGTTCCTCACTCTCATTAGATTGTTGGTTCCCCACACTCTCCGATATGTTCTTTGTGTCTTCTGCTGTGAAGACAGGCACAAAATATTTGTTTAACATCTCTGCCATTTCCTTATTCCCCAATATAATTTCTCTTGTCTCTGCCTCTAAGGGACCCACATTTACTTTGCTATTCTCTTCCTTTTGACATACTTGTAGAAACTCTCAGAATCTATTTTATGTTTCTTGCTAGTTTACTCTCATTCTATTTTCTCCCTTTTTATCAATTTTTTGGCCATCCTTTGCTGGTTTCTAAAGCTCTCCCAATCCTCAGGCTTACTATTATTCTTCGCAACATTATAAACCTCTTCTTTTAATCTAATAATATCCTTAACTTTTTTAGTTAGCCATGGCTGTACCACTTTTCCAGTGGAGTTTTAATTCCTCAGGGAATGTATATTCACCCACCCATGCTGATTCGACATCCTGAGTTTCTGGACTAAGATCCTTTCTCACTGCTTTCCATTTTGCCTATCTTTTCTAAAAGTCAAGTACGCTGAAATATTTAGTTCCCAACCTTGGTCACCCTGCAATCATGTCTCAGTAATGGCTACTAAATCAAACCCATTTATCACTATTTGTGCCATTAATTCATCTATCTTGTTACGAATGCTTCGTGCATTTATATATAGCACCTTTAATTTTAAATTTTTACTATTTTTCCCTGATGTGGCCTTAGTTGCTAATACCCTATCACCATTATTAAACTCTCTGCCCCTTCCTGGCACAATCGGCTTCATTTTACCCAAATCGCTGCTCTGCTCAACAGTCCTGACTTTTCTCTTCAGACTTATAAATTTACCCTTACCTGAACTGTTCTGCCACCTTATTACTTTAAAGCCCGATCTACTGCCCCAGTTATTCAATTCGTCAGGACACTGGTCCCAGTTCAGTTTAAGTGGAGCCCGTCCCAACGGAACAGCTCCCTCTTTCCCCAGTACTGGTGCCAATGCCAGTATCCCTTAATCCCACCATTGTCCCTTGCCCATTGTCCAAAGGGTCAGGAAACCTTGTAATTCTGCACCACATAGATTTTCCAGTGAGGTGATGGCCAACAGTCACAATGAGATAAGGATCCGAACATCCGTGCCTGACAGAAGGAAAAAACTAGAGCAAGGACTGGACATGAGATGCTTCAAGTTTTCTTATTAATGGTCTGTGTGTGGGGAGGGGAGTGGATTTAAATCAGTAAACAATGCTGGAAATCAAACTTGAGGGAAGTGCCTCAGACCTACAGTAGCCGGCCCAGTGTTTGTAAGACCTGCCACCTCGAAGCAATGAAAAGAGCCTTGGCTCAATGGGAAGCAGTCTCGCCTCTGAGTCGGAGGGTAATGGGTTCTCAAGCCCCACTCCAGAGACGTGAGCACATAATCCAGGCTGACCCTCCAGTGCAGTACGGAGGGAGCGCTGCACTGTCGGAGTTGGCGTCTTTCAAAACGTGACGTTAAACCGAGGCCCCGTCGGCTCTCTCAGGTGGATGTAAAAGATCCCACGGCACCATTTTGGAGACGAGCGGGGGAGTTCTCCCCGGTGTCCTGGGCATTATTTAATCCCTCAACCAACACCATTAAAACAGAGTTTCTGGTCATTTATCACATTGCTGTTGATGGGATCTTGCTGTGTGTAAGTTGGCTGCTGTCTTTCTTACATCACAACAGTGACTACGCTTCAAAAAAGTGCTTCATTGACTGTAAAGCGTTTTGGGATGTCCTGAGGTCATGAAACATAGATGCAAGTTCTTTCTATTCTTGTGAGTCGAAAAATCCAAGAGCATCTCCTTTCGGCAAGTGATGCTTCCATGGTACAAGTAGCTGACAGTGCTTACTAATTGCACAGGCAGTGCCAGCAGCACCGACACACAGGACGACAGCAGCGAGCAGCAACCCCAGAGTAATCTGCCCAGATTCACTCAGCTGGCTGGTAAGATGACCTAGTCTTAAAAAAAATGGTTCTTCCTGGCCATCGGCCGCTGCGAATCGAACAGGTTTGATCGAGACCCACAGGTCAGGAGGTAGCAGCACGGACAGCCCACTGATGTCAGTGCAGAGGTAGCTTAAGCTTCCTCGTGACTGTTGGCTACTTCCGTGTTGGAAAGTCCACGAGGACTAAATGCCCCCCGAAGACCAGCGCACAATGTTACTCAGCACAATGCCAGTAAAGGCATTGGAGGCAGCCCAGGTTGCACCAGGGACCAGCAGCAGATACAAGACACAGAGCAGGGCTCCCCCCAGTGGCTCCTTTGGTAATGACAGTGTGCAACTGCACAACATACGTACACCAAGGCCTCGATTTTCATTGAGCCGTGGAGTCGGGCTTGGAGGCGTGCGGGGGGTTAAAATCGCAAAAACTGGCGGGCGGGACCCCCACCCCACCCCCCGCCTGTTTCCCGACTCCGAGCAATTTTAACTCAGTCGTGTCTGATGATCCCGACTCCGTCCCACATCCAACAGGAGGGACTGGTCGTTAAGGCCCTTAACAACCAATAAATGGCCTCTATAATCCTATTTTGGAAGGCCCTTGTGAATTTAACCCTTTTCCCACATGAAACACGCCTGGTGGGAAACACGAATGTGAAACCTGGCGGGAGCACTATTGGATTGCTGACTATCAACTGCAGGTCAACCTTTAAAGAGGAGATTTGATCAGCCATCATTTGCAGGTGGCAGGACTTAGTGGTCTCAGGCCTGAGGCAACTTTTACAAGGCTTAACCACACCTGTGGAAGGTTGAAGCCTGACACCCATCTCCAGTGTGACCTCCTGGGAAACCCCTCTCGTCACCTTCACTCAGCGCTTCCTCAACAGAGGCATGGGAGCCATTTATTTCCTTCCCATCTGGGCATTAGAGGAGCTCGAGCACCAGCAGAACCAGGAACAACAGCAGCACCAACAGCAGCAGCAGCGACAGGAGCGCCAAGCTGCTGCTCACCCACCTGAAGCTGCACAGGCCAGAAGGGGCCAGTGCCTGGAAGCCCGTCGGTGCAGGAGATACCTCCCAAACAGAGTCTATAGCGGCAGGGTCAGCTACCTCAACATGTCTGAGCAGCAGTGCCAAAGGCGGCTCCGACTTTCGCGAGAGGTAGTGACTGACATCTGCGCAATGCTACAGCAAGACCTGCTGCCCAGAGGACCAGGTGGACAAGCATTACCAGTGGCCGTCAAAGTCACCACCGCACTCAACTTTTTTGCCTCAGGCTCATTCCAGGGATCAGCAGCAGACATCAGCGGCATCTCCCAGGCGGCCGCACACACTTGCATCACGCAGGTAACCGGTGCCCTCTTTGCCCTCGCGCACAATCACATCCATTTCACCAAGGATCGAGCAGGTGTCACGGCGCGAGCGGTTGGATTAGCTCATCTGGCAGGCTTTCCAAGGGTGCAGGGTGTCGTTGACTGCACACATGTGGTCCTTAGGGCACACCATCGCAATCCAGGTATTTTTGTCAACCGCAAGGGCTTCCACTCCCTCAACGTTCAGCTGGTGTGTGACCACAAGAAGGAAATTTTGCATGTTTGTGCCATGTACCCTGGCAGTTGCCATGACTCCTTCATACTGTGTCAGTCTAGTGTGCCTCCACTATTCAGTCCGCCAGACCAACTTAACGGATGGCTACTTGGAGACAAGGGCTATCCCTTGAGGACGTGGCTAATGATGCCGTTGAGGAGGCCAGCCAATGAAGCTGAGGAGCGCTACAACTCCAGCCACATTTCCACCAGATCCATTATCGAGCAAACCATCGGTTTGCTGAAGATGCGCTTCAGATGCCTGGATAGATCCGGTGGAGCCCTGCAGTACTCAGCAGCCAGGGTCTCCAGAATCGTCGTGGTTTGCTGTGCACTTCACAACATGGCACAGCGTCGTGGCTTGCAGATTCCTGAGGACCAAGTGGCTCCTCACATATCCTCCTCAGATGAGGAGGAGGAGGAGGAGGAGGAGGAGGAGTGCAAAAACGAACATCCTGCAGAGGCCCATCAACCAGCGGCAGCATTATGCGAGCACATTGCTGCCCGGGATGCAAGGAACGCACTCATCCTAGCCAGATTTGCTTAGCCTAGTCAATCAAACACTTTTGCCTCGCTGCTTCTTACCAGAGCTTTGACAATGGCCAAGAACCAAAGGATTCCTAGCACTCTGACCACCATACTGACAGTTGCAAGTATTCCTAAGGCCTCAATGTGGAAGTCCCAATAGCGAAATGACAGACACCACAACTGCAATATTTGCCATCAGAATTTTTATGTTCAATAACGACGTGATGGCATTTTTACAATAAACACAAAATTGCACCCAAGTGACTACCCTTGTGCAGAATTTTCCTCTTACGTGTGCTCCTACGTGGTGCCTCCCCTGTGGCTTCAGCAGATGTGAAGGCCCCTTGCTCACTTTCCTGCTGCTCCTGTCTCGACACCTTTGGCGGGCGTCCTCTCGGGTTGCGAGCCTGTGAGGGCTCGTCAACAGTCTGCTGCTCCTGCGGCTGTGCAGGGGTTGAGACGTCAATCTCACTTGGGTGTGGACTCCGGTGGGGCTCTGACCGAGAGCTCTACAATGGCATGGAAGTGTGAGCACTTGGAGAGGAGCCCCCACTTCCTTGAGGTCTGCCACCAACCTCCCTCTCATGGGTCAGGTCCCCCTCGGCGCCTGCAAGTGGCTGGAGAGCACCTTGCTGCACATCGGGGGGCCATGGGGACCCGTATCTGCAATGGCAGTCCTACTCAGAAGGACTTCCATGAAGGTCTGGTTTCTCTGTTCAATAGATGCCCATCGCTCCTCAAGAGATGTCATTCTATTCTGAACAATGACCATGTTTTCCATACCCCGGCGACTAAGCTCCTCCATGGCCATAGCCATCCTCTCCTCTACCGTAGCCATCCTCTCCTCTATGGTAGCCAGCCTTACCATGGAGGTAGCAATGCTTTCCATGGAGGTAGCCATCCTTTCCATGGTGATGCGTTCATGCGCCAATGACTCTACTAAGGCTCTGCTCATGTTCACTATGGACTCCTCCATTCGCTCCACACTCGCACGACCCTAGAGACAAAACCTGCCAGAGACCCCTGCATCTGTGCCTGGAGTTCCATCACCTCTGATCTTATGGATGGACCCAGAGGCAGAGGGTCGACATGCTGCTGAGCCGAGCTGGCAGAGTCCTGCGCCCTCCGACTAGGACTCTACACTGCTGTCCCTGTCTCCACAATCTGCTGATGCTCAATTGTGAGCTGTGATACACCAGCTGACAACACTACTCTATGTCCCGAAGGTCCCACCGAGGTGTGAGTGTCTGCGCTGATGCTGTGTGCGCTGAATTCTGCTGACGCTGCGCCTTTAGAGGTTGCAGCTTCCTCTGAGGAGTCTGGCTGCTCAGCCTCTTCTTCCTGGCTAGTGGGGAACGGATGCTTGTGATGGTCCTGTGGGGGAGTAAAGGAAAGAGTTACAGATGTGATGCCAAGGCTACATGCACATAGCTTTTTGCAGATGCTCATAAGTCCATCTGTTACAGCTTCACAATCATTATCAGCGACTCATGCAATGTCAAAGAGAGAGATGGGAAACTTTTCTGCCACCAGCTTGCTGTGTTACACCCGTCTGTCCATCCCCCATGCGCGAATCATCCTCTATTCCCATAATTCCCAGGACGGCTTCCTCCCAGGGGGTCAGATGGGCTATTGAGGCTGTCCCTCCTCCTGTCCTGGCTCACTCTCTTTTGTTGTGAGCTCTCTTTTCCTGCAATGAGGGAGACAAGTGGAGGTTGAGTGAGAATGAAGGAGTGAGTGTAGAGATTGCATGGCATAGATACTTAGAAGGAGACAAAAATGGAGTGAGGTTGCAAGACCAAGGGCCCTCCCTGTGTGTTGTCAGTTGTGTTCAAAGCATCAGAGTGATAGGGAGTGTGAGGGCTGCATGTTCGAATAGTTATGTGAATGTGAGCATAGAGAGAGAGGGAATGGGTAAGGGTGCATGGATGTCAGCGTCAAGTGGGATGTGGAGGAAGAGATTGCTAAAGCTGAGTGCTGGTGAGGAAAGGCAATGGGGATCAGATTGAGGGTGATGGGAAATTCATACTCACTTTTCCAGTGCGCTGAAGGCCATGAAATCTTTTCCTGCACTGTGTCCAGGTTCTGTGGGTGACTCCCAAGGAGTTGACCTCCTTAGCCACCTGCATCCACACTGCCTTGGTCTGAGTGGGAGGCCTCTTCCTCCCTGATGAAGGGAAGAGCACCTCCCTGTTGGCCCTAGCCCCATCCACCAATGCCTGCAGTGCCACCTCGTCAAAGCGAGGAGCTGCTCTTGCCCTCCCGCTTGTCATATTTGCTGCAGCTCCCTCACACTGCAGTCAAGAAGCTTGGCAGTCTGCAGAAGAAGCAAGGCTTGCTGTGGACCTTAAATGCAGCAGCAATGATGACGTCATCGGAGGGGGACTTTCAGTCATGAAAAACCCATTTGCAAAGGCTTCCCACACGTTGGAAATCAATTGGCCAATTGAGTTAAAATTGCATCAATCTCCCACATCCATTTAGATTCGTGTGGGAAACACGAAATTCGGATAACACGACACCATCCCGCACCTGAGTTAAAATCCCCCCCCCCAAGGGTCCAGGTGTGATTCCAGGTCCCAACCTTTGAGGGAGGAAAACATGAACGTGGAAGAGGAGGAGAACAATAGGAGGAGTAGGGAGAGGAAGAAATGGAGGAAGAGGTTGAAGTGAAAGAGGAGAACAATAGGAGAGATGGGGAAGAACAAGAAGGAGGCGGAGGAATAGGAGGAGAGGGAGAGGAAGTGGAAGAGCAGGAAGAAGAGAAGGAGGAGCAGAATAGGAGAAGAAAAGAAGGAAAGAAACGGCAAGAGATGAGGGGATGAGAAAGAGGAAAAGTAAAGGAGGAGGAGGAATAGGCGGAGGAGAAAAGGAGGAGCAATAGAAGCAGGGGACAAGGAAGAAGAGACGGAGACAAAGGGGGGAAATTGGCAACTAAAGCCAGAGCTGTGCCTGTCAAAATGGTAATTTTTTTCATCACATCATGTCAAAATGATCTTTCAGCTCACTCCCTGATAGACAGTCAGGATATAATTTGTACATCAACATTAACAAGACTCTTTAATTTGCCACAGAGTCTCCTTAACTGGTGGTTGAAGTTGCCTCTGGCGTATTCAGTGATAACAATACCGCGAATCTCTTGAGTGTTGGCCTTTCCCGAGACCTGCAGCAAAGCACATTTTTTAATGTCACATAATGATGTTAAGTAGCAGCATCCCACTGCATGTTTGATTATCTCGATTCGAATCATTCCTGGGGCTCCCTCTTATATTTCTCAAGGTGAGAATGAAAATATTCTCACTTCAGTTCCAGATCAAATATGACACGCGCGGAACGTGGCTCATACTTGGTCGCTGTGCTCAGTCGCTGTGCCATTTCCATCTCCACGGTCCATCTGCCTTTCGGATGAGACGTTCAACCGAGGCCCCGTCTGCTCTGTCAGGTGGATGGAAAAGATCCCACGGCACTATTTCGATAAAGAGCAGGGGGGAGTTATCCCCGGTACCCTGGCCAATATTTATCCCTCAACCAACATCACTAAAAACAGATGATCTGGTCATTATCACGTTGCAGTTTGTGGGAGCTTGCTGTGCCCAAATTGGCTGCTGCGTTTCCTACATTTCAACAGCGACTACACTTCAAAAGTGCTTCATTGGCTGTAAAGCACTTTGGGACGTCCTGAGGTTGTGAAAGGCGCCACAGAAATGCAAGTTTTTTTTTGTCTTGATTTCTTCCGCAGTTCCCATTCTAGATCTATCTCTGTGGTACGTCTCCATTCTCCCATGCTCCTGTATTCCAGTGCATTAACTGGCTTCCAATCCAATGAACGCTTCTTCTCCCTGCTCTTTTACACCAGCCCAATGACCCCACTAATTTTTTTGTTTGGCCAACACAGTTCCTTTAACGGGCGGTGTGGGCCATTCAAAATTTTGCGCGCGTGCAGTTTTTCTATTTAAAAGCCGTCTCGCGGGCTGCGCGGGACCGTCAGAGCGCTGCGCGACCAGCCCCTCCACTGCAGTGGCCATTCCCCTTATCCGTCTTACACAATCAGCGCGAGTCATAAACGTGCATTACTAGGAGGGAGTGTATCGTTCCCTTTGACCCAGTGTGTCGTGTACGTGCAAGAGCTTATACTGAGGCGCGTTACGGACATACAGCCGCAGGCGGGAGTAAACCATTCCTTCTCACCCGCTGTATTCAGCCTGAAAAACTTGATTGTGTTCCACGGGATGGTTATCTATGTGGATATGTACAACTACACTGGGCTTTGAAGGTGATGCTTGATGTCAGGTGGAGAAATGGTCGGAAGCTATTGTGCTGATGCTGTGCGGGCGGCAGTGGGTGAACTCAACATAGAGTGTGTAGGACAGGATTGGGCGCGAGTGGTGCTGGGGCAGGGCTTCTGATCTGATTAGGATCCGTTCTTTTATCTGGTTATGTAATGAACATCTGGTGTATGGAATGGAGATTTGTGCATTAAGCAGCTTACAGAAGCACAGAACAGCAGTGCAGGACAAAGGATTAGCAGAGCAACGCTGGGTCACCTCCCTAGTCAAGAAGTAAGGATTTTGTAAACCCCTGTGTCACAGAAACATGGGAATAGGATTAGGCACAGGAATAGGAACAGGAGGAAGAGGAAGCATAGGGTTAGGAATAGGGGCAAGAGTAGGAACAGGAACAGGATAGGAGCAGGAGGAAGGATAGGAACAGGATAGGAGCAGGAGGAAGGATAGGAACAGGATATGAGCAGGAGGAAGGATAGGAACAGGATAGGAGCAGGAGGAAGGATAGGAACAGGAGTCGGAACAGGAGCAAGAATAGGAACAGCAACATAAGTAGGAGCAGGAGGAAGGATCGGCGCAGGAGTAGGAACAGGAATATAATAGGAACAGGAGTAGGAACAGGACTATGATAAGAACACAAGTAGAGGCCAGAGCTTGATTGGGAACAGGAGTAGGAACAGGAGAGGGATATGAGGAAGAATAGGAACAAGACCCATCGAACCTGCACACCAGTTTGTTAGTCACAGCAGCACTTTATCTTCTTAATCCTAGTTTCCTGTCCTTTTTCTGTGTCCCTTACTTTCCTTCAGCCTTGCCATCTCCCACGGCCTCTCTACTCCCATGGTCGAGATCACTGACAAGGCCATCGCAGACCCTTCCTTGTATCCCTCACCCTGCTACCTATCCCCTTCCAACCTCATTTTCTCCCCTGGAAAAAACCCTCTCCCAAGTCACTTAAAATTGCACTATCAAACTCCCAACTGACTGGCCTTTGGCCCTCCATTCACCAAGATACTTCTGCAGCACTCGATCTGCTCAATCACTCCTTCACCCCTGCCTTTGATGCCCTTGTCCTCACTAAAATATTTAGGGGAAAAATTCGGTATTGCCCAATTTGGGGACGCTAATATCGGGCGGGCGCAAAGTTTAGTGCCCGGCGCTAATTATTGCCTCCGACTGCAAAATTCACCTCTATCGCCCCTAGAGGTGATTGGAGCACTAAATCAGGCGCTACACACCTCTCTTAAGGTGTAAACATCAGGGAGCGAGGCGCTACCTCAGAACGCTACCAAAGCTCAGGCGATGTCCGTTACCATGGAAGCCAGACAGACTGGTGCCGTCCAGTTCTTAAAGGGGAGGGGCCATCTTGCTGGCCAGCCACTCCCCGCTCATTGCAGCCTTGAATCTCGGCCTGGAGAGACCTCGAAAGCGATTGTATTGGAAGCACTAATGGATAGGCCCAGGGAAAGAGCTCGGCGCTTAGGAACCTCAAAAGTGGTGATGAGGGCCAAAACTCCTTAGGACAGCATTAAAACCAGAAATTTTGCCGACAAGAAAAGGCAGGAAGCGCCCGCCTTTAAATAGCGCTCCCCCAGCCCCTTCCCGGCTTGAAAACGTTCCCCTCTACCTGTCGTTCCTAGTGGCAGGCACTAAGGCAGGGGGCGCGACTGAATATCCGGTCTGGGGCGCTACCGGGGCATTTCACGCTTGACTGACATCACGATCAGCGGGCGCAGGAGATCGTGACGATAGTGTTTAGCGCCGCTGCAAAACAACTGGTCAATTTCACGAGCGGCATTAAAATCGCCGCGTTTGGCCGCTAAGTTCCTAGCGCCCCGTTAGCGCCCCCGGAGGCGCTAAAGGGAGACGCTAACCAACCGAAATGTTCCCCCTTACTCTCTCCCACACTAGTCCTTCTCTCTGGTATGGACCTCATCTTCGCTCCTTCGAGTCCAAGAGGCCGCAGACTGAAATGTATCTGACGTACAACTGGTTTAGTCATTCAGCAGCAAATATGCCTGGACCACAACAAGCACTATTCTGCCAAAACTACTCACTCCTCCAGACTCATCCTGCATTGCAAAGATAACCCCAGTTTCCCACTGTCTCCTTCATGGTCTTCTGCAGTGGAACTGTCCTTACATGGTTCCACTCCTACCAGTCTCAGCATAGCCGGCTCATTCTCCAGCGATGGTGTCTCCCTTGACTCCTGCAATGGTCACTCTAGAGTTGCCCAAGGAT
Organism: Somniosus microcephalus; assembly: GCF_052327205.1. Classification (NCBI taxonomy): domain Eukaryota; kingdom Metazoa; phylum Chordata; class Chondrichthyes; order Squaliformes; family Somniosidae; genus Somniosus; species Somniosus microcephalus. The sequence continues at coordinate 15,435,627 of NC_141017.1, read as the reverse complement.
TTATTACTGATCCTTTTCTCCTTCCTCCTCTGCATGCTGTCCTTCTGTGACATCATCCAAGGTCAGCCTCTGCCTGTACGCCAATGACACTCAGCTCTACCTCTCCATCGCAACCAACCCTGTGCTGCCAGACCGCCTCTCAGAAATCACAGAAATCACAGAAACCCCACAGTGCAGATAGAGGCCATTTCGGCCCATCGAGCCTGCACCGACACATATCCCACCCGATCCCCGTAACCCCTACACCAACACATATCCCACCCTATCCCCGTAACCCCACATATTTAATCCCCCTGACACTAAGGGTCAATTTATCATAGCCAATCAACCTAACCCGCACATCTTTGGGCTGTGGGAGGAAACCGGAGCACCCGGAGGAAACCCACGCAAACACGGGGAGAATGCGCAAACTCCACACAGACAGTCACCCGAGGCCGGATTCGAACCCGGGTCCCTGGCGCTGTGAGGCAACAGTGCTAACCACTATGCCACCATGCTGCCCCTCTGACATTAAGTTGTGAATGAGCCAGAATTTCCTGCAACTGAACATCAGGAAGACCGCAACCATTGTTGTCGGCCAGCTCCAAAACCTCCATGCCCGTCACCCATCTACCCGCCTCCCTGGCTGCTCGCTCAGACTGGGCCAGACTGCCGTCCTGTTCGACCCAAGGCTGAGCTGCAAAGCCCAATGCCCTTCCTGCTGGCCTCCTGATCTCCACCCGCTATAAAAGCCCAATCCCACACTCAGCCTGCTCGCCCTTCACTCCACCCTTGCGGACCGACATTGTCTCACTGTTTGCCCCCAAAGGAATAAACTTAAAATCCTTGTCCTTGTCTACAAATCCCTTCACATCCTCATCCAGTCCTAGCTCTGTGACCTTCTCCAACCATCAGTGTCCTCCAGTGCTCTGACCCTGGTTTCTGTGCATCCCATCTTCTCTCTGCTCCTTCAATAGCAGAGCTTTCCGCTGTATCGGCCATACTCTATCGACCTCTCTCCCCAAACCCCTCCACCTCTAGACCTCCCCTCCCACCTTTAAACGCCTTCTCAAAGTGCATTCCTTTGGCTTAATTTGTGGCTACCTCTCTTCTAACTGAGGTTCAACACCTGCTCCTCTTCCCCTCTATGAAGCACCTTGGGAAGGTGTTTTCTTTGTAACCATTGCTCCTTACAACTTTGACACCACACTGTTCGCAACCTTGGTGTCATATTTGACCCTGAAATGAGCTTCCGACAACGTATCTGTAGCATAATTAAGACTGCCTATTTCAATTCAATTCAATTCAATTCAAATTGCTTTATTGGCATGACAAGGTACATCTTATGTTGCCAAAGCACCGAAAAAAACCATTTATGGTTGAACACATAAACGCAGATCTATCCATACAGTGTATAAACAGATATATCCCTGTGTGTATAAATATACACTCATATAATATGTATATACTCTTTTCTTAGATTTAATGGTTGTCCCTCTGCTTATGGCAAGCTGTAACATAGCTTGCCGCTAAGGTTACGCAATTTCTCTGTTCCCCTAATAGGTATGGGAGTTTTTGGTCGTCATTCAAATTTTTGAATTCAGGGCATATTTTTATGAATTTTGGGTAGAAATTCCCCCTTATGCCCTAATATTTTCCACAAGCTGTGAGGAAGTGCATCTCTGTCTCCACCACTCCCTGACTGCAGTGAGAGCATATCCTGTCCTTTCTTGGCAGCCTGGTCTGTCTGTGCCTGCCTTTTTCGATGGCCAGGCTATGCTCACTAAGTCTGTACATAGTCAAGGTTTTTCTCAATTTGCTATCTTTTACCGTGGTCAGGTATTCAGCCATGTTGTATTGTCTGCTTAGGGCCAAGTAGCAATTGAGTTTGTTTTGGGTTTTTGTTGTTTCTGCCCAATATGTCAGATATTTTTCCTTTTGCTTAGTGACAATTGTGTTGGGTCGAATTCTCTGTGCTACGATGTCACTGTCCTGGGGCTGGTGATTATTAGTAGTGTTAGTAGTTACTTCACTGAGTCCCAGGACTAATTGACTGAGGGGACTCTTCTTTATGATCCTCTCTTGACATTTCAGGGCTTCATAATGATAGCAGTGGGGGTTGCTCATTTTTAGATGTTTCCAAAATTTGGTGGCTCTTTTTTGGATAGTAATTAGCAGTGGATATTGGCCTAGTCCTGCCCTGCATGCATTGTTTGCCGCCCTTGCCTCAGCTAATGCTGCTGAAACCCTCACCGATGCCTCTATTACCTCTAGACTTCACTATTCCAACGCACTCCTGGCTGGCCTCCTACACTCTACCCTATGTGTCAGCTGTGGCTCAGTCGGTAGCACACTCGTCTCTGTGTCAGAAGGTTGTGGGTTTCAGTCCCCTCTCCAGGGACTTGAGCACATAAAGGTAGGCTGACACTCCCAGTGCAGTGCTGAGGGAGTGCCGCACTGTCGGAGTTGCCGTCGTTCGGATGAGATGTTAAACCGAGGCCACGTTTGCTCTCTCAGGTGGACGTAAAAGATCCCATGGCCACTATTTCGAAGAAGAGCAGGGGAGTTATCCCTGGTGTCCTGGCCAATATTTATCCTTCAATCAAAAAAACAGATTAGCTGGTCTTTATCACATTGCTGTTTGTGGGACCTTGCTGTGCGTAAATTGGCTGCCGCGTTTCCCACATTACAACAGTGACTCTACTTCATTGGCTGTAAAGCACTTTGAGACGTCCGGTGGTCGTGAAAGGCGCTATATAAATGCAAGTCTTTCTTCCTTTCATCCAAAACTCGCCTGCCCCTATCCTATCTCGCACCAAGCCCTGTTCACCCATCACCCCTGTGCTCACTGACCTACATTGGCTCCCAGTTAAGCAACGTCTCAATTTTAAAATTCTCATCCTTGTTTTCAAATCCCTCCATGGCCTCGCCCCTCCCTATCTCTGTAATCTCCTTCAGCCCCACAACCACCCCGAGATATCTGCGCTCCTCTAATTCTGCCCTCTTGAGCATCCCTGATTATAATCGCTCCACCATTGGTGGCCGTGCCTTCTGTTGCCTGGGCCCTAAGCTCTGGAATTCCCTGCCTAAACCTCTCCGCCTCTCTACCTCTCTTTCCTCCTTTAAGACGCTCCTTAAAACCGACCTCTTTGACCAAGCTAATTTCTCCTTCTGTGGCTCGGTGTCAAATTTTTTGTCTTTTAATACTCCTGTGAAGTGCCTTGGGACATTTTACGAAGTTAAAGGCGCGATATAAATACAAGTTGTTGTTGTTGCCTGTCGTAGATACGTTTTGGGGTTCAGTGGAGTGAGTCAAAGATCCAGCGCCTCTTTGTGTGACACGAGTTGACTCGCACTCGGTACAGAAATTGGTGGGCCCCCGATTTCGGATGCGAAGGCGGCGATGCGGCCACAACGTGCGTCCAAACTGGGAGGCCCGAAATTGGACCTTAATATTAATATTAAGTGAGCTGTCAAGCCTCCACAGGCAGCTCAGGATGTTCCGGGGTGGGTGGGGGGGGGCGGCGGGTGGCGGGTGGGGGTTGGAGACGGATCGGGGAAGGGGCAATGGCGAGAGGGCAGTGGCGATACTGTAGAGTCAGGGGGGCACTCCTGCTCCACCTGGCTTCGTGGTAATGTTTTTTATTAATTAAAAATATTGTACGTTTTCGTGGTGGTTGCCCAGGGACCGCTTAAGAATCCCGCGCGTTGCCCAGTTTAGCAGAGGAGGCCTAAAGCAGCCATTAGGCCCCTCATTTACCTATTGTAAGAGGCCTAATTCCTGATGTAGGTGGCTGCCAGGGACACCTAAAAAATAGCCTGACACAATGTCGGGTCGGTCATCTTTAAAGCGTCTTTTGGGTTAGCCCTAGAAATTGGCCCTTTTTGTATCTGTTTATACGGGTGTAAAATGTCCAATTTCTGCAGTAAACTCTCGTTTAAACGGCACCGAATTATCCAGAATTCTCTAATAACCAGCAAAATTCAGGAGTAGGTTCAGGAACCCAAAGGTAAGTTTTACTGTATATTTGTGGCCGTGTAACCGGGGTTCTCGTACCTTTTGCCGTGTAACCATGGCTCCTGCACTTCTGGTTGTGTAACCGGGTCCCCTGTACCTGTGGCCGTGTAACCGGGTCCCCTGTACCTGTGGCCGTGTAACCGGGTCCCCTGTACCTGTGGTCGTGTAACCGGGTCCCCTGTACCTGTGGTCGTGTAACCGGGTCCCCTGTACCTGTGGCTGTGTAACCGGGTCCCCTGTACCTGTGACCATGTAACCGGGGCTCCTGTACCTGTGGCCGTTGATACGCTTATCAATTACTTCATAAAAGGTGATGAGTCGAAGAAGAGATGATGAGTCGAAAGAAGAGATGAATAAGGCTTTTATTAGCTAAGAAGAGACCATGCTTCTTCGTGAGTGACTGAACAAGTCTGAACGAAACCCACACAGTGGTGGGTGGAGTCAGCTGAGGCATGCCTCCATACACAGCGCCACCCAGAGGTGGCAATATACAATACAGTGGTTTACCACATTCACCCCTTGTTTAATGTGAAGTCCGGCGGGGTGAAGGGTACTACAAGTTAAGTCTATCAGGAGGCCTTGTCTGACGTCCTGATCGTCGTGGTGGCGGCGGTGGTGTTGCAGCATCCGACGTTGGGTCTGGTGTCTGGGTGGTTGGCGAAGATTCCTGGGGCTTTGGCATGCCGTCTGCAGGGGTTGGGTTGGGAGGGGTGGTGGGGGATAACAGTGGTAAGGGGGATAACGGTGGTAAGGGGGATAACGGTGGTAATTCAGGGGTACCCGAGGGTGCGAGATCTCGTATGGAGACCGTGTCCTCCCGCCCGTCTGGGTATGTCACCCAGGCATACTGGGGGTTGGCGTGTAGGAGGTGCACCCGCTCGACCAGGGGGTCCGTTTTATGCGTCCTCACGTGCCTCCGCAGTAGGACGGGCCCAGGAGAAGTCAACCATGCCGGTAGCGAGGTTCCCGATGTAGACTTCCGGGGGAAAACGAACATTTTCTCATGAGGGGTCGCATTAGTGGCAGTACAAAGCAGTGACCGAATGGAGTGAAGCGCTGCAGGGAGGACCTCCTGCCAGCGGGAGGTCGGAAGGCCCTTAGATTTTAGTGCTAAGAGGACTGCCTTCCAAACCGTCGCGTTCTCCCTTTCCACCTGGCCGTTCCCCCGGGGGTTGTAACTGGTGGTCCTGCTCGTGGCGATACCTCTTGTTAGCAGGTACTGCCGAAGTTCGTCGCTCATGAACGATGAGCCCCTGTCGCTATGTATATAGCTGGGGAACCCGAACAGAGCGAAGATGTCATTCAGACACTTGATGACCGTGGTACTGGTCATGTCTGGGCAAGGGATGGCAAAGGGGAAACGGGAGTACTCATCAACTATGTTGAGGAAGTACACATTGCGGTCAGCGGAGGGGAGGGGCCCTTTAAAATCGACGCTCAGGCGTTCGAAGGGGCGGGTGGCCTTGATCAGGCTTGCTCTGTCCGGCCTATAGAAGTGCGGTTTGCACTCGGCGCAGATTTGGCAGCTCTTGGTCATGGTCCTGACCTCCTCGATGGAGTAGGGCAGGTTACGGGATTTGATAAAATGGAAAAACCTGGTGACCCCCGGGTGGCAGAGGTCATTGTGGAGGGACTGCAGCCTATCACTCTGCGCGTTGGCGCATGTACCACGTGATAGGGCATCTGGGGGCTCATTGAGTTTCCCTGGCCGATACAAGATATCATAATTGTAGGTGGAGAGTTCGATTCTCCACCTCAAGATCTTGTCGTTCTTGATTTTACCCCTCTGCTTATTATTAAACATAAAAGCTACTGAACGCTGGTCAGTGAGCAGGGTAAATCGTTTCCCGGCCAGGTAATGCCTCCAGTGACGCACCGCTTCTACAATAGCCTGGGCCTCCTTTTCGACGGAGGAGTGTCTCGTCTCGGGGCCCTGGAGGGTCCTTGAGAAAAAGGCCACGGGTCTGCCCGCCTGGTTAAGGGTCGCGGCTAGGGCGAAGTCGGAGGCATCGCTCTCCACTTGGAAGGGGATGGACTCATCCACCGCGTGCATTGCGGCCTTCGCGATATCGTTCTTGATAAGAGTGAAGGCTGCACACGCCTCTGGTGTCAGGGGGAAGGAGGTGGCTTTGATGAGGGGCCTGGCTTTGTCTGCATAGAGGGGCACCCACTGGGTGTAGTAGGAGAAAAACCCCAGGCATCTCTTCAGTGCTTTTTGGCAGTGGGGAAGGGGTAGCTCCATTAGGGGGCGCATTCTGTCGGGGTCGGGCCCGATGACTCCGTTCTCCACCACGCAGCCGAGGATGGCCAGGCGCTTGGTGTGAAACATACATTTTTCCTTATTGTACGTTAGGTTCAGCCGTTGGGCCGTACGGAGGAAATTTGCTAGATTAACGTCGTGGTCCTGCTGGTCGTGGCCGCAGATGGTGACGTTATCCAAATAGGGGAAGGTTGCCCGCAGCACGTTCTGGTCAACCATTCGGTCCATCTCCCTTTGGAAGACCGAAACCCCGTTGGTGACGCCGAAGGGGACCCTAAGGAAGTGGTAGAGGCGGCCGTTTGCCTCGAAGGCAGTATACTGGCGGTCCTCATGGCGGATGGGCAGCTGGTGGTACGCTGACTTAAGGTCGATGGTGGAGAATACTTTGTATTGCGCAATCTGATTGACCATATCAGATATGCGAGGGAGGGGGTACGCGTCCAGCTGGGTGTACCGGTTTATGGTTTGGCTGTAGTCGATTACCATGCGGCGTTTTGCAGTGGTTTTAACGACTACAACCTGGGCTCGCCAGGGGCTAGTGCTACCTTCGATAATGCCCTCCTTCAAGAGCCGCTCCACCTCAGAGCTGATAAAAGCTCTGTCCCCGGCACTGTACCGCCTGCTTTTGGTAGCGATGGGTTTACAGTCGCGGGTGAGGTTAGCGAACAGGGGGGGGGGGGGGACTTTTAATGTGGAAAGGCTGCAGGTGGTTTGCAGCGGGCGATTTAAAAGTTGTTGGTTGCAGACTGTGAGTGGGGGGAGGGGTCCACCGTATGCTAGTGTGACACTCTTAAGGTGGCACTGAAAATCCAACCCTAGCAGGACGGCAGCGCAAAGACGGGGCAGGACTAGCAGTTTAAATTTTTGATATTCAGTGCCCCCTACTGACAGGGTCACCACACAGTAGCCGCTGATGTCCATTGACTGGGACTTGGACGCCATAGAAATGCGATGGTGCGTTGGCAGAATCGTGAGGGAGTGGCTACGTACCGTGTCGGGGTGGACGAAACTCTCTGTGCTCCCGCTGTCGATCAGGCAACTGGTGGCGCGGCCGTTTACCGCGATATCCATCATGGAGCTGGATAGATGGTGAGGGTGGCCTTGATCCAGCGTCACGGAGGCCAGTATGTGGCTTAGTGAGTCACTATAGTCATCCGCCGAGACGGTGGTCGGTTCCGGTGACGAAATGGCGGTTGAGTGCGTTGGATACGATGGCGGCGGATGCCATGCGGCCGGGGGTACACAAAATGGCGGATAAGATGGCTGCTCCCACGGCCCGCACGCTGCGCTGCTGGCTGGCTTCCCCTTGCAGGCGTTAGCGTAATGGCCTTTCTTCCCGCAGCCCGAGCAGGTAGCTGTCTTAGCTGGGCAGTGCGCTCTGGGATGTTTTAACTGGCCACAGAAATAGCATTTTTGGGCCTGGTTACTGGGCATCGAAGCAGTTCTTACCGGAGGCTGCTGTCTCGGTTGGGTCGCTGCAGCGGTTGGTGCCGGGGGCGGCGGTCCCGTGTCCCACGGTTTCGATTGCCATGTCTCGGCGCCATTACGGGGGTATGCCTCGAGGTTTCGGTGGGCCTCCTCTAACGAGAGCGCAAGGGCAATGGCCGTCTTCAGGTCGGGTTCCTTGCTTTCTAGCAGTCTCTGCCGGGTGTGGTCTGACTGGAGGCCCCTGACGAAGGCATCACAGGCGAGTCCCTGCGCGTGCTCCACAGCCGTTACCGCTTTACAATCGCAGTCTCTGCAGAGTGCCAGTAGCGCCCGTGCAAATGCCCCTACCGATTCTCCCGGTTGCTGCCTGCGGGATCCCAAGAGGTGTCGGGCGTAAATTGTGTTCACTGGGTGCGTATATTGCCCTTTTAGTAGCTCGAGGGCCGCCACGTACGTATTAGAGTCCCGGATTAGCATATATACTTGATGGCTCACCTGGGCGGTCAAAATTTTCAGTTTGTGATCCTCCTCTGTAACCTGTGAGATTGCGAGGAAGGATTCAAAGCAGCTCAGCCAGTGTTCAAACTTGGCTGATGCACCCACATCTTGAGGGTCGAGGTCCAGGCGTGGTGGTCTGAGGGCTCTCAGCAATGTCTGCTGTATCCGTTGCTGTTGTTGCTCCTCAGGTGTCGCCATTTAACTTTTAGCTAATAAAATTGATACGCTTATCAATTACTTCATAAAAGGTGATGAGTCGAAGAAGAGATGATGAGTCGAAAGAAGAGATGAATAAGGCTTTTATTAGCTAAGAAGAGACCATGCTTCTTCGTGAGTGACTGAACAAGTCTGAACGAAACCCACACAGTGGTGGGTGGAGTCAGCTGAGGCATGCCTCCATACACAGCGCCACCCAGAGGTGGCAATATACAATACAGTGGTTTACCACAGCCGTGTAACCGGGTCCTCTGTACCTGTGGTGTGTAACCGGGTCCCCTGTACCTGTGGCTGTGTAACCGGGGTCCCCTGTACCTGTGGCTGTGTAACCGGGGTCCCCTGTACCTGTGGCCGTGTAACCGGGTCCCCTGTACCTGTGGCCGTGTAACCGAGTCCTCTGTACCTGTGGCCGTGTAACCGGGTCCCCTGTACCTGTGGCCGTGTAACCGGGGTCCCCTGTACCTGTGGCCGTGTAACCGGGTCCCCTGTACCTGTGGCCGTGTAACTGGGTCCCCTGTACCTGTGGCCGTGTAACCGGGTCCCCTGTACCTGTGGCCATGTAACCGGGTCCCCTGTACCTGTGGCCGTGTAACCGGGGTCCCCTGTACCTGTGGCCATGTAACCGGGTCCCCTGTACCTGTGGCCGTGTAACCGGGTCCCCTGTACCTGTGGCCGTGTAACCGGGTCCCCTGTACCTGTGGCCGTGTAACCGGGGCCCCTGTACCTGTGGCCGTGTAACCGGGTCCCCTGTACCTGTGGCCGTGTAACCGGGTCCCCTGTACCTGTGGCCGTGTAACCGGGCCCCCTGTACCTGTGGTGTGTAACCGGGTCCCCTGTACCTGTGGCCGTGTAACCGGGTCCCCTGTACCTGTGGCCGTGTAACCGGGTCCCCTGTACCTGTGGCCGTGTAACCGGGTCCCCTGTACCTGTGGCCGTGTAACCGGGCCCCCTGTACCTGTGGTGTGTAACCGGGTCCCCTGTACCTGTGGCTGTGTAACCGGGTCCCCTGTACCTGTGGCCGTGTAACCGGGTCCCCTGTACCTGTGGCCGTGTAACCGGGGCTCCTGTACCTGTGGCCGTGTAACCGGGTCTCCTGTACCTGTGGCCGTTTAACCGGGTCCCCTGTACCTGTGGCCGTGTAACCGGGTCCCCTGTACCTGTGGCCGTGTAACCGGGGCCCCTGTACCTGTGGCCGTGTAACCGGGTCCCCTGTACCTGTGGCCGTGTAACCGGGTCCCCTGTACCTGTGGCCGTGTAACCGGGTCCCCTGTATCTGTGGCCGTGTAACCGGGTCCCCTGTACCTGTGGCCGTGTAACCGGGTCCCCTGTACCTGTGGCCGTGTAACCGGGCCCCCTGTACCTGTGGTGTGTAACCGGGTCCCCTGTACCTGTGGCCGTGTAACCGGGTCCCCTGTACCTGTGGCCGTGTAACCATGGCTCCTGTACCTGTGGCCGTGTAACCGGGTCCCCTGTACCTGTGGCCGTGTAACCGGGTCCCCTGTACCTGTGGCCGTGTAACCGGGTCCCCTGTACCTGTGGCCGTGTAACCGGGTCTCCTGTACCTGTGGCTGTGTAACCGGGTCCCCTGTACCTGTGGCCGTGTAACCGGGTCCCCTGTACCTGTGGCCGTGTAACCGGGTCCCCTGTACCTGTGGCCGTGTAACCGGGGCTCCTGTACCTGTGGCCGTGTAACCGGGTCTCCTGTACCTGTGGCCGTTTAACCGGGTCCCCTGTACCTGTGGCCGTGTAACCGGGTCCCCTGTACCTGTGGCCGTGTAACCGGGTCCCCTGTACCTGTGGCCGTGTAACCGGGTCTCCTGTACCTGTGGCCGTTTAACCGGGTCCCCTGTACCTGTGGCCGTGTAACCGGGTCCCCTGTACCTGTGGCCGTGTAACCGGGTCCGCTGTACCTGTGGCCGTGTAACCGGGTCCCCTGTACCTGTGGCCGTGTAACCGGGTCCCCTGTACCTGTGGCCGTTTAACCGGGTCCCCTGTACCTGTGGCCGTGTAACCGGGTCCCCTGTACCTGTGGCCGTGTAACCGGGGCTCCAGCACTTGTGGCCGTGTAACGGGGCTCTCGTACCTTGGGCCATTGTCACTCCGTGTCCCTTCTTCTGGTTTGAGGTCGGCCGATATATAAATTGCCTCGGTAGGTATACCTCTCTGTTATCCGGAATTTTTAATCAACCGGCACCATCCCGGTCCCGTAGGTGCCGGATACGAAATAGTTTACTGTACTTGTATAGGTGTCATCTGTGGCTCAGTGGGCAGCACTCTCACCTCCGAGTCAGAAGGTCATGGGTTCAGGTCAAGGCCCAGAGACTTGAGCACCAAATCTAGGCTGACGCTCCCAGTGCAGTACTGAGGGAGCGCTGCGCTGTCGGAGGTGCAGTCTTTCAGATGAGACGTTAAACCAAAGCGCCGCCTGCTCTCTCAGGTGGGTGTAAAAGTTCCCATGGCACTGTTCAAGGAAAAGCAGGGGGGTTTAGCCCGGTGTCCTGGTCAATATTTACTAGTCATTTTTCTCAATGCTGTTTATGGGAGCTTGCTGTGCGCAAATTGGCTGCCGTATTTGCTACATTACAGCAGTGACTACACTTCAAAAAGTGCTTCATTGGCCACAAAGCACTTTGGGACACCCCGAGGTCATGAAAGGCGCTATATAAATGCAAGTTCTTTCATTCTTATATGAAAGCACAACTCAGGGGTGTAACAGTAGTGCCCCCTGATGATCTAAAGCAGATATTCATGTTTCTTACATGTGCCTTTCCAATCTTTTCGATGGCTGCTTTAGAAAACACCTGGTAAACTGAGACCACGTAGGAATCCCTTACCCTGAATAAACAGCGACTCTGTACAGTTACAGTGAGTGACCCTTACCCTGAATAAACAGTGACTCTGTACAGTTACAGTGAGTGACCCTTACCCTGAGTAAACAGTGACTCTGTACAGTTACAGTGAGTGACCCTTACCCTGAGTAAACAGTGACTCTGTACAGTTACAGTGAGTGACCCTTACCCTGAATAAACAGTGACTCTGTACAGTTACAGTGAGTGACCCTTACCCTGAATAAACAGTGACTCTGTACAGTTACAGTGAGTGACCCTTACCCTGAATAAACAGTGACTCTGTACAGTTACAGTGAGTGACCCTTACCCTGAGTAAACAGTGACTCTGTACAGTTACAGTGAGTGACCCTTACCCTGAATAAACAGTGACTCTGTACAGTTACAGTGAGTGACCCTTACCCTGAATAAACAGTGACTCTGTACAGTTACAGTGAGTGACCCTTACCCTGAGTAAACAGTGACTCTGTACAGTTACAGTGAGTGACCCTTACCCTGAGTAAACAGTGACTCTGTACAGTTACAGTGAGTGACCCTTACCCTGAATAAACAGTGACTCTGTACAGTTACAGTGAGCGACCCTTACCCTGAATAAACAGTGGCCGAGAAATTCAGTGGGTTGCGCCAGCCGCTAACGCCATAAAAGGGCTATATTTCCGGCGCTAGACACTTAGCGCCTGAACGCAGTCCGATCTGCGCCGACGCCCAAATTCAGTTGACATTTAGCGCTGGCGCAAAGTGTTTGCGCCCGCTCAGGTGCGCGCGCAGCTTATGACGTCATATCGTCGCGCAACGCTGTTTGTGCGCCCCAAACCGGAAATTCAGTGGCGCCCGCCCAATGTGGGCGTGGCGCTGCTAAGAACTGTGAGGTGGAACGCAAAAGAGGCCCTGTGGGCCTCGGGGAGCGCAAATTAAAGGGCACTTACACTGACCTATAAAGCCCAGCCATTTTGCTGCAATGACTTTACTGCTTTGGATTTCTGGACAGAGACCAAGGGACAGAGGTTACTGATTTGGGACAACATAGGAGAGGTCTTTTTGGCTTCTGGCCAGTGCTTTGACATTTGATTCATTGTGATTTATCTGTTCTCAACTTTATTATGGGGGCTGTATGGGGGGCCAACCCTCAGTTGCAGCATTATGTGCGAAGGGCTCGCAGACGCTGTGAGAGAGGGCCAGCCATGCCTAGACGCAGAGGGGCCATCAGGCGTCGGCAACGTAGGCCTTACCCACTCAGGCAATACCGGCAGCAGGTGTCCTATCTCACCATGACTGCGGCGCATTGTGTTAAGAGGCTGCGCTTCAGAAGGGAGGTGGTTGCAGAGATCTGCCAGCTGCTTCACAGAGATCTGCGTCCACAGCTGATGTGCAGGATGTCTCTCTCGGTGGAAGTGAAGGTCACGGTGGCTCTGAACTTTTATGCAAGCGGCTCCTTCCAAGCCGCTGCTGCGGACATAGCGAACATCTCCCAGTTCGCCGCGCATCGCTGCATCCGGCAGGTCACCGATGCACTTTACGCGAGGAGACACCAATTCATCTCCTTCCCCATGACCCAACACAAGCAGGAGCAGCGTGCAGTCGGATTTGGCAGGATCGCGGGCTTCCCCATGGTGCAGGGCGCCATTGACTGCACGCATGTGGCTATGCGGGCACCTATCCACAATGCCGAGGATTACCGCAACCGGAAGGGCTACCATTCCCTCAATGTACAGCTGGTGTGTGACCACAGGCAGCGCATCCTAGCTGTCAATGCCCGCTTCCCAGGAAGCAGCCATGATGCATTTATCCTGCGCCAGACTACTGTGGCTGACATGTTCGAGGCACAGCCTCCACCAAGGGGATGGCTTATCGGGGACAAGGGCTACCCTTTGTGTACATGGCTCATGACCCCGCTCCGCGCGCCCAGGACCCCAGCGGAGGAGGCATACAACGAAAGCCATCAAGCCACAAGGAACATCATCGAGCAAACGATAGGCGTCCTCAAGCAACGGTTCCGCTGCCTGGATCGTTCCGGCGGATCTCTACAGTATTCGCCGGATAGAGTCTCCCAGTTCGTCGTCGTGTGCTGCATGCTGCACAACCTGGCTATCCGCAGGACTCAGGCACTGCCACCTGGCATTGCACCACCACCTCAGGAGGACGAGCAGGAGGAGGAGGAGGAGGAGGACCAGCCCAGGAGGGAGTGACAAGGGCCAAGGGCCGTCCGCCGGGGGCTTATTGATCGACACTTCTAGGCCCCCTGTCATGGAATGGCCTGTGGCAATGAACGCACCTGAGGCAGCCGCTCCGCAAGCCCTCAGCCGGTTAACGCAACAACCACTTCAAACATGACACCTGGACATGCTGAATAAATCAAAAGCTTTATTTCACAAACTCAGGGCCCTTCCCACATGAAACAGAAAAACAGACAAGACCCCCAAAAAACAGTCAAAAACATCTGTCACTCCCAAAACCTGGGGAGGACTAACAAAACTTGCCCATCCAAAAGGCCTTCAACAGCGGCCTTACAAAAATAAGCCCCCCCCCACAACAGAGACACCCCCATGAAAACAAAAAATGCCTTGATCCTCGGCCTTAACAAAATAATGCCCCCCACAACACAAGTCCCCCAATATAAAAGAAACCGCTCTCACCACACTCTAATGGGTGTGCCGAGAGGGCGAGTCCTTAGACAGGCTTCTCCGGCCCCTGGCCGACCTGCTGCTCTGCCTCAACCTGGGCCCTGCGGGTGTGGCGAGGCTGGGGGAAGGCTCATGAGGGCCACAAAGCGTATCGGCAGATGCCCTTGGGGGTCGGCCTAGACGAGGCCTGGCCCGGGAGGGGCCGGCTGCTGACTGCTGCAGTTGTGGCTGGGCAGCATCAGTCTTAGCAGCAGCTCGTCGCACCTTGGCTGGGGGAGTGGCAGTGTCGGCAGCACCATTGGGGGCAAGCTGGCTGATGGCAGGTGCGCGCTGCTCGCCAGAGACACTGGCACTCGGCCGGGCTGGCACTGTAGCAAGCGCAGCAATCTGGGGGAGGCCAGACCGCTGTGCTGCAGCAGGGCGGCGGGTGCCATGGCGATGCCTCCGTGCCACAGCGAGTGTGGCAGAAGTGAGTGCCCGAACTGCCCTGGTATGTGCCCGCATCAGCTCTGCCAGTGTCTGGGCGGCACCACTCATCTCGCGAGTCGCGTCCTGCGCTGCCGCCAGTTGCTGCACACCCGCGTCCTGCGCTGCCGCGAGTTGCTGCACACCCCTGTCGTGCGCTGCGGCCAGTTGCTGGACACCCCTGTCGTGCGCTGCCGTGAGTTGTTCGAACCCCCTGGCCTGTGATTCCCCGAAAGCCACCACACTCTGAGCCAGGGACTCAATGGCGTGAGGCATCTGTTCGACCAGCCCCATGAACTCTTGGTGGCGCCGCTCAGACGCCGCCGACATCTCATCGAGGACGCGCACCTCCTGGGCGAGGACCGTGTCTGGACTGGAGGGCGGACTCTCCCTCCGGGGAGAAGGCCGCCGAGCTGGCCGACCCTTCCCGCGTGCGTCGACCCCACTTGGGCCAGGTTCTGCCCTCCCCTCCAACACCTCCCCCCTCTGGGCAGAAGGCCGGCGTGCTGCCGGAGCCTTCCCACGTGCGTCCACCCTACTGGGACCAGCTTCGGCCCTCCCCTCCAACACCTCCCCCTGGCTCTCCTGCAGGCCAGACGTCTCCCCTCCATTGCCATCCCCTGGCGCGGAGGAGGGTTCCCCCGATGTGCCGCCTTCCTCCTGGTCCTCGACGTCCTCCTCCTCCAAGGGCCTGGCTCTCTGCGCTTCAGGGACCACCTCCTCCTCACCAGCTGAAAGCAGGAAGGCACAAGAGTAGCTTTAGAGTGAGGACAGGCCGTCAGCGAGGGAGCCCTGAGTGGTGCATTATGCGCATTTGTCGGTCAGTGGGAAAGGATGTAGATCTGAAGCGCGAGGGCAACGAGAGAGGTGCAACCGGTCATGTCCTTACCAGTGGGTACCAGTACAGGGTCCGCCTCGCCGATCGCGACAGGGCCAGTCACCCGGCCACGCATGAGTCATGCCACGCTCTCCTCCAGATCAGTGAGCGCCTGGTACTCGGGACGGCCTCCACCAGTGACAGCCTGGCTCCTTACATTGCTCGCCAGCTTGGCCTGCAAGAGAAAGGACGGCCTCTAAGTCCAGTGTGGTGCCCTGTTGCTGGGTGCACTGCCCCCCATGGTCGAATAGCTTGGCCAGTGTGGTGCCCTGTTGCTGGGTGCACTGCCTCCCATGGTCGAATAGCTTGGCCAGTGTGGTGCCCTGTTGCTGGGTGCACTGCCTCCCATGGTCGAATAGCTTGGCCAGTGTGGTGCCCTGTTGCTGGGTGCACTGCCTCCCATGGTCGAATAGCTTGGCCAGTGTGGTGCCCTGTTGCTGGGTGCACTGCCTCCCATGGTCGAATAGCTTGGCCAGTGTGTTAAGTGCAGAAAGTGCTATTGATGAACATGCAAGTGCCATTGCTGCGGGAGGAGGGCTGCCCATTAGGCCTTTGAGGTCCCTTTGCCCATAATGTGAGGTGCACATGCAAGGATGAGGGGGACACTGGAAAGGGTACTCACCTTCACCATCCGAGTGAGGTCGTTGAACTTCTTGCGGCATTGGTCCGCACTCCTGGGGACATCGCAGGTGGATGACACCCTGCGGGCGATTTTGCCCCAGGCTCTCCTGTACTGGCTCCTGGGAGCCTTCCTGCCACTGTCCGGGCACAGGATCTCTCTTCTCTTCTCCACACCATGAATGAGCACACTCAGAGCATGCTCTGAGAAGCGCTGCGCTCGCTCACGGGCCCTCTCCATTGCTCCAGGCGCTATTTTGGCACACCAGTAGTGCTGAGGCCTAACTGCAGGGCTCCAGTATGCAGGGCGTGGCAGCAGTCAAAGTTGACCCTTCCCCCTTTAAGAGCTGGCCGGCGTCAGGGTGTCTGCTGTCAATCAAAACATGACCGCACCTGCGCTGCGCCCGGCTTCGGCGTTATTAGGCCGCATCGCCGGCTTAGTGCCGGAACACAGCATTTCAACGCCAGTTTCAGCGCTCGGCCAAACTTAGGGCCAACTCTACTGAATTTCGGCGATGTGGCCTACACTTTCCGGCGGGCGCTAACTTTAGCGAGCGCCCGACTTTAGCGCCCCAAAAGTGTCCAGACTGAATTTCTAGGCCAGTGACTCTGTACAGTTACAGTGAGTGACCCTTACCCTGAATAAACAGTGACTCTGTACAGTCACACAGTGAGTGACCCTTACCCTGAATAAACAGTGACTCTGTACAGTTACAGTGAGTGACCCTTACCCTGAATAAACAGTGACTCTGTACAGTTACAGTGAGTGACCCTTACCCTGAATAAACAGTGACTCTGTACAGTTACAGTGAGTGACCCTTACCTTGAATAAACAGTGACTCTGTACAGTTACAGTGAGTGACCCTTACCCGGAATAAACAGTGACTCTTTACAGTTACACAGTGAGGGACCCTTACCCTGAATAAACAGTGGCTCTGTACAAAATAAACATCTTTACTGGGTAAATAAGCCTTTGGATCACCACATCAGAAGGCTATATTCCGAATAATGAATCCTGTCAGGAGTCCTCTTACTCGAAGTAAATGAGGTTTATTGTTAATCTCTACTAATGAGCCGCTATATTTTATGTCTGTTCCATCCACCACAGGCTATAAACACGTAAAATGTCTGTGTCTCTCTCGGCTGTGAGTGAGTTTAATCTGAATTCTATTACACGCACACCAGAGGCTGAGAGCTTCCAGTTTCCAGACACTGTAATTAAAATGTTGAATGGATTTGATTCTGAAATTTGATCATGTAGTAGAAACCACACAAAGCCCCTGCATAATGAGAAAGAATGACCTAAATCACCGAGTCCAACACACTGTCCTTTTTATATATAAACTCTCTCCAACTCTTTCTCCAACTCTCCGTCCCTCTCTCCAACTCTCCGTCCCTCTCTCCAACTCTCCGTCCCTCTCTCCAACTCTCCGTCCCTCTCTCCAACTCTCCGTCCCTCTCTCCAACTCGCTGTCCCTCTCTCCAACTCTCTGTCCCTCTCTCCAACTCTCCGTCCCTCTCCCCAACTCTCCGTCCCTCTCCCCGACTCTCCGTCCCTCTCTCCGACTCTCCGTCCCTCTCTCCGACTCTCCGTCCCTCTCTCCGACTCTCCGTCCCTCTCTCCGACTCTCCGTCCCTCTCTCCGACTCTCCGTCCCTCTCTCCGACTCTCCGTCCCTCTCTCCGACTCTCCGTCCCTCTCTCCGACTCTCCGTCCCTCTCTCCGACTCTCTGTCCCTCTCCCCGACTCTCTGTCCCTCTCTCCAACTCTCTGTCCCTCTCTCCAACTCTCTATCCCTCTCTCCAACTCTCTGTCTCCAATTCTGTCTCCAATTCTCTGTCTTTCTCCCCAATTCTTGTTTCTCTTCCATTGTCCACATCCTATAAACTCCAAATTGCCCAAGATGCTAATTCCTGCTTACACATCCCCCCCCTCCCACGCCCCAGCCCTTGTTGACCTGAACCTGCTCCCTGTCCCCCAACAGGTTCAATGTAAAATCCATTTCCTCATCTCCAACATCCTCCATGGCCTTGCTCCGCCTTACCTAGTCAATCTATTCTAGATTTACAATCCCTCCTTTCAGTTAGCAGACTCTGGCCTTCTGTACATCTCCCCTCCTCTCCCCCGCCACTGGTGACAGTGCTTTCAACCACCGAGGCTCTACTCTCCAAAACGGCCGAAACACCCTCACCTTTCTACTTCTCTCTCCTCCTCTAAAAATCTTCTCAAAACCCATTTCTTTGCCCAAGCTTTCAGTTACCCATCCTGAACTCTCTCCCTTGGCTCAAGCTCCAAATTTGCAACTACACTGTGAAGCCCTTTGGGAAAGTTTCCTATTTTAAAGATGCTATATAAATCTATGTTGTCGTCTTGTTCTTGTTGATACTCTGTACCTCAGTCTGACTGACGCTCCATCCCCTTGTCTGGTATGATATTGTTAATGGTTCTCTCTCAGCTACTGTCCCCCCTCTCCTTCAAATCTGCCATCATCAACCCTCTCCTCGAAAAAACAACCCTTGACCCCGCCGTCCTTGCAAACTACCGCCCCATCTCCAACCCCCCTTTCCTCTCCAAAGTCCTTGAACTTGCTGTCGCCTCCCAAATCCATGCCCAACTTTCCCGCAACTCCATGTTTGATTCCCTCCATTCAGGTTGCCACCCCTGCCACAGTCCCGAAACGGCTCTCATCAAAGTCACAAATAACATCTTATGTCGCTGTGACAATGGTGAACTATCCCTCCTCGTCCTTCTCGACCTGTCTGCAGCCTTTGACACGGTTCACCACAAAATTCTGCTCCAACGCCTCTCCACCGTCATCCAGCTGGGTGGGACTGCACTCGCCTGGTTCCATTTTTACCTATCCAATTGTAGCCAGAGTATCACCTGCAACGGCTTCTCTTCTCACTCCTGCACCATTCCCTCTGGTGTCCCCTTATCCTCGGCCCCCTCCTATATCTCAGCTACATGCTGCCCCTCGGCAACATCATCCGAAAACACAGCGTCAGTTTCCACATGTATGCTGACGACACCCTGCTCACGGTATGACGTCTCATCCGAAAGACGACACCTCCAACAGTGCAGCTCTCCCTCAGTGTTGCACTGGGAGTGTTGGCCTGGATTTTGCCTGGACTGTGCTTCCTTCAGTTTGATTCTATGTTCCATTTGACCTCCCCGGCATATTCCCCCGAAAACTCTCCGGATTATCTGCAGCCACCAAGCTCCCGGCAGTCTGATTTTGATACCGTGTCCTCCTATGGCCAGCGAGTCCCACCCTGACTCTGCAGGAGACCATATCTGCAGGCTGGTCTCCTGAGGGAATTCACACGATTTCCAGCTCCTGTCCTCTGCAAGTTTTAATAAAAAAATGTTGTGTGCGACCACACTGGGGCGAAGGTCACGGGACACAGCTGACCCTCCTGGCAACTGTATTTGCCAAGCAGAACACTTATAGACACCGAACAGAAATCTATAGAACACCCTTGGAGAGGGTGCAGAGGAGATTTACCAGAATGGTTCCAGGGATGAGAGACTTCAGTTATGTGAATAGACTGGAGAAGCTGGGGTTGTTCATCGTAGAGCAGAGAAGGTTAAGAGGAAATTTAATTGAGGTGTTCACAATTATGAAGGGTTTTGATAGAGTAGATAAGGAGAAACCGTTTCCACTGGCAGGAGGGTCGGTAACCAGAGGACACAGATTTAAGGTATTTGGCAAAAGAAACAGAGGGGGAGATGCTCTGAATTTTTTTACGCAGCGAGTTGTTGTGATCTGGAACGAGCTGCCTGAAAGGGGGGAGGAAGCAGATTCAATAGTAACTTTCAAAAGGAAATTGGATAAATACTTGAAGGGGAGAAATTTGCAGGGGCTCTGGGGAAAGAGCAGGGGGAGTGGGACTAATTGGAGAGCTCTTATAAAGAGCCAGCACGGGCACGATGGGCCGAATGGCCTCCTCCTGTGCTGTAAGATTCTGTGATTCTATGACTCGCTGCAAAGACCACCATGTGCAAAGATGGGCTCCACTCTTCCTAGAGACGACCGTGTAGAGTGAGCGTCGCTGAGCCGGAACAGGAGTAGGATGTAGAGTGAACAATGACGGATGTGAATGAGTGCGTTACATAGCACCAACCCGAATCACGGCCCTCGAATGTCAGTGTAAAGCAGGAGAGGTGGCCGGCAGTGTTTTGTAGTGTCCTGGGAATGTTGAGAGACGCTCAGTTGCTTGTCATTCATCGCTGCGTGCGTTTATATCTGGGGAATAACACCACGGCAAAAATCCCTCTCATGCATAGTGAGCAAAAAATGTCATCCTGTTTCAAACTGGTTTTGATTTCGACACCTGATAATTTTGATAAATGCAAACCATGTAAGAAAAGCTGGCCGTTAAACAATTAAAGGGAACATTGAACGCCACTATACCGGACACCCCAACTATACCAGACACCCCCACTGTACCAGACACCCCCACTATACCAGACACCCCCACTGTACCAGACACCCCCACTGTACCAGACACCCCCACTATACCAGACACCCCCACTATACCTGACACCTCCACGATACCAGACACCCCCACTGTACCAGACACCCGCACTGTACCAGACACCCCCACTATACCAGACACCCCCACTATACCAGACA
Organism: Somniosus microcephalus; assembly: GCF_052327205.1. Classification (NCBI taxonomy): domain Eukaryota; kingdom Metazoa; phylum Chordata; class Chondrichthyes; order Squaliformes; family Somniosidae; genus Somniosus; species Somniosus microcephalus. The sequence goes on along the minus strand of NC_141017.1, from coordinate 15,415,165 downwards.
CCCCCACTGTACCAGACACCCCCACTGTACCAGACACCCCCACTGTACCAGACACCCCCACTGTACCAGACACCCCCACTGTACCAGACACCCTCACTGTACCAGACACCCTCACTGTACCAGACACCCTCACTGTACCAGACACCCCCACTGTACCAGACACCCCCACTGTACCAGACACCCCCACTGTACCAGACACCCTCACTGTACCAGACACCCCCACTGTACCAGACACCCCCACTGTACCAGACACCCCCACTGTACCAGACACCCCCACTGTACCGGACACCCCCACTGTACCGGACACCCCCACTTTACCGGACACCCCCACTGTACCAGACACCCCCACTATACCTGACACCTCCACGATACCAGACAGCCCCACTGTACCAGACACCCTCACTGTACCAGACACCCCCACTGTACCAGACACCCCCACTGTACCAGACACCCCCACTGCACCAGACACCCCCACTGTACCAGACACCCCCACTGTACCAGACACCCCCACTGTACCATACACCCCCACTGTACCATACACCCCCACTGTACCAGACACCCCCACTGTACCAGACACCCCCACTATACCAGACACCCCCACTATACCAGACACCCCCACTATCCCAGACACCCTCACTATACCAGACACCCCCACTATACCAGACACCCACTATACCAGACACCCCCACTATACCAGACACCCCCACTATACCAGACACCCACTATACCAGACACCCCCACTATACCAGACACTCACTATACCAGACAGTCCCACTATACCAGACAGTCCCACTATACCAGACACCCCCACTATACCAGACACCCCCACTATACCAGACACCCCCACTATACCAGACACCCCCACTATACCAGACACTCACTACACCAGACAGTCCCACTATACCAGACAGTCCCACTATACCAGACACCCCCACTATACCAGACACCCCCACTATACCAGACACCCCCACTATACCAGACACCCCCACTTTACCAGACACCCCCACTATACCAGACACCCCCACTATACCAGACACCCCCACTATACCAGACACCCCCACTATACCAGACACCCCCACTATACCAGACACCCCCACTATACCAGACACCCCCACTATACCAGACACCCCCACTATACCAGACACCCCCACTATACCAGACACCCCCACTATACCAGACAGTCCCACTATACCAGACAGTCCCACTATACCAGACACCCCCACTACACCAGACGCCCCCACTACACCAGACAGTCCCACTATACCAGACACCCCCACTCTACCAGACACCCCCACTCTACCAAACGCCCCCACTGTACCAGACGCCCCCACTATATCAGACGCCCCCACTATACCAGACACCCACTATACCAGACACCCCCACTATACCAGACACCCCCACTATACCAGACAGTCCCACTATACCAGACGCCCCCACTCTACCAGACGCCCCCACTCGACCAGACGCCCCCACTATATCAGACACCCCCACTATACCAGACACCCACTATATCAGACACCCCCACTATACTAGACACCCACTATACCAGACACGCCCACTATACCAGACACCCCCACTATACCAGACACCCCCACTATACCAGACACCCCCACTATACCAGACACCCCCACTATACCAGACACCCCCACTATACCAGACACCCACTATATCAGACACCCCCACTATACCAGACACCCCCACTATACCAGACACGCCCACTATACCAGACACCCCCACTATACCAGACACCCCCACTATACCAGACACCCCCACTATACCAGACACCCCCACTATACCAGACACCCCCACTATACCAGACACCCCCACTATACCAGACACCCCCACTATACCAGACACCCCCACTATACCAGACACCCCCACTATACCAGACACCCCCACTATACCAGACACCCCCACTATACCAGACACCCCCACTATACCAGACACCCCCACTATACCAAACACGCCCACTATACCAGACACCCCCACGATACCAGACACCCCCACTATACCAGACACCCCCACTATACCAGACAGTCCCACTATACCAAACACGCCCACTATACCAGACACCCCCACGATACCAGACACCCCCACTATACCAGACACCCCCACTATACCAGACAGTCCCACTATACCAAACACGCCCACTATACCAGACACCCCCACTATACCAGACACCCCCACTATACCAGACACCCCCACTATACCAGACACCCCCACTATACCAGACACCCCCACTATACCAAACACGCCCACTATACCAGACACCCCCACAATACCAGACACCCCCACTATACCAGACACCCCCACTATACCAGACACCCCCACTATACCAAACACGCCCACTATACCAGACACCCCCACTATACCAGACACCCACTATACCAGACACCCCCACTATACCAGACACCCCCACTATACCAGACAGTCCCACTATACCAGACACCCCCACTATACCAGACACCCCCACTATACCAAACACCCCCACTATACCAGACACCCCCACTATACCAGACACACCCACTATACCAGACACCCCCACGATACCAGACACCCCCACTATACCAGACAGTCCCACTATACCAGACACCCCCACTATACCAGACGCCCCCACTATACCAGACAGTCCCACTATACCAGACGCCCCCACTCTACCAGACGCCCCCACTCGACCAGACGCCCCCACTATATCAGACACCCCCACTATACCAGACACCCCCACTATACCAGACACCCCCACTATACCAGACACCCCCACTATACCAAACACGCCCACTATACCAGACAGTCCCACTATACCAGACACCCCCACTATACCAGACACCCCCACTATACCAAACACGCCCACTATACCAGACACCCCCACTATACCAGACAGTCCCACTATACCAGACACCCACACTATACCAGACACCCACTATACCAGACAGTCCCACTATACCAGACACCCCCACTATACCAGACACCCCCACTATACCAGACACGCCCACTATACCAGACACCCCCACTATACCAGACACCCACACTATACCAGACACCCCCACTATACCAGACACCCACTATACCAGACAGTCCCACTATACCAGACACGCCCACTATACCAGACACCCCCACTATACCAGACACCCCCACTATACCAGACACCCTAACTATACCACACACCCCCACTATACCAGACACCCACTATACCAGACACCCACACTATACCAGACACCCCCACTATACCAGACACCCCCACTATACCAGACACCCACTATACCAGACACCCACACTATACCAGACACCCCCACTATACCAGACAGTCCCACTATACCAGACACCCACTATACCAGACACCCCCACTATACCAGACACCCACTATACCAGACACCCCCACTATACCAGACACCCCCACTATACCAGACACGCCCACTATACCAGACAGTCCCACTATACCAGACAGTCCCACTATACCAGACACGCCCACTATACCAGACACGCCCACTATACCAGACACCCCCACTATACCAGACACCCCCACTATACCAGACACCCCCACTATACCAGACACGCCCACTATACCAGACACCCCCACTATACCAGACACGCCCACTATACCAGACACCCCCACTATACCAGACACCCCCACTATACCAGACACGCCCACTATACCAGACACCCCCACTATACCAGACACCCCCACTATACCAGACACGCCCACTATACCAGACACCCCCACTATACCAGACACCCACACTATACCAGACACCCCCACTATACCAGACACCCCCACTATACCAGACACCCCCACTATACCAGACACCCCCACTATACCAGACACCCCCACTATACCAGACACCCCCACTATACCAGACAGTCCCACTATACCAGACACCCCCACTATACCAGACACCCCCACTATACCAGACACCCCCACTAAACCAGACACCCCCACTATACCAGACACCCACACTATACCAGACACCCCCACTATACCAGACACCCCCACTATACCAGACACCCACACTATACCAGACACCCCCACTATACCAGACAGTCCCACTATACCAGACACCCACTATACCAGACACCCCCACTATACCAGACACCCACTATACCAGACACCCCCACTATACCAGACACCCCCACTATACCAGACACCCCCACTATACCAGACAGTCCCACTATAGCAGACAGTCCCACTATACCAGACACGCCCACTATACCAGACACGCCCACTATACCAGACACGCCCACTATACCAGACACGCCCACTATACCAGACAGTCCCACTATACCAGACACCCCCACTATACCAGACACCCCCACTATACCAGACACCCCCACTATACCAGACACCCCCACTATACCAGACACCCCCACGATACCAGACACCCCCACTATACCAGACAGTCCCACTATACCAGACACCCCCACTATACCAGACGCCCCCACTATACCAGACAGTCCCACTATACCAGACGCCCCCACTCTACCAGACGCCCCCACTCGACCAGACGCCCCCACTATATCAGACACCCCCACTATACCAGACACCCACTATATCAGACACCCCCACTATACCAGACACCCCCACTATACCAGACACCCCCACTATACCAGACACCCCCACTATACCAAACACGCCCACTATACCAGACACCCCCACTATACCAGGCAGTCCCACTATACCAGACACCCCCACTATACCAGACACCCCCACTATACCAAACACGCCCACTATACCAGACACCCCCACTATACCAGACACCCCCACTATACCAGACAGTCCCACTATACCAGACGCCCCCACTATACCAGACAGTCCCACTATACCAGACGCCCCCACTATACCAGACGCCCCCACTATACCAGACAGTCCCACTATACCAGACACCCCCACTCTACCAGACACCCCCACTCTACCAGACGCCCCCACTCTACCAGACGCCCCCACTCTACCAGACGCCCCCACTATATCAGACACCCCCACTATACCAGACAGTCCCACTATACCAGACACCCCCACTATACCAGACACCCCCACTATACCAGACACCCACTATACCAGACACCCCCACTATACCAGACACCCCCACTATACCAGACACCCCCACTATACCAGACACCCCCACTATACCAGACACCCACACTATACCAGACACCCCCACTATACCAGACACCCCCACTGTACCAGACACCCACTATACCAGACACCCCCACTATACCAGACAGTCCCACTATACCAGACACCCCCACTATACCAGACACCCCCACTATACCAGACACCCCCACTATACCAGACACCCCCACTGTACCAGACACCCACTATACCAGACACCCCCACTATACCAGACAGTCCCACTATACCAGACACCCCCACTATACCAGACAGTCCCACTATACCAGACACCCACACTATACCAGACACCCACTATACCAGACAGTCCCACTATACCAGACACCCCCACTATACCAGACACGCCCACTATACCAGACACCCCCACTATACCAGACACCCACACTATACCAGACACCCCCACTATACCAGACACCCACTATACCAGACAGTCCCACTATACCAGACACGCCCACTGTACCAGACACCCCCACTATACCAGACACCCCCACTATACCAGACACCCTAACTATACCACACACCCCCACTATACCAGACACCCACTATACCAGACACCCACACTATACCAGACACCCCCACTATACCAGACACCCCCACTATACCAGACACCCCCACTATACCAGACACCCCCACTATACCAGACACCCCCACTATACCAGACACCCACTATACCAGACACCCACACTATACCAGACACCCCCACTATACCAGACAGTCCCACTATACCAGACACCCACTATACCAGACACCCCCACTATACCAGACACCCACTATACCAGACACCCCCACTATACCAGACACCCCCACTATACCAGACACGCCCACTATACCAGACAGTCCCACTATACCAGACAGTCCCACTATACCAGACACGCCCACTATACCAGACACGCCCACTATACCAGACACCCCCACTATACCAGACACGCCCACTATACCAGACACGCCCACTATACCAGACACCCCCACTATACCAGACACGCCCACTGTACCAGACACCCCCACTATACCAGACACGCCCACTATACCAGACACCCCCACTATACCAGACACCCACTATACCAGACACCCACACTATCCCAGACACTCCCACTATACCAGACACCCACTATACCAGACACCCCCACTATACCAGACACCCACTATACCAGACACCCACTATACCAGACACCCACACTATACCAGACACTCCCACTATACCGGACACTCCCACTCTACCAGACACTCCCACTCTACCAGACACTCCCACTCTACCAGACACCCCCACTATACCAGACACCCCCACTATACCAGACGCCCCCACTATACTAGACACCCACTATACCAGACGCCGCCACTATACCAGACACCCCCACTATACCAGACGCCCCCACTATACCAGACACCCACTATACCAGACGCCGCCACTATACCAGACACCCACTACACCAGACACCCTCACTATACCAGACACCTCCCCGCTATACCAGACATGCCCACTATACCAGACACCCCATTATACCAGACACCGCCAATATACCAGACACCCCCACTATACCAGACAACCCCACTATACCAGACACCCTCACTATACCAGACATCCACTATACCAGACACTCCCACTATACCAGACACCCCCACTATACCAGACATCCCCACTATACCAGACACCCACTATACCAGACACCCCGACTATACCAGACACCCCGACTATACCAGACACCCCCGCTATACCAGACACCCACTATACCAGACACCCAGACTATACCAGACACCCCCACTATACCAGACACCCCCACTATGCCAGACACCCCCACTATACCAGACAACCCCACCCCCACGATACCAGACACCCCCACTATACCAGACACCCGCACTGTTCCAGACACCCCCACTGTACCAGACACCCCCACTGTACCAGACACCCTCACTGTACCAGACACTCCCACTATACCAGACACTCCCACTATACCAGACACCCCCACTATACCAGACACGCAGACACTCCCACTATACCAGACACCCCCACTATACCAGACACCCCCACGATACCAGACACCCCCACCCCCACTATACCAGACACCCCCACCCCCACTGTACCAGACACCCCCACTGTACCAGACACCCCCACTGTACCAGACACCCCCACTGTACCAGACACCCCCACTGTACCAGACACCCCCACTGTACCAGACACCCCCACTGTACCAGACACCCCCACTACGCCAGACACCCCCACTACGCCAGACACCCCCACTACACCAGACACCCCCACTATATCAGACACCCCCACTGTACCAGACACCCCCACTGTACCAGACACCCCCACTGTACCAGACACCCCCACTGTACCAGACACCCCCACTGTACCAGACACCCCCACTGTACCAGACACCCCCACTACGCCAGACACCCCCACTACGCCAGACACCCCCACTACACCAGACACCCCCACTATACCAGACACCCCCACTATATCAGACACCCCCACTGTACCAGACACCCCCACTGTACCAGACACCCCCACTGTACCAGACACCCCCACTGTACCAGACACCCCCACTGTACCAGACACCCCCACTGTACCAGACACCCCCACTGTACCAGACACCCCCACTGTACCAGACACTCCCACTACACCAGACAGCCACTATACCAGACACCCCCACTGTACCAGACGCCCTCACTGTACCAGACGCCCCCACTATACCAGACGCCCCCACTATACCAGATGCCCCCACTATACCAGACGCCCCCACTATACCAGACGCCCCCACTATACCAGACGCCCCCACTATACCAGGCACCCCCACTATACCAGACACCCAGACTATACCAGACACCCCCACTATACCAGACACCTCCACTATACCAGACACCCCCACCATACCAGACACCCCACACTGAGCAGCACGGTGGCATAGTGGTTAGCACTGTTGCCTCACAGCGCCAGGGACCCGGGTTCAAATCCGGCCTCGGGTGACTGTCTGTGTGGAGTTTGCACATTCTCCCCGTGTTTGCGTGGGTTTCCTCCGGGTGCTCCGGTTTCCTCCCACAGTCCAAAGATGTGCGGGTTAGGTTGATTGGCTATGATAAATTGACCCTTAGTGTTAGGGGGATTAAATACGTGGGGTTACGGGGATAGGGTGGGATATGTGTCGGTGCAGGCTCGATGGGCCGAAATGGCCTCTATCTGCACTGTGGGGTTTCTGTGATTCTGTGTGATATACCAGACACCCCATTGTACCAGACACCCTCACTGTACCAGACACCCCCACTATGCCAGACACCCCCACTATACCAGACACCCCCACTATACCAGACACCCCATTGTACCAGACACCCCACTATACCAGACACCCCCACTATACCAGACACCCCCACTACCAGACACCCCCACTATACCAGACACCCCCACTATACCAGACACCCCCACTGTACCAGACACCCCCTATACCAGACACCCCCACTATACCAGACACCCGCACTGTTCCAGACACCCCCACTATACCAAACACCCCCACTGTACCAGACACCCCCACTGTACCAGACACCCCCACTGTACCAGACACCCTCACTATACCAGACACCCCCACTATACCAGACACCCAGACACCCCCACTATACCAGACACCCCCACTATACCAGACACCCCCACCCCCACTATACCAGACACCCCCACCCCCACTGTTCCAGACACCCTCACTATACCAGACACCCCCACTATACCAGACACCCAGACACTCCCACTATACCAGACACCCCCACTATACCAGACACCCCCACCCCCACTGTTCCAGACACCCCCACCCCCACTGTTCCAGACACCCCCACTGTACCAGACACCCCCACTGTACCAGACACCCCCACTGTACCGGACACCACCACTGTACCAGACACCCCCACTGTACCAGACACCCCCACTATACCAGACACCCCCACTATACCAGACACCCCCACCCCCACTATACCAGACACCCCCACTATACCAGACACCCGCACTGTTCCAGACACCCCACTATACCAGACACCCCCACTGTACCAGACACCCCCACTGTACTGGACACCCCCACTGTACCGGACACCCCCACTGTACCAGACACCCCCACTATACCAGACACTCCCACTACACCAGACACCCTCACTACAGCAGACACCCCCGCTATACCAGACACCCCACTATACCAGACACCCCCACTATACCAGACACCCCCACTGTACCAGACACACTCACTGTACCAGACATCCCCACTTTACCAGACACCCCCACTGTAGCAGACGCCCCCACAACACCAGACACCCCAACTATACCAGACACCCCCGCTATACCAGACACCCCCACTATAGCAGACACCCCATTGTACCAGACACCCTCACCATACCAGACACCCCCACTATACCAAACACCCCAACTATACCAGACACCCTCACTATACCAGACACCCCCACTATGCCAGACACCCCCACTATACCAGACACCCAGACTATACCAGACACCCCCACTATACCAGACACCCCATTGTACCAGACACCCTCACGATACCAGACACCCCCACTATACCAGACACCCCCACTATACCAGACACCCAGACTATACCAGACACCCCCACTATACCAGACACCCCATTGTACCAGACACCCTCACGATACCAGACACCCCCACTATGCCAGACACCCCCACTATGCCAGATACCCCCACTATACCAAACACCCCAACTATACCAGACACCCTCACTATACCAGACACCCCCACTATGCCAGACACCCCCACTATGCCAGACACCCCCACTATACCAGACACCCCCACTATACCAGACACCCCCACTATACCAGACACCCCCACTATACCAGACACCCCCACTATGCCAGACACCCCCACTATACCAGACACCCCATTGTACCAGACACCCCCACCATACCAGACACTCCCACTATACCAGACACTCCCACTATACCAGACACCCCCACTATGCCAGACACCCCCACTATACCAGACACCCCATTGTACCAGACACCCCCACCATACCAGACACCCCCACCATACCAGACACCCCCACTGTACCAAAGACTCAATCCAGCTATACTAAATACACAATGGCCTGTAATTTCCGATCGGAGGCTTCCTGCGTGTGGAGGCCTCCTATCGGAAAAAAATATACGAAATTACCTGAGGGCTCCCGAGGTCCGGCCATTTCCGCTCCTGGGTCTCTCCACAGTCGAATTGCGCAGGGCCCAGGTATTCCGGGGCGCAGGCGGTTCACAAGCGTACCCGGGATCACGTGGGCCGGGCCAGGCCAGCCAATGGGAGAAGGGAATCCCCCTTCATGCATTTGACAGATAGACCCATCAAAAGTATGAATGGAGATCACCCCAAAAAGACACTAAAATATGAAATAAATCATCATGTTTTTAAAATGTGTTAAAATTACATTAAATTAAATATTTTAAACAAAAACTTAATTTTTTGAAATAAGTAATTAAAGTTTTTTACAGGGCTAAAAATAAACATACCTTTTTTAATAATTTTTTTAATTATAAATGAGTGGAAAAAAAAAGATTTTTAAACTTTTTTCAACTCTTATGTTGGTAAAAGCAGGCCTTATGCAGGCTTTTACCAGCCGTAAGATTTCTGAGGGTTTTCTGCGGGCGGAGGTTCTGCAGAAAGCAGAACTCTCCCCCCCGCAGAGGCCCTTCTCCAGGGCAGGCGTCTGATCTGTCGAGAGCATTCTTGACAGATCGGAAATGCCGGTTTTCAGCGCCTGAAACCGGCATTTCCGATTTCCCTACGGGTGGGTACACAGCCCGTACACACCCGTAGGGATCGGAAAATACGGGTCAATAAATATTATATTATCTGCACAAGCCTATTATATCCGTTACGTATCCCTTGTACTAACTACTTACCCCTTTATGCTAGCTTCATGTCTCTTTATACCCCTTTGAACAAAGAAATCTAGGCTGACACTCCAGTGCAGTACTGAGGGAGTGCTGCATTGTCGGAGGTGCCGTCTTTCGGCTGAAACCTTAAACCGAGGCCCCATCAGCTCTCTCAGGCGATGTAATGGATCCCATGGCACTGTTTTGAAGAAGAGCAGGGGAGTTATCCCCGGTGTCCTGGCCAATATTTATCCTTCAATCCACATCACTGAAAAAACAGATGATCTGGTCATGATCACATTGCTGTTTGTGGGAGCTTGCTGTGCGCAAATTGGCTGCCGTGTTTCCTGTATTACAACAGTGACTACACTTCAAAAAGTACTTCATTGGCTGTAAAGTGCTTTGGTGGTCGTGAAAGGTGCTACAGAAATGCAAGTCTTTCTTTCTGTCTAATGGTGCCATGCCCCTTTGTATCAGCTTTGTTCCCCTTATACAAACTGCACATTTCTATACTTGCGACACAACCCCTAGACTAGTGGCATGTTCTTTATCCCCTATATCTCTTCTTCTCCTTCTTAGGCAGTCCCTCGGAACCGAGGATGACTTGCTTCCACATTAAAAGTGAGTTCTCAGGTGACTGATGAGTCCAATGCGGGACCTACAGTCTCTGTCACAGGTGGGGCAGACGGTGGTTGAAGGGGCGGGTGGGTGGGGTGCTTGGGTTGACGTGCGCTCCTTGCGCTACCTGCGCTTGGCTTCCGCTTGCTCCCGGCGAAGAGACTCGAGGTGTTCGGCGCCTGCCCGGATGCTTCTCCTCCACTTTGTGCGGTCTTGGGCCAGGGATTCCCAGGTGTCGGTGGGGATGTTACACTTTTTCAAGGAGGCTTTGAGGGTGTCCTTGAAGCGTTTCCTCTGCCCACCTGGGACTCTCTTGCCGTGCCGGAGCTCCGAGTAGAGCGCTTGTTTTGGGAGTCTCGTATCGGGCATGCGGATAATGTGGCCCGTCCATCGGAGCTGATCGAGCGTGGTCAAAGCTTCGATGCTGGGGATGTTGGCCTGAGCAAGAACACTGACGTTGGTGCGCCTATCCTGCCAATGGATTTGCAGGATCTTGTGGAGGCAGCGTTGGTGGTACCTCTCCAGTGCTTTGAGGTGCCTGCTGTACATGGTCCATGTCTCTGAGGCATACAGCAGGGCGGGTATCACTGCTGCCCTGTAGTGTTTGAAGACCCCTATATCTCCCCTTATAATCGCTACAGACCTTTTATGCTGGTTATATTTCCTCCTGACACAAGGGGTGTAACCCTTTAACCCAGCCACATATTCCTTGTATTCACTACATATAATTAGTTCACATCCCCTTATACCAGTTACACACACACTTGTCCCAGTTAATACCCATTATACAACTTTTACAGATTGTCTACATAACAACAGAGTCTACACACTTCAAAAGTAACCTTTTGAGTGTGACTTTTTCTGAGGGTGTGAAAGCACTGTGGAAATGTAAGTTCATTCAAATTCTTTCTTTCTCACATACCTCCTTATGCCAGCAACAGCTCCACACTATACTCCCATTATATCATCCAGACCTGATTGTATACTCCCATTACACCAGCAGGAATCCAGCTACATACCCCATTACACCAGCAGGAATCCAGCTACATATCCCATTACACCAGCAGGAATCCAGCTACATACCCCATTACACCAGCAGGGATCCAGCTACATATCCCATTACACCAGCAGGGATCCACCTACATATCCCATTGCACCAGCTGGGATCCACCTACATATCCCATTACACCAGCAGGGATCCACCTACATATCCCATGGCACCAGTAGGAATCCAGCTACATATCACATTACACCAGCAGGGATCCACCTATATATCCCATTACACCAGCAGGGATCCACCTACATATCCCATTACTCCAGCAGGAATCCAGCTACATATCCCATTACACCAGCAAGGATCCACCTACATATCCCATTATACCAGCAGGAATCCAGCTACATATCCCATTACACCAGCAGGGATCGACCTACATATCCCATTATACCAGCAGGAATCCAGCTACATATCCCATTACACCAGCAGGGATCAACCTACATATACTATTACACCAGCAGGGATCCACCTACATATCCCATTACTCCAGCAGGAATCCAGCTACATATCCCATTACACCAGCAGGAATCCACCTACATATCCCATTACTCCAGCAGGGATCCAGCTACATATCCCATTACACCAGCAGGGATCCACCTACATATCCCATTATACCAGCAGGAATCCAGCTACATATCCCATTACACCAGCAGGGATCCACCTACATATACTATTACACCAGCAGGAATCCACCTACATAGCCCATTACTCCAGCAGGGATCCAGCTACATATCCCATTACACCAGCAGGGATCCACCTACATATCCCATTACACCAGCAGGGATCCACCTACATATCCCATTATGCCAGCAGGAATCCAGCTACATATCCCATTACACCAGCAGGGATCCACCTACATATACTATTACACCAGCAGGAATCTAGCTACATATCCCATTACATCAGCAGGGATCCACCTACATATACAATTACACCAGCAGGAATCCAGCTACATATCCCATTACTCCAGCAGGGATCCACCTACATATCCCATTATACCAGCAGGAATCCAGCTACCTATCCCATTACACCAGCAGGCATCCACCTACATATACTATTATACCAGCAGGAATCCACCTACATATCCCATTACTCCAGCAGGAATCCAGCTACATATCCCATTACACCAGCAGGAATCCACCTACATATCCCATTACTCCAGCAGGAATCCACCTACATATCCCATTACTCCAGCAGGAATCCACCTACATATCCCATTACTCCAGCAGGAATCCACCTACATATCCCCATTACACCAGCAGGGATCCACCTACATATCCCATGACACCAGCAGGAATCCAGCTACATATCCCATTACACCAGCAGGGATCCACCTACATATACTATTACACCAGAAGGAATCTAACTACATATCCCATTACACCAGCAGGAATCCAGCCACATATCCCATTACACCAGCAGGGGTCCACCTACATATACTATTACACCAGCAGGAATCCAGCTACATATCCCATTACACCAGCAGGGATCCACCTACATATCCCATTACTCCAACAGGAATCCAGCTACTTATCCCCATTAAACCCACAAAGCCGAGCTACTCATCCCATTACACCAGTAGGAACCTAACTACATATCCATTACGCCAGTAGGGAGATAGCTACAAACTGCTTCACCATCAACATTTGGATACATACCCTTTCCCAGCAGAGTGCTGGGATTACTCTCCATTTCCCCCTTGAATTCCCACTGTAAAGCACAGTGCTTGAAAGTCACTCCTAGTTGCTAATATTACTCAGTGTAATTGCAGTCTATTGGTGCAGTGTCTGGAGGTTATATTCTGTCAACATCCCTCTATGCCAGTACCTGCCTGAGCGTTCACCTGTGTCAGGGTGTAGGCATGAGTGTGAATATCTGTATTTGTAGCTCTGTCAGTCCTTTCGTGTGTGCAAGTATGAGTGAGTGTGTGTGCACGTATTTGTGAGTCCTTATGAGTGTGTAAATATGCACGTGCATGTCTGCGTTTGTGTAAATATGTTTGCAGGTCAATGTGTATGAATCAGCAGCAGTGTGTGTGTCAGTGCATTCCTGCATGTATAATCTGGGGGTACGGTGGTTATGCTGCTGGACTAGTAATCCAGAGGCTCGGATTAATGATCGGGAGATATGAGTTCTAATTCCCACCATGGCAGCTGGGGAATTTAAATTCAGTTAATTCAAGACTCCCCTGACTGGGGATAAGGGGTCGGCCATTTCGGACTGAGATGAGGAGAAATTTCTTCACTCAGAGGGCGGTGAATCTTTGGAATTCTCTACCCCAGAGGGCTGTGGATGCTCAGTCGTTGAGTATGTTCAGGACAGAGATCGATAGATTTTTGGATATTATAGGGTTACGCTGATAGAGTTAGATGAGGAAAGGCGGGGGGAGGCTCGAGTGGAGCATAAACACCGGCATGGACTGGGTGGGCCGAATGGCCTGTTTCTGTGCCGTATATCCCATGTAATCCTATGTATGTAATTAAGGGATTCAAGGGCTATGGGGATAGTGCAGGAAAGTGGAGCTGAGGTAGAAGGTCAGCCATGATCTTATTGAATGGTGGAGCAGGCTCGAGGGGCCGAATGGCCGACTCCTGCTCCTATTTCTTCTGTTATGTTCTTATGGTAACTAAATCTGGAATAAAAAGCTAGCATCAGTAATGGTGACCATGAAACTATCGGATTGTCGTTAAAAACCCATCTGGTTCACTGATGTCCTTCAGGGAAGGAAATCTGCCGCCCTTACCCGGTCTGGCCTATATGTGACTCCAGACCCACAGCAATGTGATTGACTCTTCACTGCCCTCTGAAATGGCCCAGCAAGCCACTCAGTTGTAGCTAACAGCGCTGTGGGAGCACCTTCACCGCACGGGACTGCAGCGGTTCAAGAAGGCAGCGACTCACCACCACCTTCTCGAGGACAATTAGGGATGGCCAATAAATGCCGGCCTTGCCAGCGATGCCCACATCCTGTGAACGAATTTTTAAAAAATCTATTAATGCACACGTGAGGAGTCGAGACTGCGTGCATGAATATCCGTATGCATTCATAGATATTTTCTTTTATTCATTCATAGGATGTGGGTGAGCATTTATTGCCCATCCCTAGTTGCCCTTGAGAAGGTGGTGGTGAGCCGCCTTCGTGAGCTACTGCAGTCCGTGTGGTGAAGGTGCTCCCACAGCGCTGTTAGGTACATATGTGTGTGTGTTTGTCTCTCCGTGTACATGCACGCTGAACACAGTAAGCACAGCAGTGAAAAGCGAAGTTGGCTGCATAGATCCCAGCATCATCAGCTTTCCTGATAAAATGAATTCCTCCGCCGGAGATGCGGGAAGAGGGGAAACAGTGCAAGACTTTATGCTGCTACCAGCAGGTGCCAGGACACAGGGATGTGAATATAAGAGTAAAGATGTCTTACTGCAATTATATAGGGTCCTGGTGAGACCACACCTGGAGTATTGTGTACAGTTTTGGTCTCCTTACCTAAGGAAGGATATACTTGCCATAGAGGGAGTGCAACGAAGGTTCACCAGACTGATTCCTGAGATGGGGGGATTGTCCTATGAGGAGAGATTGAGTAGACTAGGCCTATATTCTCTAGAGTTTAGAAGAATGAGAGGTGATCTCATTGAAACATACAAAATTCTTACAGGACTTGACAGGGCAGATGCAGGGAGGATGTTTCCCCTGGCCGGGGAGTCTAGAACCAGGGGTCACAGTCTCAGAATAAGGGGTCGGCCATTTAGGACTGAGATGAGGAGAAATTTCTTCACTCAGAGGGTGGTGAATCTTTGGAATTCTCTACCCCAGAGGGCTGTGGAGGCTCAGTCGTTGAGTACATTCAAGACAGAGATCATTAGATTTTTGAATATTAAGGGAATCAAGGGATATGGGGATAGTGCAGGAAAGTGGAGATGAGGTAGAAGATCAGCCATGGTTTTATTGAATGGTGGGGCAGGCTCGAGGGGCCGTATGGCCGACTCCTGCTCATAGAATCATAGAATGGTTACAGCACAGAAGGAGGCCATTCGGCCCGTCGAGCCCGTGCCGGCTCTCTGCAAGAGCACTTCAGCTAATCCCACTCCCCCGCCCTTTCTCCGTAGCCCTGCTAATTTTTTTCCTTCAGGTACTTATCCAATTCCCTTTTGAAAGCCACGATTGAGTCTGCCTCCACCACCCTCTCAGGCCGTGCATTCCAGATCTTAACCACTCGCTGCGTAAAAAAGATTTTCCTCATGTCGCCTTTGGTTCTTCTGCCAATCACCTTAAATCTGTGTCCTCGGGTTCTCGACCCTTCTGCCAATGGGAACAGTTTCTCTCTATCTACTCTGTCCAGACCCCTCATGATTTTGAACACCTCTATCAAATCTCCTCTCAACCTTCCCTGCACTAAGGAGAACAACCCCAGCTTCTCCAGCCTATCCACGTAACTGAAGTCCTTCATCTCTGGAACCATTCTTGTAAATCTTTTCTGCGCCCTCTCTAAGGCCCCCCTATTTCTAATGTTCTTATGGGATATAAGCCTTTGTTAAACGGGATTTCACGTTAGCTTTTAAACTGGACGCGGGATTGGCAGTGACGGCTGGGGATGTTTTCCGGTGCCTCTCGCTGCGGTTGATGTTTTGTTCCACATTACTGGCGCTCCCTGCTGGAAGTGCCTGTTGGGAGTGTGGGACTCCTCTTTCTGCTGGGGAGCTTGGCACAGAGGCAGGCGGTGAGGTCACAGTAGCCTCGGAAGACTGCTAAGTTTGAACCCTGATTCCCTCCGGACCACCTAGTCAGTGCGGGATGGGGATGTCTCCAACATGAACACGCCTGAAGCGCAGACAGAGCTGTCCCTGATCGGAGAAGGCCTTCTGTTTATTAGTGTTGCTGGAGGAGGGATGATAGAGCGGGGAATAGAACCTTTTCCATCATCAGCCTCACTGCTCAGACACAATGCACCAGAACAAAACGGAACAATTTGCTCATACCTGTCATCATTGTGCATCTCCTGCAGTTTCCTCTTAAAAGGGAAAGTCATTTCCCCTCAGGAGCCTGCATCTAAAAGAAGAGCAAGTGGCCCCAGAGAAGGAGTAGGCAGAGGTTATTCAGTAACAGCACCACCATTCCAATTGTACTTGCAGGGTAAAGCCCCCTCTACACTGTCCCATCAAACACTCCCAGGGCAGGTACAGCACGGTGTTAGATACAGAGTTACGCCCCCTCTACACTGTCCCATCAAACACTCCCAGGGCAGGTACAGCACGGTGTTAGATACAGAGTAAAGCTCCCTCTACACTGTCCCATCAAACACTCCCAGGGCAGGTACAGCACGGGTTAGATACAGAGTAAAGCTCCCTCTACACTGTCCCATCAAACACTCCCAGGGCAGGTACAGCACGGTGTTAGATACAGAGTAAAGCTCCCTCTACACTGTCCCATCAAACACTCCCAGGGCAGGTACAGCACGGTGTTAGATACAGAGTAAAGCTCCCTCTACACTGTCCCATCAAACACTCCCAGGGCAGGTACAGCACGGTGTTAGATACAGAGTGAAGCTCCCTCTACACTGTCCCATCAAACACTCCCAGGGCAGGTACAGCACGGTGTTAGATACAGAGTGAAGCTCCCTCTACACTGTCCCATCAAACACTTCCAGGGCTGGTACAGCACGGGTTAGATACAGAGTAAAGCTCCCTCTACACTGTCCCATCAAACACTCCCAGGGCAGGTACAGCACGGGTTAGATACAGAGTAAAGCTCCCTCTACACTGTCCCATCAAACACTCCCAGGGCAGGTACAGCATAGGTTAGATACAGAGTAAAGCTCCCTCTACACTGTCCCATCAAACACTCCCAGGGCAGGTACAGCACGGTGTTAGATACAGAGTGAAGCTCCCTCTACACTGTCCCATCAAACACTCCCAGGGCCGGTACAGCATGGTTTAGACACAGAGTAAAGCTCCCTCTACACTGTCCCATCAAACACTCCCAGGGCAGGTACAGCACGGGTTAGATACAGAGTAAAGCTCCCCCTACACTGTCCCATCAAACACTCCCAGGGCAGGTACAGCATAGGTTAGGTACAGAGTAAATCACCCTCCACACTGACCCAACACATACGGGTTAAATGCAGAATAAACCTTCATGACCCACAGTGGCAGTCTGACTGCACCAATGTAAAACTTCTGTTTCTTGTTCTGCCACCCTGTGGCTTCTCTGAGTTTGGCAACCTGCTGCCAGTTTAAAATGCGCTGTAAGTATTACAATAATGTGGGAGGCTTGCTCATCAGATCTGAAAAAGGAATTTGAAACAGACGCTTCTTTGAACCTGAGTGCTGCCTCGCTGTGCCGGTACACCGTCCCACCTCACACTCGCAGGGCAGGTGCTGCATGGCGATGGTGTTTCAGTTTTGTACAGTACGACATCTAAGGGCAAGCTTTGATCTGAGCGACAGCTATCTGCCAAAACAAGTAGTGGGACCAGAACAGAAAATGGTGGCAACCCTCAGCAGGTCGGGCAGCATCCGTGGAAAGCGAAATAGGGTTAACGTCTCAGGTCGATGACCCTTCGTCAGAACCGGAACGTGTTCCAGATGGACGGCTTTGTAGCAAGTGCGGGGCTCTCCCTTTTGTTCTTTCCCCGCCCTCCCCCCACCCATTCTCCCTGGTTCTGCACTTGCGCAGGCAGCGCAAGGAGCACACGTCAACCCAAGCACCCCACCCACCCGCCCCCTTCAACCACCGTCTGCCCCACCTGTGACAGAGACTGTAGGTCCCGCATTGGACTCATCAGTCACCTGAGAACTCATTTTTAATGTGGAAGCAAGTCATCCTCGGTTCCGAGGGACTGCCTAAGAAGAAGAGAAAAGCTGTTCATCTCTCACGCCTTCTTCTGCGCCATTGAAAATAACTGGGGGATGTGAGCCAGATACTGAGCTTTTCACCCCCTGAAACTGGTGTGCAAATGAGAGGCCCAAGGCCGGGCTGCAGATCTGCTGCCTCTCCTGGCTGTAACTCTTTAACCCGCTCACAGGCCCGAACTGGTGTCAGCAGTGAGAGCTTTGATTTTTTGTTTCTGTCCCCCCCTGGTGCTTCTCCCTGAGGCAGGTGTGTTGCTGCACACCACCGGCTGGCCCGGCTCCCTGCTGGCTACGCCTGCTGGGACCGAGGGACTCCGCTGGCTGACGGTGGTGTGGCACAGAGGCGGGCGGTGAGGTCACAGCCGGCTCGGAAAATCAGGGGGAGGGAGGGATTGCTCGACGCGAATCCCTGACTCCTTGAGGAGCCTCTTGTTGGAGGGGGTGTCTCCAGCCTGGAAACACCTGGAGGCAGTCCTCACCAGGGCCTGTTTTCTGTTTATTTATGTTGATGCAGGTGGGGATGACAGGGCAGGGAGTCGAAGATTTTCCAGTCACAGCGTCAACATCAACTCGCGGCTCAGACACAGAGGACAAGAATAAAAAGCAGCAATTAAACAGACCACGGTGACATGAGTTTGGCCGGCCTGGGACCGGGGTGTAGTGGGTGTGGTCCCACTCCTTCAAAAGCAAAATACTGCGGATCCGCCGGAGATCTGACACAGAAACAGAAAATGCTGCAAATACTCAATGTCATTTAATCTCTCCTGCCTTGGACCGTATCACAGACCTTCCCTTGTGTTCTTTCCTCCCCTCCCCCGCCCCTTTCTGAGTCAGAAGGTTGTGGGTTCAAGTCCCACTCCAGAGACTCGAGCACAAAAATCTAGGCTGACACCCCCAGTGCAGTGCGGAGGGAGCGCTGCACTGTCGGAGGAGCCGTCTTTCGGATGAGACGTTAAACCCAGGCCCCGTCTGCTCTCTCAGGTGGACGTAAAAGAGCCCATGGCACTATTTCGAAGATGAGCAGGGGAGTTATCCCCGGTGTCCTGGCCAATATTTTTCCCTTAATCAACATAACAAAAACAAATTATCTGGTCATTTTCACATTGTTGTTTGTGGGAGCTTGTTGTGCGCAAATTGGCTGCCGCGTTTCCTACATTACAACAGTGGTACACTTCAAAAAGTACTTCATTGGCTGTAAAGCGCTTTGGGACGTCCTGAGGCTGTGAAAGGTGCTATAGAAATGTGATAGACGCTATATAAATGTATGTCAGTCAGTCAGTCTGTCTTTCTTTCCTTCTTTCTTTCTTCCCTGCCTCTGTACTTTCTTTAAATGTGTTACATCTCTAACTTTTTCCAGTTCTGACGAAAGGTCATCGACCTGAAACGTTAACTATGTTTCTCTCTCCGCCGATGCTGCCTGACCTGCTGAGTATTTCCAGCATTTTCTGTTTGCACTTCAGCCTTCTATCTATGTGACACTAGCATTGAATCTTCAGCCGTGTTAGCTTGACTGATCAAGATGAATCTAATAATATTATGGTCACTGGGATAGACAGAGGCAGCATAAGATAGACAGAGAGCGAGAGACAGGGAGAGCGAGAGCAAAAGAGAGATTAACAGATAAGACAGACGGAACAAAACTGAAGGTGAGAGACCAGACGAAACAATGTGGAATAGATAGCTTGCAAGCAAATAAACCGGGGAGGTGAGTTTGGGCAGAAGAGATGGGAAATGATCCGTGAAAAGCTTGAGAGAGGCTGGCTGATGGAGCAAGGCAGATGTTTTCTCATTCCCAGAATCTAATCGGAGATGTTAGTAGATTAATTTGTTATTGCAGAGAGACAGCGAGGTAGAAAGAGAGAGAGGGAGCGAAAGAGAGAGAGAGGGAGAGAAAGAGAGAGAGAGAGAGAGAAAGGGACACAGAGAGGGAGAGAAAAAGAGAGAGCGAGAGGGGGAGACAGAGAGAGAGATAGAAAGAGAGAGATGGAGAGAAAGAGATAGACAGAGAGAGGGAGGGAGAAAGAAAGAGACAGAGACAGAGAGGGAGAGAGAGAAGGAGAGAAAGAGAGAGAAAGGGAGACCAAGAGAGAGAGATAGAAAGAGAGAGATGGAGAGAAAGAGATATAGACAGAGAGAGGGAGGGAGAAAGAAGAGAGAAAGAGGGAGACAGAGAGAAAGGGAGAGAGAATGGGTGTGAGCAGCCATTATGTGAGTGAGAGCTGGAATTCAGTGACATAATAATAATAATTCAACTTTATTGTCATTGTACAATGCACAAGTACATGAACAACGAAATGTGATCTTGCAAGCTCCCATGAGTCCAGTACAAATAACATTAACATTAAACGTAAATAGCACCGTCCTGGGAGAAGCAAAGCCGCTGCGTCTGTGCGCGCCGCCATTCCATTTCCACCATTCCTCCTGTCCGACAATCTTCAGCCCAATGCCCGGGCCTGCTCACCAGCCGCCCCTCCCGGGGCTCCTTCCGTGACCTTCTCACCAACCGCCCCTCCTCGGGGCTCCTTCCGTGACCTTCTCACCAACCGCCCCTCCTCGGGGCTCCTTCCATGACCTTCTGCACCTGGTCTTCCCTGATGGTCACCCCTCCAGGTACTAACCAGGCCTGGCTCTGCCTTGCCAGTGACCCTGTCCCTAGTCCCAGGAACAGGGATCAAATCTGTAGCACCCACTATCTTGGCAATATGCAGGGCCCTGATGGTCTCGACCACTCTATAATATTCACTATCAGAGCCTGCTGGAAGCTCTGAGAGTTTCAGAGCTCCGCGCACATCCAGCTTTAAATTAATTCATGTTTTCATTCATAAACCTATTACTTCATTTTATTTTAATACATAAATTAATTTACAAACCTATGCCTTTAATTATCAATTGATGTATTTCCAAATTCATGTGCACATCTAGAAATCAATTTGAAAACTTTTGAATTAATTTGCAAATGATGAAGTGATCATACATTGAGAAATTGATTTTTTAATTAGTTTGCACAATAATTGCGTTTGCAGTTCCTTAATGTGGCAATGATAACGGTCCATAATTCGCAGGTTTGGCCTCAGACAGGGAACTGAGAGGGGTCGGCCATTTAGGACTGAGATGAGGAGAAATTTCTTCAATCAGAGGGCGGTGAATCTTTGGAATTCTCTGCCCCAGAGGGCTGTGGAGGCTCAGTCGTTGAGTATATTCAAGACAGAGATCGATAGATTTTTGGATAGTAAGGGTATCAAGGGATATGGAGATCGGGCGGGAGCCTGGAGTTGAGGGAGAAGATCAGCCATGATCTTATTGTTGAATGGCGGAGCAGGCTCAAGGGGCTATATGACCCTATTCCTGCTCCTAATTTTTATGTTCTCATGTAATAGAGAAACAGATAGACTGAGAGAAACAGAGATAGACGGGCGACAGGTAGAGAGACAGAAGGAAAGGGCAGAGGGGAAGAGTCAGGTAGACAAAGCAAACAGGCAGCAAGGGACATAGCAGGACAGATGGAGATAGAGAGATGTAGACAGTAGACAGACAGTGAGACAGACAGAGAGAAAGAACCGAGATAGAGGGGCAGACAGTGGGAGAGCCTGACAAAGGAGAGACAGACAGAGTTAGAGAGACAGATAGAAGGGGGAACATAAGACATAAGATATTAGGAGCAGGAGTCGGCCATTTGGTCCCTCAAGCCTGCTCCGCCATTCAATAAGATAGAAACATAGAAACATAGAAGATAGGAGCAGGAGTAGGCCATTCGGCCCCTCAAGCCTGCTCCGCCATTCGATGAGATCATGGCTGATCATCCAAATTCAGTACCCTGTCCCTGCCTTCTCCCCATATCCCTTGATACCTTTAGCTCTAAGAAATATATCCAACTCCTTCTTGAATATATTTAAAGACTTGGCCTCAACCGCCTTCTGTGGTAGAGAATTCCACAGGTTCACCACTCTCTGGGTGAAGAAATTCTTCCTCATCTCTGTCCTAAATGGCTTATCCCTTATCCTTGACTGTGACCCCTGGTTCTCGACTCCCCCGACCATTGGGAACATTCTACCTCCATCTAGTTTGTCCAGACCTGTCAGAATTTTATAAGTTTTGATGAGATCCCCTCTCATTCTTCTAAACTCCAGCGAGTATAATCCCAATCGACCCAATCTCTCGTCATACATCATTCCTGCCATCCCAGGTATCAGCCTGGTGAATCTTCGCTGAACTCCTTCCATGGCAAGAACATCCTTCCTCAGATAAGGCGACCAAAACTGCACACAATACTCAAGGTGTGGTCTCACCAAGGCCCTGTACAACTGCAGCAAGACATCCTTGTTCCTGTACTCAAACCCTTTCGCTATGAAGGCCAACATACCATTTGCCTTCTTCACCGCCTGCTGCACCTGCATGCTTACCTTCAGTGACTGGTGCTCAAGGACACCCAGGTCGCGTTGCACTTCCCCTTCTCCCAATCTATTGCCATTCAGGTAATAGTCTGCCTTTCTGTTTTTGACACCAAAGTGGATAACCTCACATTTACCCACGTTATATTGCATCTGCCATGCTTCTGCCCATTCACCCAACCTGTCCAAATCATCCCGAAGTTTCTCGGCATCCTCCTCGCAGCACACACGCCCACCCAGCTTTGTGTCGCCTGCAAACTTGGAGATACCACATGGCTGATCTGATCTTGGTCTTAACTCCATTTCCCTGCCCGCTCCCCATAACCCCTGACTCCCTTATTGTTCAAAAATCTGTCTATCTCCACCTTAAATATATTCAATGACTCCGCCTCCACAGCTCTCTGGGGAAGAGAATCCCAAAGATTCACGACCCTCTGAGAGAAGAAATTCCTCCTCATTTCTGATTTAAAAGGTGCCCCCTTATTCTGAGACTATGCCCCCTAGTTCTAGATTCCCCCATGAGGGGAAACATCCTCTCAGCATCTACCCTGTCGAGCCCCTTCAGAATCTTATACGTTTCAATAAGATCCCCTCTCATTCTTCTAAACTCCAATGAGTATAGGCCCAACCTGCTCAACCTTTCCTCATAAGACAACCCCTTCATCTCAGGAATCAACCAAGTGAATCATCGCTGAACTGCCTCCAATGCAAGTATATCCCTCCTCAAATAAGGCAGACAGACACAGACTGCAACAGAAGATGCACTTGTGCCATTATTACGCCGCAACTGTGCTAAAAAAAAATGGAGGAAGCCATGTTTAGCGCATTGCGCCGTTAATAAGCTGGACGAGAGTTTCCTTGATCTCGCCCAAGCCCCAGGGATCTCATTTCCACAGGAGCAGCATCACCTGGGTGTGCTGTGCATGGGAATTTCCTGCTTTTACATCAGTGTTGCACTGTGGGCAAGTTTGCCCTGTATCAAGCCGGTGCGGTTGTTGCCCCCACTCACCTGCTTTAGGAAGATGAGGGGTTGGAGCGTTGTGAAGGCTCCCCAAACTGGGCTTGCTGATTTCTGGCTTCACCGACGCTTTCTCAACCCATTTTTGTTTCACACAGTCTTCTCACTAAGACTTGCACTTGCCCCCCCGCCCCCTCCCCCCGCCCTCAACACAGTGCCTCAGTCTCACCCCATCCCTGCACTTAAGGAGGCAGAGGAGAGAAATACAGATTGTGGAGTGAAGCTGCAATGGTTGTGCAGTAACAGGGCACACCTAGCTATAGCTTTCTCTCTTTGATGGCCCTGAATCAATGGATATGGGGATCGGGCAGGAAAGTGAAGTTGAGGTGGAAGATCAGCCATGATCTTATTGAATGGCGGAGCAGGTTCGAGGGGCCGAATGGCCGACTCCTGCTCCTAATTCTTCTGAATGTCCTTGTACATTCTGCTGCTGTACTGCAATGACTTCGCCAGAAAGAAAGACTTGCATTTATATAGCACTTTTCACAACCTCAGGACGTCCCAAAGCGCTTTACAGCCAATGAAGTACTTTTGAAGTGTAGTCTCTGTTGTAATGTATGAAACGGGGCAGCCAATTTGTGCACAGCAAGCTCCCACAAACACAAATGAAATGAATGACCAGATAATCTGTTTTGGTGATGTTGGTTGAGGGATAAATATTGGCCAGGACACCGGGGAGAACTCCTCCTGCTCTTCTTCAAAATAGTGCCGTGGGATCTTTTACATCCACCTGAGAGAGCAGACGGGGCCTCGGTTTAACATCTCATCCGAAAGACGGCACCTCCGACAGTGCAGCACTCCCTCAATGCTGCAGTGGACGTGTCAGCCTGGATTATGCCTAGTCATCAAAGGCATAGTCATCAACTCAACAATGGGGTCAATTCCCTTTGGGCCCTCGCAGTGTGGCTCAGTGGGTAGCACGGTCATGTTCAAGTCCTCCTCCAGAGACTTGAGCACAAACATCTAGGCTGACACTCCAGTGCAGTGCTGAGGGAGTGCCGCACTGTCAGAGGTGCCAGCATTCAGATGAGACGTTCAACCGAGGCCCCATTTGCTCTCTCAGGTGGACATAAAAGATCCCATGGTACTATTTCAAAGAAGAGCAAGGGAGTTCTTCCCGGTGTCCTGGCCAATATTTATCCCTCAATCAACATCACTAAAACAGATTATCTAATCATTGTCCCATTGCTGCTTGCTGTGTGCAAATTGGCTGCTGCGTTTCCTACATTACAACAATGACTGTACTTCATTGGCTGTAAAGCACTTTGGGACGTCCGGTGGTCGTGAATAGGCGCTGTAGAAATGCAAGTCTTTCTTTCTCACAGTGGAAGTTGCGTTTAAATATTCCTTCAGCCCAGCTTCTGTTCGGTCTTCTCTCTCTACCTGTGTATCTAGTCTTCATGGAATTTCTAGATATTTAATGATCCCAACTTAAACACGGCCTCCTGGGAGTTGCTGTCATGCCAACCAGCTGTCAGCTGTAGACGGCAAGAGTTCACTAAAGCTTCAGCGTTTCACTCTGAGCTGGTTGTCGGAGCTCGTACATTCTTGTGCATTATAAAGCTCCGTAACACTGCCATTCCTGGGTTGCCGGGGGCAACAGTAATGAAATCATCCTTATTGTTAGCCTCTAAGGTGGCTCTTCAGTGGAATGTGCAATTGAAAAGCCTTGCAATGATACCAGGACGGACGCATTCAAGTAGCTGAGGGTTTGTGAAAGTGGGTTGGCATAATAGCAGAGGAATAATTAGGTAGAAAGGGCTGTCACTTTAGATTTGTGCTTCAAATGCCCAAGGTGGTTGGAAGATATCTGCATATGTGGAGTGGCTCTGACACCTCTCTCTCTCTCTAGCTGCTTCCGTACCTCTTCTTTAATGTGGATTCTAGGAGCCGGGTGTCAGTGAGACGCCTCCCAGCGTTTATGCTGTTAAATCCGGTCTCCGTAGCCCAGTGGAAGACTCCGTTTCAGCCGCTAATATCTGCAGCTTGAGATGCGCCTTAATGAGAACATTTGGACCACATTTCAAAATCTAAAATTCTTCCCCTTGTGGCAAAGCCACTAAGAGACTCGCACAGGGACTTGTATAATTGCCTTTAATCATGTTTACTACCTTTCAATGTTGGCTCTGGTTAAACAGAGCTAGATCGACAAAATCGCAATCTGACGCGATGATGTCATCACGTGGGTCATGTGACGTCCCCAACGGCGGGAAACGTGATGATGTCATGACGTCACAGGTAGAGGGCGTGGCCAGCCTGTCCTCGTGTGGAGTGATGGAGAAAAGACCTGTTTAGAGCTTCTCCTGCATTTTCTTGTTTTGTAAAGTTTTAATACATTAAACTCAGTTTGTTAACTTCCAGTGAGTTTATAGATTCCTTGCTAGGAGTGCAGAGACTCCTACACCCTGGTGTTTAAATCCCTTCCTGTCTCTGTAACATCCTCCAGCCCTGCGACCACTGTTCCCTGCGAGCTGCGCTTCGCTCCGCGCGGCCTGGTTCTTTCAATGCGCGGTCCCTGTAAATCTCCGTGCCTGCGGGCTATTCACGGTGTAAAAGCCGGTGAGCGGCCTCGCGCGGGACCTTTCCCATCACTGCGCGGCCGCACAGCTCAGAGGCAACGTCGCCTACCACCCGCCCCCCACGCCCCTCCAAACTTTCCGTTGCTCTGTCTCCGGCCTCTTGTGCATTCCCCCTCCCTTCGCCCCACCATTGTCGGCCGGGCTTTCAGCCATCTCGGGCCCACTATCCGGAATCCCCTCCCTGAACTACTTCACCGTTTTCTCCTCCTTTAAGACCCTCCTTAAAACCCACCTCTTTGACCAAGCTTTTGGTCACCCCTTCTTCTTCTTTGGCTTGGCATCGGTTTCACTTACCCTTCAATATTTTTCTACGCTAATAGATGCTATATAAATGCAAATTGTTGTTGCTATAAGTTTTCCATCTATTGACTATGAATGGGCAGTTCGTCCATTAAAACAAACAAGGGACTTACATTTCTATAGCGCCTTTCATGACCACCAGTCGTACCAAAGCGCTTTGCGGACAATGAAGTACTTTTTGAATTATAGTCACGGTTGTAATGTAGGAAACGCGGCAGCCAATTTGCGCACAGCAAGCTCCCACAAACAGCATGAGATGTTTTAGTGATGTTGGTTGAGGGATAAATATATGCCAGGATGAACTTCACTGTTCTTGTCTAAATAGTGCCATGGGATCTTTTGCACCCACCTGAGAAGGTAGATGAGGCTTTGGTTTAACGTCTCATCTGAAAGACGGCACCTCCAACAGTGCAGCGCTCCCTCAGCACTGCACTGGAGTGTCAGCCCAGATTTTTGTGCTCAAGTCTCATGGAGTGGGACTTGAATCTACAACCTTTGACTCAGAGGCGAGGGTGCTACCCGCTGAGCCATGGCTGACACGGCTATGAATGGGTAGTTCATCCATTGACTATGAATCAGCGGTTCGTCCATTGACTATGAATGGACAATCAATGGAATTATTCCGTTATAATCCTAATCTTGTTTCCGTCAAAATATAGGATACATTTTAAAAAAGGATATTAAAAAAAAATTCATTCATTTACTGCCCATCCCTAATTGCCCTTGAGAAGGTGGTGGTGAGCCGCCTTCTTGAACCACTGCAGTCCGTGTGGTAAAGGTGCTCCCACAGTGCTGTTAGGGAGGGAGTTCCAGGGTTTTGACCCAGAGACGATGAAGGATCGGCGATATACTTCTAAATCAGAATGGTGTGTGACTTGGAGGGGAACTTGGAGGTGGTGGTGTTCCCGTGCGCCTGCTGCCCTTGTCCTTCTAGGTGGAAGAGGTCGCGGGTTTGGGAGGTGCTGCCGAAGAAGCCTTGGCGAGTTGCTGCAGTGCATCTTGTAGATGGTACACACTGCAGCCACGGTACGCCGGTGGTGGAGGGAGTGAATGTTTAAGGTGGTGGATGGGGTGCCAATCAAGTGGGCTGTTTTGTCCTGGATGATGTTGAGCTTCTTGAGTGTTGTTGGAGCTGCACTCATCCAGGCAAGTGGAGAGTATTCCATCACACTCCTGACTTGTGCCTTGTAGATGGTGGAAAGGCTTTGGGGAGTCAGGAGGTGAGACACTCGCCACAGAATACCCAGCTTTTGACCTGCTCTTGTTGCCACAGTATATATGTGGCTGGTGCAGTTAAGTTACATAGGTTACAATAAAATAATTTGGAGTGTTGGAGCAGGACGATGATCCAACTGGATGAGATTTCTCTAACATTGTCTTCCTGTTTGCATCCTGGGCAATGCCATGCTGTGCCCGCCAGACATGTGGATAAACAAACACTCTGGGAGGAACAGAGAGCGGCCGGGTCCCACAGGAATCTGTAGTGGATGCCCTGCTGTTTACGGTGTTCATGGCAGCAAGCCAGTCAGTGCTACACAGGTGTGAGGGGAATTGAAAGGGATCTAGGGCTACAGGTCACAGCGATTAGGAATGGCAGATGGACATTTAACGTGAATGAATTTCGTGCTTCGGACTGGAAGGTGAAGCGCCCCTGGCCATTGGGTGTCTGCTAGCAAAGGTTGGGAAAGAGGCGGATTCCCAGCTGTCGGGATTTCTCTCTCCCTTGTTCAGGATAGGAAAGGTCAAAGATCAAGCGAAACACTGTCGTTATTTTCTAACGCTAAAGAATATTATTTGACATTCAATCATGACAGTTTATACCAGAAAGGTTTTGCCTTTTGAATGAGCATGAAGGAATGATCAGGTCCTTTATCTAGGGAGATCAGAAGGTCCCTTTCCTACGCTGCCTTGTTCAAACATCACCTAAAGATCCTTCCAAGCTGGGATGTTTTTGTATGTTTTTCTCCTTCAGGCCTGCGGTTCTCATATTTAGGCTTATTTTCCATTCTAACAGTCCAGCAAATTGTTTATCAGTTCTTCCAGTCTGGTCTCTTATAGCTGTCGCAGTCATGATTATCAGGTGCTGGTCTTGTAGCATTTTATGGGATGTGGGCGTCGCTGGCAAGGCCGGCATTTATTGCCCATCCCTAATTGCCCTTGAGAAGGTGGTGGTGAGCCGCCTTCTTGGACCGCTGCAGTCCGTGTGGTGAAGGTGCTCCCACAGTGCTGTTAGGGAGGGAGTTCCAGGATTTTGACCCAGCAACGATGAAGGATTGGCGATATACTTCTAAGTCAGGATGGTGTGTGACTTGGAGGGGAACTTGGAGGTGGTGGTGTTCCCATGCGCCTGCTGCCCTTGTCCTTCTAGGTGGAAGAGGTCGCGGGTTTGGGAGGTGCTGCCGAAGAAGCCTTGGCGAGTTGCTGCAGTGCATCTTGTAGATGGTACACACTGCAGCCACGGTGCGCCGGTGGCGGAGGGAGTGAATGTATAAGGTGGTGGATGGGGTGCCAATCAAACGGGCTGCTTTGTCCTATGAAGGGCTCTAATCAGTCTTGCTGACTGTACGTTCTTTCTCAAGCGCCCTGGACAATAAGCAAAGACCATCACCTTGGCCAAGCTGACCTTTGTTGTTCATACCATTGACCAAGTTCTGCTCTGTTACCAAGTCCCTTCTTTTAGTCGTCCTTAAAAGCAGGTACTAAAGGTCCAAATTGAAAAGTCCCAAATCCTTCACAGTGCGGTTTCTCATGCCCTGGCGAGCAGCCTGTGGGCATTGGGTTGTGACCGTAAGCAAGTTTAATTCAGCGGTAATAAAACATATAGAACACATGACAACTAAACTGTCGGTGCCAGGCGGCTTCATGGTGAAAATGTAGTGAAAACACAGCCTGGACCCAGAGTCTTGGTTGCCAATTTGCGCACAGCAAGGTCCCAAAAACAGACAGGAAGGAAAGAAAGAAAGAAAGAAATAATTTGCATATCAGGAGCACCTTTTACGTCTTCAGGATCTCACAAAGCGCTCGACAGCCAATGAATTACCCTTGTTATGTAAACAAACATGGTGGCCAACTTGTGCACAGCAAGGTCCCACAAACAGCAAATGAATGAATGACATTTTAAGTTCTTTTGATAAAAGAGTAATGGTGGTCAGGAAGACTCACTGCTCTTCAAGTTGTTTCACGGGGGAGGTGTAGAATTTCGGTGGGATTTCGCCCGCCCTTCCACTGTATCGTCGGCACAAACCCCGGGGAAACGACGCACACGCTTTGCACTTCTGCCCATCATCCGGCAAAGTTATGGCGGGTGATTGGGAAATGGAAATTCAACCCGGGGATCTTTTACGTCCATCTGAGCAGGCAGGGCCTCTGTTTAGAATCTCGTATGAAAAACGAAGCCGCCAACAACACAGCACGCCCTCAGTGTCATCCCCGATTTATAGTGGGGCTTGAGCCTTCACTCAGAGGCCCACACCAACTGAGCCAAGCTGACAAGAGGTAGATCAGAGAAGAGCACCCACAAACCATAGGCAACCAGGAGACCATGACTGAAGCAAAAGCTCAGAACAACCCTATTAAGACACCAATTGAAGCTAAATTTGCAACCTCACTCAGAGAGCCCAGTTGGTGTGGGACTGGAATAATGGGCCAGAAATTCCAGAACGGGGCTTGCAGCGCGTGCAAGCCCTGTATTTGCACTTACCCCGCGCTCCTGCCGATCAGCTTCTGGGACGCCTGAACTTGGAGAAATTGAAAGCACATTCCCGGGCAGCGTATGACGTCACGCCGCCCAGGAGTGCAGCCAGCGCGGACCCAGGAGCGTGCAGTGTAAGTGAGACACGCCCCTTGAGGTCTCAGTTTCACTGGACACGCCCCCAATGTTTCTGTCAAACTGCTTTGCTTTTTTACATGCAAAGCAGCAGTTTAAATAGGTTTTTGGAAGTTTTTTGAAGATTTTGGTAACTTTTATAAACTTTTTTAAATGTTTACATTATTTTGAGTAATCTGAAGTAGTTTTAAAGAGAATTAAAGCAATTTAAAGACTTTTAAAAGCCCTAAAAGAATTTTTTTAATTCCATTTATTTATTTAGCAATGTCGTCATCATACGTGTCTTCACACTGTTCCCTTTGGGGAACTGTATGAAGTGCTGGAAGGATTTATGGCCGTGATTAATGCTCATTCCGTGACCGTAACCATCTTTGAACCAGCCATTAGGGCGGTTAGTCCTATGGCGGGAGGGTTTTACGGGCTCCCACAAGCTATACAAGGAGGGGGGGCCACCCACACCCACGGATGCAAATATCCCACTGGATGTCAACCCAGAATTTAGAGCCGGAGCTCCGACTCCACTTGCCGGGACTGTCTGGAGCGGGGTTCGAAACCCTACCCTGATCTGGCCCAGCGGCGGGGATCCTACCGCTATGACAAACGCCCAATCCGATTAGCTACGTGAAATGGCAGCATAGGGCTCCAGTCACGGGGAGGGAAAAGGCGCAGGAAACGTATGGGTGTCACCTTTTGTGCGGAGTGGGCCTTTTGCGTAGCAGTAAGCATCCCCGCCGCTGGGCCAGAAGGAGTAGGGTTTTGAACCCCACTCCAGACAGTCCCGGCAAGTGGAGTCGGAGCTCCAACTTTAAATTCTGGGTGGACATCCAGCGGGATACTTGCGTCCGTGGGTGTTGGTGGTCCCCCCCCCCTCAGATGGGTTGTGGTAGCCCGTAAAACCCTCCCGCCATAGGACTAACCACCCTAATGGCTGGTTCAAAGATGGTTACGGTCACGGAATGAGCGTTAATCACGGCCATAAATCCTTCCACCACTTCATACAGTTCCCCAAAGGGAACAGTGTGAGGATACGTGCGATGATGACCTCTTGCGCAATGCACCTCCTTGGACCCTCAGTCGCAGATGCGAGGGGGCAAGTCGTGCAAGTGTTAAATTTTTTATTTTATTGACATGTAAAATGTTGGCCCAATAAATCCCTTCCAAATGCGCTAGTACGGTCGGGGTACTTACGCATCTGGCCGGATGAAATGCCGGTTTTCAGCATGCACAGTGCATGTGGGGAAAACCGGCATTTCCTGTCCTCTGAACGAAGGGGTTCAGAGGCAGAACGCGTGCGACTGCACAGGCAGCGCGTGCGCAGTATAATTCGCCGCTTTCATTAATGCTTTCAGTGAGGTCCAGTCATTACAACTTACACATGAAAAAAGCATGGGTACAGTTGCTACAGAGGCTGCGGAGGAAGATATTTCTTATCGTGGAGCTTCTGAAAGTATGTATGTCTGTATATATTCCTTTGCGTGTTATGTATATATTCCTTTACTTATGTGTATGAATGTATTATTTAATTATGACTTTCAGAGAAAGTAACTTATTGGAAAATCATAATTAAAAACATATATTCATAGTAAAGGAATATAAAACATATACATATACGTAAAGGAATATATGTGGACATACATACATAACTCATTCTCACATTCCATTCACACAGCCACAATTGCTCCTTCTACCTACCGTTCTGAAAACCCTTTAAAAAAAAAAAAAATTTTAACTTTAAAACTTACTTAAAATTTCTTAAAATAACTTCCCTCCCTTTCCCAAACAAAAATATTGCATTTCAAAAGCTCCACAATAAAATATATCTTCCTCCGCAGCCAATGAACCACTTTACACTTGCTTTTTTTCAGTGTAACTTCTAAGGACTTAACCTCACGGATTTCATGAATGAAATCCACGAAGTTCACTGCGCAAGCGCTGCCTGTGCAGTCGCACGCGCTCGAGGTCTGGAAATGCCGGCGTTCCCCGCATGCGCTGTTCATGCTGAACGCCGGCATTTCCAACGGCCAGAAGCGTGAGTAAGCCGACCGCACTCACGCTTCTGGCCTGGAATTTCTGGCCCAATGTCACTCAAGTCCATTGGGGGCATTCGAACAAGATGGGTCTCAAGAGCCATTATTGGAAATAAGTAGAGGGAGCTTTACTCTGTATCTAACCCGTGTTGTACCTGCCCTGGGAGTGTTTGATGGGACAGTGTAGAGGGAGCTTTACTCTGTATCTAACCCGTGCTGTACCTGCCCTGGGAGTGTTTGATGGGACAGTGTAGAGGGAACTTTACTCTGTATCTAACCTGTGTTGTCCCTGCCCTGGGAGTGTTTGATGGGGCAGTGTAGAGGGAGCTTCACTCTGTATCTAACCCGTGTTGTCCCTGCCCTGGGAGTGTTTGATGGGACAGTGTAGAGGGAGCTTTACTCTGTAACTAACCCGTGTTGTCCCTGCCCTGGGAGTGTTGGATGGGACAGTGTAGAGGGAGCTTTACTATGTATCTAACCCGTGTTGTCCCTGCCCTGGGAGTGTTTGATGGGGAGAGTGTAGAGGGAGCTTTATTCTGCATCTAACCCGTGTTGTACCTGCCCTGGGAGTGTTTGATGGGGAGAGTGTATGGGGAACTTTACTCTGTATCTAACCCGTGCTGTACCTGCCCTGGGAGTGTTTGATGGGACAGTGTAGAGGGAGCTTTACTCTGTATCTAACCCGTGCTGTACCTGCCCTGGGAGTGTTTGATGGGACAGTGTAGAGGGAGCTTTACTCTGTATCCAAGCCGTGCTGTACCTGCCTGATACGCTTATCAATTACTTCATAAAAGGTGATGAGTCGAAGAAGAGATGATGAGTCGAAAGAAGAGATGAATAAGGCTTTTATTAGCTAAGAAGAGACCATGCTTCTTCGTGAGTGACTGAACAAGTCTGAACGAAACCCACACAGTGGTGGGTGGAGTCAGCTGAGGCATGCCTCCATACACAGCGCCACCCAGAGGTGGCAATATACAATACAGTGGTTTACCACACTGCCCTGGGAGTGTTTGATGGGGACAGTGTAGAGGGAGCTTTACTCTGCATCTAACCCGTGCTGTACCTGCTCTGGGAGTGTTTGATCTGACAGTGCAGAGGGAGCTTTACTCTGTATCTAACCCGTGCTGTACCTGCCCTGGGAGTGTTTGATGGGACAGTGTAGAGGGAGGTTTACTCTGTATCTAACCTGTGTTGTCCCTGCCCTGGGAGTGTTTGATGGGACAGTGTAGAGGGAGCTTTACTCTGTATCTAACCTGTGCTGTACCTGCCCTGGGAGTGTTTGATGGGACAGTGTAGAGGGAGCTTTACTCTGTATCTAACCCGTGCTGTACCTGCCCTGGGAGTGTTTGATGGGACAGTGTGGAGGGAGATTTACTCTGTATCTAACCCGTGCTGTACCTGCCCCGGGAGTGTTTGATGGGACAGTGTAGAGGCAGCTTTACTCTTTGTCTAACCTGTGCTGTACCTGCCTTGGGAGTGTTTGATGGGACAGTGTAGAGGGAGCTTTACTCTCTATCTAACCCATGCTGTACCTGCCCTGGGAGTGTTTGATGGGACAGTGAAGAGGGAGCTTTACTCTGTATCTAAGCCGTGCTGTACCTGCCCTGGGAGTGTTTGATGGGACAGTGTAGAGGGAGCTTTACTCTATATCTAACCCATGCTATACCTGCCCTGGTAGTGTTTGATGCAACAGTGTAGAGGGAGCTTTACTCTGTGTCTAACCCGTGCTGTACCTGCTCTGGGAGTGTTTGATGGGACAGTGTAGAGGCAGCTTTACACTGTGTCTAACCCGTGCTGTCGCTGCCCTGGGAGTGTTTGATGGGACAGTGTAGAGGGAGCTTTACTCTATATCTAACCTGTGCTGTACCTGCCCTGGGAGTGTTTGATGGGACAGTGTCGAGGGAGCTTTACTCTGTATCTAACCCGTACTGTACCTGCCCTGGGAGTGTTTGATGGGACAGTGTAGAGGGAGCTTTACTCTGTATCTAACCCGTGCTGTACCTGCCCTGGGAGTGTTTGATGGGACGGTGTAGAGGGAGCTTTACTCTGTATCTAACCCGTGCTATACCTGCCTTGGGAGTGTTTGATGGGACAGTGTAGAGGGAGCTTTACTCTGTATCTAACCCGTGCTGTACCTGCCCTGGGAGTGTTTGATGGGACAGTGTAGAGTGAGCTTTACTCCGTATCTAACCCGTGCTGTACCTGCTCTGGGGGTGTTTAATGGGACAGTGTAGAGGCAGCTTTACTCTGTATCTAACCCTTGCTGTACCTGCCCTGGGAGTGTTTGATGCGACAGTGTAGAGGGAGCTTTACTCTGTATCTAACCCGTGCTGTACCTGCCCTGGGAGTGTTTGATGGGACAGTGTAGAGGGGGCTTTACTCTGTATCTAACCCGTGCTGTACCTGCCCTGAGTGTGTTTGATGGGACAGTGTAGAGGGAGCTTTACTCTGTATCTAACTTGTGCTGTACCTGCTCTGGGAGTGTTTGATGGTGCAGTGTAGAGGCAGCTTTACTCTGTATATAACCCGTGCTGTACCTGCCCTGGGAGTGTTTGATGGGACAGTGTAGAGGGAGCTTTACTCTGTATCTAACCCGTGCTGTACCTGCCCTGGGAGTGTTTGATGGTGCAGTGTAGAGGGAGCTTTACTGTGTATCTAACTCGTGCTGTACCTGCCCTGGGTGTGTTTGATGGGACAGTGTAGAGGGAGCTTTACTCTGTATCTAACCCTTGCTGTACCTGCCCTGAGTGTGTTTGATGGGACAGTGTAGAGGCAGCTTTACTCTGTATGTAACCCGTGCTGTACCTGCCCTGAGTGTGTTTGATGGGACAGTGTAGAGGGAGCTTTACTCTGTATCTAACTCGTGCTGTACCTGCCCTGGGTGTGTTTGATGGGACAGTGTAGAGGCAGCTTTACTCTGTATCTAACCCATGTTGTACCTGCCCTGGGAGTGTTTGATGGGACAGTGTAGAGGCAGCTTTACTCTGTATCTAACCCGTGCTGTACCTGCCCTGGGAGTGTTTGATGGGACAGTGTAGAGGCAGCTTTACTCTGTATCTAACCCGTGCTGTACCTGCCCTGGGGGTGTTTGATGGGACAGTGTGGAGGGAGCTT
This sequence comes from Somniosus microcephalus, assembly GCF_052327205.1. Taxonomy (NCBI): domain Eukaryota; kingdom Metazoa; phylum Chordata; class Chondrichthyes; order Squaliformes; family Somniosidae; genus Somniosus; species Somniosus microcephalus. The sequence continues at coordinate 15,378,420 of NC_141017.1, read as the reverse complement.
TACTCTGTATCTAACCCGTGCTGTACCTGCCCTGGGAGTGTTTGATGGGACAGTGTAGAGGCAGCTTTACTCTGTATCTAACCCGTGCTGTACCTGCCCTGGGAGTGTTTGATGGGACAGTGTAGAGGCAGCTTTACTCTGTATCTAACCCGTGCTGTACCTGCCCTGAGTGTGTTTGATGGGACAGTGTAGAGGGAGCTTTACTCTGTATCTAACCCTTGCTGTACCTGCCCTGGGAGTGTTTGATGGGACAGTGTAGAGGGAGCTTTACTCTGTATCTAACTCGTGCTGTACCTGCCCTGGGAGTGTTTGATGGGACAGTGTAGAGGGAGCTTTACTCTGTATCTAACCCTTGCTGTACCTGCTCTGGGAGTGTTTGATGGGACAGTGTAGAGGCAGCTTTACTCTGTATCTAACCCGTGCTGTACCTGCCCTGAGTGTGTTTGATGGGACAGTGTAGAGGCAGCTTTACTCTGTATCTAACTCGTGCTGTACCTGCCCTGAGTGTGTTTGATGGGACAGTGTAGAGGGAGCTTTACTCTGTATCTAACCCTTGCTGTACCTGCGCTTGGATTGTTAAAAAAAGTGTTTTGAAGCCAACGCGGTGTTTCTACAGCAGTTTCCAAATGGCTAATTGGTGATGTCTCTCTGACAGGTGTAACAATCGCACGCAGTGTGTGGTGGTAGCGGGGTCAGATGTCTTCCCTGACCCCTGCCCTGGGACCTACAAGTACCTGGAGATCCAGTATGAGTGCGTTCCCTACAGTAAGTAGCATCTCCCATTCTTCTCTCACCTCATGGACCACTGCCCTCTTTGATGAGCCTCTTCATACATAAGAATGCCATTGTGCCCCCCCACCCTCAAAATCAATCACCTGTCAGTGGGCGGGGGGCACTCTCTGACTGTATTAACTGTGTATTGTGCTGGTGGGCCCAGACATCATGCCTTGATCCTATTGTTCGATTGGTTTATAGCAGGCAGCGCCTGTCCTCTTTGACTTCCCTTTCAGACAATCGCTCGGCAGCATTGAGTCATGGCCCTGTCGCCAAGCCGTGAGACAAGTGACTGGTGTTGCTGGGCCTTTGCTGCTAACCCTTTCCTTCTAACCCTGCTCACAGCTTCTTTTCAAGGCGTTTTCCTCGTTCTTCCTTTCTTCTCCCTTTTTTTTCTCCCCGCAGCACAGCGAGAAGAGGACGCCCTGGCGCCGGCACCTTTAAGAGCTGCTTTGCAGGGGGCTTTGAAAATCGCACATTTGAGTTTGTTCATTCTATTAAAGTGGTTGGGGTTGGGGGGTGGTTCTCATGGTTCCACAACCGTGGCACACGATGCAATCTGACGGCATGTGGTACAGTCTGATAGAGTGAGGGTCCGTACCCCCCCCAGTCCCACGCCACATGGTACAGTCTGATAGAGTGAGGGTCCGTACCCCCCCCCTAATCCCACGCCACATGGTACAGTCTGATAGAGTGAGGATCCACGCCCCCCCAGTCCCATGGCATGTGGTACAGTCTGATAGAGTGAGGATCCGCACCCCCCCCCAGTCCCACGGCATGTGGTACAGTCTGATAGAGTGAGGATCCGCAACCCCCCCAATCCCACGGCATGTGGTACAGTCTGATAGAGTGAGGGTCCGCACCACCCCATCCCACGCCACATGGTACAGTCTGATAGAGTGAGGGTCCCCACCCCCCCAGTCCCACGGCACATGGTACAGTCTGATAGAGTGAGGGTCCCCAGTCCCATGCCACATGGTACAGTCTGATAGATTGAGGGTCCGCACCCCCGCCCCCAGTCCCACGCCACATGGTACAGTCTGATAGACTGAGGGTCCGCACCCCCCCCAGTCCCACGGCACATGGTACAGTCTGATAGAGCGAGGGTCCGCACCCCCCAGTCCCACGGCACATGGTACAGTCTGATAGAGCGAGGGTCCGCACCCCCCCCAATCCCACGCCACATGGTACAGTCTGATAGAGCGAGGGTCCGCACACCCCACAATACCACGCCACATGGTACAGTCTGATAGAGCGAGGGTCCGCACCCCCCCCAATCCCACGCCACATGGTACAGTCTGATAGAGTGAGGGTCCGCACACCCCACAATACCACGCCACATGGTACAGTCTGATAGAGCGAGGGTCCGCACCCCCCAGTCCCACGGCACAGGTACAATGTGACTGCAGTGAAGATGTTAAGTGAGAACGACACATTAAATGTCTCCGACAGATTGCAGAAAGCCCATTGCTAAGGTTTCACACGCCTGGTTCTCTGCCGTTGTCTGTGTGCTGGTGTTTGCTGATCTTACCCCTATCTGTGTGTTGGCTCTGTGTCCAGCCCTGACAGATGCTTCCAATCTCCCCTTCCCTGGCAGAGTCCTCAATGAAATAGGTTTGGACTAGACCCAACCCAGCGCTGCTGGGTACAAGGCCACGGACTATCTACCTCCTTAAATCAGATGCTAGTCAGCATTAAATGGCCAGCCCCATCGCCCGCCCCCCCACCCCCCAGCCCCCACCCTCACACACACCCCTCTTCCCCACAGAGTGAGCATAAGGAGGGAAAGTTTGAGATGTGAAGGGTTCAGTTTCGGAGTGTAAGCTTGTCGGAGCCGAAGCTCTTCGGGAAAAATTGACCACAAACTGCTGGCAGTTTTCCATCCATCCAATTTAATGGTCAGAAATCTCAGGGGAAGCTGGAATACAAAGGTTATGTTACAGCTGTATAGAGCTCTGGTTAGACCGTATCTAGAGCGCTGCGTTCAGTTCTGGGCACCGCACCTCAGGAAGGTTGTATCGGCCTTGGAGCGGGAGCAGCACAGATTCACCAGAATGATACCGGGGCTAAAAGGGTTAAATTATGAGGACAGGTTACACAGACTCGGCCTGTATTCCCTCGAGTACAGAAGATTAAGGGGTGATCCAATTGAGGTGTTTAAGATGATCAAAGGAGTTGATCAGGTAGAGAGAGAGAAACTATTTCCTCTGGTGGGGGGAGTCCAGAACAACTTAAAATTAGAGCCAGGCCGTTCAGGGGTGATGTCAGGAAGCACTTCTTCACACAAAGGGTAGTGGAAATCTGGAACTCTCTCCCCCAAAAAGCTGTTGAGGCTGGAGGGGTCAATTGAAAATTTCAAAACTGAGATTGATAGATTTGTGCTGGGCAAGGGTATCGAGGGATACGGAACCAAGGCGGGTAGATGGAGTTAAGATACAGATCAGCCGTGATCTCATTAAATGGCAGAAACATGCTCGAGGGGCTGAATGACCTCCTCCTGTTCCTATGTTCCTAACGGTCAGAAACTCGTGAGCAGTTTGTGCCAAGTATTGCCCAAAGGTGCTTCGGGCCTAGCAAGCTCCGACAACCCGGAACTGAAGTGGAACATTTAGCCCCAGGAGCCAGGCTGGGATGTGTTTTAGAGGCTGGCGTTCAGACGAGTTTGTTAGCACACTGGGGTGAGGGGTGTAGCTCTCGACTGTGCGCAATAGGTGATCTATTCGAGCTGTTTAAAATGTTAAACGGATTCAATGGGGTTTCAATACGGAGAAATTGCTTCCACTGATGGGGAAATCAAGAGCGAGGGGGACATTAGAGTCAGGCCGTGCAGGAGGGAAATCAGGAAGCACTTTTTCACACAAAGGGCAGTAGAAATCAGGAATAACAACAGGAAACGCTGGAAAAATTCAGCAGGCCAGGCAGCATCGGCGGAGAGAGAAACAGAGTTAATGTTTCAGGTCGATGACCTTTCGTCAGAACTGGAAAAAAAAAGCAGGAAATGGAAAGCAAGTTTGGGGGCTGGGAAAAGCGGGAGGGGATGAAAGAACAAAAGAGAAGGTCAGTGATAGGATAGAAAGCAGGAGAGATTAAGAGACATTGAGAGACATTAAGAGATATTCAAGGCAAGAGGAGGTGGTAATGGGACAGGTTAAGGAACAAAGGATGGCTCTAGAGGGGGTGTGAATTGCGCTGGTGGAATGAAGGACCGCTGAAGGGACGGAGGAAAAAACAAAAAGTGTGGATAAAAAAAAGAAGAAAATATATATACGTGATAGGGGCCGAGGTTATGATCTGAAGTTGTTGAACTCTATGTTGAGTCCAGAGGGCTGTAGAGTGCCTAATCAGAAGATGATCACATCTTGAGTATTGTGTGCAGTTTTGGTCGCCTTATCTGAGGAAGGATGTTCTTGCCATGGAAGGAGTGCAGCGAAGATTCACCAGACTGATACCTGGGATGGCAGGAATGACGTATGAGGAGAGATTGGGTCGATTGGGCTTATACTCGCTAGAGTTTAGAAGAATGAGAGGGGATCTCATTGAAACTTATAAAATTCTAACAGGACTAGACAGACTAGATGCAGGAAGGCTGTTCCCGATGGTCGGGGAGTCCAGAACCAGGGGTCACAGTCTAAGGATAAGGGATAAGCCAGTTAGGACTGAGATGAGGAGGAATTTCTTCACCGAGAGTGGTGAACCTGTGGAATTCTCTACCACAGAAGGCAGCAGAGGCCAATTCATTAAATATATTCAAGAAGGAGTTGGATATATTTCTTAAGGCTAAGGGGATCAAGGAATATGGGGAGAAAGCAGGGACAGGGTACTGAATTTGGATGATCAGCCATGATCGCATTGAATGGCGGAGCGGGCTCGAGGGGCCGAATGGCCTACTCCTGCTCCTATCTTCTATGTTTCTATGATTCTATGAGGTGCTGTTCCTTGAGCTTATGCTGAGCTTCCGTGGAACAATGCAAGAGCCCGAGGACGGTGAGGTCTGAGTGGGAATGGGGCGGTGAATTAAAGTGACAGGCCACCGGGAGCTCGGTGTCCCCCTTACGGACTGAACGGAGGTGTTCCGCAAAGTGTCACCCAATCCGCGTTTGGTCTGGAGAGTAGAAATCTGGAACTCTCTCCCTCAAACGGCTGCGGATGCTGGGGGGACAATTGGAGCTTTCAAGACTGAGATTGATAGATTTTTGCTGGGTAAGGGTGTCGAGGGATAGGGAGCAAAGGCGGGTAGATGGAGTTGAGGTGCGGATCAGCCATGCTGCGATTGAAAGGTGAGGTAGGCTGGACGGGCTGAATGGCCTCCTCCTGTTCCTGTGATCGCGTGAAACAGGTGATAGCGAGTCGGCAGCCCATTTCACCATCTCTTCCCATTTCTAGTTCCATTGGCTTCAATGGGGTGAGACGTAAAATGGCTGTCGATCCGCCATCACTAGTCGGAGGGGCATGAGACGTTAAACCAAGGCCACCGGTGGATGTAAAAGATCCCAAGGCACTATTTTGAAAAACAGGGGCGTTTTCCCCGGTGTCCTAGCCAATATTTAACAGAGTATCTGGTCATTATCATGTTGCCGTTTGTGGGAGCTTGCTATGCGCAAATTGGCTGCCCCATTTCCTACATCACAACAGTGACTCCACTTCAAGTACATCATTGGCTGTAAAGTGCTTTGGGCAGTCCTGAGGCGCTACATAAATCCCAATTCTTTCTTTCTTTAATGGGAGCAAACCACTGAGCTATTCCACTTGATCTGTCAGCAACAAACACACAATCCTTTAGCTCCTGGTTATACGATTGACGTGCGGATATGAATTGCAGCACAAGCCAACATCAACTTGCAATTATAGAGTGCCTTTAACACAGCTGAACGGTCCCAAACACTTCACAGAGCTGTAATCAAAAACATGAAGCTGAGTTAAAGAAGGAGATGTTCGGAGGGTGACTGACAGCTTGGACAAAGCGGCAGGTTTTCAGGAGAGTCCTAAAGGAAGAGAGGGAGGCGGAGAGGCGGAGGAGGTTAAGGAAGGGGTTTCTAGGCAGCTGAAGCAATGGTCGTCAATGTTGGGGTAAAGGGATTTGGGAACGCACAGAGTGGTGAGAATGTGGAACTCGCTGGCACTTGGAGTGGTTGAAGTAGATAGGATTGATGACTAAGTGAGGGAGAAGGGAATAGAAGGATATAGGTGCAGGGTAGGAAGCGGTAATTAGAGTGAAAGAGGCACGTGTGGAGTATAATCACCACCATATACCAACTGGCCTATTTCTAGATTCTATGGGGGAAAAATTCAGTTGGTTAGCACCTCCCGTTAGCACCTGCAGAGTGCAGTAATGGGGCGCTGATGCAGTCGCGCCAGGGCGAGGCGAATCCAGCGCCGCACGGCAAATCTGGCGCCCCCCCCACCCGTTGCGCCGCCGGTACGAGGTACCGCCGGCAACTTCAACACCGTGACGTCAGTGAGCATGCAACACTCACTGGGCGCCCAATCGGGAAAATTTATTGTCGCCATTTGCCTTTGCACCGTGACCAGACAGCAACAGGGCGAGCTGGTGTACAGCTGATGGAAGCCGGCTCCAGGGACATTATTTAAAGGCATCCGCATTAATCACTCGCAGCTGTCAGGGCAGGTTGGTGTCAGTGGTTTCTTGTCAGTTTCACCCAGTGGATCAGTTTCTATGAGTAACATCAGCAGTCTTCTGGCAAGTGCAAAGTGGCACATTTATTGTTCAAAGATTCAAACTGCAACATTAATGGGGGCAGTATTGGTACCACCTCGTCCTCCAGGATCCACAGCGGAGGGAGCGCAGGCAGCCAGAAATACGGGAACATGTGTGCAAAGAAATGAGGAGGAACATCAGGGGCCTCACCAGGAGGCCTTACCCTCCGAGTGTATTCCGACAGAACCTCTCCTACCTTCAATTAAGTGAGGAGCAGTGTATTAGACGGCTCCGCATCACCAAAGTGCTGGTCACAGAACTCTGCCACCTCCTCCAAACAGACCTCCAGCCTCACAGCAGGATGACTTAAACCCCAGATCCCTTTTGCTCACCACATGCCCATCATACCATCCCTGTGTCATGCCATAGCACAGTGTCCTCCTGGGTGCAAAGGTGAAATGAGAGAGACCACAAAAAATTGCAAACCCCATGAATAAATATATGCATAAACATATCACACATATCGCAATCATTCTAATAACTAATGACCCTTGTGCCTGCCATAGTTGAATAGCTGTCATTGTGTGCAAGGCATGAGATGTGGGTGTGAGTGTTGGTAGGTACAGATTGTTGGTGTGTGAGCGCTGGGGGTGTGGTGCTTTGGGCAGTGTGTGAAGCTTGTGGTACAGATGGTGGTATGTAGCATTTGTTGATGCATTCAATCACCCTGACCACCCGACTGAGGTGAATCTGCCATGAGCACACCTGTTCAGTCCTCCGGCTCCTTCTCCTTGCTTGTTGAGCTTCTCCTTGCTGAGGCAGCTGCACAGCCAGCAATGCTGAGAATGAGGTGCTGCAGCATCAATGAACCTCCCCTTTAAGTATTGGGAAAAGCCTGTGGCAATGATGAGTTGAGATTAGACTGAACCCGATATTGGTCCACCCTTTGAGTGTAACACCACTGAGCTAGGCCTTTAAGTCTTGATTTAGCACCCCAGTCATTTCTTTGAGCAGTGAGAATTAATTTTGCGTGCAGTCTAAAGTATTAGCGCCTGGCGCTAATTCTCAAACTTTTCTAAAGATACCGCCCATTCCTGGGCTATAATGAATTTCTAGCCCATATATGTATTTCAACGTAGAACAGCCCACAGTCAGAGGAATGAAGAGTTGTGGGGTTGGCGGAGGAAGGAGGGTTGTAGGGTTCGGGGGGGGGGGCGAGGCCATAAAGAGATTTAAACACAGGGATGAGAATTAGAAATTTGAGGCATTGGCGGACCGAGAGCCAATGTAGGTCAGCGAGCACAGGGGGTGATGGGTGAATGAGACGTGGTGTAGGGTAGGATACGTGCAGCAGAGTTTTGGGTGAGCTAATGTCTACAGAGGGTGGAAGATGGGTGGCCAGCCAGGACCGCATTGGAATAGGGCGAGTCTGGAGGTAACAAAGGCATGGATGAGGGTTTCAGCAGCAGATGGGCTGAAGCGGGGCGGAGACGGGCGATGTTACGGAGGTGGAAGTAGGCGGTCTTGGTGATGGAGAGGATACGGGGGTCGGATAATCATGTACCAATATTGATTTACCCCGGAGTGACAATTATCCAGTGCAACTGCGAGTCTTTTCCCCATGCCAGTGTGCTATTGACCCGAGTATCGTGTTGATATTCATCCCAGTCTCAATCCTCAGCCATTTGTGGGCACTTACCCCGGTATCAGAATGGGTATACGCCACAGTCGCAGTATGGATAATTACCCCGTCACGAGCATGGCTATTAATCCAACCCCAGTCTGGGCCGTTAACCCGCCATCAGTCTGGGTAGTTAACCCGCCATCAGTCGGGGTAGTTAACCCGCCATCAGTCGGGGTAGTTAACCCGCCATCAGTCGGGGTAGTTAACCCAGTACCACTGTGGCAGTCAATTCAATGCGAGTCAAAATCTTGCACCAGTAGATATTTACCAGGGCATGAACACAGATACTTACCCCAGTTCCAGAGTAGCTATCGATCCAGCATCAGTTTTGTTTTAATTCGTTCTCAGGATGTGGGCATCGCTGGCAAGGCCAGCATTTATTGCCCATCCCTAATTGCCCTTGAGAAGGTGGTGGTGAGCCACTTTCTTGAACCGCTGCAGTCCAAGTGGATAGTAATTCTATACCAGTAGGAATATTTAGCTCACACCCGCATGGCTATCAATCCCAGTGGGTGTTTATACCAGAACCATTGGGGCCAATTTTTCGTTTCCCGCCCCGCTTTTCAACCCCCCCGACCCCAGCTTACCACCCCCATCAGCCAGCTGTCTGGCAGGGCACATTTGGTGCTTGAAGCTCACCGATTTTATTATAATGAGGCCCAATCCCTAAAGTCGAGCGAGCTTCTTGCCGACAACTTTAGCGGGGTCAGTGGGATCACGTGATGGCCACCCCATTCACAGGGCTCTCTCCCGATCGGCACCCCATTGTATGTATTTATAGAAAGGACTCCCATTTCTCCAGCGTCTTTCACGACCTCAGGACGTCCCAAAGCGCTTTACGGCCAATGAAGTACTTTTGCAGTGCAGTCACTGTTGTAATGTAGGAAACGCGGCAGCCAATTTGCGCACAGCAAGGTCCCACAAGCTGTTATGTGATAATGACCAGATAATCTGTTGTTTCAGTGGTGTTGATTGAGGGATAAACATTGGCCAGGACACTGGGGAGAACTCCCCTGTTCTTCTTCGAAATAGTTGCCATGGGATCTTTTACATCCACCTGAGAGAGCAGACGGGGCCTTGGTTTAACGTCTCATCCGAAAGACAGCACCTCCGACAGTGCAGCACTCCCTCGGCACTGCACTGAAGAGTCAGCCTAGATTACGTTTTCAAGACTAGGGTATCGGTATAGGTTTACCACACAATCCGCTTGACTATTAACCATTGACTATATTCTCCCCAGTATGGGTATTTTCCCCAGTGTTTACCCAGACTATGGGGTTACTTATCCCAGTTCCTGGATGTGTATGTTCTTCACTAGCTGTGACTTGCAAAACAATAAAGGATGAATTTATGAACTATAGTCGGAGGTAAATTGTGCAAGCGTTTGTAATATATAATAATACAATATTAGTGCCAATGTGGAATATGGTATACAGAACCCACTTGTGCTCATATCCTCAGCCTCAGTAATGCCCCTCCATCCTCAGCCTCAGTAATGCCCCTCATCCCCCCCAGCCTCACCCCCCTTGACAATCACACCTACCCCAGGCCCCGGACTCTGGGCTCACCATTGCCAGGTGGTAGAAACCAACCCGCTCCATCCCTGCTTCAACGCGGTGCTCGTCTGCCTCTCCAACCCCACTCCCGCGACCGTCTGCCAGACTGCTCCTTTCTCCATCCTGTGCTCCATTCCCGACCCTAATGCCCCACTGCCCGACCCTAATGCCCCACTGCCCAGGTTTGTTCTGAGCTACTCAAGACCGAGCACCATTGGTACACACAAGCAATGTTCTGCAGTGTTGGGCTCGGAGGAGATGCACAGGCCTGACACTGAGAGCCCGGTGATTGATATTCTCTGATGGTCTAAGCCTTTCCCTCAGCCGTTTAAACACTCCGCCCCACCCTTAACATTCATACCAGACACAGTTGGAGCTACCTGATGGTTACTTTAAATGTCCTTATACTGGTCACCAGCTGGACATGGGGCTGGTCTGTCGCAGAGCCAGTGATCAGCGTTAACCTGTGATCAGCTCTCTCAGGTCTCCCTGTTACGTTGCCTGAGGGAGGGGTGTGAGATCACTGATATTATTGGTGGATATTCTCTAAACAGCAACAACAACAACTTGCATTTATACAGCACCTTTAACGGAGTAAAACATCCCAAGGCGCTTTGCGGGAGTGTTATCAGGCAAAATTTGACACCGAGCCCCATAAGGCGATATTAGGACAGGTGACCAAAAGCTTGGTCAAAGAGGTAGGTTTTAAGGAGCATCTTAAAAGTGGAGAGAGAGGCTGAGAGGTTTAGGGAGGGAATTCCAGAGCTTAGGGCCCAGGCAGCTGAAGGCACGGCCGCCAATGGTGGGGGCGAAGGAAATCTTTTGAAAATTTGTGAGCTATGGACTTTACTTAAGACTCTTAACCAGAATGTGTGAAAGGGGCTTCACCAATCAATCTGGGCTGGACTGGATCCCTGGACCCTGCTAAACCTCTTGTTGTCTGCAGTGGTGTCGATGTCAGTCGCAGAGAGTCAGTGAACCATTACTATCTTCTCACAACTAAAGAAGGAGGGGGTGAAAGAACCCCCCCCCCCTCCCCTGCTGAGGAGGGGACACGGAGGCAGGAGAGGGACGCAGAGGAGGAGAACAGGGCAGGGGCACCTGAAGGTGCGAAGGCAGACAGACACAGGGAGAGGGTCCTGACATACAGGAGGGGGCAGGGAGAAACAGCTTACAGAGAGGCAGATATAGGAGCGGGCACAGACAGATTAAAGGAATGGGACTTGTGTCCTCTCCCATATCTGTCTGTCCCCATTACTTTATCTGCCTGTGCCCTCTCCTGGAGCCTAGTATTTAGCATTAACTCACCTTTTGCACTTGCAAAGGGTCTGAAATATGAAAGCAAGGTGTTTGGTAGATACATAAAAGGGACCAGGCATGGCCAAGTTTCTTTTAAATGTCACCTCTACTATAGAAAACATCACAAGGCAGTTCACAAAACAGATAATAACAGATAGCAAGCGTTAGTCATGGAAAGGTTAGGGGAGGTGAGTCATGAGGTAGGTTTGAGGAGCCTTTGGAAGGTGGAGAGAGAGGTAGCAAGGGGGATGGGTGTAGGGAGAGCAGCCCAGAGAGTTGGAACAAGAGACCTTAAGGCCCACTGAAGGTGGAGCAGAGGGAGGAAGGATACAGAGAAGGAAGAGCGGAGGGCACTCACTGGCATGTAGCGCTGGAGGAGTTTGCAAAGGTGGGGGGCATGAGGCCTTGGAGGGATTTGTCAATGAGGACAAGGATGTTTGACTTTGATGACTGGGGGCACATCAAGGACAGGAATGATAGCCAATTGGTGCGGAGTGCGATAGGATGCAGGCGACAGAGTGAGTTGGAGTTTGGAGCTCACCCAAAGAGCTATGTTTTAAGGAGCGTCTTAATGGAGAAGAGAGAGGTGGCAAGGCGGAGAGGTTGAGGGAGGGAATTCCATCCAGAGTTCAGGGCCTAAACAGCTGAAGGCACGGCCGCCGATGTAGAGTGATGAAAATCGGGGATGCGCAAGAGGCCAAAATTGGAGGGGCGCAGAGATCTCGGAGGGTTGTGGGGCTGGAGGAGGTTACAGAGGTAGGGAGGGGCAAGGCCACGGAGGGATTTGAACACAAGGATGTGAACTGATTCGGGCAGCAGAGGTTTGGAGGAGCTCAAGTTTACCGAGGTGGGAGGCTCGCCAGGAGAGCATCGCAATAGTCGAGCCTAGAGGTAACAAAGGCATGGGTTAGCTTATGTTGGCCTCCGTCTGACTGAGCAACTGGGGAGGGGATTAGGGAGCAGGATAAAAGAGGCGCTAGGATAGTTTCACTCTTGCTAGTTGTGACCTGGAGAAGTTTCTAACTCGTCCTTGGCTTGATATCAGACAAGCTCCCAGACAACACGTTGGTGCTTATGGAGGCGAGAGTGATCAGCGTTCACCTTTGATCAGGCCTCCCTGTCACGTTGCCTGAAAGAGGGGTGTGAGATCACTGAGATTATTGGCGGATGTTCTCTAAGCAGCAACAACAACAACTTGCATTTATACAGCGCCTTTAACGTAGTAAAACATCCCAAGGTGCTTCGCAAGAGTGTAATCAGGCAAAATCTGACAGCGAGCCACAGGAGATATTAGGACAGATGAACAAGCGCTTGGTGAAAGAGGTGAGGGGAGAGGTAGAGCTGGGTGTCCCCAGTAGACATGTGGAAATGGGCTGACTCCATGCCAATTGATAATGTTGCCGAGGGGCAGTGGCTAGATGCGGAATAGGAGACGGCCAAGGATGGGACCACCGAGCACGGCTGAGGTAACCCTGCAAGGGAGCGGGAGGGAGAGACCTTGCAGGAGACATGCTGGCTCCGATGTGGCCAGCAGGAGTGGGAACAAGCAAGTGAGGAGGAGGAGACAAATACAGAAGAACCGTTGTACAGATAGAGGTTACAGACCAATAGTGTAGAGGGGAGGGCGAAACAGGTGAAGGGAGAGTTCAAACATAAGATATAAGTGGAAGCCAGATAGAAGACAGGGAGGGTTGAGGAGATAGTGAGGGGCAGGAAGAAAGAAGTGCACTTCAACACGAAAATACCAGTGTGTTATTAGACTGAATCGGGGTGAATTGCAGTACTGCCCACTTCCTGCCCCCCTGGTTGTGCGACCCTATCAACAGTCCCCCTGTTCCCTGTACTGCTGCTGTACATTCCTGTCTAAATGCCTTGACGAGATTACGAAAGGATGGCCAGACATGAGCTGTTTGTTGATCAAATACAGTAAAAACCAAACCTGACTCTTCAGTTCTGATTGTTCTGAGAAAGTGCCAAGCAATAACCCATTGTTTTTGGTTCCGATGCTGCAGTAGGATTGTTATTGAATTAATCACAGATTCTGTCTCATTGTTTCAGCTCTGTCTTGTGTCCACCCCCCCTAACTAACTCTTTCCACATCATTGTCTGGGAGGAACTAACGTGACCTTTCTCCTTAGAAGAAGCTGTATAATCACTTTTTGCTATTGCAGATCTAGCACTGTGTAAAGAGAGGTGGGACCAGGCTGAGCATTCGAATCACACTCCTTCCTAATGCTAAATCTTTAAATGAAGAATACTTTTTAAGAGTTGGCCGAATATCTATCCCGTCTTGTCCCCTTCTCTCTGTCGCTTCTCTCCTATCACTGTCACATTCTGAATGTTAGCCTCTGGTGTTTCTCTCTATTGCTGTTACCTGACTCTCTTTTCCTTCATCCTCTCTCTCTTCTCACATTCTTTTTCATCCCACACTCACCCACTCTATCTCTCTGTCTCTCCTCTTTTCCTCTCTTTCTCTTCTCTATCTTTGCCATGATTGTCACTCTTCCCTCACTCTCTCCTCTCACTCATTCTCTCACTCTCTCTCTCTCCACACTCGCTCTCTTCTCATACACACACTCTCTTGCTTATATGTGAATAAACATTCAGATTGGTGCGGTCGTAACTGACTCCTTTAATTTTGACCCTCCAGAACATTCCCAAAGATTAATAAAGGAAGTGTAATTATTGCAGTGTGCTTACTCCCATCAGGTAGCCTTCTAATGTTTAGTTAACGATATGCAACTACCAGCCATATCACTTCCCCCCCCCCTCAGAATTATAGAGTGAAAATAATTATCTCCAACAATGAAGTAAAAACAGAAAATGCTGGAAATAGTCAGCAAGTCAGGCAGTATCTGTGGAGAGAGAAACAGAATTAACGTTTCAGGTCGATGACCTTTCGCCAGAACTGGAAAATCTTAGAGATGTAACAGGTTTTAAGCAGGGGCAGGGAGAGGGGGGAGGGGAGGAAAGAACAAAAGGCAAGGTCTGTGATAGGCTGGAAGGCAGGAGAGATTAAAAGACAAAAGGTGCAAGGCAAAAGGAGATGGTAATCGGACAAGTAAAGAAACAAAAGAGGTGTAAATGGGACTGGCAGAATCATCAACAGCTGCCATTTGAAAAAATAGCGGCAGAGCTTATGATCTCAGTGTTGAGTTCTGAAGGCTGTGAAGTGCCCAATCGAAAGATGAGGTGCTGTTCCTCGAGCTTACGTTGAGCTTCGTTGGAACAGTGTAGGAGGTCGAGGACTTTTTTTCAAATCTTCAACGCTGAGCCCGGTTGACAGCTAAAAAACCATTAAGCAATTACATCTTACAATAATGTGATGGAAAATTAACCATAGCACTCGTCCGTTCATATGCAGGAACAGTGGGTGATATGGACGCTAGAACCACAGCGAAAGTCACTGCACTCATAATTATCTGCAAGTCCAAATGATTTAGAGGCTGCCTTGACCTCTGAGGATATCTTGGGGTAGGTTTGGCAATGGTCGAGCTGGGTCCACTAACAGGAATAGTAGATGGGAACTTCTCGGGATCTGTTTAACACTGTCAGGTGTCACACCAGGTTATACTTGAACCTTTCGGCAATAACGAGTGCCTTTGGGCACGGCGAAGGTAGAGTGTAAGATTAGAGGCGAGTTAAGGAGAAATCTTTTCACCCAGAGGGTGGTGGGGGGTCTGGAACTCACTGCCTGAAAGGGTGGTAGAGGCAGAAACCCTCATCACACTTAAAAAGCACTTGGACATGCACTCGAAGTGCCGTAACCTACAGGGCTACGGACCAAGAGCTGGAAAGTGGGATTAGGCTGGAGAGCTCTTTTGCGGCCGGTACCGACACGATGGGCCGAATGGCCTCCCTCTGTGCCGTAAATTTCTACGATTCTATGAGATGTTCTTTGGCCCTGTGAACCAACTCCACATCCGTTTTGTCTTTAGATTGGGAAGCAGCGATCAGATTCGCAGTCAATGTGTGTGTTGCAGGCCAGCTGATAATAAGTAAAACTGCTCCCTTGTTGGCCTCTATTATGGTTCAGTTGCCTCGAAATAAAAAGTAAGTCTTTCTACACACGCACTCCAGCTTGACCCCATTCGATACTCTCTGATTTTTCAAACTAGTGCGACATGATAAATAATAAATTCAGTGACAAGTAGACCAGCACCTAAGTAACAAAGATGTCCAATATTCAATCTTTTCAACAATGCACTGTCCTTTATCCTTGTTACCACTGTTATGTCTGAATAAACACTCTGATTGGTGTGGTAGTAACTAACTACTTTTACTTCCAGACCCAAAGGGTAACAAAGGAATACAAGAGAAATGTGATTGCTACACTCTGCTTATTCCCAACTCGTGTTTAGTTAATATCCAAGTTCCAGACATATCAGTCTTCTTTCTCTCTTTTTCTGCTTTATCCTCCTCTCTCTCTTTTCTCTCACCTCAATTACTCTCACTTGCTCCTCTTGCACTATCTTCTCTTAATCTCTTCTATCGCATCTCTCTTCACTTACTCTTTTAATTCTATTATCGCTCTAAATCGTCTCTCTACTCTCTCATCTCTTTCCCCCTTCTCACACTCGAACTTTGTCTCTCTCTCTCTCTCCTCTCACTCACAATCTGGTACTCTCTCCCCTCTCACTCACACTCTCTCTCCACTTTCTCTCCTCATTGCCCCCTCTCTCTCTCTCTCTTGCCTCTCCCTCCTCTTCCTCTCTCTCGCCGCTCTCTTTCCTCCCCTCCCCTCTCGCTCTTGATAATGGGATCTCTGCTGAGTAGTTTATCGCTGTGAATTGATTTCACAACAGTGATGTCACTAAGTGCACAGTGTAATTTAACAGAGCAAAAAAGGTATTAGCAGTTTATCAATATTAACAATTAATATTTTACTGCAATAAACAGGATGCAGACTCCCTGTCTCAGATACGTATAGATCTTTCCTTTTAATTCACATCCAAGTGCTTCTCTTTTTCCTTTCAATATCACATGCATGTGTTTGTCAGGGTGGAGGAGGATTGTTCTGGGAAATGGAATACGTGTCCGCCACAAATCAGGTTCTCCGCTGTTAGTGACTGTATTGCATCTGTCCTGCCGTGTGGCTCTGTGTCCCACTTCGTATTGTGTCTCCCCCTTGTCTGTCTCTCCATCATCTCTGGCCAGCTGTCTGTTTCCTTGTTGTATCAGCTCTGTAACTCAGCAGCATTGTTTCAGTAATGCTGGTGGCATTGTCAGTAGCAGAGTGTTAAATCACCGTTAATAGTGATAACACACCAGTAATAGTGATAACATGCCAGTAATAGTGATAACACACACAGTAATAGTGATAACACACCAGTAATAGTGATAACACATCAGAAATACTCGTAACACACCAGTAATAGTGATAACACACACAGTAATAGTGATAACACACTGAAAATAGTGATAACACACACCTGTAATCGTGATAACACACACCTGTAATAGTGATAACACACAAAGTAATAGTGATAATGCACTGGTAATACTGAATATACACACACAGTAATAGTGATAACACACCAGTAATAGTGACAACACACACAGTAATAGTGATAACACACACAGTAATAGTAATAACACACACAGTTATAGTGATAACACACACAGTAATAGTGATAACACACTGAAAATAGTGATAACCCACCTGAAATAGTGATAACACACACCAGTAATAGAGAGAACTTACACAGCAATAGAGATAACACATACAGTAAGAGTGATAACGCACTGGTAATACTGAATACACACACAGCAATAGTGATAACACACACAGTAATAGTGATAACACAATGGTAATACTGATAATACAGTGTAATAGAGATAATACACACAGCAATAGTGATAACACACTAAGTAATAATGGAAACACACACAGTAATAGTGATAACACACACAGTAATAGTGATAACGCATCAGTAATAGTGACAACACATAAAGTAATAGTGATAACACACACAGTAATAGTGGTAACACTCCGGCAATAGTGATAACACGCAGTACTAGTGATAACTCACCTGAAATAGTGATAACACACACCAGTAATAGAGAACATATACAGCAATACAGAAAACACCCATAGTAATAGTGATAACGCACTGGTAATACTGAAAACACACAGTAATAGTGAAAATGCAATGATAATACTGATATGATGCAGCAGTAGTAGTGATAACACAATGGTAATAGTGATAACACAGCAGTAATCATGATAACACACACAGTAATAGTGATAACACACCAGTAATATTGATAACACACACAGTAATAGTGATAACACACCAGTAATATTGATAACACAGCAGTAATATTGATAACACACAGTAATAATGATAACACACACAGTAATAGTGATAACACACTGGTAATTGTGATAACACACAGTAATAGTGATAACACATCAGAAATACTCGTAACACACCAGTAATTGTGATAACACACACAGTAATAGTGATAACACGCTGAAAATAGTGATAACACACACTGGTAATAGTGATAACACACAAAGCCATTGTGATAATGCACTGGTAATACTGAATACACACACAGTAATATTGATAACACACACAGTAATAGTGATAACACAATGGTAATAGTGATAATACACCGTGTAATAGAAATAATACACACAGCAATAGTGATAACACACTAAGTAATAATGGAAACACACACAGTAATAGTGATAACACACACAGTAATAGTGATAAGACACCGGTAATAGTGATAACGCATCAGTAATAGTGATAACACACAAAGTAATAGTGATAATGCACATAGTAATAGTGGTAACACTCCGGCAATAGTGATAACACTCCGGTAATACTGAAAACACACCAGTAATAGTGAAAATGCAATGAAAATGCTGATATGACGCACCAGTAATAGTGATAACACAATGGTAATAGTGATAACACACACATTAATAGTGATAACACCCACATTAATAGTGATAACATGCACCAGTAATAGTGATAACACACCGGTAATAGTGATAACACACTAAGTAATAGTGATACACTCCAGTAATAGTGATAACACACAGTAATAGTGATAACACACAGTAATAGTGATAACACACCAGTAACAGTGATAACACACACAGTTGTACAGGTAGACTATCCTTTATCCGAACTTCCGAAAACCTCTAAAAACCGAAAGTTTTTTTGTTCAGCGTAAGTCGTGCGCACGACATGACCAGAGTGGCGCATGACTTACGCTTAGCAGGGCAGAGGGTCACAGAGTTCCCTCCTGGGTAGGAGATTGCAGGCCGAGCCGGGCAGTGTGAAGGAGGTACCGGGAGAGTGAACCCAACAATACAGCGGCCCGTCCGATAGCTGCAGCGGCTCATCCGATATTCTTTTCTCCCGACCCGAGCCGCGGCCCGTCCGATATTCTTTTCTCCACCCCCCGACCCTGACCCCGACCCCCCCCCCCGGACCCCCCCAACCCCGACCCCGATCCCCCCCCTGACCCCGACCACACCCCGCCCCCGGACCCCCCCCCCCCCCCCGGACCTGAACCGCGGTCCGTCCGATATTCTTTTTTCCCACCCCACCCGACCCCCGACCTGATTTGCGGGCCAGCTTAGTAGGAGTCAGCCGATATCCGGCTTTCCAGAGAAGCAGGAAGGGGAATGAGACACGGAACAGTCGCAAGAGGTAGCCTGAACTTTTACAATTTATATTAAATACAAATTTCCCAGTCTTATAATAATACCTTCATAAATCCGAAAAATTCCGAAAACCGAAACTCAGCTGGTCCCAAGGCTTTCGGATAAGGGATAGTGTACCTGTAATAGTGATAATGCACTGGTAATTGTGATAACACGTCAGAAATACTCGTAACACACCAGTAATAGTGATAACACACTGAAAATGGTGATAACACACAAAATAATAGTGATAACGCACTGGTAATACTGAGTACACACACAGTAATAGTGATAACACAATGGTAATAGTGATAATACACAGTGTAATAGAGATAATACACACAGCAATAGTGATAACACACTAAGTAATAATGGAAACACACACAGTAATAGTGATAACACACACAGTAATAGTGATAACGCATCAGTAATAGTGACAACACATAAAGTAATAGTGATAACACACACAGTAATAGTGGTAACACTCCGGCAATAGTGATAACACGCAGTACTAGTGATAACTCACCTGAAATAGTGATAACACACACCAGTAATAGAGAACATATACAGCAATACAGAAAACACCCATAGTAATAGTGATAACGCACTGGTAATACTGAAAACACACAGTAATAGTGAAAATGCAATGATAATACTGATATGATGCAGCAGTAGTAGTGATAACACAATGGTAATAGTGATAACACAGCAGTAATCATGATAACACACACAGTAATAGTGATAACACACCAGTAATATTGATAACACACACAGTAATAGTGATAACACACCAGTAATATTGATAACACAGCAGTAATATTGATAACACACAGTAATAATGATAACACACACAGTAATAGTGATAACACACTGGTAATTGTGATAACACACAGTAATAGTGATAACACATCAGAAATACTCGTAACACACCAGTAATTGTGATAACACACACAGTAATAGTGATAACACGCTGAAAATAGTGATAACACACACTGGTAATAGTGATAACACACAAAGCCATTGTGATAATGCACTGGTAATACTGAATACACACACAGTAATATTGATAACACACACAGTAATAGTGATAACACAATGGTAATAGTGATAATACACCGTGTAATAGAAATAATACACACAGCAATAGTGATAACACACTAAGTAATAATGGAAACACACACAGTAATAGTGATAACACACACAGTAATAGTGATAAGACACCGGTAATAGTGATAACGCATCAGTAATAGTGATAACACACAAAGTAATAGTGATAATGCACATAGTAATAGTGGTAACACTCCGGCAATAGTGATAACACTCCGGTAATACTGAAAACACACCAGTAATAGTGAAAATGCAATGAAAATGCTGATATGACGCACCAGTAATAGTGATAACACAATGGTAATAGTGATAACACACACATTAATAGTGATAACACCCACATTAATAGTGATAACATGCACCAGTAATAGTGATAACACACCGGTAATAGTGATAACACACTAAGTAATAGTGATACACTCCAGTAATAGTGATAACACACAGTAATAGTGATAACACACAGTAATAGTGATAACACACCAGTAACAGTGATAACACACACAGTTGTACAGGTAGACTATCCTTTATCCGAACTTCCGAAAACCTCTAAAAACCGAAAGTTTTTTTGTTCAGCGTAAGTCGTGCGCACGACATGACCAGAGTGGCGCATGACTTACGCTTAGCAGGGCAGAGGGTCACAGAGTTCCCTCCTGGGTAGGAGATTGCAGGCCGAGCCGGGCAGTGTGAAGGAGGTACCGGGAGAGTGAACCCAACAATACAGCGGCCCGTCCGATAGCTGCAGCGGCTCATCCGATATTCTTTTCTCCCGACCCGAACCGCGGCCCGTCCGATATTCTTTTCTCCACCCCCCGACCCTGACCCCGACCCCCCCCCCCCGGACCCCCCCAACCCCGACCCCGATCCCCCCCCCTGACCCCGACCACACCCCGCCCCCGGACCCCCCCCCCCCCGGACCTGAACCGCGGTCCGTCCGATATTCTTTTCTCCCACCCCACCCGACCCCCGACCTGATTTGCGGGCCAGCTTAGTAGGAGTCAGCCGATATCCGGCTTTCCAGAGAAGCAGGAAGGGGAATGAGACACGGAACAGTCGCAAGAGGTAGCCTGAACTTTTACAATTTATATTAAATACAAATTTCCCAGTCTTATAATAATACCTTCATAAATCCGAAAAATTCCGAAAACCGAAACTCAGCTGGTCCCAAGGCTTTCGGATAAGGGATAGTGTACCTGTAATAGTGATAATGCACTGGTAATTGTGATAACACGTCAGAAATACTCGTAACACACCAGTAATAGTGATAACACACTGAAAATGGTGATAACACACAAAATAATAGTGATAACGCACTGGTAATACTGAGTACACACACAGTAATAGTGATAACACAATGGTAATAGTGATAATACACAGTGTAATAGAGATAATACACATAGCAATAGTGATAACACGCTAAGTAATAATGGAAACACACACAGTAATAGTGATAACACATACAGTAATAGTGATAACACACCGGTAATAGTGATAACGCATCAGTAATAGTGACAACACATAAAGTAATAGTGATAACACACACAGTAATAGTGGTAACACTCCGGCAATAGTGATAACACACAGTAATAGTGATAACTCACCTGAAATAGTGATAACACACACCAGTAATAGAGAGAACATATACAGCAATAGAGAAAACACCCACAGTAATAGTGATAACACACTGGTAATACTGAAAACACACAGTAATAGTGAAAATGCAATAATACTGATATGATGTACCAGTAGTAGTGATAACACAATGGTAATAGTGATAACACAGCAGTAATATTGATAACACACACAGTAATATTGATAACACACACAGTAATAGTGATAACACACACAGTAATAGTGATAACACACCAGTAATAATGATAACACACACAGTAATAGTGATAACACACCAGTTATAGTGATAACACACCACTAATATTGATAAAACACAGTAATAGTGATAACACACTGGTAATTGTGATAACACACAGTAATAGTGATAACACATCAGAAATACTCATAACACAC
Source organism: Somniosus microcephalus (assembly GCF_052327205.1). Lineage (NCBI taxonomy): Eukaryota > Metazoa > Chordata > Chondrichthyes > Squaliformes > Somniosidae > Somniosus > Somniosus microcephalus. Next base: position 15,356,656 of record NC_141017.1, on the reverse strand, counting down.
CAGTAATTGTGATAACACACACGGTAATAGTGATAACACGCTGAAAATGGTGATAACACACACTGGTAATAGTGATAACACACTGGTAATAGTGATAACACACAAAGTAATAGTGATAATGCACTGGTAATACTGAATACACACACAGTAATAGTGATAAGAAACACAGTAATAGTGATACCACAATGGTAATAGTGATAATACACAGTGTAATAGAGATAATACACACAGCAATAGTGATAACACACTAAGTAATAATGGAAACACACACAATAATAGTGATAACACACACAGTAATAGTGATAAGACACCGGTAATAGTGATAACGCATCAGTAATAGTGACAGCACACAAAGTAATAGTGATAACACACATAGTAATAGTGGTAACACTCCAGCAATAGTGATAACACTCCGGTAATACTGAAAACACACCAGTAATAGTAAAAATGCAATGATAATGCTGATATGATGCACCAGTAATAGTGATAGCACAATGGTAATAGTGATAACACCCACATTAATAGTGATAACACCCACATTAATAGTGATAACATGCACCAGTAATAGCGATAACACACCGATAATACTGATAACACACACAGTAATAGTGATAACACACCGGTAATAGTGATAACACACTAAGTAATAGTGATACACTCCAGTAATAGTGATAACACACCAGTAATAGTGATAACACACGCAGTTACCATGATAACACACACAGTAATAGTGATAACGCACTGGTAATTGTGATAATACGTCAGAAATACTCGTAACACACCAGTAATAGTGATAACTCACAGTAATAGTGATAACACACTGAAAATGGTGATAACACACAAAATAATAGTGATAACGCACTGGTAATACTGAGTACACACACAGTAATAGTGATAACACAATGGTAACAGTGATAATACACAGTGTAATAGAGATAATACACACAGTAATAGTGATAACACACAGTAATCGTGATAACACACCGGTAATCGTGATAACGCATCAGTAATAGTGACAACACATAAAGTAATAGTGATATCACACACAGTAATAGTGGTAACACTCCGGCAATAGTGATAACACTCCGGTAATAGTGATAACACGCAGTAGTAGTGATAACCCATCTGAAATAGTGATAACACACACCAGTAATAGAGAGAACATACACAGCAATAGAGAAAACACACACAGTAATAGTGATAATGCACTGGTAATACTGAAAACACACAGTAATAGTGAAAATGCAATGATAATACTGATATGATGCACCAGTAGTAGTGATAACACAATGGTAATAGTGATAACACACCAGTAATATTGATAATGCACACAGTAATAGTAATAACACACCAGTAATAGTGATAACACACACAGTATAGTGAAAACGCAACGGTAATAGTGATAAAACACTGATGATATGGATAACGCACACATTAATAGTGATAACACACCGGTAATAGTCATAACACACTAAGTAATAGTAATACACTCCAGTAATAGTGATAACACACACAATAATAGTGATAACACACTGGTAATAGTGATAACACATCAGTAATAGTGACAACACACAAAGTAATAGTGATAACACACATAGTAGTAGTAGTAACACTCTGGCAATAGTGATAACACTCTGGTAATAGTGATAACACACAGCAATAGTGATAACCCACCTGAAATAGTGATAACACACTCCAGTAATAGAGAGAACATACACAGCAATAGAGATAACACATACAGTAATAGTGATAAAACACACAGTTTAGTGAAAACACAATGGTAATAGTGATAAAACACCGATAATATGGATAACGCACACATTAATAGTGATAACACACACATTAATAGTGATAACACACTGGTAATAAGAACATAAGAAATAGTAGCAGAAGTAGGCCATTCAGCCCTTCGAGCCTGCTCCGCCATTCAATGAGATCATGGCTGATCTTCTGCCTCAAATCATAAGAACAGTACTGATAATACACTCCGTATGAGTGATAACACACCAGTAATAGTGATAACACACTCAGTATTAGTGATAACACTTTGGTAATAGTGATAGCACACACAGTAATAGTGATAGCACACATAGTAATAGTGATAACACACAGTGTAATAGCGATAATGCCCCAGTAATAGTGATAACACACACAGTACTAGTGATAACACAGCAGTAATCGTGATAACACAAACACTAATATTGATAATGCAGTGGTAATAGTGATAACGCACACAGTAATAGTGATAACAGACTGAGTAACAGTGAAAACACACCAGTAGTAGCGATAACATTCACAGTAATAGTGACAACACACTGATAATAGTGATAACACACACTGTTATAGTGATAACACACACAGTAATAGTGATAATGCACACAGTAACAGTGATAACTTGCACCAGTATTGGTGGTAACACACCAGTAACAGTGATAACACACAGAGTAATAGTGATGATGCACTGGTAATACTGACAACACACACAGTAATAGTGTAAATGCACCAGTAATAGTGTTAACCCACCTGAAATAGTGATAACACACACAGTAATAGTGATAACAGACTGAGTAACAGTGAAAACACACCAGTAATAGCGAAAACATTCACAGTAACCGTGACAACACACTAGTATAGTGATAACACACACAGTAATAGTGATAATGCACACAGTAACAGTTATAACATGCACCGGTATTAGTGGTAACACACCAGTAACAGTGATAACACACACAGTAATAGTGATAATGCACTGGTAATACTGAAAACACACACAGTAATACTGAAAACACACTGATAATATTGATAACACGCACCAGTAATAGTGATAGCACAATGGTAATAGTGGTAACACACACATTAATAGTGATAACACGCCGGTAATAGTCATGACACACAAAGTAATAGTGGTAACACACACCAGTAATAGTGATAGCAAAATGGTAATAGTGATAACACACACATTAATAGTGATAACACACCAATAATACAGATAACACACGTTAATAGTGATAACACTCCACTAATAGTGATAACACACAGTAATAGTGATAACACACACAGTAATAGTGATAACACACAAAGTAATAGTGATAACACACACAGTAATAGTGGTAACACTCTGGCAATATTGATAACACCCCAGTAATAGTGATAACACATACAGTAATAGTGATAACCCACCTGAAATAGTGATAACACACTCCAGTAATAGAGAGAACATACACAGCAATAGAGATAACACATACAGTAATAGTGATAACGCACTGGTAATACTGAAAACACACACAGTAATAGTGAAAACACACTGATAATACTGATATGACGCACCAGTAATAGTGATAACACAATGGTAGTAGTGATAACACACACATTAATAGCGATAACATACCAATAATATTGATAACACACACATTAATAGTGATAACACACTGGTAATAGTCATAACACACACAGTATAGTGATAACACAGCGGTAATGGTGATAAAATACTGATAATATGGATAACACACACATTAATAGTGATAACACACTGGTAATAGTGATAATACTCAGTATTAGTGATAACACACGAGTAATAGTGATAACACACTCAGTAATAGTAATAACACACAGTGTAATAGTGATAATGCACCAGTAATAATGATAACACACACAGTACTAATGACAACACAGCAGTAATAGTGATAACACAAACACTAATATTGATAATGCTCCAGTAATAGTGACAACACACAGAGTAATAGTGACAACACACACAGTAACAGTGATAACACACTCAGTATTAGCGATAACACTTCAGTAATAGTGATAGCACACACAGTAATAGTGATAGCACACACAGTAATAGTGATAACACTCCAGTAATAATAACACACAGTAATAGTGATAACACAGTGTAATAGTGATAATGCACCAGTAATAGTGATAACACACACAGTACTAGTGATAACACACAAGTAAAAGTGATAACACAAGCACTAATATTGATAACACAATGGTAATAGTGATAACACACAGTAATAGTGATAACAGACTGAGTAACAGTGAAAACACACCAGTAATAGTGATAACATTAACAGTAATAGTGATAACACACTGCTAATACTGATAACACACACAGTATAGCGATAACACAATGGTAATAAAGATAACACACACTGTTATAGTGATAACACACACAGTAATAGTGATAACACAGTGGTATAGTGATAACACACACAGTAATAGTGATAACACACTGGTAATACTGAAAACACACACAGTAATAGTGAAAACACACTGATAACATGCACCAGTAATAATGATAACACAATGGTAATAGTGATAACACACCAATAATACTGATAACACACACACTAATCGTGATAACACACTGGTAATAGTCATAACACACACAGTATAGTGATAATACAATGGTAATAGTGATAAAACACTAATAATATGGATGGCACACACGTTAATAGTGATAACACCCACTTTGATAGTGATAACACACTGGTAATAGTGACAATACACTCAGCATTAGTGATAATACATCAGTAATAGTGATAAGACACTCGGTATTAGTGATAACACTTCGGTAATAGGGATAACACACTCAGTAATAGTGATAACACACTGGTAATAGTGATAGCACACACAGTAATAGTGATAACACACCAATAATAGTGATAATGCACCAGTAATAGTGATAACTCACTATACTAGTGATAATGCACCAGTTATAGTAATAACACACACAGTAACAGTGATAACACAATGGCAATAGCGATAACACACACATTAATAGTGATAGCACACTGACAATACTGATAACACGCTTATTAATAGTGATAACACAATGGTAATAGTGATAAAACACTGGTAATACGGATAATACACACATTAATTGCGATAACACACACATTAATAGTGATAACACACGGGTAATAAGTAATAACACACTCAGTAATAGTGATAATACATCAGTAATAGTGATAAGACACTCAGTATTAGTGATAACACTTCGGTAATAGGGATAACACACTCAGTAATACTGAAAACACACTGATAATATTGATAACACGCACCAGTAATAGTGATAGCACAATGGTAATAGTGATAACACACACATTAATAGTGATAACACGCCGGTAATAGTCATGACACACAAAGTAATAGTGGTAACACACACCAGTAATAGTGATAGCAAAATGGTAATAGTGATAACACACACATTAATAGTGATAACACACCAATAATACAGATAACACACGCTAATAGTGATAACACTCCACTAATAGTGATAACACACAGTAATAGTGATAACACACACAGTAATAGTGATAACACACAAAGTAATAGTGGTAACACTCTGGCAATATTGATAACACCCCGGTAATAGTGATACCACATACAGTAATAGTGATAACCCACCTGAAATAGTGATAACACACTCCAGTAATAGAGAGAACATACACAGCAATAGAGATAACACATACAGTAATAGTGATAACGCACTGGTAATACTGAATACACACACAGTAATAGTGAAAACACACTGATAATACTGATATGACGCACCAGTAATAGTGATAACACAATGGTAGTAGTGATAACACACACATTAATAGTTATAACACACCAATAATATTGATAACACACACATTAATAGTGATAACACACATAGTATATAGTGATAACACAGCAGTAATGGTGATAAAATACTGATAATATGGATAACACACACATTAATAGTGATAACACATTGGTAATAGTGATAATACACTCAGTATTACTGATAACACACTCAGTAATAGTGATAACACACAGTGTAATAGTGATAATGCACCAGTAATAATGATAACACACAAGTACTAATGACAACACAGCAGTAATAGTGATAACACAAACACTAATATTGATAATGCTCCAGTAATAGTGACAACACACACAGTAACAGTGATAACACACTCAGTATTAGCGATAACACTTCAGTAATAGTGATAGCACACACAGTAATAGTGATAACACTCCAGTAATAATGATAACACACAGTAATAGTGATAACACACAGTGTAATAGTGATAATGCACCAGTAATAGTGATAACACACACATTAATAGTGATAACACACGGGTAATAAGTAATAACACACTCAGTAATAGTGATAACACACCGGTAATAGTGAGAGCACACACAGTAATAGTGATAGCACACACAGTAATAGTGATAACACACTGGTAATTGTGATAGCACACACCGGTAATAGTGATAACACACCAGTAATAGTGATAACGAGCAATAATACACACAGGGAATAGTGACAGCACACACAGTAATAATGATAAGAGGCAACGGTATTAGTGATAATACACTGGTAATAGTGATAACACACAGTAATATTCATAACACACTGGTAATAGTGATACCACACAGTAATAGTGATAACACACCAGTAATAGTGATAACACACCGATAATATGGGTAACACTCACATTAATAGTGATAACACACTGGTAATAGTGATAACACACTGGCAATAGTGACAATACACTCAGTATTAGTGATAACACACCAGTAATAGTGATAACACACTCGGTATTAGTGATAACACTTCGGTAATAGTGATAACACACTCAGTAATAATGATAACACACCAGTAATAGTGATAGCACACACAGTAATAGTGACAGCACACACAGTAATAGTGATAACAGACCAGTAATAGTGACAATGCTCCGGTAATAGTGACAACACACAAAATAATAGTGATAACACACACAGTAATAGTGATAATGCACCAGTAATAATGATAACACACACAGCAATAGTGACAGTGCACCAGTAATAGTGATAACAAACCAGTAATAGTGACAACTCACAGTAATAGTGATAATGCACCAGTAATAGTGATACCACACAGTAATAGTGATAATGCAATGATAATACTGATAACATGCACCAGTAATAGTGATAATACAATGGTAATAGTGATAACACACACATTAATGGCGATAACACTGCTAACATGCACATTAATAATGATAACACACCAGTAATAGTGATAACACACATAGTATAGTGATAACACAATGGTAATTGACGTAATAGAGACTCACTACGCACTTGGTTGTACATAAAGCAAGGCTTTAATCGACTTGTAACAAAACATGGAGGTCTAGTTAGTAGTCACTAGCTTCCTGTTTCCAGATTGTCTCTGCCAAGGTGGGCCCACACCCGAGGATTTATACTCCTCGGACGGCGCCCTCAGCTGTCTGTTCAGTAGTACTTCCTGAGTTACTTCTTGTAGAAGTTGTGATTTATGACAGTAATAGTGATAACACACTGGTAATAGTGACAATACACTCAGTATTAGTGATAACACCCCAGTAATAGTGATAACACACTCAGTATTAGTGATAACACTTCGGTAATAGTGATAACACACGCAGTAATAATGATAACACACCGGTAATAGTGATAGCACACACAGTAATAGTGATAACACACCAGTAATAGTGATAACGCTCTGGTAATAGTGACAACTCACAAAATAATATTGATAACACACACAGTAATAGTGCTAACACTCCGGTAATAGTGGTAACATACCGGTAATAGTGATAACACATACAGAGATAGTGATAACACACTGGTAATAGTGACAACACACCGGTAATAGTGATATCGCACACTGGTAATAGTGATACCACATAGTAATAGTGATAACACACCAGTAATAGTGATAACACACTCAGTAATAGTGATAACACACCGGTAATAGTGATAACACACACAGTAATAGTGATAACACACACAGTAATAGTGATAACACAGCAGTAATAGTGACAATGCACTGGTATTAGTGATAAGACACTCAGTACTAATGATAACACACCAGTAATAGTGATAACACACTGGTAATTGTGATAGCACACACCGGTTATAGTGATAACACACTGGTAATTGTGATAACGTGCAAAGTTATAGAGATATCACATGCAGCAATACTGATAATACACACAGGGAATAGTGGCAGCACACACATTAATAATGATAAGAGGCAACGGTATTAGTAATAATACACTGGTAATAGTGATAACACACAGTAATATTCATAACACACCAGTAAAAGTGATAACACACATAGTAATAGTGATAACACATACAGAGATAGAGATAATACACTGGTAATAGTGGTAACACACTAGTAATAGTGATATTGCACACTGGTAATAGTGATACCACACAGTAATAGTGATAACACACCAGTAATAGTGATAACACACTCAGTAATAACACACCGGTAATTGTGATAAAATACACAGTAATTGTAATAACACCCCGGTAATAGTGATAACACACCAGTAATAGCGATAACACACCAGTAATAGCGATAACACACACATTAATAGTGATAAACAACAGTAATAGTGATAAAATACACCAGTGATGTTGGCAACATATACAGTAATAGTGATAATACACACCGGCAGTAGTGATAACACACATAGTAATAGTGATAATACACACTGGCAATAGTGATAACACACACAGTAATAGTGATAATACACCAGTAATAGTGATAGCACACACATTAATAGTGAAAACACACCGGTAATAAAGATAACACACCAGTAATAATGATAACACACAGATTAATAATGATAACACATTGATAAAAGTGATAATACACTGTAATAGTGATAACACAATTGTAATAGAGATAACACACACTGTTATAATGATAACACATGCAGCAATCGTGATAACACGCACATTAAAAGTGATAACACACAATATACTAGTGATTACACACCAGCAATAGTGATAAGACACACCGGTATGAGTGATAACACATCAGTAATAGTGATAACTCACAGTAATAGTGATAATGCACCAGTAAGTGATATCATGCACAGTAATAGTGATAACACACCAGTAATAGTGATAACGCACCAATAATACTGATAACACGCACCAGTAATAGTGATAACACAATGGTAATAGTGACAACACACTCAGTATTAATGATAACACACCAGTAATAGAGATAACACAATGGTAATAGTGATAACAAACACCGGTAATAGCGATACCACACAGATATTAGTGATAACACTCACAGAAATACTGATACCATCCTGGTAATAGTGATAACACTCAGTAATAGTGACAATGCACTGATAATAGTGATAACACACCGGTTATAGCGATAACACACACAGTAATAGTGATAATGCCCCAGTAATAGTGATAACACACACAGTAATAATGATAAAACACCAGTAATAGTGATACCTCACACAGTAATACTGACAATGCACTGGAAATAGTGATAACACACCAGTTATAGTAAAAACACACACAGTAATAGTGATAATGCACCAGTAATAATGATAACACATGCAGTAATCGTGAAAACACACATAGTATATAGTGATAACACAGCAGTAATGGTGATAAAATACTGATAATATGGATAACACACACATTAATAGTGATAACACATTGGTAATAGTGATAATACACTCAGTATTACTGATAACACACTCAGTAATAGTGATAACACAGTGTAATAGTGATAATGCACCAGTAATAATGATAACACACAAGTACTAATGACAACACAGCAGTAATAGTGATAACACAAACACTAATATTGATAATGCTCCAGTAATAGTGACAACACACACAGTAACAGTGATAACACACTCAGTATTAGCGATAACACTTCAGTAATAGTGATAGCACACACAGTAATAGTGATAACACTCCAGTAATAATGATAACACACAGTAATAGTGATAACACACAGTGTAATAGTGATAATGCACCAGTAATAGTGATAACACACACATTAATAGTGATAACACACGGGTAATAAGTAATAACACACTCAGTAATAGTGATAACACACCGGTAATAGTGAGAGCACACACAGTAATAGTGATAGCACACACAGTAATAGTGATAACACACTGGTAATTGTGATAGCACACACCGGTAATAGTGATAACACACCAGTAATAGTGATAACGAGCAATAATACACACAGGGAATAGTGACAGCACACACAGTAATAATGATAAGAGGCAACGGTATTAGTGATAATACACTGGTAATAGTGATAACACACAGTAATATTCATAACACACTGGTAATAGTGATACCACACAGTAATAGTGATAACACACCAGTAATAGTGATAACACACCGATAATATGGGTAACACTCACATTAATAGTGATAACACACTGGTAATAGTGATAACACACTGGCAATAGTGACAATACACTCAGTATTAGTGATAACACACCAGTAATAGTGATAACACACTCGGTATTAGTGATAACACTTCGGTAATAGTGATAACACACTCAGTAATAATGATAACACACCAGTAATAGTGATAGCACACACAGTAATAGTGACAGCACACACAGTAATAGTGATAACAGACCAGTAATAGTGACAATGCTCCGGTAATAGTGACAACACACAAAATAATAGTGATAACACACACAGTAATAGTGATAATGCACCAGTAATAATGATAACACACACAGCAATAGTGACAGTGCACCAGTAATAGTGATAACAAACCAGTAATAGTGACAACTCACAGTAATAGTGATAATGCACCAGTAATAGTGATACCACACAGTAATAGTGATAATGCAATGATAATACTGATAACATGCACCAGTAATAGTGATAATACAATGGTAATAGTGATAACACACACATTAATGGCGATAACACTGCTAACATGCACATTAATAATGATAACACACCAGTAATAGTGATAACACACATAGTATAGTGATAACACAATGGTAATTGACGTAATAGAGACTCACTACGCACTTGGTTGTACATAAAGCAAGGCTTTAATCGACTTGTAACAAAACATGGAGGTCTAGTTAGTAGTCACTAGCTTCCTGTTTCCAGATTGTCTCTGCCAAGGTGGGCCCACACCCGAGGATTTATACTCCTCGGACGGCGCCCTCAGCTGTCTGTTCAGTAGTACTTCCTGAGTTACTTCTTGTAGAAGTTGTGATTTATGACAGTAATAGTGATAACACACTGGTAATAGTGACAATACACTCAGTATTAGTGATAACACCCCAGTAATAGTGATAACACACTCAGTATTAGTGATAACACTTCGGTAATAGTGATAACACACGCAGTAATAATGATAACACACCGGTAATAGTGATAGCACACACAGTAATAGTGATAACACACCAGTAATAGTGATAACGCTCTGGTAATAGTGACAACTCACAAAATAATATTGATAACACACACAGTAATAGTGCTAACACTCCGGTAATAGTGGTAACATACCGGTAATAGTGATAACACATACAGAGATAGTGATAACACACTGGTAATAGTGACAACACACCGGTAATAGTGATATCGCACACTGGTAATAGTGATACCACATAGTAATAGTGATAACACACCAGTAATAGTGATAACACACTCAGTAATAGTGATAACACACCGGTAATAGTGATAACACACACAGTAATAGTGATAACACACACAGTAATAGTGATAACACAGCAGTAATAGTGACAATGCACTGGTATTAGTGATAAGACACTCAGTACTAATGATAACACACCAGTAATAGTGATAACACACTGGTAATTGTGATAGCACACACCGGTTATAGTGATAACACACTGGTAATTGTGATAACGTGCAAAGTTATAGAGATATCACATGCAGCAATACTGATAATACACACAGGGAATAGTGGCAGCACACACATTAATAATGATAAGAGGCAACGGTATTAGTAATAATACACTGGTAATAGTGATAACACACAGTAATATTCATAACACACCAGTAAAAGTGATAACACACATAGTAATAGTGATAACACATACAGAGATAGAGATAATACACTGGTAATAGTGGTAACACACTAGTAATAGTGATATTGCACACTGGTAATAGTGATACCACACAGTAATAGTGATAACACACCAGTAATAGTGATAACACACTCAGTAATAACACACCGGTAATTGTGATAAAATACACAGTAATTGTAATAACACCCCGGTAATAGTGATAACACACCAGTAATAGCGATAACACACCAGTAATAGCGATAACACACACATTAATAGTGATAAACAACAGTAATAGTGATAAAATACACCAGTGATGTTGGCAACATATACAGTAATAGTGATAATACACACCGGCAGTAGTGATAACACACATAGTAATAGTGATAATACACACTGGCAATAGTGATAACACACACAGTAATAGTGATAATACACCAGTAATAGTGATAGCACACACATTAATAGTGAAAACACACCGGTAATAAAGATAACACACCAGTAATAATGATAACACACAGATTAATAATGATAACACATTGATAAAAGTGATAATACACTGTAATAGTGATAACACAATTGTAATAGAGATAACACACACTGTTATAATGATAACACATGCAGCAATCGTGATAACACGCACATTAAAAGTGATAACACACAATATACTAGTGATTACACACCAGCAATAGTGATAAGACACACCGGTATGAGTGATAACACATCAGTAATAGTGATAACTCACAGTAATAGTGATAATGCACCAGTAAGTGATATCATGCACAGTAATAGTGATAACACACCAGTAATAGTGATAACGCACCAATAATACTGATAACACGCACCAGTAATAGTGATAACACAATGGTAATAGTGACAACACACTCAGTATTAATGATAACACACCAGTAATAGAGATAACACAATGGTAATAGTGATAACAAACACCGGTAATAGCGATACCACACAGATATTAGTGATAACACTCACAGAAATACTGATACCATCCTGGTAATAGTGATAACACTCAGTAATAGTGACAATGCACTGATAATAGTGATAACACACCGGTTATAGCGATAACACACACAGTAATAGTGATAATGCCCCAGTAATAGTGATAACACACACAGTAATAATGATAAAACACCAGTAATAGTGATACCTCACACAGTAATACTGACAATGCACTGGAAATAGTGATAACACACCAGTTATAGTAAAAACACACACAGTAATAGTGATAATGCACCAGTAATAATGATAACACATGCAGTAATCGTGAAAACACACCAGTAATAGTGATAACGCACCAGTAACAGTGATTACTCAGAGTAATAGTGATAATGCACCAGTAATACTGACAACACACACAGTAACAGTGATAACACACCAGTAATAGTGATAACGAGCACTGATAATAGCGATAACACACAGTAATAGTGATAATGCAATGATAATACTGATAACATGCACCAGTAATAGTGATAACACAATGGTAATGGTGATAACGCACACATTAATAGTGAGAACACACTGATAATACTGATAACATACACATTAATAGTGATAACACACTGGTAACAGTGATAACACACATAATATAGTGATAACACAATAGTAATAATGATAACACACTGATAATATGGATAACACACAGGTTAATAGTGATAACACACCAGTAATAGTGATAACACACACATTAATAGTGATAACACACTCAGTATTTGCGATAACACACCAGTAATAGAGATAACACAATGGTAATAGTGATAACAAACACCGGTAATAGTGATACCACACAGTAATAGTGATAACACTTGCAGAAATAGTGATAACACCCTGGTAATAGTGATAACACACTTAGTAATAGTGACAATTAACTGATAATAGTGATAACACACACAGTAATAGTGATAACGCACCAGTAATAATGATAACACACACAGTAATAGTGATAACACCCCAGTAATAGTGATAGCACACACAGTAATAGTGATAACACACCAGTAATAGTGATAACACACACCGGAATACTGATACTACACAGTAATAGTGATAAAATACCAGTAATTGTGATAACACACACAGTAATAGTGACAACAAACTGGTAATAGTGATAACTCACACCAGAAATAGTGATAATAGTGATAGCACAGCAGTTACCAGTGTTCATGGCTCTGCTCTCAGAGAGAAGAAGCTAAGAATAGCCAGAGAGCTTGGACTGGCACTCTGCTTTAGGTGACTTTCTCTGGAGATGACAACATCAGCTTCTACCTTGATTGTATTTCACTCATCTCATGCATCAGTGTTGGAGTAAATGGCACATATAATGTTTTGTTCAGTCTAGCATGCGATTGGTCTTAAAGACTGCATTTGAATGAATACCTGGTGACTAGTTTAAGATGGCTGTCCATCAACCTCAGCAGAAGCAACACTCCTGCAGACTTCTGTACTGAGTCCTCCAAATCAAGAGGAACGGAGTAAGCTAGTAATACTTGCGCCAAGTTCCAGCATCATGAATGGTCCTTTGAAGAAAAGGCAGAATCCTTGGTGCCTGGGTTCAAGTTCAGCCTAGGCTGACAGGCTGAAAGTCTCCTCTGCCTACTGGCTGTAAGGGTCCAAGGTGAAATAAGTATGGGCAGCCTCAGTCCTAGTGACTACAGCAAATACCTGGCCAAAGTTTGTCACTCAGAAAATTTCACACTGGTGCTCTGGGAGAGGCGTAGCTACGATTCCAAGGTTGGGTCTCATGCATATTGATTCTACAGTATAGAGGGAGCTTTACTCTGTATCTAACCTGTGCTATACCTGCCCTGGGAGTGTTTGATGGGACAGTGTAGAGCGAGCTTTACTCTGTATTTAACCCGTGCTGTACCTGCCCTGGGAGTGTTTGATAGGATAGTGTAGAGGGAGCTTTACACTGTATCTAACCCGTGCTGTAACTGCCCTGGGAATGTTTGATGGGACAGTGTAGAGGGAGCTTTACTCTATATCTAACACGTGCCGTTCCTGCCCTGGGAGTGTTTGATGGGACAGTGTAGAGGGAGCTTTACTCTGTATCTAACCCCATGCTGTACCTGCCCTGGGAGTGTATGATGGGACAGTGTAGAGGGAGCTTTACTCTGTATCTAACCCGTGCTGTACCTGCCTGGGAATGTTTGATGGGACAGTGTAGAGGGAGCTTTACTCTGTATCTAACGCATTGAATCTGCCCTGGGAGTGTTTGATGGGACAGTGCAGAGGGAGCTTTACTCTGTATCTAACCCATGCTGTACCTGCCCTGGGAGTGTTTGATGGGACAGTGTAGAGGGAACTTTACTCTGTATCTAACCCGTGCTGTACCTGCCCTGGGAGTGTTTGATGGGACAGTGTAGAGGGAGCTTTACTCTGTATATAACCCGTGCTGTACCTGCCTGGGAATGTTTGATGGGACAATGTAGAGGGAGCTTTACTCTGTATCTAACCTGTGCTGTACCTGCCCTGGGAGTGTTTGATGGGACAGTGTAGAGAGAGCCTTACTCTGTATCTAACCTGTGCCGAACCTGCCCTGGGGGTGTTTGATGGGACAGTGTAGAGAGAGCTTTACTCTGTATCTAACCCCGTGCTGTACCTGCCCTGGGGGTGTATGATGGGACAGTGTAGAGGGTCTTTACTCTGTATCTAACCCCGTGCTGTACCTGCCCTGGGGGTGTATGATGGGACAGTGTAGAGGGTCTTTACTCTGTATCTAACCCGTGCTGTACCTGCCCTGGGAGTGTTTGATGGGACAGTGTAGAGGGAGCTTTACTCTGTATCTAACCCCGTGCTGTACCTGCCCTGGGAGTGTTTGATGGGACAGTGTAGAGGGAGCTTTACTCTGTATCTAACCCCGTGCTGTACCTGCCCTGGGGGTGTTTAATGGGACAGTGTAGAGGGAGCTTTACTCTGTATCTAACCCGTTCTGTACCTGCCCTGGGAGTGTTTGATGGGACAGTGTAGAGGGAGCTTTACTCTGTATCTAACCCGTGCCGTACCTGCCCTGGGAGTGTTTGATGGGACAGTGTAGAGGGAGCTTTACTCTGTATCTAACCCGTGCTGTACCTGCCCTGGGAGTGTTTGATGGGACAGTGTAGAGGGAGCTTTACTCTGTATCTAACCCGTGTTGTACCTGACCTCGAAGTGCTTGACCATCACCACTGCCCCTGTGACTTTTCTGGGTTCGGAATACATACGGTTATGGTAGTGTAGTGGTTATGGTACTGCTTATTAGTAACCTAGAGGCCTGGACTCATAATCCAGTAGCACTGGGAGTTCAAATCCCACTCTCCAATGGGCCAATCAACACGGGCTGCGTCCAAACCTAGTGTCCAGAGCTTGTGTGGGAATCTGCCAGAACGGCCGTGGACTTTCGAGCCCAGAGCTTCGTACTACTTGACAGTTTAGACATGAGACCCTCATGCAGGTGGCACTGAGAGGTTCATGGTACAGACTGGCTCCGCCTCTCCCTCCGCTCGCCGAGTCCTGGAGCTCCCTTTGTTCGGGGAGCACCAGAGAGGGAGGACCAAACCTTTTAAACACCAGGAGATAGGACCAAGCAGATAAGTCCCTCAAAATCCACTTTCCTGTGACGGGTGGGTGCGGGGTGGGGTGACAGAAGAGCCTGACCAAGGAAGCTTTGACCTGGACTACAGAGGACGCCGATCAACTCTCTCTCTAGCGGGAAACCGGGTTAGAAATGGTGATTGCTGAGTCAGGAATTACAATTCAGTTTAGGCAAAAGAAGGAAAAAGTCCTGATGGAGAGGGAGAGGGAATGCAGTGGGCTGCAGTGGCAACGTTCTTTTCGCCATAAGTTTACATATAGATCAGACAGATAGGGTGAAGGTCTTTTTTCCTTCTGCTACCTGGTAATGCCCAGTGGATTTGGACGGTCTCAGTCCCATTCTCTAAAGTTGGTGTATTGATTTTGGATCCTCTCACTCCCAGCCCTTACAGCAGGGTATTGAGCTTGGATGATCCCATTCCCTGCAGTCATCTTATTGGGTTTGGCGCACCTCAGCCTGATTCCTTGCAGTCAGTGTTTTGAGTTTAGACCCTCCTAATCGACTGAGTGTTGTTGCAGTGCAGAAATCGGCTCCTATTCTAGGTCCAAGCTGCACTCCTTTTACAGGCCTGTTAGGGGCTGTAGGGTTGAAGAATGCCGATGAAAGTGTCTGAAGAGACGTTCTGTGGCTGGGAGTGAGGGCCTGAGTCAGAACACAGCTGAGAGAAAGGGCCACACTTATTGCAACCCACCCTGAGAGCCCCTCCAATTACTGGTTGTCCAGCAGTGAAATGTTCCATTTCTCAGTAAGATTCCTCCCTCTTTGAACAGTGTGCCTGCCTCTATTTCCTCCTGTTCTGTGTGTAAAGCAGAATTCAACATTTTTTAATGCATTTCACATCAAAAAATACATTTGGGATTGTGACAGATGTAGTAAAACTTTAAATACATCACACCAATTACCAATAGGTTCTGTACCTGTGCTCCAGAATGGTTTAAAGTCCAAAGTCGGTTGCACAATTAATCATTATCATATGCCCACATGTATTACTGTTTTTTATTGTCTATTCTTTGATGGAAACTGTGTTAAAATACTGTACGTTATACATTCAGGCCTCATGATTGCAGAATAGTTCAATCCATCAGCTGTTCTCTGCAGTGTTACAAGTTCTCACAGTCCAATGCATCATGATTGTATAGAGCAATACGGTGCTGTCTATGGTTTATATGCCTGGGCTTTATAACTCTGTGCAGGATAATTATTCATGTGCCCTTCCATTATTGTAAAAGAACACAGGCCAATGTTAAGTGTGACTGTCCAATTCAGAGTAACCAGGCAACCAGTTAGGGACCTGAGCAGAGTTACAACAATCCACCTAGGTTGCTCTTCTCCCCCTCTCCCGTTAGACACTCCACTCTGTCACGTGTTACACTCTCCTCACCATCACCTCTTCGACTCTGCACTCTCTGTCCAGTTAACTCTCCACTCCTGCTGCCGGGACACTATCCACCTCCCCTTCTGGAAGACTCTTCCTTTCCATCTAAACTCTCCACGCCTTCTCCTGCCAGCCTCTACTCCCTCTCATATTGGACTCTCCCCTCCATCAATCCGTTATTTTCGCCACTCCGTCTCCTTTTAGACCCTCCACTACTTCCCCTGTTACACTCACCACCCTCTCTCCTGTTAGACTCCCAGCTCCACCATCTCTTAGGCTTCCCATTCTGTCACGTGTTAAACTCTTCTCTCCATCACTTGTTAGACATTCCATTGCCTGTTAGACCCTCCACCCCCTAACCCATCAGACCCTCCTCCCATTGCCCATTAGACCCTCCCATTACCCATTAGACCCTCCTCCCATCGCCCATTAGACCCTAAAGGATGGAATCACTGCAATAGTGAGAAATGATATTGGGTCAAAGGATCAGGATAGTGAAACAGTTTGGGTGGAGATAAGGAATAATAAGGGGGAAAAGTCACTAGTGGGCGTAGTCTATAGGCCTCCTAACAGTTGCAACTCTATTGGTCAGAGTATAAATCAGGAAATAGTTGGGGCTTGTAATAAGGGAACAGCTATAATCATGGGGGATTTTAACTTTCATATTGACTGGACAAATCAAATTGGGCAGGGCAGCCTTGAGGAAGAGTTCATTGAGTGCATTAGGGACAGGTTCCTTGAGTAGTATGTTACTGAACCAACCAGGGGGCAGGCAATCTTAGATCTGGTCCTGTGTAATGAGACAGGATTAATAAAAAATGTCCTAGTAAAGGATCCCCTTGGAATGAGTGACCATAACATGGTTGAATTCCAAATTCAGTTGGAGGGTGAGAGAGTTGGATCTCAAACCAACGTATTAAGCTTAAATAAAGGAGACCATGAAGGTATGAGAGCAGAGTTGACTAAAGTGGACTGGGAAAATAGATTAAGGTGTAAGACGGTACATGAGCAGTGGTGTACATTCAAGGAGATATTTCACAACTTTCAAGAAAAATATATTCCACTGAGGAAAAAGGGGCGTAAAAGAAAAGACAGCCATCTGTGGCTAAGTAAAGTAATAAAGGATAGCATCCGACTGAAAACAAGGGCATATAAAGTAGCCAAATCTAGTGGGAGGATAGAAAATTGGGAAGCATTTAAAAGCCAGCAAAGAATAACTAAAAGATTTATTAAGAAAGGGAAGATAGATTATGAAAGTAAACTAGCAAAAAATATAAAAACAGATAGCAAGAGTTTCTACAGTTATATAAAAAGAAAAAGGGTGGCTAAAGTGAATGTTGGTCCCTTAGAGGACGAGACCGGGAAATTAGTGGTGGGGAACATGGAGATGGCAAAAACGCTGCACAAATATTTTGTATCAGTCTTTACAGTAGAGGACACTAAAAATATCCCAACACTGGACAAACAGGGGGCTATAGGGGGGGAGGAGCTAAACACGATTAAAATCACTAAGGAGGTGGTACTCGGTAAGATAATGGGACTAAAGGCGAATAAATCCCCTGGACCTGATGGCTTACATCCTAGGGTCTTGAGAGAAGTAGCGGTAGGGATTGCGGATGCATTGGTGGTAATTTTCCAAAACTCCCTGGATTCAGGAAAGGTCCCAGCAGATTGGAAAACTGCTAATGTAACGCCCTTATTTAAAAAGGGAGGTAGACAAAAGGCTGGAAACTATAGACCAGTTAGCCTAACATCTGTGGTTGGTAAAATGTTGGAGTCCATTATTAAGGAAGCAGTAACAGGACATTTGGATAAGCATAATTTAATCGGACAGAGTCAGCATGGTTTTATGAAGGGGAAGTCATGTTTGACAAATTTGCTCGAATTCTTTGAGGACGTAACAAACAGGGTGGATAAAGGGGAACCAGTAGATGTGCTGTATTTGTACTTCCAAAAGGCATTTGACAAGGTGCCACACAAAAGATTACTGTACAAGATAAAAAATCACGGGATTGGGGGTAATATACTGGCATGGGTGGAAGATTGGCTATCTAACAGAAAACAGAGAGTTGGGATAAATGGTTCATTCTCGGGTTGGCAATCAGTAACTAGTGGTGTTCCGCAGGGGTCAGTGCTGGGACCCCAACTCTTTACAATCTATATTAACGATTTGGAGGAAGGGACCGAGTGCAATGTATCCAAGTTTGCCGACGATACAAAGATGGGCGGGAAAGCAGTGACTGAGGAGGACATAAAAAACCTGCAAAAGGACATAGACAGGCTAAGTGAGTGAGCAGAAATTTGGCAGATGGAATATAATGTTGGAAAGTGTGAGGTTATGCACTTTGGCAGAAAAAACCAAAGAGCAAGTTATTATCTAAATGGAGAGAAACTGCAAAGTGCTACAGTACAAAGGGATCTGGGGGTCCTGGTGCATGAAACACAGAAGGTTAGTATGCAGGTACAGCAGGTGATCAGGAAATCCAATGGAATCTTGGCTTTTATTGCAAGGGGGATGGAGTATAAAAACAGGGAAGTCTTGCTTCAGTTATACAGGGTACTGGTGAGGCCACACCTGGAATACTGCGTGCAGTTTTGGTTTCCATATTTAAGAAAAGATATACTTGCTCTCGAGGCAGTTCAGAGAAGGTTCACTCGGTTGATTCTGGAGATGAGGGGGTTGACTTATGAGGAAAGGTTGAGTAGGTTGGGACTCTACTCATTGGAATTCAGAAGAATGAGAGGCGATCTTATCGAAACATATACGATTGTGAGGGGGCTTGATCGGGTGGATGCGGGGAGGATGTTTCCACTGATGGGTCAGACTAATCTTAGAATAAGGGGCTGCCGTTTCAAAACTGAGATGAGGAGAAACTTCTTCACTCAGAGGGTAGTAAATCTATGGAATTTGCTACCCCAGAGAGCTGTGGAAGCTGCGACATTAAATAAATTTAAAACGCAGATAGACAGTTTCCTAGCTGATAAGGGTATTAGGGGTTACAGGGAGCGGGCAGGGAAGTGGACGTGAGTCTAGGTTCGGATCAGCCATGATCCTATTGAATGGCGGAGCAGGCCCGAGGGGCCGTATGGCCTACTCCTGCTCCTACTTCTGATGTTCTTATGTTCTCCCATTGCCCATTAGACGCTCCCATTGCCCATTAGACCCTCCCATTGCCCATCAGACTCTCCCATTGCCCATTAGACCCTCCCATTGCCCATTAGAACCTCCCATTGCCCATCAGACTCTCCCATTGCCCATTAGACGCTCCCATTGCCCATTAGAACCTCCCATTGCCCATCAGACTCTCCCATTGCCCATTAGACCCTCCCATTGCCCATCAGACTCTCCCATTGCCCATCAGACTCTCCCATTGCCCATTAGACCCTCCCATTGCCCATCAGACTCTCCCATTGCCCATTAGACCCTCCCATTGCCCATCAGACTCTCCCATTGCCCATCACTCTCCCATTGCCCATTAGACCCTCCCATTGCCCATCAGACTCTCCCATTGCCCATTAGACCCTCCCATTGCCCATTAGACACTCCCATTGCCCATCAGACTCTCCCATTGCCCATTAGACCCTCCCATTGCCCATTAGACCCTCCCATTGCCCATTAGACCCTCCCATTGCCCATTAGACCCTCCCATTGCCCATCAGACTCTCCCATTGCCCATCAGACCCTCCCATTGCCCATTAAACCCTCCCATTGCCCATTAGACCCTCCCATTGCCCATTAGACCCTCCCATTGCCCATCAGACCCTCCCATTGCCCATCAGACCCTCCCATTGCCCATCAGACCCTCCCATTGCCCATTAGGCCCTCCTCTTCCCATTGGCCATTACTTGTCAGGTTGCCCTTTGACCTAACTGTTATAGTCTCCACTATCCAATCTGTTACACTGTCCATTTCATTACCTGTGGCCACCCCCTCTCCTGTTAAACTCTCCATTGCATCACTTGTGAAATTGTTCATAATGTTGGGACGAAGCCCCATTCCAGTGTCGGATGCTTCGACGTCATGCAGTTGCTACGCTAACGCTGCTGTGCTTTAGCCTGGACCCACTGAGCCTGAAGCGTCTGCATTGAGTAAGTGGGTTATCCACATGAGTGTGTGTTGACAGTAAAACAGCCAACAACTTAACCAATTAGATAAAATGGTGGAATGGGTTACAGACACACAGAAAATAAGATCACGGACAAGACCATGGGGCTTTATCAACCATTTGGAGTGACAGCGAAACAGGTTACAGTGCGGAAATGGCGAATGGGGTGGCCCGCGGAAAGACATCATGAGATTTAACAAGGGCATCAATACTAAAACAAGCCAACACGAGGCAGTCCTGTGGGTGTGACATCAAAGCATGTTCTACCATCATACGAAACAAATCAGCTCCTTAACTGGTTAGCCAATGGTTGGCACAGCACTTAACATCCACCCCCGCACCCCAGTTTAACTGGTTGCTAAGTAACCACAGGGCCTAGTGATTGGTTGCTCACAAGTCCAATAGGATTGACTAGAGTTGGCGCAGAGTGTAAAGTGAGATGCACCTCTTTGCCCAGATACATGGGCACTGGGTCAGCACACGTGTAACCTCGATTAATGGACCCTCTTCTTTCATTCAATCAAAGTAGGTAATGGCTCAGGCCCCATTTTCTGGCGATCCGGTTATTCCATCTGTTTTCATTTAATCAATCTTGTCACCATTTTTCCAAGGGATTGTGAAATGTGACTTGTCAAAGGCTGTGGAGATTCGGGGGTCTTTTAACTAACCCTTTTCTCTTACTCGAAACTGTGTCATAATCTGCTAGCTGCTAATATTAGTTCTGCACAAGATTGCTGTTGAGTTCTGGGAGTAGATGAAGGATATGCAACGAGAACAAAATCATTTCATTATTCTGTGACAGGTTTGTTGAATCGTCAGCTTTAAAAAAAAAAGAAAAATTAATCCACTGGTTACAGTGCTCGAAAATATGTTAATCTATTTTCTCTTTTTTCTTGCACCTTTTTCACTCTCTCTCTCTTCCGATGCTTAAATAGAAGTGGAACAAAAAGGTAAAGCTATAACATACACAGTTCCAACCCCAACACTTTGTTTTTTGTACCTATATAATTGTTTACTCCCTTACCCCCTTTCTCTGGTGTGCTGGCCCCAGCAGGGGCAGATGTGTAGCCAAGAATTAATTCCGACGCTATCTCTACCTGTAACTAGCAGTCATTAGCCTGTATCACATACCTAACATGGGGACATCAGTAAGTGTAAAAAAAAAGTCGTTCGGGATGTGTGTTTTACCTCCTTAGGGATATTCCTCACCCATGGGTGCCTCAGTGTGTCCGTAAACGCCATCTGCCTGATTTTATCCAGAACCTTCTTCATGTTTCCCATAGCAACCGGGTTTCCTGGGCTACCTCACTCGCTGCTCCTCTCTCTCCTCTTGCCTTTTTCCGATCTTCCTTTTCCGCAACCTGTAAACTTTGTTTATCTATGATTTTGGCTCTTTGATTGGTTCCGCGCGCAATGACTCGACCAGACGCAAGATTGAATTTCTTTATTTGTTTACTGCTTAAGTTGAGGAGGTTTTTTTTTTTTTAAAACGGTAAAAAAAAATAGGTGGTAACTTTTTGTGTGCTCGGTACAGCCGGGATGTGATGCAATCATGATGTGATATTCTGACCACTTTTGACGTGAGGTGGGGCAATGCTGAGGGATTCATTGTAATCAGGGAACGGTGGACTTAACTACCGCTTAAGGCGCAGGGAGCGGAATCAGCGGGAAAATGCGCCTTCCATTGCTGCCCAACCGCTCACAACAGTGTTTTCATCCGATCTGCATCTCACTTTACACTCTGGGTCTATTGGGCTTCGCAGGACAAGAGGTGGGAGTGAGTCTCGAGGCTGCGCCGGTCGAAGGCGTCAGGCGGTCACGAGGGGGACCAACATCACGTGTCAACGGTTTAAGCGCGCGAATTCCGGGCTCTGCCATTAGGTCGCCAGACCTCCGGGATTGCTCCCCCTGGAGTCTCCAGGAATTGAAGGTTAATCTCCGGGACACCCTGCCGCGAGTAACGCACGGGGGGGAAAAAAAAAATCAGAGGAGGCGGGGGCGTTAAAAAAATGTGTCATTTCTTTTAATTTTCTTTGAACACTTTTGTTTATTAGTTGTAAAAAGTATATAGGGGATAGGGAAAACTAGGCTGTTTGACTGACGGTCAAGAAATATCCAACCAGGTAACGAAGAGTCTGTTTGCTTTCCGATTGGCCGGAGGGAGGCGGGGCGCGCCGGGAGATTGGACGTGTTGGGCGACCAATGGCGGGAGTGTGGGGGGGGCGGGGCATTTGGAGGCCAAACCTCCAATGGAGTGGCGACTGTGAAAGCCTGTCACAAGCACTCCGACACAAGCAGGAACGTATTATCAGTCTGGTGACTATTAGAAGTTCATTTCTTGCATTCAGTGAGCAGCTCGTGGGTTCGAGCCTGACCAGTGTCCATCCGTGTCGGAATTGCTCAGCTCACCACTCCCGGTTCAAAACCAGTGAGACCTTTTTCTTTAACTTAGCTTGGGCTACCTGTGCTCTGAGTGTGTATCCCTGTGATAATCATAAGAATTAGGAGTGGGAGTAGGTCTTATGGCCTCTCGAGCCTGCTCCGCCATTCACTAAGATCATGGCTGATCTTCGATCACAACTCACACTTTCCTGCACTATCTCCATATCCCTTAATTCCGCTTGAGTCCAAAAATCTATTGGTCTCAGCCTTGAATATACTCATTGAATGAGCATCCACAGCCCTCTGGGGCAGAGAATTCCAAAGATTCACAACCCTCTGAGTGAAGAAATTGCTCCTCATCTTGTTCCGAAATAGCCAACCCCTTATCCTGAGTCTATGCCCCCTAGCTCTAGACACTCCAGCCAGGGGAAACAACCTCTCAGCATCTACCCTGTCCATCCCCCTCACAATTTAATTTTAGAAGAATGAGATCACCTCTCATTCTTCTAAACTCCAGAGAGTACAGATCCAATCTACTCAATCTCTCATGCTCTAGGTGTTCCCCTGTGATACTCGTGCCCTGAGTGTGTTCCCCTGTGATACTCGTGCCCTGAGTGTGTTCCCCTGTGATACTCGTGCTCTGAGAGTGTTTCCCTGTGGTAATCGTGCCCTGAGTGTGTTCCCCTGTGATACTCGTGCCCTGAGTGTGTTCCCCTGTGATACTCGTGCTCTGAGAGTGCTTCCCTGTGGTAATCGTGCCCTGAGTGTGTTCCCCTATGATACTCATGCCCTGAGTGTGTTCCCCTGTGATACTGGTGCCCTGAGTGTGTTCCCCTATGATACTCGTGCTCTGAGAGTGTTTCCCTGTGGTAATCGTGCTCCGAGTGTGTTCCCCTGTGGTAATCGTGCCCTGAGCGTGTTCCCCTATGATACTCGTGCCCTGAGTGTGTTCCCCTGTGATACTCGTGCCCTGAGTGTGGTGCCCTGAGTGTGTTCCCCGATGATACTCGTGCTCTGAGAGTGTTCCCCTGTGGTAATCGTGCCCTGAGCGTGTTCCCCTATGATACTCGTGCCCTGAGTGTGTTCCCCTGTGATACTCGTGCCCTGAGTGTGTTCCCCTGTGACACTCGTGCCCTGAGTGTGTTCCCCTGTGATACTCGTGCCCTGAGTATGTTCCCCTGGGGTACTTGCGCTCCGATTGCCTTTTCCTGCGCTACCAATTACCAATCTAGCTGACGGCTGCTCATTTGTTTTAACACATTCATGCACACAATTTTACAAATTCTCTTAAAGTTGGAGTTGTCAGCACACAAAGCTGAAATACGCAAGTTTAAAAAAAAGGTTATTTGCAAATAAATAATAGCATTGTGCAATAAGTGTTAACAGTGCAACTTGTATAAATGAATAACGCCTGTAAAGGATCAGTAAGCATGGCTCTTGATTCACCTCAAGTCTCTGTGAAATAGTGAGCAATTCTCTTGGTCAATTCCGCCATAGCTGTTGTACTCGTGCTCCGAATGTGTTTCCCTGTGATACTTGTGCTCCGAGTGTGTTTCCCTGTGGTACTCGTGCTCTGAGTGTGTTTCCCTGTGATACTCGTGCTCCGAGTGTGTTTCCCTGTGATACTCGTGCTCCGAGTGTGTTTCCCTGTGATACACGTGCTCCGAGTGTGTTTCCCTGTGATACTCGTACTCCGAATGTGTTTCCCTGTGGTACTCGAGCTGAGTGTGTTTTTCTGTGCTGTGCTATGAATAATGGCCACCCATTGATCTGTACAATGTCAACATAGCTTGTTCTGTCCTATAACCCAATGCCTCAGATTCATATTAGCACCTAATTCGTTGTATTGATGTTTCTTTACCGCCTAGCTGCTTTTAAATGTATGATCAATGATCGCTCCCAAATCTTTTTTCTGTTTTAGCTACTATCAGTGAAGAAGCTTCAAAAAGCATCCTTTTGGTGTTGAACACATTTACTGTTGCACCTTGTGCACCTCACTCAACATTTACATCCACGTGACTGACATAAGAAAACTACTAGGCACTTGGTCTAAGCGTTAAATAAAGCTTTAATCAACTGTTTTACAACATGGAGGTCTAGTTGTGTCCTTCACTAGTTCCTGTTAAGAATGTCCTGCGCAAGCTGGGCCCGTGCCCGAGTATTTATACTCTCCCTGGACAGCACCACCCGCAGGCCGCTTAGTATTATTTCATAAGTCTTTCTTCCATGAATGACTGATTCATGTCAGTGACAATCTATCTGACGTCTCTTAGCTCATCTACTTCAGTCTTTCTGACGATCATAACCTCTACTGGCCATGTAACTACCGGATTGTATAAACCCATCTGGTTCACTAATGTCCTTTAGGGAAGGAAATCTGCCGTCCTTACCCGGTCTGGCCTATATGTGGTTCCAGACCCACAGCAATGTGGTCGACTTTTACCTGCCCTCTGAGATGGCCTAGCAAGCCACTCAGTTGTATCAAACCACTATGACAAATTATAATAAGAATAAAACCGGACAGACCATCCGACATCGACCTCGGCATTGGGTTCAGACACTACAAAGGCACACCCAGCCCTCGCGACCCTGCAAAGTCCTCCTCATTAACACCTGGGGACTTATAGAATCATAGAAATTTACGGCACAGAAGGAGGCCATTCGGCCCATCGTGCATGTGCCGTTCGAAAAAGAGCGATCCAGCCTAATCCCCCTTTCCAGCTCTTGGTCCGTGGCCCTGTGGGTTACGGCACTTCAAGTGCACATTAAAGTACTTTTTAAATGTGATGAGGGTCTCTGCCTCGACCACCCTTTCAGGCAGTGAGTTCCAGACCCCCCACCACCCTCTGGGTGAAAAAAGTTCTCCTCAACTCCCCTCTAAACCTCCGACCAATTACTTAAAATCTCTGCCCCCTGGTTATTGACCCCTCTGCTAAGGGAAATAGGTCCTTCCTATCCACTCTATCTAAGCCCCTCATTATTTTATACACCTCAATTAAATCTCCCCTCAGCCTCCTCTGCTCCAAAGAAAACAACCCCAGCCTATCCAATCTTTCCTCATCGCTAAAATTCTCCAGTCCTGGCAACATCCTCGTAAATCTCCTCTGTACCCTCTCCAGTGCAATCACATCCTTCCTGTAATGTGGTGACTATAACTGCACGCAGTAATCTAGCTGTGGCCTAACTAGTGTTTTATACAGTTCAAGCATAACCTCCCTGCTCTTATATTCTATGCCTCGGCTAATAAAGGAAAGTATCCCGTATGCCTTCTTAGCCGCCTTATCTACCTGTCCTGCTACCTTCAGGGATCGGTGGACATGGTCCCTCTGATCTTCTGCACGTATCATCTGCAAACTTCTTAATCATGCCCCCTACATTGAAGTCTAAATCATTGCTAGGTACCACAAAAAGGAATTGTGCCAAAATTGGGAGAGCTGTCCCACAGACTAGTCAAGCAACAGCCTGACATAGTCATACTCACAGAATCATACCTTTCAGCCAATGTCCCAGACTCCTCCATCACCATCCCTGGGTATGTCCTGTCCCACCGGCAGGACAGACCCACCAGGGGTGGCGGCACAGTGGTATACAGTTCGGGAGGGAGTGGCCCTGGGAGTCCTCAACATTGACTCTGGACCCCATGAAGTCTCATGGCTTCAGGTCAAACATGGGCAAGGAAACCTCCTGCTGATTACCACCTACCGCCCTCCCTCAGCTGATGAATCAGTTCTCCTCCATGTTGAACATTACTTGGAAGAAGCACTGAGAGTAGCAAGGGCACAGAATGTACTCTGGGTGGGGCACTTCAATATCCATCACCAAGAGTGGCTCAGTAGCACCACTGCTGACCGAGCTGGCCAAGACCTGAAGGACATAGCTGCCAGCCTGGGCCTGCGATAGGTGGTGAGAGAACCAACACGAGGGAAAAACCTACTTGACCTCATCCTCACCAATCTCCCTGTCGCAGATGCATCTGTCCATGTTGCATGGCACTACCACCGTGCCAAATTAGATAGATTCAGAACAGATCTAGCAGTTCAAAACTGGGCATCCATGAGGAGGATGCTCCATGAATATCCCCGTCCTCAATGATGACGGAGCCCAACACGTGAGTGCAAAAGACAAGGCTGAAGCATTTGCAACCATCTTCAGCCAGAAATGTTGAGTGGATGATCAACCATGGCCTACTCCTGAGGTCCACACCATCACAGAAGCCAGTCTTCAGCCAAATCAAGTCACTCCACATGGTATCAAGATATGGTTGAGCGCATTGGATACAACAAAGGCTCTGGGCCCTGACAACATCTCGGCTGTCGTGCTGAAGACTTGTGCTCCAGAACTAGCCGCGCCTCTAGCCAAGCTGTTCCAGTACAGCTACAACACTGGCATCTACCCGACAACGTGGAAAACTGCCCAGGAATGTCCTGTCCACAAAAAGCAGGACAAATCTAACCTGGCCAATTACCGCCCCATCAGTCTACGCTCAATCATCAGCAAAGTGATGGAAGGTGTCATCGACAGTGCTATCAAGTGGCACTTACTCACCAACAATCTGCTCACTGATGCCCAGTTTGGGTTCCGCCAAAACCACTCAGCTCCAGACCTCATTACAGCCTTGGTCCAAACATGGACAAAAGAGCTGAATTCCAGAGGTAAGGTGAGAGTGACTACCCTTGACATCAGGCAGCATTTGACCAAGTGTGGCATCAAGGAGCCCAAGAAAACTGACATCAATGGGAATCGGGGGGGAAAACTCGCCACTGGCTGGAGTCATACCTAGCACAAAGGAAGATGGTTGTGGTGGTTGGAGGCCAATCATCTCAGCCCAGGTCATCAAGTATCATCTACAAGAGGCGCCTCCCAAACCCGCGACCTCTACCACCTAGAAGGACAAGGACAGCAGGGGCATGGGAACACCACCACCTCCAGGTTCCCCTCCAAGTCACTCACCATCGTCGCTGGGTCAAAATCCTGGAACATCCTCCCTAACAGCACTGTGGGAGCACCTTCACCACACGGACTGCAGCGGTTCAAGAAGGTGGCACACCACCACCTTCTCAAGGGCAATTAGGGTGGGCAATAAATGCCGGCCTTGCCAGCGATACCCACATCCCATGAATGAATTTTTTTTTAATGCCTCAGGCAGTGAAGTTTCCATTTATTTGCAGCTCTGAGTGTGTTTCCCTGTGGTACTCGTGCTCTGAGTGTGTTTCCCTATGGTACTCGTGCTCTGAGTGTGTTTCCCTGTGGTACTCGTACTCTAAGCGTCTTTCTCTCAGGTACCTCGCTCGACCCCTCCACTGCCTCTGATTTGTCACGCTGCTTATCCACCATCTAGCATTGGATGAGCAGAAACTTTCTACAATTAAATACTGGGAAGACCAAAGCCATTTTCTTCACCCCCCCGCCTCCCCACCACCACCTAGCCACCAGCTCCATCCTGTCCCTGGCCACTGATGCTGAATCAGACTGTTCGCAAGCTTGGCATTCTATTTGACTCTGAGCTGAGCTTCGCACCCCATATCCTGTCCATCACCAAGGCCACCTACTTCCACCTCCGTACCATCGCCCGTCTCCGCCCCTGCCGCATCTCATCTGCTGCTGAATCCCTCACCCATGCCCTTGTTACCTCTGGATGTGACTATCTCAATGGTCTCCTGGCTGACCTCCCATCTTCCACCTTCAGTAAACTTGATCTCAGCCAAGACTCTGCTGCCCGTGACCTAACTCCCAACAAGTCCCGTTCACCCATCACCCCTGTTCTCGTTGCCCTAAATTGGCTCTTGCTCCACCAATGCCTCAAATTTCAAATTCTCATCATTGTGTTCAAATCCCTCCATGGCCTCGCCCCTACCTATCTCAGTAGCCTTCTCCAGCCCTACAACCCTCCAAGATCTCTGTGTTGCTCCAACTCTGGCCTCTTGTGCATCTCCCACTTCCTTCCCTCCACCATTGGCGGCTGTGCCCTCAGCTCTAAGCCTTCAGCTCTGGAATTCCCTCCCTAAACCTCTCTGCCTCTCTCTCCTCCTTTAAGACGCTCCTCAATACTTACCTCTTTGACCAAGATTTTGGTCACCTGCCCTAATGTCTCCTTCTGTGGCTCGGTGTCAAATTTTGTTGGATAACGCTCCTGTGAAGCACCTTGGAACATTTTACTATGTTAAAGGCGCTATAGAAATACAAGTTGTTTTTGGTACTTGTGTTCCAAGTGTGTTTCTCTATGATACTCATGCTCTGAGTGTGTTTCTCTGTGGGACTCGTTCTCTGAGTGTGTTTCTCTGATACTCGTGCTCCGAATGTGTTTCCCTGTGATACTCGTGCTCTGAGTGTGTTTCTCTGTGGCACTCGTGCTCCGAATGTGTTTCCCCGTGATACTCGTGCTCTGAGTGTGTTTCTCTGCGGTACTCGTGCTCCTGAGTGTGTTTCCCTGGGGTACTCGTGCTCTGAGTGTGTTTCTCTGTGGTACTCGTGCTCCGAATGTGTTTCCCTGGGGTACTCGTGCTCTGAGTGTGTTTCTCTGTGGTACTCGTGCTCCTGAGTATGTTTTCCTGGGGTACTCGTACTCTGAGTGTGTTTTATGAAAGCGAAATCATGTTTGACAAATTTGCTAGAGTTCTTTGCGGATTTAACAAACAGGTTGGATAAAGGGGAGCCAGTAGGTGTCGTGTATTGGTATTCCAGAAGGCATTCTTTAAAGTGCCACATAAAAGGTTACTGCACAAGATAAGAGCTCACGGGTTTGGGGGTAATATATTGGCATGGACAGGGGATTGGCTAACTAACAGAAAACAGAGAGTCGGGATAAATGGGTCATTTTCCGGTTGGCAATCAGTAACTAGTGGGGTGCCACAGGAATCAGTGATGGGGCCTCAACTATTTACAATCTATGTTAATGACTTGGATGAAGGGACCGAGTGTACGGTAACCAAATATGCTGATGATACGCAGATAGGGGGGTTAGCAAGTTGTGAGGAGGACACAAAGAATCTGCAAAGGGATATAGATAGGTTAAGTGAGCGGGCAAAAATTTGGCAGATGGAGTATAATGTGGGAAAATGTGAGGTTATCCACTTTGGAAGGAAGAATGAAAAAGCAAATTATTATTTAAATGGAGTGAGACCACAAAATGCTGCGGTACAAAGGGATCTGGGGGTCCAAGTGCATGAAACACAAAAGGTTAGCATGCAGGTACAGCAAGTAATTAGCTAATGGAATGTTGGCCTTTATTGCAAGGGGTATGGAGTATAAAAGTAGGGAAGTTTTGATGCAACTTTACAGGGCGTTGGTGAGACCACACCTGGAGTACTGCGTACAGTTTTGGTCTCTATATTTAAGGAAGGATATATTTGCACTGGAGGCAGTGCAGAGAAGGTTCACTAGGTTGATTTCTGGGTGAAGGGGTTGACGTATGAAGAAAGGTTGAGCAGGTTGGGCCTATACTCATTGGAGTTTAGAAGAATGAGAGGGGATTTTATTGAAACATATAAGATTCCGAAGGGGATTGACAGCGTGGAGGCTGAGAGGATGTTTCCCCTCGTGGGGGAATCGAGAACAAGGGGGCATAGTCTCAGAATGAGGGGTCGCCCATTTAAGACGGAGATGAGGAGGAATTCCTTCTCTCAGAGGGTCGTGAATCTTTGGAATTCTCTACCCCAGAGAGCTGTGGAGGCGGAGTCATTGAATATATTCAAGGCGGAGATTGACGGACATTTGAATTACAGGGGAGTCAAGGTGTATGGGGAGAGAGCGGGAAAGTGGTGTTGAGGCCTGTAACATTTGCATACTGAATTATCATTGGCCCGTAGGCATCTGTAAGGAATACCTATTATATTCACATGTGATCACATGCTGAGTTGTCATTGGCCTGCAGGCATCTGTAAGGACTACTATTGTTTGGAAGACCCAAGGGGTCCGGACTCCATCTTGTCCACACGGTGCTGTACTGTTGAGAGTCAGAACAAACCTGATGCTTCATAAAAGAGTTTAAACTGTAATACTCCGTTGTCCTGCAATTTATTATTTTTGTACAAAGTGTGCAAAACAAGACATGGTGTCAGAACAGGGATTTGAAATGGATATCGTTGGAGCTCCCTTACCTCGAATGAATTGGGGATCTTTGAACTTACATAGAGAATGGTGCAAGTTCAAGCAACACGTGGAATTAATGTTCTCGGGTCCGTTGAAAAGAAAAGGAGAGGAAGAAAAATGCAGCTACCTACTCCTGTGGATCGAAGAAAAAGGGAGAGACATTTTTAACACATGGTCTCTCACCGCAGATGAAGCAAAGGTACTGAAAAGTTATTTTGACTGTTTTGAAGCATATGTGATGCCCAAGACAAATACGATATTCGCTAGGTACAAGTTTCAGGAGAAAGTACAAGGAGCTAGTGAGTCGTTTGAACAGTTCGTGACTGAATTAAAACTGCTGGTAAAAGTCTGTGAATATGCAGATAAAGATGAGATGGTCAGAGACCGCATCGTGTTTGGAATACATTCAGCTAAAGTGAGAGAGAAACTTTTGAATGTTGGGTCCGGGCTAACGCTGGACAAAGCTATAGACATAGGTAGATCGCACGAGATAGCCCAAGCACAGTTGTAAACCATAACCGGCGCCACGAGCAGCTCGAGTGAACAGACAGTGCACGCAGTTAATAGACACACACCAAAGAACACCGCCCAGAGAGCGTGTTTAAGAACAGAGAGAGTTCTAAAAATGGGCGACACAGACATAAAACGCTTCAAAAACTGTGGATATTGTGGAAACAACTGGCATGGAGAAAAGGAGTACTGCCCTGCCAAAGGAAGGCAATGTACTAAATGTGGTAAACGGAACCACTTTGCTAAAGTTTGCAAGACTGTTTTCGGAAAAGCAGTACACACAGTGAGTGACAGCCAAATGCCAGATAGAGAACCAAATGCAGAGGAACTGTTTATTGATTCTGTGTCACAGAAAAAACAGATTGCAGAGACTGAGCAAGCCTATGCCGATATTGAGATAGGAAAACAGGGCACAGAGCTTAAGTTTAAACTAGACACTGGACCACAGGTTAATGTAATTCCTCTGAGTGAGTATCACAGCTTGAAGGATGAGTGTGAGCTACAGCCCACCTCACGCAGACTGACCGGCTATGGGGGTGAGCAGCTCATTGTAAAAGGCACATGTGTGATGAAATGCAAGTACAAAGAAAGCGACATGATGCTGGACTTTTACATTGTTGACACTCAAGCACCTCCAGTGCTAGGTCTAAAGGCATGTTTAGACATGGACCTCGTCAAGCTAGTGCTATCATTGACAGCACCAGTTGATAAGCAGACAGTTATGGAGGAGTTTGCTGACGTTTTCAAAGGAATCGGACTATTCCCAGGTGAATGCACTATTCACCTTGACCCAGCAGCAACCCCTGTGGTTTGCCCACCGAGAAGGATACCCCTTGCTCTACATAGTCACCTGAAGGAGGAGCTGTAGAGCTTGGAGAATACAGAAATCATCGTCCGGGAAACAGAACCGACAGAGTGGGTCAACGCGTTAGTAGTGGTTGAGAAACCACGTACAGGCAAGCTCAGAGTCTGTCTCGACCCCAGAGATTTGAACAAGGCTATCAATCGCCCTCACTACCCTCTACCAACGCTAGATGACATCACACCCAAGCTAGTGGGAGCACGTTACTTCAGTGTAATGGACGCACGATCAGGATACTGGATTATCAAGCTCACGGAAGAGTCATCTAAGCTAACAACGTTCAACACACCATTTGGACGCTACCGATTTCTGTGGTTACCATTTGGTCTTATCTCAGCTCAGGATGAATTCCAGCGGAAGATCGCCGAAACCTATGAAGGCCTCGACGGAGTAGTCGCAATCGTAGACGACATCCTCATCTATGGCAGGAATAGAGAGGAACATGACAGGAACCTCCGTGCGATGCTACAAAGATCACGGGAGAAAGGTATCCGGCTCAACCCCGAGAAAAGCATAATCGGATCCACCGAGATCAGTTATTTCAGGCATCGCCTCTCAACTGATGGCATTAAGCCGGATCAAGAGAAAATCTCCGCCATCAAGAAGATGGAGCCGCCAAAGAACCGCGCAGAGCTAGAGACAGTACTGGGCATGGTTAACTACTTAGCCAAGTTTGCCCCGAGCCTCTCTGAAATCAACGCACCCATGCGTCAGTTGCTCAAACAATCCAATGAGTTCCTGTGGGACAAACAACATGACACACCATTTCAGAAAATGAAAGACCTAATCACCAGAGAACCAGGACCAGTTCTTGCCTACTTCGACCCCAACAAAGAGCTCAGATTACAAGTGGACACGTCAAAGTATGGACTAGGCGCAGTATTACTGCAAGAAGGAAAGCCCATCGGCTACGCTTCCAGATCTCTCTCAGACAGTGAAATCAACTATGCTCAAATCGAGAAAGAGCTATATGCAATTCTGTTTGGATGTAAGCGTTCCCACCAGTACGTCTATGGCCGACAAGTCATTGTGGAATCCGACCACAAGCCCCTCGAGTCAATTATGAGGAAACCACTAGCCGCAGCCCCACCAAGGCTACAGAGAATGATCCTTCAGCTACAGAAGTACGACTTCACAATCATTCACCGTCCAGGCAAAGACATTCCTGTCGCAGACACACTCTCCAGAAAGTCTCTTAGCTACCAGGACAGCAGCCTCAGTGAAGGCATGGATGTGCAGGTGCACATGGTGTACAACAGCTTACCTGTAAGTGACTCAAAACTGAAGGAGATCCGAGCAGGAACAGAGAAAGATGCACAACTCGCACTGCTGAGCAAAGTCACACATGAAGGATGGCCTTAGGAAAGGAGGAAATGCCCTCAGAGCATATCTGAATTCTGGAACCACAGAGACGAACTGTCACAAATCAACGGAATCATCTTCAAAGGGGAGAAAATCATCATTCCTACCAGTCTCAGAGAAGAGATGTTGACAAAAATTCATGCTGGACATATGGGCATGGAAAAATGCAAACAAAGAGCACGTGACATTGGCCCAGTAATTCCGTTCCAAACGCGTGAGTACGGTCGGGGTACTCACGCGTCTGGCCGGAGGAAATGCCGGTTTTCAGCATGCACAGCGCATGCGGAGAAAACCGGCATTTCCTGTCCTCTGAACGAAGGGGTTCAGAGGCGCAGCGCGTGCGCAGTGAACTTCGTCGATTTCATTCATGGATTCAGTGAGGTTAAGTCCTTACAACTTACACATGAAAAAAGCATGTGTAAAGTTGCTCCAGAGGCTGCGGAGGAAGATATATTTTATCGTGGAGCTTCTGAAAGGCAATATTTTTGTTTGGGAAAGGGAGGAAAGTTATTTTAAGAAATGATGAGGTAAGTTTTAAAGTTTTTTTTTTAAACGGGTTTTAAGTACTGTAGGTAGAAGGAGCAATTGTGGCTGTGTGAATTGAA
This sequence comes from Somniosus microcephalus, assembly GCF_052327205.1. Classification (NCBI taxonomy): domain Eukaryota; kingdom Metazoa; phylum Chordata; class Chondrichthyes; order Squaliformes; family Somniosidae; genus Somniosus; species Somniosus microcephalus. The sequence goes on along the minus strand of NC_141017.1, from coordinate 15,320,920 downwards.
TTTGCTGTGTTTATTAAATGTGAAAATGACTGTTCTAAAATGAGTAATGTAACATTTCCAACATTTTTAAGAAAGAAACTTTTCATCAGTAATATATTCTTTTAAGTAATTATGTATGTATGTCCGTATATATTCCTTTATGTATATGTATATATTCCTTTACTTATGTGTATGAATGTATGTATTTAATTATGATTTTCCAATAAGTTACTTTCTCTGAAAGTCATAATTAAATACACACATTCATACACATAAGTAAAGGAATATATACATACATATATGCAAAGAAATATATACAGACATACATACATAATTACTTAAAAGAATATATTACTGATGAAAAGTTTCTTAAAAATGTTGGAGTCATTTTCACATTTAATAAACACAGCAAATTCAATTCACATAGCCACAATTGCTCCTTCTACCTACAGTACTGAAAACCCGTTTTAAAAAACAAAAATAAACTTTAAAACTTACCTCAGCATTTCTTAAAATAACTTTCCTCCCTTTCCCAAACAAAAATATTGCCTTTCAGAAGCTCCACGATAAAATATATCTTCCTCCGCAGCCTCTGGAGCAACTGTACTCATGCTTTTTTCATGTGTAAGTTGCAAGGACTTAACCTCACTGAAAGCATGAATGAAACCGGCGAATTTTACTGCGCACGCGCTGCCTGTGCAGTCGCACGCGTTCTGCCTCTGAACCCCTTTGTTCAGAGGACAGGAAATGCCGGTTTTCCCCGCATGCGCTGTGCATGCTGAAAACCGGCATTTCCTCCGGCCAGACGCGTGAGTACCCCGACCGTACTCACGCGTTTGGAACGGAATTACTGGGCCAACATTTTACATTTCAATAAAATGAAAAATTTAACAATTGCGCGATTTGCCCCCCCCGCATCTGCGACTGAGGGTCCAAGGAGGTGCATTGCGCAAGAGGTCATCGTCGTACGTATCCTCACACTGTTCCCTTTCGGGAACTGTATGAAGTGGTGGAAGGATTTCTGGCCACGTTAACGCTCCTTCCGTGACCATAACCATCTTCATACCAGCCATTAGGGTGGTTAGTCCTATGGCGTGAGGGTTTTACGGGCTCCCACAACCCATCTGAGGGGGGGGGGCCACCCACACCCGCGGACGCAAGTATCCCGCTGGATGTCCACCCAGAATTTATAGTTGGAGCTCCGACTCCACTTGCCGGGACTGTCTGGAGCGGGGTTTGAAACCCTACTCCTTCTGGCCCAGCGGCGGGGATGCTTACTGCTACGCAAAAGGCCCACTCCGTGCAAAAGGTGACACCCATACGTTTCCTGCGCCTTTTCCCTCCCCGTGACTGGAGCCCTATGCTGCCACTTGAAAGAGCAAGCCATCATCTGTCCTTTTTGCGGCGCCTTTGACTTCTCATTACCAATGATGAGCAGGCGCTGCGCCTCCACCTCGTTGAGGAGATTGCTGAGGTCATCATCAGTTCAATTGTGAGTTCTTTTAATGCCGTGAATTGTGCTCATTCCAGCCATTTCACGTTGCTAATCGGAGTGGGCCTTTGGCGTAGCGGTAGGATCCCCGCCGCTGGGCCAGACAGGGTAGGGTTTCGAACCCCGCTCCAGACAGTCCCGGCAAGTGGAGTCGGAGCTCCGGCTCTAAATTCTGGGTTGACATCCAGTGGGATATTTGCGTCCGTGGGTGTGGGTGGCCCCCCCTCCTTGTATAGCTTGTGGGAGCCCGTAAAACCCTCCCGCCATAGGACTAACCACCCTAATGGCTGGTTCAAAGGTGGTCACGGAATGAGCGTTAATCACGGCCATAAATCCTTCCACCACTTCATACAGTTCCCCAAAGGGAACAGTGTGAAGACACGTATGACGACGACGTTGCTAAATAAATAAATGGAATGAAAAAAATTCTTTCAGGGCTTTTAAAAGTCTTTAAATTGCTTTAATTCTGTTTAAAACTACTTCAGATTCTTCAAAATAATGTAAACGTTTTTAAAAGTTTATAAAAGTTACCAAAAGCTTCATAAAAATACCAAAAACCTATTTGAAATGCTGCTCTGCATGTAAAAATGCTTTTCAGCTTGTGAGAAACATTGGGGGCGTGTCCTGTTAAACTGAGACCTCAAGGGGCGTGTCTCAGTTGCACTGCGCGCTCCAGGCTTCGCGCTGGCTGCACTCCTGGGCGGCGTGATGTCAGACGCTGCCCGGGATTCTTCTCTTTCAAACAGGAATTCCAGGCATCCCTGGAGGTGAACGGCAGGCGCGTCGGGTAAGTGCAGATCGGGGGCTTGCACGCGCGGCAAACCCCCGACCCGAATTTCTGCCCCATTATGTTTTGGCCCGGAATGTGCAAACACATTGAGGACATTGTCAGAAAATGTTCCATTTGTCTAGAACGCTGCCGATCAAATGTCAAAGAGCCCATGATACCTCACTGTATCCCAGACAGGCCCTGGCAGGTCGTGGCAACGGATCTGTTCACATGGAACAATGTCAGCTGCAAGCAAGTGCATGCAAAACGTGTACAGTGACAGCAACACCAAAAGAGATACTATGACAGGTCAGCTAGACTACTGCCGCCGCTGCCCAATGGAGAATCCGTCAGAATCCAGGAGCATGACTACTGGAAGCCAGCAGTCGTCATCCAGCCAGCTGACACTGAGCGATCTTATCATGTCTGCACCCCAGAAAGACAGGTGTACCGCCGCAATCACAGGCACCTCCTGAACACCAAGGAACAACACCGTTATTCTGACGAGAGGATCAGTTCCATACCACACAAGGTCGGGACGAGAGGTCAAGCCTAGAGTTATCCTTGCCTTGTGAACTGCAAAAGGGTGTAGGCGGATCGCTGCCCTAAAAAAACTGTACATCGTTATTGAAACGTTGAGATGTTTTCAATGCTAGTTAAATGTTGAGTTTACTTATATGTTGATGCTACTGAGAACATTATGTAGAAGAAAGGTTCAAAAGTAATGCATAACATTTTTCTTTTAAAAGAAAGCGGATGTAACATTTGCATACTGAATTATCATTGGCCCGCAGGCATCTGTAAGGAATACCTATTATATTCACGTGATCACATGCTGAGTTGTCATTGGCCTGCAGGCATCTGTAAGGACTGCTATTGTTTGGAAGACCCAGGGGGTCCGGACTCCATCTTGTCCACACGGTGCTGTACTGTTGAGAGTCAGAACAAACCAGATGCATCATAAAAGAGTTTAAACTGTAATACTCCATTGTCCTGCAATTTATTATTTTTGTACAAAGTGTGCAAAACAAGACAAGGCCAAGATTGGATCAGCCATGATCTTATTGAATGGCGGAGCAGGCTCGAGGGGCCGATTGGCTGACTCCTGCTCCTGTTTCTTATGTTCTTATCTGTTTCCCTGTGATACTCGTGCTCTGAGTGTGTTTCTCTGTGGTACTCGTGCTCCGAGTGTGTTTCCCTGTGGTACTCGTGCTCTGAGTGTGTTTCCATGCGGTACTCATAGAAACATAGAAGATAGGAGCAGGAGTAGGCCATTCGGCCCCTCGAGCCTGCTCCGCCATTCAATGAGATCATGGCTGATCATCCAAATTCAGTACCCTGTCCCTGCCTTCTCCCCATACCCCTTGATCCCTTTAGCCTTAAGAAATATATCCAACTCCTTGTTGAATATATTTTATGAATTGGCCTCAACTGCACTGTGTGGTAGAGAATTCCACAGGTTCACCACTCTCTGGGTGAAGAAATTCCTCCTCATCTCTGTCCTAAATGGCTCACCCCTTATCCTTAGATTGTGATCCCTGGTTCTGGACTCCCCCGCCATCGGGAACAGCCTTCCTGCATCTAGTCTGTCTAGTCCTGTTAGAATTTTATAAGTTTCAATGAGATCCCCCCTCATTCTTCTAAACTCTAGCAAATATAAATCTAATCGACCCAATCTCTCTTCGTCATTCCTGCCATCCCAGGTATCAGTCTGGTGAATCTTCGCTGCACTCCCTCCATGGCAAGAACATCCTTCCTCAGATAAGGCGACCAAAACTGCACACAATACTCAAGGTGTGGTCTCACCAAGGCCCTGTACAACTGCAGCAAGACATCTTTGCTCCTGTACTCGAATCCTCTCGCTATGAAGGCCAGCATATCATTTGCCTTCTTAACCGCCTGCTGCACCTGCATGCTTACCTTCAGCGACTGGTGCACAAGGACACCCAGGTCTCGTTACACATCTCCTTTTCCCAATCTATTGCCGTTCAGATAATAATATGCCTTCCTGTTTTTGACACCAAAGTGGATAACCTCACATTTATCCACATTATACTGCATCTGCCATGCATCTGCCCAATCGCCCAACCTGTCCAAATCGTACTGGAGTTTCTCTGCATCCTCCTCACAGCACACATGCCCACCCAGCTTTGTGTCGTCTGCAAATTTGGAGATATTACATCTAGTTCCCTCGTTTAGATCATTAATATATATATTGTGAATAACTGGGGCCCTAGCATTGATCCCTGCGGTACCCCACTAGTCACTGCCTTCCCCTCACAAAAAGACCCGTTTATTGCAACACTTTGCTTCCTGTCTGCCAACCAGTTTTCTATCCAAGTCAGTACCTTACCCCCAATCCCATTTGCTTTAACTTTGCATGCTAGTCTCTTATGCGGGACCTTATCGAAAGCCTTCTGAAAGTCCAAATACACCACATCCACTGGTTCTCCCTTATCTATTCTACCAGTTACATCCTCAAAATATTCCAGTAGATTAGTCAAGCATGATTTACCTTTTGTAAATCCATGTTAACTTTGTCCGATCCTGTCACTGTTTTCCAATTGCTCTGCTATTACATCTTTTATAATGGACTCTAGCATTTTCCCCACTACCGATGCCAGGCTTACCGGTCTATAATTCCCTGTTTTTTCTCTACCACCTTTTTTTGAATAGTGGGGTAACATTAGCTACCCTCCAATCAATGGGAACTGTTCCAGAGTCTCTAGAATTTTGGAAGATGACCAGCAATGCATCTACTATTTCTAGGGCCACTTCCTTAAGTACCCTAGGATGTAGATTATCAGGCCCTGGGGATTTATCGGCCTTCAATCCCGTCAATTTCCCTAACACCATTTCCCTACAAATACTGATTTCTTTCAGTTCCTCCCTCTCATTAGACCCTATGTTCCCCGACATCTCTGGGAGTTTATTTGTCTCCTCCTTTGTGAAGACAGAACCAAAGTATGTATTTAATTGGTTGCCATATTTTTGTTCCCCATTATAAATTCCCCTGATTCTGACTGCAAGGGACCTACGCTTGACTTTACCAATCTTTTTCTCTTCACATATCTATAGAAGCTTTTACAGTCAGTTTTATGTTCCCTGCCAGCTTACTCTCATACTCTATTTTCCCCCTCTTACTTAATCCTTTTGTCCTCCTTTGCTGTATCATAAACTGCTCCCAATCCTCAGGTTTGCTGCCTTTTCTGGCCAATTTATATGTCCTCTCCTTGGATCTTATGCTATCCCTAATTTCCCTTGTTAGCCAATGTTGAGTCATCTTTTTTGTTTTATTTTTATGCCAAACAGGGATGAACAAATTCTGTAGTTCATCCATGCGATCTTCAAATGTTTGCCATTGCCTATTCACCGTCAACCCTTTAAGTAACATTCTCCAATCCATCCTAGCCAACCCATGCCTCATACCATCGTAGTTTCTTTTATTTAAATTCAGTACCCAAGTCTCTGAATCAACTACTTCACTCTCCATCTTAATGAAGAATTCCATCATATTATGATCGCTCCTCCCCAAGGGGCCTCGCACAACAAGATTACTAATTAATCCTTTCTCATTACATAATACCCAGTCTAAGATGGCCTGATCTCCAGTTGGTTCCTCGACATATTTGTCCAGGAAACCATCCCGTATACACTTTAGGAATTCCTCTTCCACAGTATTGTTACTAATTTGGTTAGACCAATCTATATGTAGATTAAAGTCACCCATGATAACTGCGGTGCCCTTATTGCACGCATCTCTAATTTCCCATTTAATGCCATCACCAACCTCAGCATCACTGTTTGGGGGTCTGTATACAACTCCCACTAACGTTTTCTGCCCTTTGGTATTTCTCAACTGTACCTATACAGATTCCACTTCATCAGAGCTAATATCCTTCCTTACTATTGTGTTAATCTCCTCTTTAACCAGCAATGCTACCCCACCGCCTTTTCCTTTTTGCCTGTCCTTCCTGAATATTGAATACCCCTGGATGTTGAATTCCCAGCCTTGGTCACCCTGGAGCCATGTCTCCGTAATCCCAATTATATCATATCCGTTTACATCTATTTGCGCAGCTAATTCATCCACCTTATTACGAATGCTCCTCACATTAAGACACAAAGCCTTCAGGCTTGTTTTTTTAACACTCTTAGACCTTTTAGAATTATTGTTTACTGCGGCCATGTTTGATTTACACCATTGATTTCTCTGACTTCCACTTTGGCTTTTCTCCTTCCTGTCTTTTATCCTTGCTTCCCTTTCCTCTGTCTCCCTGCACAGGTTCCCAACCCCCTGCCATTGTAGTTTAAACCCCCCCAACAGCACTAGCAAACACTCCCCCTAGGACATCGGTCCCGGTCCTGCCCAGGTGCAAACCGTCCAGTTTGTACTGGTCCCACCTCCCCCAGAAACGGTTCTAATGCCCCAGGAATTTGAATCCCTCCCCCTTGCACCATTCTTCTAGCCACATATTCAGCTGAAATATCCTTCTATTTCTACTCTGACTAGCACGTGGCACTGGTAGCAATCCTGAGATTACTACCTTTTGAAGTCCTATTTTTTAATTTACCTCCTAACTTCCTATATTCAGCTTTTAGGACCTCATCCCATTTTTTACCTATATCGTTGGTACCTATATGCACCATGACAACTGGCTGTTCACCCTCCCCCTCCAGAATGCCCTGCATCCGCTCCGAGACATCCTTGACCCTTGCACCAGGGAGGAAACATACCATCCTGGAGTCTCGTTTGCGGCCGCAGAAACACCTATCTATTCACCTTACAATAGAATCCCTATCACTATAGCTCTCCCGCTCTTTTTCCTCCCGGCCCATGCAGCAGAACCACCCATGGTGCCAGGAAGTTGGCTGCTGCTGCCTTCCCCCGATAAGCCATCCTCCCCAACAATATCCAAAGCGGTATATCTGTTTGAGAGGGGGATGGCCACATGGGACCCCTGCACTACCTGCCTGCACCTACTACTCTGCCTGGTGGTCACCCATTCCCTTCCTGCCTGTGCAGCTTTTACCTGCGGTGTGACTGTCATAAATCGCAACTTCTACAAGAAGCAACTCGGGAAGTACTACTGAATGGCCAGCTGAGGGCGCCGTCAGAGGAGTATAAATACTCGGGCGTGGGCCCACCTTGGCCAGAGACAATCTGGAAACAGGAAGTTAGTGACTACTAACTAGACCTCCATGTTTTGTTACAAGTCGATTAAAGCCTTGCTTTATGTACAACCAAGTGCGTCGTGAGTCTTTATTACGTCAGTGACCAACTGATTAAAAGTGATATCCACGACTCCTCAACATCGCGAATGCTCCAGAATGTATCCATTCGCAGCTCCAGCGCCACAATGCGGTCTGCCAGTAGCTGCAGCTGGATACACTTCCCGTACACATGGTCGTCAGGGACACAGGAAGTGTCCCTGATTTCCCACATAGTGCAGGAGGAGCATGTCACGGGGCCGAGCTTTGCTGCCATGACTTACCCTTTAATTAATTTAAATTAAATCAATACCACCAATTATACGACAATTAAATGATATACTCAAGGGTCGTTGTTTCCTAGCACTCCCCGCTACACAACAGAGACCTTAGAAACAATAACCACAAAATTAAGACCTTCTAAACTTTATAAACTATGAACCTTAACTATCAAACTATAGAGTAGTATAAGTACTCACCCAATCAGCTACTTCCTCCTGCCCACGTCACGTTTTGAATCATGACATGGCTCTGGAACGCTGCCGCCGGTCTGCGAGATTGGTAAGCCTCTGTAAAAAAGCCCGCAAAAGTGAGTTTAAATACTCACTGAACCTCCGCTCTCACCGCTCCCGACACTGGCCGGTGAAAAAAAGCCCGCAAAAGTGAGTTTAAATACTCAATGAACCTCCGCTCTCACCGCTCCTGACACTGGCCTGTAAAAAAAAAGCCTGTGCTCCGAGTGCATTTCCCTGTGGTAGTCGTGCTCTGGGTGTGTTTCCCTGTGGTACTCGTGCTTTGAGTGTGTTTCCCTGTGGTACTCGTGCTCCTGAGTGTGTTTCTCTGTGGTACTCGTGCTCCTGAGTGTGTTTTCCTGGGGTACTCATGCTCCGAGTGTGTTTTATGAAAGGGAAAGCCAAATATGCTGATGATACGCAGATAGGTGGGTTAGCAAGTTGTGAGGAGGACACAAAGAATCTGCAAAGGGATGTAGAGAGGTTAAGTGAGCGAGCAAAAATTTGGCAGATGGAGTATAATGTGGGAAAATGTGAGGTTATCCACTTTGGAAGGAAGAATGAAGAAGCAAATTATTATTTAACTGGAGTGAGACTACAGAATGCTGCAGTACAAAGGGATCTGGGGGTCCGAGTGCATGAAACACAAAATGTTAGTATGCAGGTACAGCAAGTAATTAGGAAGGCAAATGGAATGTTGGCCTTTATTGCAAGGGGTATGGAGTATAAAAGTAGGGAAATTTTGATGCAACTGTTCAGGGCGCTGGTGAGACCACACCTGGAGTACTGCGTACAGTTTTGGTCTCCATATTTAAGGAAGGATATACTTGCACTGGAGGCAGTTCAGAGAAGGTTCACGAGGTTGATTCCTGGGATGAAGGGGTTCACGTATGACGAAAGGTTGGGCAGATTGTGCCTATACTCATTGGAGTTTAGAAGAATGAGAGGTGATCTTATTGAAACTTATTGGTACTTGTGCCCTGAGTGTGTTTCCGTAAGTTACTCGTGCTCCAAGTTTGTTTCTCTGTGGTACTCGTGCTCTTGAGTGTGTTTCTCTGTGGTACTCGTGGTCTGAGTGTGTTTCCCTGTGATACTCGTGCTCCGAGTGTGATTCCCTGTGATACTCATGCTCTGAGTGTGTTTCCTTGTGGTACTCGTGCTCTGAGTGTGTTAACTTGTTGTACTCTAGCTCTGTGTTTCCCTTTGATACTCGTGCTCTGAGTGTGTTTCTCTGGGGTACTCGTGCTCTGAGTGTGTTTCCCTGTGATACTCGTGCTCCGAGTGTGATTCCCTGTGATACTCATGCTCTGAGTGTGTTTCCTTGTGGTACTCGTGCTCTGAGTGTGTTTCTCTGGGGTACTCGGGCTCCGAGTGTGTTTCCCTGTGGTACTCGTGCTCCCCATGTGTTTCCCTGTGATTCTCGTGCTCTGAGTGTGTTTCTCTGTGGTACTCGTGCTCTGAGTGTGTTTCTCTGTGATACTCATGCTCTGACTGTGTTTCCTTGTGGTACTCGTGCTCTGAGTGTGTTAACTTGTTGTACTCTAGCTCTGTGTTTCCCTTTGATACTCGTGCTCTGAGTGTGTTTCTCTGGGGTACTCGTGCTCTGAATCTGTTTCTCCGTGATACGCGTGCTCTGAGTATGTTTCCCTGTGGTACTCGTGCACTCAGTGTGTTTCTCTGCAATAATCATGCACCAACTGTGTTTCCCTGTGGTACTCGTGCTCGGAGTGTGTTTCCCTGTGGTACTCGTGCTCTGAGTGTGTTTTCTTGTTGTACTCGTGCTCTGAGTGTGTTCCTCCATGATACTCGTGCTCCGAGTGTGTTTCCCTGTGGTACTTGTGCACTCAGTGTGTTTCTCTGTGATGCCCGTGCTCTGAGTGTGTTTCCCTGTGGTTCTCCTGCTCTGTGTTTGTTGCTCCGTGACACTTGTGCTCTGAGTGTTTTTCTCTGGTGAACTCGTGCACCGAGTGTGTTTCCCTCTGATCCTCATGCTCGGAGGGTGTTTCTCTGTAGTACTCGTGCACCGAGTGTGTGTTTCCCTGTGGTACTCGTGCTCTGAGCATGTTTCTCTTTGATAATCGTGCTCTGAGCGTGTTTCCCTGTGGTACTCGTGCTCTGTGTTTGTTTCTCTGTGACACTTGTGCTCTGAGTGTGTTTCTCTGGTGTACTCGTGCACCGAGTGTGTTTCCCTCTGATCCTCGTGCTCGGAGGGTGTTTCTCTGTAGTACTCGTGCTCCAAGTGTGTTTCTCTGTGATGCTCATGCTCTGAGTGTGTTTCCCTGTGGTACTCGTGCTCTGAGTGTGTTTTCTTGTTGTAGTCGTGCTCCGAGTGTGTTTCTCCGTGATACTCGTGCTCTGAGTGTGTTTCCCTGTGGTACTCGTGCTCTGAGTTTGTTTTTCTGTGGTTCTCGTGCTCCGAGTGTGTTTCCCTGTGGTACTCGTGGTCTGAGTCTGTTTTTCTGTGGTTCTCGTGCTCCGAGTGTGTTTCTCTGGGGTACTCGTGCTCTGAGTGTGTTTCTCTGTGGTACTCGTGCTCTAAATATGTTTCCCTGTGGTACTCGTGCTCTGAGCATTGTTGTTTGTGATACTCATGCTCTGAGTGTGCTTCCCTGTGGTACTCGTGCACTCAGTGTGTTTCTGTGTGATAATCATGCTCTGAGCGTGTTTCCCTGTGGTACTCGTGCTCCGAGTGTGTTTCTCTGTGATTCTCGTGCTCTGAGTGTGTTTCCTTGTGGTACTCATGCTCTGAGTGTGTTAACTTGTTGTACTCAAGCTCTGCGTGTGTTTCCCTTTGATACTCGTGCTCTGAGCGTGTTTCCCTGTGGTACTCGTGCTCCGAGTGTGTTTCTCTGTGATCCTCGTGCTCTGAGTGTGTTTCCCTGTGGTACTCGTGCTCTGAGTGTGTTTCCTTCTTGTACTCGTGCTCCGAGTGTGTTTCTCCATGATACTTGTGCTCTGAGTGTGTTTCCCTGTGCTACTCGTGCTCCGAGTGTGTTTCTGTGTGATAATTGTGCTCTGAGCGTGTTTCCCTGTGGTACTCGTGCTCTGAATGTGTTTCCCTTTGATACTCGTGCTCTGACTGTGTTTCTCTGGCGTACTCATGACCTGAGTGTGTTTCCCTGTGGTACTCCTGCTCTGTGTTTGTTTCTCTGTGACACTTGTGCTCTGACTGTGTTTCTCTGGTGTACTCGTGCACCGAGTGTGTTTCCCTCTGATCCTCATGCTCGGAGGGTGTTTCTCTGTAGTACTCATGCTCCGAGTGTGTTTCGCTGTGTTACTCGTGCTCTGACTGTGTTTCTCTGGCGTACTCGTGCCCTGAGTGTGTTTCCCTGTGGTGCTCCTGCTCTGTGTTTGTTTTCTTGTTGTACTCGTGCTCCGAGTGTGTTTCTCCATGATACTCGTGCTCCGAGTGTGTTTCTCTGTGGTACTCGTGCTCTGAGTTTGTTTCTCCGTGATACTCATGCTCTGAGTGTGTTTCCCTGTGGTTCTCGTGCTCCGAGTGTGTTTCCCTGTGATGCTCGTGCTCGGAGGGTGTTTCTCTGTAGTACTCGTGCACCGAGTGTGTTTCCCTGTGGTACTTGTGCTCTGAGTGTGTTTCTCTGTAGTACTCGTGCTCTGAGTGTGTTTCCCTGTGTTATACGTGCTCTGACTGTGTTTCCTTGTGGCACTCGTGCTCTGACTGTGTTTCCTTGTGGCACTCGTGCTCTGAGTGTGTTTCCCTGTGGTATTCGTGCTCCTAGTGTGTTTGCCTGTGGTACTCGTGCTCTGAGTGTGTTTCCCTGTGGTACTCGTGCTCCGAGTGTGTTTCCTGTGGTTCTCGTGCTCCGAGTGTGTTTCTCTGGTGTACTCGTGCACCGAGTGTGTTTCCCTCTGATCCTCGTGCTCGGAGGGTGTTTCTCTGTAGTACTCGTGCACCGAATGTGTTTCCCTGTGGTACTCGTGCTCCGAGTGTGTTTCCCTGTGGTAATCGTGCTCCGAGTGTGTTTCCTGTGGTACTCTTGCTCTGAGTGTGTTTCCTTGTGGTACTCGTGCTCTGAGTGTGTTTCCTGTGTTACTCCTCCTCTGAGTGTGTTTCTCTGTGGTACTCGTCCTCTGAGTGAGTTTCTCTGTGGTACTCGTCCTCTGAGTGTGTTTCTCTGTGATATTCGTGCTCTGAGTGTGTTTCAATGTTGCATCGTGCTCCGAGTGTGTTTCCTTGTGGTACTCGTGCTCTGAGTGTGTTTCCCTATGGTACTCGTGCTCTGAGTGTATTTCCCTGTGATACTTGTGCTCTGAGTGTGTTTCTCTCGGGTACTCATGCTCTGAGCATGTTTCCTTGTGGTACTCGTGCCCTGACTGTGTTTCCCTGTGATAGAAACATAGAAACATAGAAGATCGGAGCAGGAGTAGGCCATTCGGCCCCTCGAGCCTGCTCCGCCATGCAATGAGAATATGGCTCATCATCCAAATTCAGTACCCTGTGATGTAATAAAACTCACTACGCACTTGGTTTGAGTATAAAGCAAGGCTTTAATCAACTTGTTTCAGTGCATGGAGGTCTAGTTGTACTTCACTAGTTCCTTGTCTTACAAAATGTCCCTGGCAAGCTGGGGCCGACGCCCGAGTATTTATACTCCTTGGACGGCGCCACCAGCTGGCCATCCAGCGTTATTTCACAAGTAGTTTCTTGATGAATGATTAGATTTATAACACCCTGTCCTCGCTTTCTCCCCATATCCCTTGATCCCTTTAGCCTTAAGAAATACATCTAACTCCTTCTTGAATATATTAAATGAATTGGCCTCAACTGCCTTCTGCGGTAGAGAATTCCACAGGTTCACCACTCTCTGGGTGAAGAAATTCCTCCTCATCTCTGTCCTAAATGGCTTACCCCTTATCCTTAGACTGTGACCCCTGGTTCTGGACTCCCGGCCTTCGGGAACATCCTTCCTGCATCTAGTCTGTCCAGTCCTGTTAGAATTTTATAAGTTTCAATGAGACCCCCTCTCATTCTTTTAAACTCCAGCGAGTATAAGCCCTATCGACCCAATCTCTCCTCATGCGTCATTCCTGCCATCCCAGGTATCAGTCTGGTGAATCTTCGCTGCACTCCCTCCATGGCAAGAACATCCTTCCTCAGATAAGGCGACCAAAACTGCACACAATACTCAAGGTGTGGTCTCACCAAGGCCCTGTACAACTGCAGCAAGACATCCTTGTTCCTGTACTCATCCTCTCGCTACGAAGGCCAACACACCATTTGCCTTCTTAACCGCCTGCTGCACCTGCATGCTTACCTTCAGCGACTGGTGCACAAGGACACCCAGGTTTCATTGCACTTCCCCCTTCTCCCAATCTATTGCCGTTCAGATAATAATCTGCCTTCCTGTTTTTGCCACCAAAGTGGATAACCTCACATTTACCCACATTATACTGCATCTGCTATACATCTGCCCAATCACCCAACCTGTCCAAATCATACTGGAGTTTCTCTGCATCCTCCTCACAGCACACACGCCCACGCAGCTTTGTGTCGTCTGCAAACTTGGAGATATTACATCTAGTTCCCTCGTCTAGCTCATTTATATATATTGTGAATAGCTGGGGTCCCAGCACCGATCCCTGCGGTACCCCACTAGTCACTGTCTGCCACTCGGAACAAGACCCGTTTATTCCAACACTTTCCTTCCTGTCTGCCAGCCAGTTCTCTATCCAAGTCAGTACCTTGCCCCCAATCCCATGTGCCTTAACTTTACACACTAATCTCTTATGCGGGACCTTATCGAAAGCCTTCTGAAAGTCCAAATACACCACATCCACTGGTTCTCCCTTATCTATTCTACCAGTTACACCCTCAGAAAATTCCAGAAGATTAGTCAAGGACGATTTACCTTTTGTAAATCCATGTTGACTTTGTCCAATCCTGTCACTGTTTTCCAAGTGCTCTGCTATTACATCTTTTAGAATGGACTCTAGCATTTTCCCCACTACCAATGTCAGGCTTACCGGTCTGTAATTCCCTGTTTTCTCTCTACCACCTTTTTTGAATAGTGGGGTAACATTAGCTACCCTCCAATCCATGGGAACTGTTCCAGAGTCTGTAGAATTTTGGAAGATGACCAGCAATGCATCTACTATCTCTAGGGACACTTCCTTAAGTACCCTAGAATGCAGATTATCAGGCCCTGGGGATTTATCGGCCTTCAATCCCGTCAATTTCCCTAACACCATTTCCCTACAAATACTGATTTCATTCAGTTCCTCCCTCTCATTAGACCATATGTTCCCCGACATCTCTGGGAGGTTATTTGTGTCCTCCTTTGTGAAGACAGAACCAAAGTATGTATTTAATTGGTCAGCCAGTTTTTTGTTCCCCATTATAAATTCCCCTGATTCTGACTGCAAGGGACTTACGCTTGACTTCACCAATCTTTATCTTTTCACATATCTATAGAAGCTTTTACAGTCAGTTTTTATGTTCCCTGCAAGCTTACTCTCATACTCTATTTTCCCTTAATTAATCCCTTTATCCTCATTTGCTGAATCCTCAACTGCTGCCAATCCTCAGGTTTGCTGCTTTTTCTGGCCAATTTATATGTCCTCTCCTTGGATCTTATGCTATCCCTAATTTTCCTTGTTAGCCACAGTTGAGTCACCCTTTTTGTTTTATTTTTATGCCAAACAGGGATGAACTAATTCTGTGGTTCATCCATGCGATCTTTAAATGTTTGCCATTGCCTATCCACCGTCAACCCTTTAAGTAACATTCCCCAATCCATCCTAGTCAACTCACTTCTCATACCATCGTAGTTTACTTTATTTAAATTCAGGACCCTAGTCTCTGAGTCAAATACTTCACTCTCCATCTTAATGAAGAATTCTATCATATTATGATCGCTGCTCCCCAAGGGGCCTCGCAGAACAAGATTGCTAATTAATCCTTTCTCATTACATAATACCCAGTCTAAGATGGCCTGATCTCTAGTTGGTTCTTCAACATATTGGTCCAGGAAACCATCCTGTATACACTCCAGAAATTCCTCCTCCACAGTATTGTTACTAATTTGGTTAGACCAATCTATATGTAGATTAAAGTCACCCATGATAACTGCTGTGCCCTTATTGCATGCATCTCTAACTTCCCATTTAATGCCATCCCCAACCTCGGCATTACTGTTTGGGGGTCCGTATACAACTCCAACTAACGTTTTCTGCCCCTTGGTATTTCTCAGCTCTACCCATTCAGATTCCACATCATCAGAGCTAATAATCCTTCCTTACTATTTTGTTAATCTCTTCTTTAACCAGCAATACTACCCCACCTCCTTTTCCTTTTCGCCTGTCTTTCCTGAATATTGAATACCCCTGGATGTTGTGTTCCCAGCCTTGGTCACCCTGCAGCCATGTTTCCGTAATCTCAATCATATCATATCCATTTACATCTATTTGCCCAGCTAATTCATCCACCAAATTACGAATGCTCCTCGCATTAAGACACAAAGCCTTCAGGCTTGTTTTTTTAACACTCTTAGACCTTTTAGAACTATTATTTACTGTGGCCATGTTTGATTTAAACCCTTGACTGCTCTGCCTGCCACTTTTGCTTTTCTCCTTCCTGTCTTTTGCTTCTATCCTTGTTTCCCATTCCTCTGTTTCCTGCACAGGTTCCCAACCCCCTGCCATTTAAGTTTAAACCTAGGACATCGGTCCCGGTCCTGCCCAGGTGCAAACCGTCCAGTTTGTACTGGTCCCCCAGAACCGGTTCCAATGTCCCAGGAATTTGAATCCCTCCCTCTTGCACCATTCCTCTAGCCACATATTCATTTGAAATATCCTTCTATTTCTACTCTGACTAGCACGCGGCACTGGTAGCAATCCTGAGATTACTACCTTTGAGGTCCTATTTTTTAATTTACCTCCTAACTCCCTATATTCAGCTTTTAGGGCCTCATCCCATTTTTTACCTATATCGTTGGTACCTATATGCACCACGACAACTGGCTGTTCAGCCTCCCCCTCCAGAATGCCCTGCAGCCACTCTGAGACATCCTTGACCCTTGCACCAGGGAGGCAACATACCATCCTGGAGTCTCGTTTGCGGCCGAAGAAATGCCTATCTATTCCCCTTACAATAGAATCCCCTATCACTATAACTTTCCCGCTCTTTTTCCTCCTGTCTTGTGCAGCAGAACCACCCATGGTGCCAGGAAGTTGGCTGCTGTTGTCTTCCCCCGACAAGCCATCCCCCACAACAATATCCAAAGCGGTATATCTGTTTGAGAGGGGGATGGTCACAGGGGACCCCTGCACTACCTGCCTGCGCCTACTATTCTGCCTGGCGGTCACCCATTCTCTTCCTGCCTGTGCAGCCTTTACCTGCGGTGTGACCAACTCCCTAAACATGCTTTCCACGACGTCCTCAGCATCGCAAATGCTCCAGTATATATCCATTCACAGCTCCAGCACTGCAATTCGGTCTGCCAGTGGCTGCAGCTGGATGCTCGTGCTCTGAGTGTCTTTTCCTGTGATACTCATGCTCTGAGTGTGTTTCTCTGGGGTACTCATGCTCTGAGTGTGTTTCTCTGGGTTACTCGTGCTCCGAATGTGTTTCCCTGTGATAATCGTGCTCTGGTTCTGTTCCCCTGTAGTACTCGTGCTCTGAGTGTGTTTCTCTGTGGTACTCGTGCCCTGAGTGTGTTTCTCTGTGGCACTCGTGCTCTGAGTATGTCTCCTTGCTGTCCTCATGCTCCGAGTGTGTTTCCTTCTGGTACTCGAGCTCCGAGTGTGTCTCCTTCTGGTACTCGTGCTCCTAGTGTGTTTCCCTGTGCTACTCGTGCTCTGTGCATATTTTCCTCTGGTACTTGAGTTCCGAGTGTGTCTCCTTGTGGTACTAGTGCTCAGAGTGTGTTTCCCTCTGATAATCGTGCTCTGATTATGTATCGCTGTGGTACACGTGCTCCGAGTGTGTTTCCCTGTGGTACTCGTGCTCCGAGTGTGTTTCCCTGTTGTATTCGTGCTTTGAGTGTGTTTCCCTGTTGTACGCGCACTCTGAGTGTGTTTATCTGTGGTACACATGCTCTGACTGAGTTTCCCTGTGGTACTCATGCTCTGAGTGTGTTTCCCTGTGTTACCCGTGCTCTGAGTGTGTTTCCCTCTGGCACTTGAGCTCTGAGTGTGTCTCCTTGTGGTGCTCGTGCTTTGAGTGTGTTTCCCTGTGGTTTAAATCAAACATGGCCACAGTAAATAATAATTCTAATAGGTCTAAGAGCGTTAAAAAAACAAGCCTGAAGGCTTTGTGTCTTAATGCGAGGAGCATTCTAATAAGGTGGATGAATTAGCTGCACAAATAGAGGTAAACGAATATGATTTGATTGGGATTACGGAAACATGGCTCCAGGGTGGCCAAGGCTGGGAACTCAACATCCAAGTGTATTCAATATTCAGGAAACATAGGCAAAAAGGAAAAGGAGATGGGGTAGCATTGCTGGTTAAAGAGGAGATTAGCACAATAGTAAGGAAGGACATTAGCTCTGATGATGTGGAATCTGTATGGGTAGAACTGAGAAATACCAAGGGGCAGAAAACGTTAGTGGGAGTGGTATATAGACCTCCAAAGAGTAATGCGGAGGTTGGGGATGGCATTAAAAGGGAAATTAGAGAAGCGTGCAATAAAGACACAGCAGTCATCATGGGTGACTTTAATCTACGTATAGATTGGGCTAACCAAATTAGTAACAATACTGTGGAGGAGGAATTCCTGGAGTGTTTACGGGATGGTTTCCTGGACCAATATGTCGAGGAACCAACCAGAGATCAGGCCATCTTAGACTGGGTATTATGTAACAAGAAAGGATTAATTAGCAATCTTGTTGTACGAGGCCCCTTGGGTCGGAGTGATCATAATATGATCGAATTCTTCATTAAGATGGAGAATGAAGATGTTGACTCAGAGACTAGGGTCCTGAATTTAAATAAAGGAAACTACGATGGTCTGAGGCGCGAGTTGGGTAGGATTGATTGAGGAATGTCACTCAAAGGGTTGACGGTGGATAGGCAATGGTAAACATTCAAAGACCGCATGGATGAACTACAGAATTTGTTCATCCCAGTTTGGCATGTAAATAAAACAAAAAAGGTGACTCAACCGTGCCTAACCAGGGAAATTAGGGATAGCATAAGATCCAAGGAGAGGACATATAAATTGGCCAGAAAAAGCAGTAAACCTGAGGATTGGGAGCAGTTTAGGATTCAACAAAGGATCACAAAGGGATTAATTAAGAAGGGGAATATAGAATATGAGAGTAAGCTTTCAGGGAACATAAAAACTGACTGTAAAAGCTTTTATAGATATGTGAAGAGAAAAAGATTGGTGAAGTCAAGCGTAGGTCCCTTGCAATCAGAATCAGGGGAATTTATAATGGGGAACAAGGAAATGGCAGACCAATTAAATACATATTTTGGTTCTGCCTTCACAAAGGAGGACACAAATAACCTCCCAGAGATGTTGGGGAACATAGGGTCTGATGAAAGGGAGGAACTGAAAGAAATCAGTATTTGTAGGGAAATGGTGTTAGGGAAATTGATGGGATTGAAGGCCGATAAATCCCCAGGGCCTGATAATCTACATCCTAGGGTACTTAAGGAAGTGGCCCTAGAAATAGTAGATGCATTGCTGATCATCTTCCAACATTCGATGGAATCTGGAACAGAACCCATGGATTGGAGGGTTGCTAATGTTACCCCACTATTCAAAAAAGGTGGTAGAGAGAAAATGGGGAATTACAGACCGGTAAGCCTGACATCAGTAGTGGGGAAAATGCTAGAGTCCATTATAAAAGATGTAATAGCAGAGCACTTGGAAAACAGTGACAGGATCGGACAAAGTCAACATGGATTTAAAAAAGGTAAATCATGCTTCACTAATCTACTGGAATTTTTAGAGGATGTAACTGGTAAAATAGATAAGGGAGAACCAGTGGATGTGGTGTATTTGGACTTTCAGAAGGCTTTCAATAAGGTCCCGCATAAGAGATTAGCGTGTAAAGTTAAGGCACATGGGATTGGGGGCAAGGTATTGACTTGGATAGAGAACTGGTTGGCAGACAGAAAGCAAAGATTTGGAATAAACGGGTCTTTTTCCGAGTGGCAGGCAGTGACTAGTGGGGTACTGCAGGGATCGGTCCTTGGACCCCAGCTATTCACAATATATATTAATGATTTAGATAAGGGAACTAGATGTAATATCTCCAAATTTGCAGACGACACAAAGCTGGGTGGGCGTGTGTGCAGTGAGGAGGATGCCGAGAAACTCCAGGATGATTTGGACAGGTTGGGTGATTGGGCAGAAGCATGGCAGATGCAATATAACGTGGATAAATGTGAGGTTATCCACTTTGGTGGCAAAAACAGGAAGGCAGATTATTATCGGAATGGCAATAGATTGGGAGAAGGGGAAGTGCAACGAGACCTGGGCGTCCTTGTGCACCAGTCGCTGAAGGTAAGCGTGCAGGTGGAGCAGGCGGTTAAGAAGGCAAATGGTATGTTGGCCTTCGTAGCGAGATGGTTTGAGTACAGGAACAAGGATGTCTTGCTCCAGTTGTACAGGGCCTTGGTGAGACCACATCTTGAGTATTGTGTGCAGTTTTGGTCGCCTTATCTGAGGAAGGATGTTCTTGCCATGGAAGGAGTTCAGCGAAGATTCACCAGGCTGATACCTGGGATGGCAGGAATGACGTATGAGGAGAGATTGGGTTGATTGGGCTTGTACTTGCTGGAGTTTAGAAGAATGAGAGGGCATCTCATTGAAACTTCTAAGACTCTGACAGGACTAGACAGACTAGATGCAGGAAGGATGTTCCCGATGGTCAGGGAGTCCAGAACCAGGGGTCACAGTCTAAGGATAAGGGGTAGGCCATTTAGGACAGAAATTAGGAGGAATTTCTTCACCCAGAGAGTGGTGAACCTGTGGAATTCTCTACCACAGAAGGCAGTAGAGGCCAATTCATTAAATATATTCAAGAAGGAGTTGGATATATTTCTTAAGGCTAAAGGGATCAAGGGGTATGGGGAGAAAGCAGGAACGGGGTACTGAATTTGGATGATCAGCCATGATCGCGTTGAATGGCGGAGCAGGCTCGAGGGGCCGAATGGCCGACTCCTGCTCCTACTATGTTTCTATGTACTCGTGCTCTGTGAGTTTCTCTGTGATAATCATGCTCTGATTGTGTTTCCCTGTGGTACTCGTGCTCGAGTGTGTTTCCCTGTGCTACTCGTGCTCTGAGTGTGTTTCCCTGTGGTACTCGTGCTCGAGTGTGTTTCCCTGTGCTACTCGTGTTCGAGTGTGTTTCCCTGTGCTACTCGTGCTCTGAGTGTGTTTTGCTGTGGTACTTGTGCTCCGAGTGTGTTTCTCTGTCATACACGTGCTCCGAGTGTGTTTTTCTGTGATACACGTGCTCCGAGTGTGTTTCCCAGTGATGCTCGTGCTCCGAGTGTGTTTTCCTGTGTTACTCGTGCTCCGACTGTGTTTCCTTGTGGTACTCGTGCTCCGACTGTGTTTCCTTGTGGTACTCGTGCTCTGAATGACTTTCCCTGTAGTACTCATGCTCCGAGTGTGTTTTCCTGTGTTACTCGTGCTCCGACTGTGTCTCCTTGTGGTACTCGTGCTCCGAGTGTGTTTCCTTGTGGTACTCGTGCTCGAGTCTGTTTCTCTGGGGTACGCGTGCACTGAATGTGTTTCCTTCAGGTACTTGTGCTCTGAGTGTGTTTCCCTGTGATACTCCTGTTCTGAGTGTGTTTCCCTGTGGTACTCGTGCTCTGAATGACTTTCCCTGTGGTACTCATGCTCCGAGTGTGTTTTTCTGTGGTACTCGTGCTCTGAACATCGGTAGTGGGGAAAATGCTAGAGTCCATTATAAAAGATGTAATAGCAGGGCACTTGGAAAGCAGTGACAGGATCGGACAAAGTCAACATGGATTTACAAAAGGTAAATCATGCTTGACTAATCTACTGGAATTTTTTGAGGATGTAACTGGTAAAATAGATAAGGGAGAACCAGTGGATGTGGTGTATTTGGACTTTCAGAAGGCTTTCGATAAGGTCCCGCATAAGAGATTAGCGTGCAAAATTAAGGCACATGGGATTGGGGGCAAGGTATTGACTTAGATAGAGAAATGGTTGGCGGACAGAAAGCAAAGAGTTGGAATAAACGGGTCGTTTTCCGAGTGGCAGGCAGTGACTAGTGGGGTACCGCAAGGATCGATCCTAGGACCCCAGCTGTTCACGATATATATTAATGATCTGGACGAGGGAATTGGATGTAATATCTCCAAATTTGCAGACGACACAAAGCTGGATGGGAGGGTATGCTGTGAGGAGGATGTCGTGAAACTCCAGTACGATTTGGACAGGTTGGGTGATTGGGCAGAAACATGGCAAATGCACTATAATGTGGATAAATGTGAGGTTATCTACTTTGATGGCAAAAACAAGAAGGCAGATTATTATTTGAATGGCAATAGATTGGGAGAAGGGGAAGTGCAAAGAGACCTGGGTGTTCTTGTGCACCAGTCGCTGAAGGTAAGCATGCAGGTGCAGCAGGCGGTTAAGAAGGCAAATGGTATGTTGGCCTTCGTAGCAAGAGGGTTCGAGTACAGGAACAAGGATGTCTTGCTACAGTTGTACAGGGCCTTGGTGAGACCGCACCTTGAATATTGTGTGCAGTTTTGGTCGCCTTACCTGAGGAAGGACGTTCTTGCCATGGAAGGAGTGCAGCGAAGATTCACCAGGCTGATACCTGGGATGGCAGGAATGACGTATGAGGAGAGATTGTGTCGATTGGGCTTATACTCACTGGAGTTTAGAAGATTGAGAGGGGATCTCATCGAAACCTATAAAATTCTGTCAGGCCTGGACAGACTAGATGCAGGAAGGATGTTTCTGATGGCCGGGGAGTCCAGAACCAGGGGTCATAGTCTAAGGATAAGGGGTAAGCCATTTAGGACAGAAATGAGGAGGAATTTCTTCACCCAGAGAGTGGTGAACCTGTGGAATTCTCTGCCACAGAGGGCGGTGGAGGCAAGTTCATTAAATATATTCAAGAAAGAGTTGGATATATTTCTTAAGGCTAAAGGGATCAAGGGATATGGGGAGAAGGCAGGGACAGGATACTGAATTTGGATGATCAGCCATGATCTCATTGAATGGCAGAGCAGGCTCGAAGGGCCGAATGGCCTACTCCTGCTCCTATCTTCTATGTTTCTATGAATGTGTTTCCCTGTGATACTCGTGCCCTGAGTGTGTTTCCTTCTGGTACTTGTGCTCCGAGTTTGTTTCCCTGTGATACTCATGCTCCGAGGGTGTTTCCCTGTGATACTCATGCTCTGAGTGTGTTTCCCTGTTGCACTCGTGCTCTGAGTGTGTCTCCCTGTGATACTCGTGCTCTGAATGACTTTCCTGTGGTACTCATGCTCGAGTCTCTTTCTCTGGTGTACTCGTGCTCTGAGTGTGTTTCTCTGTGGTACTTGTGCTCTGAGTTTGTTTCCCTGTGATACTCGTGCTCCGAGTGTTTTCTCTGTGATACACGTGCTCCGAGTGTGTTTCTCTGTGATACACATGCTCCGAGTGTGTTTTTCAGTGGTACTCGTGCTCCGAGTGTGTTTCCCTGTGATACTCGTGCTTTGAGTCTGTTTCTCTGTGATATTCGTGCTCTGAGAGTGTTTCCCAGTGATGCTCGTGCTCCGAGTGTGTCTCCTTGTGGTACTCGTGCTCTGAGTGTGTTTCCTTGTGGTACTCGTGCTCCGAGTGTGTCTCCTTGTGGTACTCGTGCTCCGACTGTGTTTCCTTGTGGTACTCGTGCTCCGAGTGTGTCTCCTTGTGGTACTCGTGCTCTGAATGCGTTTCCCTGTGGTACTCGTGCTCTGAGTGTGTCTCCTTGTGGTACTCATGCTCGAGTGTGTTTTTCTGTGGTACTCGTGCTCGGAGTCTGTTTTTCTGTGGTACTCGTGCTCGGAGAGTGTTTCCCAGTGATGCTCGGGCCCCAAGTGTGTCTCCTTGTGGTACTCGTGCTCCGACTGTGTTTCCTTGTGGTACTCGTGCTCCGAGTGTGTTAATGTCTGGTACTCGTGCTCTGAGTTTGTTTCTCTGTGGTACTCATGCTCCAAGGGTTTTTCCTTGTGGTACTCATGCTCTGAGTTTGTCTCCCTGTGCTACTCGTGCTCCGAGTGTGTTTCCCTGTGATACTCGTGCTCTGAGTGTGTTTCTCTTTGGTACTTGTGCTCTGAGTGTGTTTCTCTTTGGTACTTGTGCTCTGAGTGTGTTTCTCTTTGGTACTTGTGCTCTGAGTTTGTTTCCCTGTGATACTCGTGCTCCGAGTGTGTTTCCCTGTGATGCTCGTGCCCTGAGTGTGTTTCCTTGTGGTACTCGTGCTCCGAGTGTGTTTCTCTGTGGTACTCGTGCTCTGACTGTGTTTCCCTGTAGTACTCGTGCTCTGAGTGTGTTTCCTTGTGGTACTCGTGCTCCGAGTGTATTTCCCTGTTGTTAGATCCGTGGTTCAGTGGATAAATAATCACACGGATGCTGTACATTAACAAATAACAGGTCTTTACTGGAGGAGGGTAATCTCTAGACTGGGGTACAGAGGCATGCGCACAGCTTATATACCGGTGTGGTCACTGCCGGTATTACAGTATACAGGAGCTGTAAAAAGTAGTTCTGACTTAAAGGCACATACACTACAATTCCTCCCTTTTTAGATTAATAATACCCCCTTAATATTCAAATAATAATTACATTTTTACATGTACATTCAATAACAAAAGTCCATTTATAGATTCAGTCTTTGGGGCGGCTTCCTGACCCTTTTGGGATAGCGCCTTTCCAGAGGTTCTTGTTCTTGGTGCAGAGGCGATTCTGACCCTTTTTCATCGGGTAGTTCATCGGGTTCCACTGCTACTGGGTCTGAAGTAGATGCTACCGGTATGTCGGGTTCATCCCTAGGTACTCGAGACATGGGGTTGACACATTCCTGTGATGCTAAGATCTGATTGACGTGGCGTCTCACAATGTTCTCCCCGACATCCACTGTGTACATTAATGGCCCCTGCCTTGTACATATCGTCTGGGTTGCCACTTCTCTGTTCGATAGTCCCAGGCCAAGACTGGTTGCCCTACATTAAAGCTCCTTGTCGGCTTCTCGTTGATGTGCTGGAATTGTTTGTCCTCAACATTTCTTCGCACATTTGGTCTGAGCAAGTCCAGACGAGATCTCAACCTTCGGTTAAAGAACATCATGGCCAGGGTCTGGTTGGTAACTGCATGTGTCGTGTTTCGGTAGGCTAATAAGAAATTGTCCAGCTTATGCTGTAGTGGAATTTCCTCATCGCACATGGCCTTTATCGCCTTCTTAAAGGTTTGTACGAACCTCTCAGCCAATCCATTGGTGGCTGGATGATACGGGGCGGATGTGTAATGCCTTACCCCATTCCTTTTCATGAATTTTTGGAACTCGTCAGACACAAACTGTGGTCCATTATCAGAGCAGATCTGCTCTGGCAAACCGTTTCTGGCAAATATGGTCCGTAGGACTGCAATCGTTTTCTCTGTAGTGATTGAAGACATCTTTATCACCTCAGGCCACTTTGAATGAGCATCCACTGCTATTAAGAACATTGAGTCCATGAATGGACCAGCGAAATCAATGTGCACCCGTTGCCATGGAGAGGAGGGCCACTCACATGTGTGTAGAGGGGCATGTGGTGGTGCATTTTGGACCTTCTGGCATCCTAAGCAGCTCTTAGTTAGGTCTTCGATTTGTTGATCGATTCCCGGCCACCACACATAAGCCCTAGCAAGGCTTTTCATTTTCACTCCCCCCAGATGACCTTCATGTAGCTCATTTAGCACTCTCTCCCTTAACTTGGGTGGAATCACCACTCTGGATCCACACATCACTGTCCCCTGGCATACTGACAGCTGTTCTCTTCTGGATGAGAATGCTGGCAACAGTGAGTCGCCATGTGTTGGCCATCCCCTCACCGTCAATTCATATACCCGTGACAGCGTCGGATCATTGCGGGTCTCCTTCTCTATATCCGCGTTTGTTACTGGCAATCGTTCAATTATCGACGAATAAAATATCTCGATAGGGTCCACTGCTGGTGCTTCCTCCACCGTAGGCAGTGGCAGGCGCGATAGCCCATCAGCGTTCCCATGCTGTTTCGTGCCTTTATATTCTATTTCATATTGATTCGCCCCTAGAAACAGGGACCATCTGTGTAGTCATTACTGGCACGCCCTTCTTAGGATTAAAGATGGAGACAAGTGGTTGGTGGTCAGTCAGCAAGGTGAACTTCTGCCCATGCAGATAGTGGTTGAATTTTTTTACTCCCCATACTAGGCTGAGGGCCTCCCTGTCAATCTGGGCGTAGTTGCGCTCGGCTGAGGTTAGTGACCGAGACGCAAAGGCTTCTGGCCTCTCCAACCCGTCTGGGAATTTGTGCGATAGCACCGCTCCAATGCCGTAGGGTGATGCATCACATGCCAAACGAATTGGTAGTGCTGGGTTGAAATGGGCCAACACCTCTTTTGATGTGATCAAGTTTTTACACTTCTGGAAAGCTCGTCTACGTTCGTCATCCCACTTCCAAGGTACCCCTGTTTGCAGCAGGGTGTTCAGCGGGTGTAATACCGTGGACAAATTTGGTAAGAACTTGTGGTAATAGTTTACCAGCCCGAGGAACGACCTCAGTTGTGACACATTTTCCGGGGCTGGAGCCTTGACTACTGCCTCAATCTTGTCAGGGGACTTATGTAACCCCTCTTCATCGATGATGTGGCCACAATACAAGATCTGCTTCTGGAAAAACTCGCACTTGTGGCGATTAGCTCGTAGCCCATATTCCTTTAATCTGGCGAGCACCTTCTCCAAGTTAGTGAGGTGATCACCATCATTTGGTGACCAAGATGTCGTCCAAATAACACTGGGTCCCTGGAATCCCTTGCAGGACCTGATCCATCGCCCTTTGCCAGATAGCCGGAGCCGAGGCTACTCCAAACACCAGCCGGTTGTATTGATAGAGACCTTTATGGGTGTTGATCGTAAGGTAATGTTTCGAAGCTTCTTCTACCTCCATTTGCAAGTACGCCTGGGCTAGATCAATTTTGGTGAAGCATTTACCACCAGATAGCGAGGCGAAAATATCCTCAATTCGTGGAAGTGGATATTGCACCGTGTGAAGGACTGGGTTCACTGTCACCTTAAAATCCCCACAGATGCGGACCTTCTTTGGTTCCCCAGGCGTATTACTCAACGACCTCTTCATTACAGAAACGATGGGTGTAGCCCACTCGCTCCAGTCCACTTTGGACAGTACTCCTGAACGTTCCAACCCTTCCAGCTCTGCTTCATCCGCTGGTCTGATCGCATAAGGCACTGGTCTGGCCTTCAGAAACTTTGGGCTTGCATTTTCCTCTATTTTAATTGTTGCTGTTATTCCTTTTAGTGTTCCTAGTCCCTCCTGGAACACTTCTTTTGCGTCAGTTAGCATTTTTGACAGTCGTCCAGGTGTGACGTCGTCATCCTTTTTGGCCTCAACCTTCAGTGCCTGTATGGAATGCCAATCTAATTGTATCTTTCGGATCCATCCATGTCCTAGCAGTGGTGGTCCTCCATTTGGCAATACATATATATCCATTTTAGGTATTTCCTGACCTTTATATGTCACTTTCACCCTTATTTTCCCTTTGGGGTAGACTTTTTGCCCCGTATATGTCTTCAAGACAATCTCTGTAGCTTTCAAGGGTATGTGCGAAAATAGCCGCTTGTAGTCTCTTTGATTTATGACTGTTAGAGCTGACCCTGTGTCCAATTCCATTTCCACTTGGACTCCGTCTATCTTGAGTGTAACCCAGATAGTCTGGTGATCCTCCATTTTGGTTACATTATGCAGTTTCAGACAACCCAGCTCCTTGCTTCCGGAGTCTGTCACTTTTCTGCTCGTGTGAACCACTGTCCATCACCTGGTGTACCTTTTTGTACTTCTCCTGTGGAGATTTCTTACTGTTGGTTTTCTTCCCAGACCTGCAGACTCTTGCTATATGTCTTGCTTTCCCACACTGTCTGCACACTTGGTCCTTGAACCAACAATCTTTCTGGTCATGTGTTGTTCTGCCGCAGCGATAGCACTTCCCTGTTCCATAGGTCATTTCGTTGGTGCCATATTCTTGCGGTCTCCGTTGTATCTCTGCAGCGCCCCTTGCGGCTGCTTCGTGTGATACTGCCGTACTGAAAGCTTTGTCCAGCGTAAGGTCCTTTTCTGATAGAAGCCGTTTCTGGGTTCCTTCACTTTGTAGCCCACACACAAACTTGTCCCTTAACGTGTCTGCTAGTCCCGCTCCAAACTGGCAGTATTTCAATAGCTTGCGCAGTTCCGTTAGGTACTCAGCATTGCTTTCGTCTTTGTGTTGGTTCCTTTTATGGAACTTAAATCGTTCTGCTATCAGCAGCGGTGTGGGGTTTAAGTGGTCCTGTAGGATTTCTACTATGCTTTCAAAATTCTTGTTTACCGGCTTCTCTGGGGTTATTAGATTTTGCAGTAACCCATAAGTTTTTGCACCCATGGAATTTAACAGAACCAGTGCTTTATTAGCATCTGGCACTTCATTCACCCTGCAGTACACCTCAATACGTTCCACATATGTCGCCCAATCTTCGACTTCATTGTCGAACGTAGAGATACTGCCACTCTTCGGCATCCTTGATTGTGCGTTAACTATCCCCAATGGCGCCTCCCGCGCTTCCCCTTCTTCTCCGCTGGCACAAAATGGCGTCTCCCGCGCTTTCCTTCCTTCCCGCGCTCGCCCGTCTTCTCCGCTGTGGCTTCGCAAAATGGCGTCTCCCGCGCTCTTCCTTCTTCTCCGCGGCTCAATGGTGCCTCCTGCGCTCTCCCTGCTTCTCCGCGGCTCAATGGCGTCTCCCGCGCTCTCCCTGCTTCTCCGCGGCTCAGTGGCGTCTCCCCTTGCTTCGCCCCGCGGACCCTGATCAGCCCGTGATCCCTGGCTGTGCTCTGCGCGTTCTTCTCTTGATATTTGTCGACGCCGCTCAGTCTAGAACCCGGCTGTTTCTTACCCTCTCTCTCTCCGGTTTGCAGTATTTTTCCACGACGCTGCTTGGTGATCAACCCCCGGCTGCGCCCTGCTCTCTTCACCCTCTTTCTTACCCCGTCGACGCTGCTCGGCTCTCTGCCGTCGGTCGGCTCCAGCCGCTGCTGCTCGGGAAGGGTCTGCTCTGGACCTGTCGTCGGTCTCTTACTGCTCGTTGTGGCTGGGGAACCAAGCCCGGCCCTCCACACCCTCCCCAGCGAAGTTGGATCTCTGCGTGACTGCTGGGCGGTTGCTCGCGGTCGACGCCCATGTTCCTGGACTCGACTATCTTTTTTTTTATGTTGCAGGTAGATTCGAATCGACACTCGTCGCCACTGTTAGATCCGTGTTTCAGTGGATAAATAATCACACGGATGCTGTACATTAACAAATAACAGGTCTTTACTGGAGGAGGGTAATCTCTAGACTGGGGTACAGAGGCATGCGCACAGCTTATATACCGGTGTGGTCACTGCCGGTACTACAGTATACAGGAGCTGTAAAAAGTAGTTCTGACTTAAAGGCACATACACTACACCTGTGATACCCGTGCTCTGAGTGTGTTTCCCTGTAGAACTCGTGCTCTGAGTTTGTTTCTCTTTGGCAGTCATGCCCCAAGTGTGTCTCCTTGTGGTACTCGTGCTCCGAGTGTGTTTCCTTGTGGTACTCATGCTCCGAGTGTGTCTCCTTGTGGTACTCATGCTCCGACTGTGTTTCCTTGTGGCACTCGTGCTCCGACTGTGTTTCCTTGT
Source organism: Somniosus microcephalus (assembly GCF_052327205.1). NCBI lineage: Eukaryota > Metazoa > Chordata > Chondrichthyes > Squaliformes > Somniosidae > Somniosus > Somniosus microcephalus. The sequence goes on along the minus strand of NC_141017.1, from coordinate 15,292,089 downwards.
GGTTCTCGTGCTCGAGTGTGTTTGTCTGTGCTACTCGTGCTCTGAGTGTGTTTCGCTCTGGTACTCGAGCTCCAAGTGTGTCTCCTTGTGGTACTCGTGCTCTGAGTGTGTTTCTCTGTGATATTCGTGCTTTGAGTGTGTTTCCCTGTGGTACTCGTGCTCTGAGTGTGTTTCTCTTTGGCAGTCGTGCCCCAAGTGTGTCTCCTTGTGGTACTCGTGCTGCAAGGGTGTTTCCTTGTGGTACTCGTGCCCCGAGTGTGTTTCCCTGTGGTACTCGTGCTCCGAGTGTGTTTCCCTGTGCTACTCATGCTCTGAGTGTGTTTCCCTGTGCTACTTGTGCTCTGAGTGTGTTTCCCTCTGGTACACGAGCTCCAAATGTGTCTCCTTGTGGTACTCATGCTCCGAGTGTGTTTCCTTGTGATACTCGTGCTCCGAGTGTGCTTCCTTGTGGTACTCGTGCTCCAAGTTTGTTTCTGTGTGATACTCGTGCTCTGAGCGTGTTTCCGTGTGGTACTCGTGCTCCAAGTGTGCCTCCTTGTGGTAGTCGTGCTCCGAGTGTGTTTCCCTGTGGTACTCGTGCTCCGAGTGTGTTTCCTTGTGGTACTCATGCTCCGAGAGTGTTTCCCTGTGGTACTCATGCTCCGAGTGTGTATCCTTGAGGTACTCGTGCTCCGAGTGTGTTTCTCTGTGCCTCACGTGCTGTAAGTGTCTTTCCTTGTGGTACTCCTGCTCCGAGTGTGTTTCCGTGTGGTACTCGTGCTCCGAGTGTGTTTCCCTATGCTACTTGTGCTCTGAGTGTGTTTCCCTCTGGTACTCGAGCTCCGAGTGTGTCTCCTTGTGGTACTTGTGCTCTGAGTGTGTTTCCCTGTGGTACTCGTGCTTAGAGTGTGTTTCTCTGTTGTACTAGTGCTCGGCGTGTGTTTCCCTGTGATACTCGTGCTCTGCGTGTGTTTCCCTGTGATACTCGTGCTCCAAGTGTGCTCCCCTGTGATACACGTGCTCTGAGTGTGTTTCTCTCTGGTACTCATGCTCTGATTGACTTTCATAGAAACATAGATTACATAGAAGATAGGAGCAGGAGTAGGCCATTCGGCCCCTCGAGCCTGCGCCGCCATTCAATGAGATCATGGCTGATCATCCAAATTCAGTACCCGGTCCCTGCCTTCTCCCCATATCCCTTGATCCCTTTAGCCTTAAGAAATATATCTAACTCCTTCTTGAATATATTTAATGAATTGGCCTCTACTGCGTTCTGTGGTAGAGAATTCCACAGGTTCACCACTCTCTGGGTGAAGAAATTCCTCCTCATCTCAGTCCTAAATGGCTTACCCCTTATCCTTAGGCTGTGACCCCTGGTTCTGGACTCCCCCACCATCGGGAACATCCTTCCTGCATCTACTCTGTCTAGTCCTGTTAGAATTTTATAAGTTTCAATGAGATCCTCTCTCATTCTTCTAAACTCCAGCGAGTATAAGCCCAATCGACCCAATCTCTCCTCATACGTCATTCCTGCCATCCCAGGTATCAGCCTGGTGAATCTTCGCTGCACTCCCTCCACGGCAAGAACATCCTTCCTCAGATAAGGCGACCAAAACTGCACACAATACTCAAGATGTGGTCTCAACAAGGCCCTGTACAACTGCAGCAAGACATCCTTGTTCCTGTACTCAAACCCTCTCGCTACGAAGGCCAACATACCATTTGCCTTTATAAACGCCTGCTGCACCTGCATGCTTACCTTCAGCCACTGGTGCACAAGGACACCCAGGTCTCGTTGCACTTCCCCTTCTCCCAATCTATTGCCATTCAGATAATAATCTGCCTTCCTGTTTTTGACACCAAAGTGGATAACCTCGCATTTATCCACGTTATATTGCACCTGCCATGCTTCTGCCCAATCACCCAACCTGTCCAAATCATTCTGGAGTTTCTCGGCATCCTCCTCACTGCACACACGCCCACCCAGCTTTGTGTCATCTGCAAACTTGGAGATATTACATCTAGTTCTCTCGTCTAGATCATCATTAATATATATTAAATGGCCCAGAAATTCGGGTCTCCACGGGTGAGTACGCAAGGAGTACTCACCCATAGGCCCAATGGAAGTACCGGTTTCGTGCATGCACTGCGCATGCGCGGGAAACCGGCACTTCCGTTCCTCTGAACGAAGGGGTTCAGAGGTCGAACGCGTGCGCAGGAGGGGCTGCGCGTGCGCATCGAACTTTGGTCTTTTTTACAGGTTTTCCCAGGAACGTAAGCCTGCAGAATTTAGAAATGTAAAAAGCAGGCGTAAGGCCTGCTTTTTACAAGGTAAGTGGTGAATTCATTAAAATTAAAACATTTTTTCCACAGGTTTATTATTTTTAAATACTTTAAAGCAAGGTAAGTTTATTTTTAGCCCTGTTAGAAAATAAAATTATTTTTTTCAAAAATTTAAATTATTGTTTAAAATAGTTATTTCATGTCATTTATAGTTTATTTAAAAAATGTGATTTAAAAAAAATGTATTTGAAGATTTAGTGCTCTTTTGGGCCCGTAGTATTTCTAAGTTTGACAGCACTTCCTGTCAGACTTATGAATGGAGCATTCCCTGCTCCGATTGGCTCCCCATGGCCCACGTGATCCCAGGGGACGCATTGAACTAACTGCGCCCCTGGGATACGCAAGCACTGCGCGCCGGCAGCTGGACCAGGCCCCGGATTGGAATTCCACGGGGGCCCACAGCTCAATGGCCGGCGCGCAAAGTAAGTGCAGGTCGGGGGCTTGCACCCGTGGGAAGCCCCCGACCTGAATTTCTGGGCCATTGTGAATAGCTTGGGTCCAAGGACCGATCCCTGCGGTACCCCACTAGTCACTGTCTGCCACTCGGAAAAAGACCCGTTTATTCCAACACTTTGCTTTCTGTCTGCCAACCAGTTCTCTATCCAAGTCAATACCTTGCCCCCAATCCCATGTGCCTTAACTTTACACGCTAATCTCTTATGCGGGACCTTATCAAAAGCCTTTTGAAAGTCCAAACACACCACATCCACTGGTTCTCCCTAATCTATTTTACCAGTTACATCCTCAAAAAATTCCAGTAGATTAGTCAAGCACGATTTACCTTTTGTAAATCCATGTTGACATTGTCCGATCCTGTCACTGTTTTCCATGTGCTCTGCTATTACATCTTTTATAATGGACTCTAGCATTTTCCCCACTACCGATGTCAGGCTTACCGGTCTATAATTCTCCGTCTTCTCTCTACCACCTTTTTTGAATAGTGGGGTAACATTAGCTACCCTCCAATCCATGGGTACTGTTCCAGAGTCTATCGAATGTTGGAAGATGACCAGCAATGCATCTATTATTTCTAGGGCCACTTCCTTAAGTTAAGTACCCTAGGATGTAGATTATCAGGCCCTGGGGATTTATCGGCCTTCAATCCCATCAATTTCCCTAACACCATCTCCCTACAAATACTGATTTCTTTCAGTTCCACCCTTTCATTAGACCCTATGTTCCCCAACATCTCTGGGAGGTTATTTGTGTCCTCCTTTGTGAAGACAGAACCAAAATATGTATTTAATTGGTCTGCCATTTCTTTGTTCCCCATTATAAATTCCCCTGATTCTGACTGCAAGGGACCTACGCTTGACTTCACCAATCTTTTTCTCTTCACATATCTATAAAAGCTTTTACAGTCCGTTTTTATGTTCCCTGCAAGCTTACTCTCATACTCTATTTTCCCCCTCTTAATTAATCCCTTTGTCCTCCTTTGTTGAATCCTAAACTGCTCCCAATCCTCAAGTTTACTGCTTTTTCTGGCCAATTTATATATCCTCTCCTTGGATCTTATGCTCTCCCTAATTTCCCTTGTTAGCCACGGTTGAGTCACCTTTTTTGTTTTATTTACATGCCAAACTTGGTTGAACAAATTCTGTAGTTCATCCATGCGGTCTTTGAATGTTTGCCATTGCCTATCCACCGCCAACCCTTTGAGTGACATTCCCCAATCAATCCTACCCAACTTGTGCCTCATACCATCGTAGTTTCCTTTATTTAAATTCAGGACCCTAGTCTCTGAGTCAACTACTTCACTCTCCATCTTAATGAAGAATTCTATCATATTATGATCGGTCCGATCCAAGGGGCCTCGTATAACAAGATTGCTAATTAATCCTATCTCATTACATAATACCCAGTCTAAGATGGCCTGAGCTCTAGTTGGTTCCTCGACATATTGGTCCAGGAAGCCATCCCGTATGCACTCCAGGAATTCCTCCTCCACAGTATTGTCACTAATTTGGTTAGCCCAATCCATATGTAGATTAAAGTCACCCATGATAACTGCTGTGCCCTTATTGCACGCTTCTCTAATTTCCCTTTTCATGCCATCCCCGACCTCCGCATTACTGTTTGGAGGTCTATATACCACTCCCACTAACGTTTTCTGCCCCTTGGTATTTCTCAGTTCTACCCATACAGATTCCACATCATCAGAGCTAATATCCTTCCTTTCAATTGTGTTAAGCCCCTCTTTAACCAGCAATGCTACCCCACCTCCTTTTCCTTTTTGCCTAGCTTTCCTGAATATTGAATACCCCTGGATGTTGAGTTCCCAGCCTTGGCCACCCTGGAGCCATGTTTCCGTAATCCCAATCAAATCATATTTGTTTACCTCTATTTGTGCAGCTAATTCATCCAGCTTATTACGAATGCTCCTCAGATTAAGACACAAAGCCTTCAGGCTTGTTTTTTTAACGCTCTTGGACCTTTTAGAATTATTATTTACTGTGGCCATGTTTGATTTAAACCGTTGATTTCTCTGACTGCCACTTTTGTTTTTCTCCTTCCTGTCTTTTGCTTTTATCCTTGTTTCCCTTTCCTCTGTCTCCCTGCTCAGGTTCCCAACCCCCTGCCATTTTAGTTTAAACCCTCCCCCAGAGCACTATCAAACACCCCCCCTAGGACATCGGTCCTGGTCCTGCACAGGTGCAAACCATCCAGTTTGTACTGGTCCCACCTCCCCCATAACCGGTTCCAATGTCCCAGGAATTTGAATCCCTCCCCCTTGCACCATTCCTCTAGCCACGTATTCATTGAAATATCCTTCTATTTCTACTCTGACTAGCACGTGGCACTGGTAGAAATCCTGAGATTACTACCTTTGAGGTCGTATTGTTTAATTTACCTCCTAACTCCCTATATTCAGCTTTTAGGACCTCATCCCATTTTTTACCTATATTGTTGGTACCTATATGCACCACGGCAACTGGCTGTTCACCCTCCCCTTCCAAAAAGTTCTGCAGCCGCTCTGAGACATCCTTCACCCTTGCACCAGGGAAGCAACACACCATCCTGGAGTCTCATTTGCGGCCGCAAAAACGCCTATCTATTCCCCTTACAATAGAATCCCCTGTGGTACTCGTGATCTGAGTGTGTTTCCCTGTGATATTCGTGCTCGGAGTGTGTTGCCCTGAGGTACTCGTGCTGTGATGTGTTTCCCTGTGTTACTCGTGCTCTGAGTGTGTTTCTCTGTGATATTCATTCTCTGAGCGTGTTTCCTTGTGGTACTCGTGCTCCGAGTGTGCTTCCTTGTGGTACTCGTGCTCTGAGTGTGTTTCCCTGTTATAGTCGCACTCTGAGTGTGTTTCCTTGTGGTACTCGTGCTCCGAGTGTGTTTCGCTGTGACACTCATGCTCCGAGTGTGCATCCCAGTGGTACTCGTGCTCCGAGTGTGTTTCCTTGTGGTACTCGTGCTCCAAGTTTGTTTCTCTGTGATACTCGTGCTCTGAGTGTGTTTCCATGTGGTACTCGTGCTCCGAGTGTGTTTCCTTGTGGTACTCATGCTCCGAGTGTGTATCCTTGTGGTATTCGTGCTCCGAGTGTTTTTCCTTGTGATACTCGTGCTCTTAGTGTGTATTCCTCTGGTACTCGTGCTCCGAGTGTGTCTCCTTGTGGTACTCGTGCTCTGAGTGTGTTTGCCTGTGATACTCGTGCTCCAAGTGTGTTTCCCTGTAATAATCGTGCTCCGAGTGTGTTTCCCTGTTATACTCGCGCTCTGAGTGTGTTTCACTGTGATACTGGTGCTCCGAGTGTGTTTCTCTGGCGTGCTCATGCTCTGAGTGTGTTTCCTTGTGGTACTCGTGCTCCGAGTGTGTTTCCCTGTGACACTCATGCTCCGAGTGTGCATCCCTGTTGTACTCGTGCTCCAAGTTTGTTTCTCTGTGATACTCGTGCTCTGAGTGTGTTTCCGTGTGGTACTTGTGCTCTGAGTGTGCTTCCTTGTGGTAGTTGTGCACCGAGTGTGTTTCGCTGTTGTACTCGTGATCTGAGTGTGTTTCCCTGTTGTACTCATGCTCTGAGTGTGTTTCCCTGTTGTACTTGTGCTCTGAGTGTGGGTCCATGTTGGACTTGTGCTCCGAGTGTGTTTCTCTGTGATATTCGTGCTCCGAGTGTGTTTCATCATGGTACTGGTGCTCTGAGTGTGTTTCTCTGTGATACTTGTGCTCTGACTGTGTTTCCTTGTGGTACTCATGCTCCGAGTGTGTTTCATCATGGTACTCATGCTCTGAGTGTGTTTCTCTGTGATACTCGTGCTCTGAGTGTGTTTCTCTGTGATACTCATGCACTAAGTGTGTTTCCTTGTGGTACTCGTGCTCCGACTGTGCTTCCCTGTGACACTCATGCTCCGAATGTGCATCCCTGTGGTACTCGTGCTCTGAGTGTGTTTCTCTGTGATACTCATGCTCTGAGTGTGTTTCCCTGTGGTATTCGTGCTCCGAGTGTGCTTCCTTGTGGTACTTGTGCTCCGAGTGTGTTTTCCTGTGTTACACATGCTGTGAGTGTATATCCTTGTTGTACTCTTGCTCCGAGTGTGTCTCCCTGTGCTACACGTGATGTGAGTGTGTTTCCTTGTGGTGCTCGTGCTCGGAGTGTGTTTCCCTGTGACACTCGTGCTCCGATTGTGCATCCCTGTGGTACTCGTGCTCCGAGTGTGTTTCCTTGTGGTAATCGTGCTGCGAGTGTGTTTCCTTGTGGTACTCGTGCTCTGAGTTTGTTTCTCTGTGATACTCATGCTCTGAGTGTGTTTCCCTGTGGTACTCGTGTTCTGAGTGTTTCCTTGTGGTACTCATGCTCCGAGTGTGTTTCCCCGTGACACTCTTGCTCCGAGTGTGCTTCCTTGTGGTACTCATGCTCTGAATGACTTTCCCTGTGATGCACTTGCTCCGAGTGTGTTTTTCTGTGGTACGCGTGCTCCGAGTGTGTCTCCTTGTACTCGTGCTCCGAGTGTGTTTCCCTGTGCTACACGTGCTGTGAGTGTGTTTCCTTGTGATACTTGTGCTCTGAGTGTGTTTCTCTGTGATATTCATGCTCCAAGTGTGTTTCATCATGGTACTGGTGCTCTGAGTGTGTTTCCCTGGGGTACTCATGCTCTGAGTGTTTTTCCCTGTGATAACCGTGCTCTGAGTGTGTTTCATCGTGGTACTCGTGCTCTGAGTCTGTTTCCCTGTGTTAATGGGGCTCTGATTGTGTTTCCCTGTGCTACTGGTGCTCCGAGTGTGTTTCCCTGTGGTACTCGTGCTCCGAGTGTGTTTCATCATGGTACTCATGCTCTGAGTGTGTTTCCCTGTCATACTCGTGCTCCGCGTGTGATTCATTGTGGTACTTGTGCTCTGAGTGTGTTTCCCTGTGATAATCGGGCTCTGAGTGTGTTTCCCTGTCATACTGGTGCTCCGAGTGTGTTTCCCTATTGTACACGTGCTCTAAGTGTGTTTCTCTGTTGTACTCATGCTCTGAGTGTGTTTCCCTGGGGTACTCGTGCTCCGAGTTTCTTTCATTGTGGTACTTGAGCTCCAAGTGTGTTTATCTGTGGTACTCGTGCTCCGAGTGTGTATCTCCGTGATACTCGTGCTACGAATATGTTTCCCTGTGGTACTCATGCTCTGATTGTGTTTCCCTGTGGTACTCGTGCTCTGAGTGTGTTTCATCGTGGTACTCATACTCTGAGTGTGTTTCCTTATTGTACATGTGATCGAAGTGTGTTTCTCTGTTGTACTCATGCTCTGTGTGTGTTTCCCTGTGATACTCATGCTCTGAGTATGTTTCCCTGTGCTACTCGTTCTCCGAGCTTCTTTCATTGTGGTACTTGAGCTCCAAGTGTGTTTATCTGTGGTACTCGTGCTCTGAGTATGTTTCCCTGTGGTACTCGTGCTCTGATTGTGTTTCCCTGTGGTACTCGTGCTCTGAGTGTGGGTCCATGTTGGACTTGTGCTCTGAGTGTGTTTCCCTGTGATATTCATGCTCCGAGTGTGTTTCATCATGGTACTGGTGCTCCGAGTGTGTTTCTCTGTGATACTCGTGCTCCGAGTGTGTTTCCCTGGGGTACTCGTGCTCTGAGTTTGTTTCTCTGTGATACTCGTGCTCTGATTGTGTTTCACTGTGATACTTGTGCTCCGAGTGTGTTTCATCATGGTACTCGTGATCTGAGTGTGTTTCCCTGGGATACTCGTGATCTGAGTGTGTTTCTCTGTGATACTTGTGCTCCGAGTGTGTTTCCTTGTCATACTTGTGCTCCGAGTGTGTTTCCCTGTGGTACTCATGCTCCGAGTGTGTTTCATCGTGGTATTCGTACTCTGAGTGTGTTTCCCTATTGTACATGTGATCTAAGTATGTTTCTCTGTTGCACTCCTGCTCTGAGTATGTTTCTATAGCAATCTGGGATGTTATGATTAAGGTTATCCACCAGGTGGTGCTGTAGCCAATGCTGCTGCTAAGGTCAGAGGTTTGCTTCCTGTCAAGGCAGCAAAGATGAAATGCCTGGATGCAGGCAAGATGTTTGTTACTCTGTTTGTTAATAAAGTACTTGTGCTAATTCTACGATATCGCCTCTTCGAGTCCTTGTCTCACAACATGGATTTATCACATTTGGCGACGAGGTAAAAAGGACGCTGGATAAAGAAGAGAAGTCTGCCAGGACTTTTAAACAACAAAATCACGAGCTGAAGTTAGCTACCAGTTGGAAGAGAGCATGGCTGCCACAGTAGGAACGGTTTCCGCTTTTGATAGTCAAGCACAAACCTGGGAGGAATACTGTGTGAAGTGTTGGGTTATTTCTTCGAAGCAAATGAAATAAATGATGCTGGAAAAAGGAAAGCCATTCTCCTTAGTTCAGTGGGAAGCCAGACCTACAGTTTGATGAGGAATCTGCTCAGTCCTGAAAAGCCTGGAGACAAATCATTTGTTGAATTAGTGGCTTTGCTAAAAGAACATTTCAACCCTAAGCCTAGTGAGATTGTACAGTGGTTCAAGTTTAATTCAAGGAACAGGAAAGAGGAAGAGCGCGTAATGGACTATGTAGTGATGTTGCGTAAATTAGCACGAGATTGCAATTATGGGAGCAACCTGAAGGAAATGCTGCGAGATAGGCTAGTTTGCGGAATTATGGACGACCGAATGCAGCGTAGATTATTATCCGAGACTGGGTTTACTTATGAAAAAGCATTGGAACTTGCTCAAGCCATAGAGACAGCGAACCGAGATGTAAAAGAAATACACAGCTAATGCTACGCAAGTTGCAGGTCAGGTTGTTGTGCACAAGTTGAACATGCGTCAGAAACCACAATGTAAGCATGTGAAGGCATGTTATAGATGCAAGGGCGTTCACCTGGCGAATGAATGCGGTTTCTGGAGGAAAAGTGCTACAAGTGTGAGAAACAAGGACACATAAAACGAGCTTGAAGGGCGAAATCACCTGTGGAGGAATCCAAACCAAAAGGGGGAGGACAGCAAAACCAAGGGAGAGAAGTGAAAAAACATGGAGCACACCACATCAGCAGGGAAGCTGAGGAAGAAGAGGACATGTTCATAATGTATAGCATGTTAGAGAACATTCCAAAAGTGGCTCCTATCACATTGCAACTGACAGTAAATGACTCTAAGGTGAACTTTGAAGTGGATACAGGGTGCGGCGTGACCATAATGAACGAGGCGGAGTACTCAAAATTGTGGAACCGTGCAAAGGTTCCAGAGTTAAAGCCTTGCTCCCTGCATCTTAAAACATATACAGGTGAACGAGTAGCGACATTAGGTACAGCTAAGGTAACTGTGCAACACAGGGACACAGTGGAACAGCTACCTGTAGTTATAGTATCGGGTAGCGGACCAAACCTGTTAGGTTGGGGCTGGATGAAAGAACTTAAATTAGACTGGGGAGCAGTACATCAAATAGATGCGGGCAAACAGTTGACTTTGCAAGAAGTGTTGAGTGAACATGAGAGTGTGTTCAAGGAGGAACTTGGCACATTCAATGGCCCCCCAGCTAAGATTTATGTAGACAAGGAGGCACCGCCAAGGTTTTTTAAACAACGACCTGTGCCTTATGCCATGAAGCCAAAGGTAGAGGCTGAGCTTGACCGTCTATTGAGAGAGAACATACTGGAGCCGGTGAAATGTTCGGAATGGGCAGCTCCCATAGTAATTGTGTTAAAACCGGACAATTCGGTAAGACTCTGTGGAGACTATAAATTGACTGTCAATCGGGTGTCCAAACTAGAGCAGTATCCTATTCCCAAAACACAGGATCTCTTTGCAAACCTGGCTGGAGGAAAGAAATTCACAAAGTTGGGTATGAGTCATGCCTACTTGCAGATTACACTGGATGACGAATCAAAGAAGTATGTCACCATAAATACACACAAGGGCTTGTTTACATATAACCGCTTATTGTTTGGTGTCTCATCTAGTCCAGCTATCTTCCAGAGGACAATCAAAGGTGTACTACAAGGGATTCCACATGTTTCCATCTATCTGGATGACATTCTGGTGACGGGAAGAACCGACCAGGAGCATCTGAGCACTCTGAGAAAGGTACTACAGAGATTGGAGAGGGCAGGGTTCCGGCTCAAGAGGAGTAAGTGCACTTTCCTGGGGAATGAGGCAGTGTTCCTGGGACACAGAGTGGACGCCACCGGGCTCCATCCACTCAAGGAGAAGGTACAAGCACTGCAGGACGCCCCTGCTCCTACAAATGTGGCTGAGTTAAAAGCTTACCTGGGACTGCTGAACCATTATAACAGGTTTTTACCAAACTTGTCAACTGTGTTAGCACCTCTTCACAAACTACTGCGCAAGGAGACACAGTGGCAGTGGGGAGAGGAGCAGGGGGTTTCATTTGAACAGTCCAAGAAACTGATGCTGTCGTCGGATGTGCTGGTTCACTACAATGCAGAGAAAGACATCATTCTCTCTTGCAACGCTTCACCTTATGGGGTGGGGGCAGTTCTTTCACACTGCATGGAAGATGGAACTGAAAGACCAATAGGGTTTATGTCCCGAACTCTAACACCAGTGGAAAAAAACTATTCCCAGTTAGACAAAGAGGGGTTAGCAGTAATGTTTGGGTTACAGAGGTTCCACAAGTACATATATGGCAGGAATTTCACCACATGCACCGATCATAAACCTCTTCTCTCTCTTTTCAACGAAATGAAAGCAGTTCCACAGATGGTGTCACCCCGGATCCAGAGGTGGGCAGTGACGTTGAGGGCATATGAGTATGTCAAGAACTCGAAGAGGCGATATCGTATAATTAGCACAAGTACTTTATTAACAGAGTAACAAACATCATGCCTGCATCCAGGCATTTCACCTTTGCTGCCTTGACAGGAAGCAAACCTCTGACCTTAACAGGAAGCAAACCTCTGACCTTCGTAGCAGCATTGGCTACAGCACCACCTGGTGGATAACCTTAATCATAACATCCCAGATTACTATATCCCTCCCCCCTTAAAATTTCAGTAAGAATTTCTTAACAAACAACCATTCCTGAGGGTCACATAAGGAGTCTCCATTCATCATGTTCCATACTTGATGAATCTAACAGTTCAGTATCAATCTCTCTGGTGGCTTGCGAGTCCTTTGTGAACGTCTAACAGTCAAGTCCCTGCTTGTTTGTGGTGAAGCCACCAGCTGCTCCTGAGCAGTGCTCAGAGTATCTGACTCTGCAACGATGGTTTCCTCTTGACGAATAGGTTCCTGTGGAATTGGCTCTGTCCCTGGTGGTGGCACCACAGATGCACTTGGATAACTGGGGGCAAACCTGTCTTCAGTCATTGCATCTGGAACCTTCATTTCAATTTCCCCTTGTCTGGGAAGTATCTGATCTACATGTCTGCGTACTACCCTACCATCTCCCAACATGACCTTGTATGATACTGGACCTGTCATTGAGTCTATGAAGCCAGGAATCCACTTTGGTCCATAACTGAAATTCCTGGTAAGGACCGCATCTCCTTCTCCAAAACTTCGGCTCTTTGTTCTTTTGTCATGGTTCTCTTTTTGTTTGTTTTGTCTGTTTTCCATTTTCCTTTTTAGGTCTGGGTGGACAAGGTCAAGAGTGGAGCGTAGTCTGCGACCTAATAACATCTCAGCAGGAGAGAGTCCTGTGGTGGATTGAGGTGTTATTCTGTAGCTGAACAGTACCCGTGACACTTTGGCTGCTAAACTCCCTTCTGCACTTTTTTTCATCATCTCCTTAAATGTTTGTACGGCTCTCTCCGCAAGTCCATTCGAGGACGGATGATATGGAGCCGAGGTCACCTGTACTATGCCATTTTTTCTCAAGAACTCTTTTGTCTCTGTACTCACAAAACAAGTGGCATTGTCACTCACCACGATCTCCGGTAGCCCTTGATTACTGAAGCTCCGACGCAGGCAGTCTATAGTAGTAGTGGCGGAAGCAGAATTTACAGGATAAACATCCATCCATTTGGAATGTGCATCAATGATTATGAGGAACATCTTCCCCATGAATGGACCCGCATAATCTAAGTGCAATCTTCTCCATGGTTTATCCGGCCACTCCCAGGGGTGGAGAGGAGCCGCTGCTGGTGCCTTCCGGTGTTCCTGACAAGTGCTGCATGTCTTGACTAGATTTTCTATCTCCTCATCTAGCTTTGGCCACCACAAGTAACTCCTAGCCAAGGCTTTCATACGCGAGACCCCAGGATGGCACTGATGTAGTTGCTCTAGGATAGACTGTCGTGCTGGCTGTGGAATAATCACTCGTGCTCCCCACAACACGCAACCATCTTGCACACTCAGCTCTGTTTTCCTGACACTGTAGGGTGTGAAGTCAGCCCCTTCCGGCTGCTGTGGCCATCCCCTCACCACATATTCTCGAACTCTGGACAGTACTGGATCTTTACCTGTCCATGTTCTTACTTGCTCTGCAGTCACAAGTGCCGTGTCAGTGTCCTCCAACATCAAAACTCTGTCCCCTGGAGCTGCATGGATAGGTGTGCCTGGCAGTGGAAGACGGCTCAAGGCATCTGCGTTCCCATGCTACTTGCCCGCCTTGTAGACGATGACATACTCATATGCCCTCAACGTCACTGCCCACCTCTGGATCCGGGGTGACACCATCTGTGGAACTGCTTTCATTTCGTTGAAAAGAGAGAGAAGAGGTTTCTGATCGGTGCATGTGGTGAACTTCCTGCCATATATGTACTTGTGGAACCTCTGTAACCCAAACATTACTGCTAACCACTCTTTGTCTAACTGGGAATAGCGTTTTTCCGCTGGTGTTAGAGTTCGGGACATAAACCCTATTGGTCTTTCAGTTCCATCTTCCATGCAGTGTGAAAGAACTGCCCCCACCCCGTAAGGTGAAGCGTCACAAGAAAGAATGATGTCTTTCTCTGCATTGTAGTGAACCAGCACATCCGACGACAGCATCAATGTCTTGGACTGTTCAAATGAAACCCCCTGCTCCTCTCCCCACTGCCACTGTGTCTCCTTGCGCAGTAGTTTGTGAAGAGGTGCTAACACAGTTGACAAGTTTGGTAAAAACCTGTTATAATAGTTCAGCAGTCCCAGGTAAGCTTTTAACTCAACCACATTTGTAGGAGCAGGGGCGTCCTGCAGTGCTTGTACCTTCTCCTTGAGTGGATGGAGCCCGGTGGCGTCCACTCTGTGTCCCAGGAACACTGCCTCATTCCCCAGGAAAGTGCACTTACTCCTCTTGAGCCGGAACTCTGCCCTCTCCAATCTCTGTAGTACCTCTCTGAGTGCTCAGATGCTCCTGGTCGGTTCTTCCCATCACCAGAATGTCATCCAGATAGATGGAAACATGTGGAATCCCTTGCAGGACACCTTCGATTGTCCTCTGGAAGATAGCTGGACTAGATGAGACACCAAACAGTAAGCGGTTATATTTAAACAAGCCCTTGTGTGTATTTATGGTGACATACTTCTTTGATTCGTCATCCAGTGTAATCTGCAAGTAGGCATGACTCATATCCAACTTTGTGAATTTCTTTCCTCCAGCCAGGTTTGCAAAGAGATCCTCTGTTTTGGGAATCGGATACTGCTCTAGTTTGGACACCCGATTGACAGTCAATTTATAGTCTCCACAGAGTCTTCCCGAATTGTTCAGTTTTAACACAGGTACTATGGGAGCTGCCCATTCCGAACATTTCACCGGCTCCAGTATGTTCTCTCTCAATAGACGGTCAAGCTCAGCCTCTACCTTTGGCTTCATGGCATAAGGCACAGGTCGTTGTTTTAAAAACCTCGGCGGTGCCTCCTTGTCTACATAAATCTTAGCTGGGGGGCCATTAAATGTGCCAAGTTCCTCCTTGAACACACTCTCATGTTCACTCAACACTTCTTGCAACGTCAACTGTTTGCCCGCATCTATTTGATGTACTGCTCCCTAGTCTAATTTAAGTTCTTTTATCTGGCCCCGACCTAACAGGTTTGGTCCGGTACCCGATACTATAACTACAGGTAGCTGTTCCCCTGTGTCCCTGTGTTGCACAGTTACCTTAGCTGTACCTAATGTCGCTACTCGTTCACCTGTATATGTTTTAAGATGCAGGGAGCAAGGCTTTAACTCTGGAACCTTTGCACGGTTCCACAATTTTGAGTACTCTGCCTCGTTCATTATGGTCACGCCGCACCCTGTATCCACTTCAAAGTTCACCTTAGAGTCATTTACTGTCAGTTGCAATGTGATAGGAGCCACTTTTGGAGTGTTCTCTAACATGCTATACATTATGAACATGTCCTCTTCTTCCTCAGCTTCCCCGCTGATGTGGTGTGCTCCATGTTTTTTCACTTCTCTCCCTTGGTTTTGCTGTCCTCCCCTTTTGGTTTGGATTCCTCCACAGGTGATTTCGCCCTTCAAGCTCGTTTTATGTGTCCTTGTTTCCCACACTTGTAGCACTTTTCCTCCAGAAACCGGCATTCACTCGCCAGGTGATCGCCCTTGCATCTATAACATGCCTTCACATGCTCACGTTGTGGTTTCTGACGCATGTTCAACTTGTGCACAACAACCTGACCTGCAACTTGTGTAGCATTAGCCCTGTCTGAGCCCTGTATTTCTTTTACATCTCGGTTCGCTGTCTCTATGGCTTGAGCAAGTTCCAATGCTTTATCATAAGTAAGCCGAGTCTTGGATAATAATCTACGCTGCATTTGGTTGTCCATAATTCCACAAACTAGCCTATCTTGCAGCATTTCCTTCAGGTTGTTCCCATAATTGCAATCTTGTGCTAATTTACGCAACACCACTACATAGTCCATTATGCTCTCTTCCTCTTTCCTGTTCCTTGAATTAAACTTGAACCGCTGTACAATCTCACTAGGCTTAGGGTTGAAATGTTCTTTTAGCAAAGCTACTAATTCAACAAATGATTTGTCTCCAGGCTTTTCAGGACTGAGCAGATTTTTCATCAAACTGTAGGTATGGCTTCCCACTGAACTAAGCAGAATGGCTTTCCTTTTTCCGGCATCATTTATTTCATTTGCTTTGAAAAAATAACCCAACACTTCACAGTATTCGTCCCAGGTTTGTGCTTGAATATCAAAAGCGGAAACTGTTCCTACTGTGGCAGTCATGCTCTCTTCCAGCTTGTAGCTAACTTTAGCTCGTGATTTTGTTGTTTAAACGTCCCGGCAGACTTTTCATTCTTTATGCAGGGTCCTTAAGTTGCCTCGTCGCCAAATGTGATAAATCCATTAAGTGGAACAAGGACTCAAAGAGGCGATATCATAGAATTAACACGAGTACTTTATTAACAACTGGGAAACACGTTTACAGACAGCCTGCATCAGCATCCTGGCATTCCAACTTGTGCTGACCTATACAGGAATCAAACCTCTGACCTTAACAGGAAGCAAACCTCTGACCTTAGTCGTAGCATTGGCTACAACACCACCTGGTGGATAACCTTAATCACAACATCCCAGATTACTATAATAACTGTGCTCCGAGTGTGTTTCATCGTGGTACTCATGCTCTGAGTGTCTTTCTCTGTTGTACTTGTGCTCTGAGTGTGTTTCCCTGTGGTACTCGTGCTCTGAGTGTCTTTCCCTGTGGTAATCTGGCTCCAATTGTGTTTCCCTGTGGTACTCGTGCTTTGCGTGTGTTTCCCTGTGGTACTCGTGCTCTGAGTGTGTTTCATCGTGGTACTCGTGCTCCGAGTGTGTTTCCTCATCGTGCTCGTGCTCTGAGTGTGTTTCCTTGTTGTAAAAATGCTCCAAATGTGTTTCTCTGGGGTACTCATGTTCTGAGTGTGTTTCTCTCTGATATTTGTGCTCTGAGTGTGTTTCTCTTGGGTACTCGTGCCCTGAGTGTGTTATCTTGTGGTACTCGTGCTCTGAGTGTGTTTCCCTGTGGTACTCATGCTCCGAGTGTGTTTCCCTGTGATACTCGTGCTCTCAGTGTATTTCCCTGTGGTACTCATTCTTCGAGTGTGTTTCTCTGGGGTACTCGTGTTCTGAGTGTGTTTCCCTGTGACACTCATGCTTTGAGTGTGTTTCCCTGGAGTATTCATGCTCTGAGTGTGTTTCTCTCTGATACTCGTGCTCTGAGTGTGTTTCTCTGGGGTACTCGTCCTCCGAGTGGGTTTCTCTGGGGTACTCGTGCTCCGAGTGTATTTCTCTGTGGTACACGTGCTGTACAGTGTGTTTCCTTATGGTTTTCGTGCTCGGAGTGTGTTTCCCTGTGGCACTCGTGCTCCGAGTGTGTTTCCTCATCGTGCTCGTGCTCTGAGTGTGTTTCCTTGTTGTAAAAATGCTCCAAATGTGTTTCTCTGGGGTACTCGTGTTCTGAGTGTGTTTCTCTTGGGTACTCGTGCTCTGAGTGTGTTTCTCTGTGGTACTCATGCTCTGAGTGTGTTTCCATGTGGCAGTCGCGCCCTATGTGTGTTTCTCTGGGGTACTCGTGCTCCGAGTGTGTGTGTCTGTGGTACTTGTGTGCAGAGTGTGTGTGTTTGTGATACTCGTGTGCAGATTGTGTGTGTCTGTGGTACTCGTGTGCGGAGTGTGTGTGTCTGTGGTACTCGTGTGCGGAGTGTGTGTGTCTGTGGTACTCGTGCAGTGTGTGTGTGTCTGCGGTACTCGTGTGCGGAGTGTGTGTGTCTGTGGTACTCGTGTGCAGAGTGTGTGTCTGTGATACTCGTGTGTGCAGAGTGTGTGTGTCTGTGATACTCGTGTGCAGAGTGTGTGTGGCTGTGGTACTCTTGTGCGGAGTGTGTGTCTGTGGTACTCGTGTGCGGAGTGTGTGTGTCTGTGGTACTCGTGTGCGGAGTGTGTGTGTTTGTGATACTTGTGTGCGGAGTGTGTGTGTTTGTGATACTCGTGTGCGGAGTGTGTGTCTGTGATACTCGTGTGTGGAGTGTGTGTGTCTGTGATACTCGTGTGCGGAGTGTGCGTGTCTGTGGTACTCGTGTGCGGAGTGTGCGTGTCTGTGGTACTCGTGTGCGGAGTGTGTGTCTGTGATACTCGTGTGTGGAGTGTGTGTGTCTGTGATACTCGTGTGCGGAGTGTGCGTGTCTGTGATACTCGTGTGCGGAGTGTGCGTGTCTGTGGTACTCGTGTGCGGAGTGTGCGTGTCTGTGGTACTCGTGTGCGGAGTGTGCGTGTCTGTGGTACTCGTGTGCGTGTCTGTGGTACTCGTGTGCAGAGTGTGCGTGTCTGTGGTACTCGTGTGCGGATTGTGTGTGTCTCTGGTACTCGTGTGCAGAGTGTGTGTGTCTGGTACTCGTGTGCGGAGTGTGTGTGGCTGTGGTACTCGTGTGCGGAGTGTGTGTGTCTGTGGTACTCGTGTGCAGAGTGTGTGTGTCTGTGGTACTCGTGTGCAGAGTGTGTGTGTCTGTGGTACTCGTGTGCAGAGTGTGTGTGTCTGTGGTACTCGTGTGCAGAGTGTGTGTGTCTGTGGTACTCGTGTGCAGAGTGTGTGTGTCTGTGGTACTCGTGTGCAGAGTGTGTGTGTCTGTGGTACTCGTGTGCAGAGTGTGTGTGTCTGTGGTACTCGTGTGCAGAGTGTGTGTGTCTGTGGTACTCGTGTGCAGAGTGTGTGTGTCTGTGGTACTCGTGTGCAGAGTGTGTGTGTCTGTGGTACTCGTGTGCAGAGTGTGTGTGTCTGTGGTACTCGTGTGCGGAGTGTGTGTGTCTGTGGTACTCGTGTGCGGAGTGTGTGTGTCCGTGGTACTCGTGTGCGGAGTGTGTGTGTCCGTGGTACTCGTGTGCGGAGTGTGTGTGTGTCCGTGGTACTCGTGTGCGGAGTGTGCGTGTCCGTGGTACTCGTGTGCGGAGTGTGCGTGTCCGTGGTACTCGTGTGCGGAGTGTGCGTGTCCGTGGTACTCGTGTGCGGAGTGTGCGTGTCCGTGGTACTCGTGTGCGGAGTGTGCGTGTCCGTGGTACTCGTGTGCGGAGTGTGCGTGTCCGTGGTACTCGTGTGCGGAGTGTGCGTGTCTGTGGTACTCGTGTGCGGAGTGTGCGTGTCCGTGATACTCGTGTGCGGAGTGTGCGTGCCTGTGATACTCGTGTGCGGAGTGTGCGTGTCTGTGGTACTCGTGTGCGGAGTGTGCGTGTCCGTGGTACTCGTGTGCGGAGTGTGCGTGTCCGTGGTACTCGTGTGCGGAGTGTGCGTGCCTGTGATACTCGTGTGCGGAGTGTGCGTGCCTGTGATACTCGTGTGCGGAGTGTGCGTGTCTGTGATACTCGTGTGCAGAGTGTGTGTGTCTGTGGTACTGATGTTTTGAATGTGATTAGCTGCTGCTGTTTGCTCTGATGATATGCCTCATCATCGGCTGTGTTCTGGTTTAAGTGGAGCTCTTTACGAATTTTATAAAATGAAGCTATAATTGTTTAAAGGTTACTTAGGATGAAAAGTAAATGATTGTGAATGAGGTTCCAAGAAAAGGGTGTTAGTATAGAGATAATAGGGCTGGATTTTCTCCTTTTGTATATAGTAATGAAACAAAATAAGCTCCATAATTGCAGCATTTTTGGATGGAGGAAATTCATCTCTTTACTCTTCATGTATGCTGATTAGATGTCAGCCATGGCTCAGTTGGCAGCACTCTCACTTCTGGAGTCAGAAGGTTGTGGGTTCATAGTCCCACTCCAGAGACTTGAGCCCATAAAGCTAGGCTGACACTCCCAGTGCAGTGCTGAGGGAGTGCCGCACTGTCGGAGGTGCCGTGTTTCAGATGAGATGTTAAACCGAGTGCCCCGTCTGCTCTCTCAGGTGGCTGTTAAAGATCCCATGGCCTCTATTTCGAAGAAGAGCAGGGCAGTTCTCCCCAGTGTCCTGGCCAATATTTATCCCTCAATCAACATCACTAAAAAACAGGTTATCTCATTGTTGTTTTGTGGGAGCTTGCTGTGCGCAAATTGGCTGCCATGTTTCCTACGTTACAACAATGACTACACAGCTAAGTTAATTTTGAGGAAGGATGTTCTTGCCATGGAGGGAGCGCAGCGAAGATTCACCAGACTGATACCTAGGATGGCAGGAATGACGTATGAGAGATTGGGTCGATTGGGCTTATATTCGCTGGAGTTTAGAACAATGAGAGGGGATCTCATTGAAACTTATAACATTTTAACAGGACTAGACAGACTAGATGCAGGAAGGATGTTCCCGATGGTCGGGGAGTCCAGAACCAGGGGTCACAGTCTAAGGATAAGGGGTAAGCCATTTAGGACAGAGATGAGGAGGAATTTCTTCACCCAGAGAGTGGTGAAGCTGTGGAATTCTCTACCACAGAAGTCAGTGGAGGCCAATTCATTAAATATATTCAAGAAGGAGTTGGATATATTTCTTAAGGCTAAAGGGATATGGGGAAAAAGCAGGGACAGGGTACTGAATTTGGATGATCAGCCATAATCTCATTGAATGGCAGAGCAGGCTCGAGGGGCCGAATGGCCTACTCCTGCTCCTATCTTCGATGTTTCTAATTCATTGACTGTAAAGATCTTTAGGCCATCCTGAGGTTGTGAAAGGCGCTATATAAATGCAAGTCTTTTCTTTCTTCCTTTCCACCACAGAAGAGGATAGTGCCGGCATTAGGGAGGAAGGGGGCTCAGGTAGCCGGCCAACCTCCACCAATCCCATGTACGGCTTTAATGGCCACTTCGCCATCAATGCTCACTCACTGGGAAAGACTATCCCCGCGACCACTCATGCCCTGTTCATGGAACCTGGCTGGGTTGCAAGTTGGCTGCTGCATGTATGTGCACACCGCCTGCATTTCAAAAGACAAAAGGTTCCACCTCAGTGATCAATGGCTAAGGCGAGGAACTGCGGAATAAGGGGTGAGGTGCGGCGTGGATAGAAAGTTGGCTTAACAGCAGGAAATAGTGTTAGCATAAACAGGACTATTTCAGCCTGGACATCGGGTATGTTCAGGGTACCCTAGGACTTGCTCTAGGTGTCTGCTGTGCCTCAGTTGGCAGCACTCTTGCCTCTGAGTCAGAAGGTTTTTGGGTTTGTGCCTCCTCCGGGGCAAAATCTAGGTTGGACACAGTAGTGAAGGAGTATATTCATGATTTGGGCGAGGTTTTCATGATCAAAGTCTCCCAAGTTTTCAAATTATGGCAAAATCAGAGCCAGGGAAAATGAAAGATTCAAAATGATTTCGATTTTTATAGTTAGTTGAGCCAAGCAGTGGCAAATGCAGTTCAATGTGGCTAAATGTCAAATAATTAGTACGGGAACAAGGAACCAAAAGAGGGAGTGCGTTTTAAATGGAACAGTGGCGCTGATCAGGAAGCGCTCTGGGGATCGTCCTGTGAAACTGTTAGCACAGTGCTCAGCTTTTCTTTAATTCATTCGCGGGAGGTGGGCAAGGCTGGCGTTTATTGCCCATCCCTAATTGCCACAGTAAAAAGCCAAATAAGGTCTCGGGTACATTTGCAGCCACAAGGGGTGGTGTAATGGTTACTGGACTCGCAATCCAAAAGACCAGGAGTTCACATCCCACCGTTTGAGAATTTCAAATTAGTTTAGATTTTTGAAAAAAACATTTGGAAATAAAAAGCCCCTAATGAAACCGTCGGATTGTGGTAAAAACCCAACTGGTTCACTCGTGTCCTTTAGGAAAGGATACCTGGCGTCCTTACCCGGTCTGGCCTATATGTAACTCCACAGTCCCCACACCAATGTTGTTGACTCTTAACTACCCCCTGAAGTGGCCGAGCAAGCATTTGTTTGAATCAACATCAGAGGGTTGTCCTATGATGAGAGATTGTGTAGAATGGGCCTATGCTCTCTGGAGTTTAGGAGAATGAGAGGTGATCTCATTGAAACATACCAGATTCTGAAGGGGGATTGACAGGGTAGATGCTGAGAGGTTGTTTCCCCCTGGCTGGAGTGTCCAGAACTAGGGGGCACAGTCTCAGGATAAGGGGTCGGCCATTTAAGACCGAGATGAGGAGGAATTTCTTCACTCAGAGGGTTGTGAATCTTTGGAATTCTCTGCCCCAGAGGGCTGTGAATGCTGAGTCTTTGAGTATATTCAAAGCTGAGATCGATAGATTTTTGGACTCTAGGGGAATCAGGGGATATGGAGATCGGGCGGGAAAGTGGAGTTGAGGTCGATGATCAGCCATGATCTTATTGAATGGCGGAGCGGGCTCGAGGGGCCGTGTGGCGGAGCGGGCTCGAGGGGCCGTGTGGTGGAGCGGGCTCGAGGGGCTGTGTGGCGGAGCGGGCTCGAGGGGCCGTGTGGCGGAGCGGGCTCGAGGGGCCGTGTGGTGGAGCGGGCTCGAGGGGCCGTGTGGCGGAGCGGGCTCGAGGGGCCGTGTGGCGGAGCGGGCTCGAGGGGCCGTGTGGCGGAGCGGGCTCGAGGGGCCATGTGGCCTACTCCTGCTCTTATTTCTTATGTTCTTAAAATGAGAGCAACTAGAGATGGGAAATTAATGCTGGACTTACTAGTGAGGACGAATCCCGAAAATTAATTCTGAAAAAAAAGATAGAGTACAAATCTAAAGAGGTTGTATTGTGACATGTTGATCAGGCCCGATTTGGATGCTGTGTAGTGTTCTAGTCCCCTAATCATAGGAAAGATATTTCCACCATCTACAAGGCACAGGTCAGGAGTGTGATGGAATACTCTCCACTTGCCTGGATGAGTGCAGCTCCAACAACACTCAAGAAGCTCGACACCATCCAGGACAAAGCAGCCCGTTTGATTGGCATCCCATCTACCACCTTAAACATTCACTCCCTCCACCACCGGCGCACCGTGGCTGCAGTGTGTACCATCTACAAGATGCACTGCAGCAACTCACCAAGGCTTCTTCGGCAGCACCTCCCAAACCCGCGACCTCTTCCACCTAGAAGGACAAGGGCAGCAGGTGCATGGGAACACCACCACCTCCAAGTTCCCCTCCAAGTCACACACCATCCTGACTTGGAAGTATATTAGCCGATCCTTCATCGTCACTGGGTCAAAATCCTGGAACTCCCTCCCTAACAGCACTGTGGGAGTACCTTCACCACACGGACTGCAGCGGTTCAAGAAGGTGGCTCACCACCACCTTCTCAAGGGCAATTAGGGATGGGCAATAAATGCTGGCCTTGCCAGCGATGCCCACATCCCATGAACGAATAAAAAAAAAAATCCCAAAGAAGGGGCAACAAAGATGATTCCAGCTATCAGGAATTGAAGTTATGATGAAAGGTTAGACTTGCTCTCTTTGGGGAGATGGGGTGAGAAAAAGAGACTTTGAGGTGAGCTGATTTCAAGGGATTTGGCAAACTTGGCCCAGGCAAATTGTCGCTTATGGGTCAAGGTTCAAATCCCGGGGGGGGGGGGCAAAGGGCAAAAATTAGGAGTCAGAGGGAAATCAAGTGAAACTTTTTTTTTACCTGAAGGGTAATAGAGATGAGGCATAAATTATCTGAGAATGAAGTGGAATCAAACAGAAAGAGACAATTGATGTGTTTTCAGGAGAAGGGGTTGAGGAGTATAGCGAGAGGAAAGATCAATGGGATTGATCGATCAGTAATGGGTAGCCTTGGATGAACCTAAGGGTCTCTTCCTGTTCCTAAGAAAGCTTCCATTCCTTAACTAATTGGTTTTCTGCCATGGCAACTGCTGCTATGGTGTGAGGCTCGTGCAAGGAGCTTCATTAGCACCGGTAACACCTTGTTGGGGCACAAGCTCTGGTTTAATCCATCTGTTAAAATAATGGACAGAGAAATGTCACAACCATGGCGAGCATTCATACTCTAATATCACAAACGGTCATTTCTAACTTGGGTGTCAGCCGTGGCTCAGTGGGTACCACTCTCACCTCCGAGTCAAAGATCGTGGGGTCAGAGTCCCACTCCAGAGACTTGAGCACAAAATCCACTGACACTCCCAGTGCAGTACTGTGGGAGTGCCGCACTGTCGGAGGTGCCGTCTTTCGGATGAGACGTTAAACTGAGGCCCTGCCTGCCCTCTCAGGTGGACATGAAAGATCCCATGGCAGTATTTCAAAGAAGAGCAGGAGAGTTCTCCCCGGTGTCCGTGGCAACATTCTTCTCTCAGCCAGTGCTAATAGAGGTGCATCATCTGGTCAATCATCTCATTGGCGTTTGTGGGATCTTGCTGCAATTGTCGACATAGCAATCGTCTGCGCTCTTAAAAAAAATAGTTCATTATGTGGAACATTTTGGTATGTTGGAGAAGCATGTTCCGATGCTGTCTAAACACAAGTCTTTCTTCTTTACTACAGACCAATGTACGGGCTACTTGTGTGACTAAGATGTAGTTGTTGTAGTACGATGCAGAGACCCACACGCATTCATAACGTTTAGGATGCAGTTTGAGGCTTAATCTTATTAAGACTGTCTCTAGTCCCCTAGGTTAGTGACACCTCTTATACTGATCTTTCACCCCTCACACTGACCTTTCACCCCTCACACTGACCTTTCACCCCTCATACTGACTCACCCTCACACTGACCTTTCACCCCTCGCACTGACCTTTCACCCCTCGCACTGACCTTTCACCCCTCACACTGACCTTTCACCCCTCACACTGACCTTTCACCCCTCACACTGACTTTTCACCCTCACACTGACCATTACCCTCACACTGACCTTTCACCCCTCACACTGACCATCACCCTCACACTGACCTTTCACCCCTCACACTGACCATCACCCTCACACTGACCTTTCACCCCTCACACTGACCATCACCCTCACACTGACCTTTCACCTCTCACACTGACCATCACCCTCACACTGACCATTCACCCCTCACACTGACCTTTCACCCCTCACACTGACCGGCAGGGGAAGCCCTCATCCTCTACTACTCAACCATGACTGATTTGGTCTGTCTGGCACTCAAAAGTCATACAAAGGTCATTGTTGGAAATTAGCTGGTAGAATATAAAAGGTGAAGCCCCTCCTTTTTGATTCATACACCGCACATTTACTGCCTTCTCAACCTACCCATCAATCCTTTCCATCTCATATATAGCAGCTACCCTATCACTGTGTAACACTCTCATGCTATCACCAGGTCTCCCTGTTATTCTGTCTCTGTGTCTCCCTATATTACATAGTATTTATAGCACAGAAACAGGACATTCAGCCCCAACTGGTCCATGCTGGTGTTTATGCTCCACACGAGCCTCCTCCCACCCCTCTTAATCTCACCCCATCACCATATCCTTCTATTTCTTTCTCCCTCACGTACTTATCCAGCTTCCCCGTAAATGTATCTATACTGTTCGCCTCAACCACTCCCTGTGGTAGCGAGTTCCACATTCTCACCACTCTCTGGGTAAAGAAGTTTCTCCTGAATTCCCGATTGGATTTATTAGTATCTATCTTATATTTATGGCCCTTAGCTCTGGTCTCGCCTGCAAGTGGAAACATCTTCTCTGTGGCCCAGAAATTGGTGTCGGGGGCTTCCCGCGGGTGTAAGCCCCCGACCTACACTTACATAGCGCGCCGACAGTTGAAGCCTGGCCCTGCGTGGATTTCCTGTCTGTGGCCCGGTCCAGCTCCCGGCGCGCTGTGCTTGCGTGATCCAGCAGCGTACTTAGTGCGATGCGTCGGCTGGGATCACGTGAGCACTGGGCAACCAATCGGAGGTTGCAAAAGTTCATTCGTGAGTTTGATGGTAAGAACTGTCAAACTCATGAAAACTCCGGGCGCCCAAAACACTACTTAAACTTCAAATAAAAGTTTTTAAAAATCCCACTAATTAAATGAATTATTAATAACTGTAAAAAAACTAATTTAAACAATTATTCAAATTTTTGAAAAAATATTTTTTTAAGAAATCGGGTCTAAAAATACACTTACCTTACTGTAAAGTCTTTAAAAATAATAAACCTGTGGAAAAAAAATTCTAACTAAGTACTTATGTCTGCTTTTTTCTCGCGTAAAAACTGGAGGCCTTATCGCACGGGCAACCCTGTTTATAAAAAAAAAAAGGAATTTCAGCGCGCACGCGCAGACTCCTGCGCTCACGCATTCCACCTCTGAACCCCTTGGTTCAGAGGAAAGGAAATGCCGGTTTTCCGCGAATGCGCTGTGAAAACCGGCACTTCCATCGGGCCCACGCGTGAGTACACGGTGCTTACTCACGCGTTGGGACCCGAATTACTGGGCCAATGTCTACCCTGTCAAACCCTTTCATAATCTTGAAGACCTCTATCAGGTCACCCCACAGTCTTCCCTTTTCTAGAGTAAAGAGTCCCAGCCTGCTCAATCTGTCCTGATAGGTATAACCTCTCAGATCTGGTATCAGTCTAGTAAATCTTCTTTGCACCTTCTCCAGTGCCTTTTTATATCATATGGAGACCACAAGTGTGGTCTAACCAAGGTTCCATACAATTTTAACATAACTTCCCTGCTTTTCAATTCTATCCCTCTAGAAATGAACCCCAGTGCTTCGCTTTTTTTTAATGGCTGTATTAACCTGCGTCGCTACTTGTAGTGATCTGTGTATCTGTAGTCCCAGATCCCTCTGTTCCTCTGCCCCATTTAGACACTGTGGGGGTGATTTTCATTCAGAAGTCGGATTGGAGGCGGGACTACAACTTTCGGGGTTGTAGTCCCGCCTCCCTCGAGATGCAGCCAATCCACGCGATTTTAACTTGATTGACCTTGTTGAGCCCGCGGGCTCAGCAGGCCAATTAAGGGCCACCCGGCAACAGGTGACGTCACAGACTGAAATTTCATCTGTCAAGACTTTTTGACAGAGGAAATATCAGTGTTTCACAGCTGTTTGAAGCTGTCAAACACTGACAATCTTACTTCTAACCTGAGTCCTTCTACACAGACTCAGTTAGAAATCTCACCAGCACAGAAAGCTGCAGGCTGTCACTTTTGATAGTTCGCAGCCATTCTGCTTTCTGTGCTGGTTAGATGATGGACTCCCGAAACCTAGAGGAAGGAAGGCTGAAAAGGTAAGTACAGGTAATTTAAACTTCTTTACACACTTTAGACACACCAAACACACTTACCTTTGCACTCATGCACCCATCACTCACCTGAACACCGACATCTCGACCCCTCCAAGTCCTTCAACCCGACGGCCCGCCTCCTCTAACCTGGCGTGGTTTGGAGCCGTCGGGAATCCCACACTTCAACATCAAAAATAGGGATTAGGCTAAAAACTGCCTGTTAACTACCTGTTAACAGGCAGTTAATTGGCACTAATCCTTTCCCGCCTCGGGTAGGCGGGTCCCAGTGCGGAGCTGGTACCCGCCTCCTTTGAAACTTACTTGGGGGCGGGATGGTGTAGGGACCCCCGAATTCGGGACTTTAAACCTCCGCACGCCTCCAATCCCGACTCCACGGGTCAATGAAAATCAACCCCTTATTTTCCAAGAAGTGTGCAGCTTCCTTATTTTTCCTACCAAAATATACCACCTCACACCTATTTTGAAGTTCATTTGCCAATTGCACACCCATTCTGCAAATTAATTAATGTCTTCCTGTTATTCTATCTCTCTGTCTCCCTGTTATTGTGTCACCCATCAGTGTGGCGCTGTTACTCCGTCGCTGTCTCTCTGTTGCCCTGTCGCTGTCTCTCTGTTGCCCTGTCGCTGTCTCTCTGTTGCCCTGTCGCTGTCTCTCTGTTGCCCTGTCGCTGTCTCTCTGTTGCCCTGTCGCTGTCTCTCTGTTGCCCTGTCGCTGTCTCTCTGTTGCCCTGTCGCTGTCTCTCTGTTGCCCTGTCGCTGTCTCTCTGTTGCCCTGTCGCTGTCTCTCTGTTGCCCTGTCGCTGTCTCTCTGTTGCCCTGTCGCTGTCTCTCTGTTGCCCTGTCGCTGTCTCTCTGTTGCCCTGTCGCTGTCTCTCTGTTGCCCTGTCGCTGTCTTTCTGTTGCCCTGTCGCTGTCTCTGTTGCCCTGTCGCTGTCTCTCTGTTGCCCTGTCGCTGTCTCTCTGTTGCCCTGTCGCTGTCTCTCTGTTGCCCTGTCGCTGTCTCTCTGTTGCCCTGTCGCTGTCTCTCTGTTGCCCTGTTGCTGTCTCTCTGTCGCTGTCTCTCTGTTGCCCTGTCGCTGTCTCTCTGTTGCCCTGTCGCTGTCTCTCTGTTGCCCTATCGCTGTCTCTCTGCTCTCCTGTTACTGTGTCACACCGTAAACCTGGGATTATATTCACAGTGGTGACCAGTTGCTCTCCTGTTACTGTGTCACACTGTAAACCTGGGATTATATTCACAGTGGTGACCAGTTGCTCTCCTGTTACTGTGTCACACTGTAAACCTGGGATTATATTCACAGTGGTGACCAGTTTCCATTAATTCACCGCCGGGATGAAGAATTCTAGGTTTTCTTTAGCTTTAGTTTCTTTTGTTGCCTTTGCACCCCTGCTGGGGTACAGTTCCATCGGCACTGACTTTAAATGGTCATTCTAAAAGTTTACGGTTAGACAGTGAGAGCTGGCAGGTTAGTGAACAGTAGAGCCCCTTGCAGTCTAATGCGATGCTGTACTCACCCATCGTCCACACATGCACGTTCTCTAGCAGGAATCTCCAGATACCAACCAAGAGCAGGAACCCATGGCTCATGTCCCTCCCGCTAACCCAGGGGCATGGAGGCCGATTGTGGTACCAAATTGTTGGCCCAATAGATTACCAGCTAACTCACCCCAAAGTGGGGCTCAAACCTGTGTCCTTCGGGCTTACATGGCCTGGCGCTAGTCCACATAGTGGGGTTAATTTACCGTTGGTCGCTGGTGAAAGACGGGCGATATCGAAGTGGACGCCCGGTGCATGCCCCGCCCGACTTTCACCTTCCATCGACTTTAATGGTTAACATAACAAAGTTAATCGGTTAACAAATCGGGCGGGGCGTATAATGGGCGGCCACTTCGATATCGCCCAAAGTTAACATTGAACCCCCCCTCCCCTCCCCTCAGTGTCTTTATTACCCCCTGGGTTTTTCGGGTGGGGATGGGGAGGTGGTGCTTGCCCTGGGGCACTGTGTCAGTCTGTTATTCATTCACTTTAGACAACAGGTTGGTCCTGAATGGCCGAGCTCAGACCCTGAGCTGACAACAGTCAGACTGCTGGTGACGCAGAGAAGCATCATTGGTGAAACCTGGTTAATGAAGCGATGGATGAATTCATTCAACTCTCCTGAATGAACGATGGTCAGAATACCAGCTCATGATTGGATCACACACGTTAGCTCATAGCAGACTGGGTCTGTCAATGAATCAAATATCAAATCATGTCTAACTGTTGTAAATTATGTTATACATTGTATATATGTATAGATATTAATATTAAAAGTGATCGGTTTGTGTCTCTATCCCACTTGCTCCGTAGTATTCGTCTGCCCTGGGACATTGCGGAAAGTCTTCGAACCGACCAATGTCTTCGAGTCGGAGCACGAGGCGGGCGCTTGGTGCAAGGATCCACTTCAAGCTGGCGATCGCATTTACTACATGCCGTGGATCCCGTACCGCACTGACACGCTGACGGAGTACGGCTCGTGGGAGGACTACACGGCCGGCCGGCCCACCACCTCGTACCGCCTACCCCACCGCGTGGACGGCACTGGCTTCGTGGTGTACGATGGCGCCGTCTTCTACAACAAGGAGCGGACGCGTAACGTGGTCAAGTTTGACCTGCGGACCCGCATCAAAAGCGGCGAGGCCATCATCGGCGGCGCCAACTACCACGACACCTCACCCTACCGCTGGGGGGGCAAGACCGACATCGACCTGGCCGTCGATGAGAACGGGCTGTGGGCCATTTACGCCACCGAGCATAACAACGGCAAGCTGGTGGTGAGCCAGCTCAACCCTTACACCCTGCGCTTCGAGGGCACCTGGGAGACGGTGTACGACAAGCGCTCGGCCTCCAACGCCTTCATGGTCTGCGGCGTCCTCTACGCCGTGCGCTCCGTGTCCAAGGAGGACGACAGCGAGGTCATCGGCAACACCATCGACTTCGCCTTCAACACCAACCTCAACCGGGAGGAGCCGGTGTCCATCGCCTTCCCCAACCCCTACCAGTACGTCTCCTCGGTGGACTACAACCCCCGGGACAACCAGCTGTATGTCTGGAACAATCACTTTGTGCTGAGGTACTCGCTGGAGTTCGGACCCCCCGACCCAACCACAGGTAAGACCCGCTCCTCATCTTCAAACTCCCAGCTGCCCACGGGACTCTGTGACCTCTTGGGGGAGTAATTCTACTTTACGTCATTGGGTTGGGGAGTTTGGGAAAAGGTCATTGGTTACATTCGATCTGGTGTGATGGGGCCTCGCATGATAACCTTTCCCCCAAAATCTTATTTTGCTTCGCTTTCTTTTCTCTTGGTATTGATTGCACCGTGTAGATTTTCAAACAGGGGTCCCCTTCATCAAAGGGCATTTGCAGAGAACTCTAGGGAGTTCTTCACCGTTTACAGGACGTCCCTGAAGTGAGTCATTATTTACAATGGAAGCCAGGGTGTTGTATCTACACAGTGAGACACTGGGAAGTGATTGTATCTACAGTGAAATGGTGGAGTTTTTTTTAATTTATTCTTTCTCGTGATGTGGGCGTCACTGGCAAGGCCAGCATTTATTGCCCATCTCTAATTGCCCCTTGAGAAGGTGGTGGTGAGCCGCCGCCTTGAACCGCTGCAGTCCCTGTGGTGAAGGTACTCCCACGGTGCTGTTAGGTAGAGAGACCCAGGATTTTGACCCAGCGACAATGAAGGAACAGCTATTTCTGTCCAAGTCAGGACGGTGTATGACTTGGAGGGGAATTTAGAGGTGATGGTGTTCCCATACGCCTGCTACCCTTGTCGTTCTAGGTGGTAGAGGTTGTGGGTTTGGGAGGTTGGGTTGAGCCTAGGACACTGCCCTGAGGAACTCATGCAGCGATGTCCTGGGCCTGAGATGATTGACCTCCAACCACCACAACCATCTTCCTTTGTGCTAGGTATGACTCCAGCCAGGGGAGAGTTTTCCCCCGATTCAGTTTTACTAGGGCTCCTTGATGCCACACTCCGTCAAATGCTGCCTTGACGTCAAGGGGCAGTCACCCACCTCACCTCTGGAATTCAGCTCTTTTGTCCATGTTTGGACCAAGGCTGTAACGAGGTCGGGAGCCGAGTGGTCTTGGCGGAACCCAAGCTGAGCATCAGTGAGCAGGTTATTGGTGAGTAAGTACCGCTTGATAGCACTGTCGACAAAACCTTCCATCACTTTGCTGATGGCACGGTAATTGGCAATAATTGTTTTGCTATCAAAATTGCTTTCTTTATGTTGGTTTTAATTTATAATGTTTAATTTGGCACAAGTTCCCAGATGCTAGCGAGGAGGATTTTGCAAGGTCGACTGGGCTGGCTGTGCCTTTGTCATGTCGATGCCAGGTCATCCAGCCGGTTTTATTCTTATTACACTTTATTGCAGCAGTTTGATACAACTCAGTGTCTCGCTCGGCCATTTCACAGTTAAGAGTCAACCACATTGCTGTGGGTCTGGAGTCACATATATAGGCCAGACCGGGTAAGGACGGCAGGCTTCCTTCCCTAAAGGGACATTCGTGAACCAGTTTTTACGACAATCTCATGCTCACCATTACTGATACTAGCTTTTTAATCTGTAATCTCCTTCTGCCCCACAACGCCCCCCGCCGAGATATCTACGCTCCTCTAATTCTGGCCTCTTGAGCATCCCTGATTATAATCGCTCCACCATTGGTGGCCGTGCCTTCTGCTGCCTCGGCCCCAAGCTCTGGAATTCCCTTCCTAAACCTCCCTGCCCCACTACCTCTCTTTCCTCCTTTAAGGCGCTCCTTATAACCTACCTCATTGACCAAGCTTTTGGTCACCTGCCCTAATTTATCCTTATGTGGCTCGGTGTCAAATATTTTGTTTTACAATACTCCTGTGCAGCACCTTGGGACGTTTTACTATGTTAAAGGCGCTATATAAATACGAGATGTTGTTGTTTCCAGATTTTTATTTAATTCACTGAATTCACAATCACAAACTGCTATGGTGGGATTTGAACTCACGTCTGCTAGATTATTAGACCAGGCCTTTAGTACTACCAGTAATGTAACCACTATGCTACCGTATTTGGGGTGGTGGTGTAGCTGAAATGAAACAGTGGGGTATTAATGCACACATTGAAACCATGAACTGTCATACTGATCAAGTGATACTGGCGTTGCACCTTTAGACTGAAACTGTACATTGTTATTATACCTGTTCAGTGAAACAGCGGGGACTTTTCACACGCACAAAGTAACTATGGTCTCTCCGCTTTTGTGACCGGGTTATTTGGAGACAGACCAGAGGACAACCGCCGCCCCGGAAGCCCACGTGACAGCTACTGAAATCATTCACCTGGCCCTTTCCTGGCCCACTGTTGCCCCATCGCAGAGTAGGAGTCACACCCGGCCCCTAGCCATGCACCCGCTCCATGTTACCTGGAATAAAGAGCGAAGACTCACATTCAAAAGCAGCCCCACCTCTAAGTGGTGTCAGCTGAGGCTCAGTGGCACTCTCGCCTCCGAGTCAAAAGGTGGGTTCACTCCAGAGACTTGAGCCCATAATCCAAGCTGACACTCCCAGTGCAGTGCTGAGGGAGTGCTGCACTGTCGGAGATGCCGTCTTTCTGATGAGATGTTAAACCGAGGTCTGCCGTCTGATTAATGAGATTGATTGCTGTGATTAGTCAACAACTCCATTATCATTGTATCATGCGACTACTGGGATGGTAGAAGGTGAACTAGATGGGCCCGGGTCATCAATGGCTAATGTGAGCCAATCCAAAGCTCTGGAAGATGTTGATCTTGAGCAGAGAGAGCAAGGTGTGTATGCCCGGAATCAGAGGGCAGAGTCTGGCTTTGAGATATTTCAGGAGACGGTCGGTGCCTGTGGAACACCTTAGTGATGTTATCCCATTCTCCAAGCAACCAGGCTTGAGTGATATTGATTTGGCTGGCCGTGATGTATCTGATGCTTGGAAAGGTCAGCTCACACAGCTAACTTAAGAAACCCGGACATATTTCCGAAGGACAAGCTGGGTTGTGGGGAAGCCAAAGGCTTTATACACCGGATTCAGCGGAGCGATGAAACACCATTCAGGCTGTCACACCATCGAGTCCCACCTGCCCATTACCAGAAAATTAGAAAACTCCTAAACCGACCTTTTCAGTGTCAGCTGTGGCTCAGTGCTCACCTCTGAGTCAGAAGGTTGTGGGTTCAAGTCCCACTCCAGAGACTTTAGCACATAAAGCTAGGCTGACGCTCCCAGTGCTGTACTGTCAGAGGTGCCGTCTTTCGGATGAGACATTAAACTGAGGCCCCGTCTGCTCTCTCAGGTGGACGTATAAGATCCCGTGGCACTATTTTGAAGAAGAGCGGGGGGGGTGGGGGAGTTCGTCCCGGTGTCGTGGCCAATATTTATCCCTCAACCAACATAACAAAAACAGATTATCTGGTCATTATCACATTGCTGTTTGTGGGAGCTTGCTGTGCGCAAATTGGCTGCTGCGTTTCCCACATTACAGCAGTGACTGTACTTCATTGGTTGGGAAGCCCTGAGGTTGTTAAAGGCGCGATATAGAATGGTTATAGCACAGAGGGAGGCTGTGTGGCCTACTCATGCTCCTTGTTCTTATGAGACGTTAAACCGAGGCCCCGTCTGCTCTCTCAGGTGGACATAAAAGATCACATGGCACGATTTCGAGAACGACTGGCTGTAAAGCGCTTTGAGACGTCCGGTGGTCGTGAAAGGCGCTATATAAATGCAAGTCTTTTTTCTTCGTTCCCGGGATAAGCAATGCCGGCATTTATTGTCCATCCCAAGTCGCCCTGTGAAGGTGGTGGTGAGCTTTCTCCTTGAGCCGCTGTAGTTCGTGCAGTGATGGTTCTCCCACCGTGGTGTTACACAGGGAATTCCAGGACACTAACACAGGGATGATGAAGTCAGGATGCTGTGTAGTTTGGACGGGCACTTGGAAGTGATGGTGTTCGCAGGATATTGCTGCTCTAGGTGGTAGAGGTTCCGGGCTTTGGAGGTGCTGTCTAAGTAACCTTAGCGAGTTGCTGAAATAAAAAGAAAGACTTGCATTTCTGTAGCCCCTTTCACGACCTTGGGACACCCCAAAGCGCTTTACGGCCAATGAAGTAATTTTGCATGTCACTGTTGTAGGAAATACGGCAGCCATTTGCACACAACAAGCTGTGATAACGACCGAATAACGGCCTGTAAAAATCTGCGCCCTTACCTGAGGGCTCCCGGGACGCGCACACTTCCGCTCCTGGGCCTCTCCAAATGCCAAGTGTGCAGGGCCCACGTATCCTAGAGGCACAGGTAGTTCGCAGCGTCCCTGGGATCACGTGGGCCATGGGGAGCCAATCAGAACGGAATCTCCCTTCATACATTTGACAGGAAGACCTGTCAAATATATGAATGGAGATCACCCCCAAAACATAGTAAAACTTCAAATACATTTTTAAAAAGAATCACATTTTTAAAATGACTTGAAATTACAATAAATTAAATATTTTAAACAAAAATTTAAATTTTTGAAAAAATAATTAGAGTTTTTTTAAAGGGCTAAAAATAAACTTACCTTTTTTTAAAGTATTTTTAAATTATACTTTTTTCAACTCTTATCCTGGTAAATGCTGGCCTTATGCGTGCTTTTACCAGGCGTAAGAATTGTAAGTGTTTTCTGCGGGCGGAGGGTCTCCAAAAAGCGAAACTCTCCCCCCGCAGAGGCCCTTCTCCAGGGCAGCCGGAGGATCTGTCAAGACCATTCTTGACAGATCGGAAATGCCGGTTTCAGGCATGCGGGAAGCCGGCATTTCCGATGTCCCTACGGGTGGGTACACAGCCCGTACACACCCATAGGGATCGGAATAACTGGGCCAATGTGTTTTAGTCATGTTGGTTGAAGGATAAATATTGGCCAGGGCACCAGGGAGAACTGCCCCTGCTCTTCTTCAAAATAGTGCCATGGGATCTTTTACGTCCACCTGAGAGGGCAGACGGGGCCTCAGTTTAAGGTCTCTTATGAAAGACGGCACCTCCGACAGTGCGGCACTCCCTCTGTACTGGCCGCGCTAGACGTGCTCCTATCTAGCTATCCAGCAAGTTAAACACTCATTCAAAATAATTCTTCCTGAAGCGGTTGCTGTTTTGAAGCTTTTACTTGAACAAATTTGTGAAACTGTAAACAAAGACAAAGTATGTTTTGTACATAAACTGAGTACTACACATTCGATATTACACAAGATATAAACATATTTACAACAGTAGAATAGACTAATTGTATAACTAACTAACATTTGAACTAACTTCTGTAACTATTAAATATTAACCTTTTATAAACATAGTATTATCAAAATATTACTCTGACAACATTGCTATTATGCTAAGAGCTAAAGATACTCACAGATATTGCACTTGGCCTAACATATGAAGTCAGATTACACTGGATTGTAAATGGAACTTCTCATAGCAAATTCTCTATTACTCAAGTCAGGTTCTTCCTGGCAAAACTGCTTCCTGGGGTCAACAGGAAGAAAGGTAAGAAGGTCAAATGACCTCTCACAGGAAGAAAGGAACAAAGGTCAAATGACCTCACACAGGAAGAAAGGAACAGATGACCTTTCCAGCTTACAAACTATTAACACAATAACCACCACCAGAGGGTGCTATTGCATGTAAAAATGTTCAGAATGTCACATAATGTCCATCGGTCCAGAACACTCCCCGTCTGGGGTCATTAACGACTCCACATAGTCCGAACTCTACTTGTCACTGGAGTCCTCTGGCAACAAAAGAAGAACCACCTCGAAGACGGTCCGTCGGTGTCGATGATAGGATACAGCTTCATTAGACTGCTGTGAGGGGGTACGTTGCATTCTGCTACGCACAGTTCCAACCTGGGTATGGTGAGGTCTGGCTGGGGCGCCAACTTGCCTCTATCAAAGACGAAGCCGATTTTGCTTTGTCCTTCTTGAGTGGTGACCTTCAGATAAGCCACACTTGCAATGGCCTTAGCGGATGCGTCTGCAAAGACACAAAGCTCTTTGAATTGGGCATTTAAGGGAGAGAAAGACGAATAGCAGCGAGGTATTCAGATCTCTTGTAAGTCTTGGAGTGAGTCTCTCCATCTATCCCACTCTGCTTCCATCTCTTCAGCGCGTGTGGAGAGTTCCCTGAGGAGCAGCCTGCCTTGTATGGTGACAGGGGCTAAGAAGCCGAGAGGGTCGTATAGGCTGTTGACTGTAGAGAGCACTCCTCTACGTGTGAAGGGTTTCTTGGCATCTAGGACTTGGAACGTGAATGTGTCTGTTGCTATGTTCCATGACACCCCTAGGCTACGCTGTAGGGGGAGGTCATCAGTGAAGAGGTCTAGGTCCTTGACGTCCTTAGCACGATCTTCAGGGGGGAATGCCTCCATCACTGCTGGTCTGTTAGAGGCTATCTTATGCAGCCTGAGGTTGGATAGTGCAAGTAGTTCCTGGGCTCGTCCGAGGGTACTGATGGTCTCTGCTTCGGTCGGGAATGACTTCAGTGCGTCGTCGACATAGAACTCTCGTTCGATGAACCCTCTCACATCACTGCCAAAGTCGTCGTCTTCTTCCTTGGCAGCCCTCCTTAGTCCGTATACGGCGACAGCAGGGGATGGGCTATCCCCAAAGACATGGACATGCATTCTGTAGTCCACAATGTCTCTATTAGGGTCATTGTCCCGATACCACAGGAAGCGGAGGAAGTCTCTGTGGTCTTCTCTCACCACGAAGCAATGAAACATGTGCTGGATATCGGCAGTGATGGCGACGGGCTCTTTCCTGAATCTCATGAGCACTCCCAAGAGGCTGTTGTTAAGATCGGGCCCTGTGAGGAGTGCGTCGTTGAGAGAGATGCCCTGATATGGTGCACTGGAGTCAAACACCACGCGGATCTGACTACTGCATGGGGTAAGGTAGCTTGGACGACCATTCTCCAAGATGGAAGTCTTGAGTGTGCTCACCTGAGATGGCTTGTTCTCTAGTGTGCGACGTCCTACGGGGTACACATTAACGAGGCATATCTTGGAGCATGCTCTTGCGTTCACTCCTTCTCCACACACCTCGGTGCACCTGGATGTAATCTCCGGACCGGCAGCTCCCTCTCTCTCCCCGCCGTGCTCTGAAGCGGGAGGAGGCGACTCTGACTCCCAAGGAGCTGGGCCTGGGTGTAGTGCTGAAACGTGCCGATCACTTTCACATTCAGTGCATTTTGCATCCACTTTGCAGTTCTTGGCGAGATGGCTCATGGACGAGCAGCACCTGAAACATATAGAGTTCTCTTTAAGATATTGTTTCCGATCTTCCAGGGACATCTCCCTGAAGCCTCTGCACTTCTTTAAAGGATGGGGCTTGTTGTGGATAGGGCATTGTTTGCTCATATCCTCAGGTTTCTTCTGAATCTTTGTGCGCTCAGTTGAGGACACTTGCATTCTGTGGACAGATATTGGTGTCTTTCCATGTCTGTCGAACTTGTCTCTTCTGGCAAGTGCTGGGTGGGAGTAGAAGAAGTTGAAGCTGGGGTCATTCCTGGCTTTGGCTTCTTTACGGATGAATTTAACGAACGCAGAGAATGGTGGGAACGCCACGTTGTGCTTTAGCTTGAACTTTGATCCAAACGTTATCCACTTCTCCTGCAGGTTAAATGGAAGCTTCTCAATGATGGGACTTACCCCTCTGGAAGTGTCTAAGTACGATAGACCGGGTAGGTAGCCGTCCTGCTTTGCGGCTTCGAGTTCCGACAGCAGATCTCCAAGGTCGCGGAGCTTCTGGGGTTCCTTACTCGTCAACCTCGGAAAGTTCTCCAACCTGTCAAAGAGAGCCCTTTCAATGGCTTCGGGCGAGCCGTAGCTTTCTTCCAGCCTCACCCAAGCCTTCTTCAACCCCTCTGGCAGCTGTCCCACATTGGCCGCTTTTATCCCGCAGGCCTGTCCGGCGGACTCTGGGCCGAGCCATTTGATAAGGAGGCCGAGCTCTTCTCCTGCCGACAGGTCTAAGCCCGATATGGCATCGTGGAAGCAGGACTTCCAAGCCCGATAATTCTCCGGCCTGTCATCAAACTTAATTAACCCCGAAGTCACCAGCTGGGTGCGTGCAAGGTATTTGGCGAGGTCATAGGTGCTGGGACCTGTGCCAGGGTTGCCTTGGCTAGGGGCTCTGTTGGGGGTCTCAAGGAACCGAGAGGGGATTTGCCTTTGACTTTCTCTATTCGGCGTCCTATTCCTTTGCACCGTGTCTTCCGTTCTGCTGGCGGAGACTCTGCGGCTTGAAGCACGCCGTCTGCTTTGACCTTGGTTGGCAACTTGTGGCATGTTATACGAAGTGTTTGCGTCTGTAGAGATGTGCGGGCCTCCATCCCTTTCTCCTGTAAACTGTATGTCGGCATGGTCGCTCCCGTAATCTATGGTGCGCTGTCGTGGACTCTGCCATGGAACGGGAATTAAAGGTTTGTAAGCTGTCTCGGGATCAGCTCCCTCCAAAATTGCCTCGAATACTTGTGTCTCGGCTAATGCAGCATCTATCTCTTTTTGTTGCTGCAGAGCGTCTAATGTGGCTTGGAGCCGGGCCTGTTCTGCTTGGGATTCAGCTTGGAGACGGGCCTGACTTACTTTTATTTCTATTTCACTGTCCGTATGCGCAGCTCTGGCTTGAGCTGCTACTAGTTTAGCCCGTGCTTTGGCGAGGGCTATGCTTACTCTAGAACCACCCGATGACCGTGAGCCAACTTGCAACCTGTAGTAACCGGTGCTTATAGACCGATTGTCACGTTCTACAGTTTCGTCTGCCTGTTTAAGGTCTTCTACTTACTGCACAGCATTTTCGCTATTATCTTCTGACATGTTGATGTGAGGTAGATGTGCTCTACGAGGTTAAGGCTTACTCTGGGTTCCTCCTGCTCCGCTCTTCACAGCTAGCCGTATTGCTATCTTTTCACTGATATCTTTTCACTGTACTGGCCGCGCTAGACGTGCTCCTATCTAGCTA
Organism: Somniosus microcephalus; assembly: GCF_052327205.1. Taxonomy (NCBI): domain Eukaryota; kingdom Metazoa; phylum Chordata; class Chondrichthyes; order Squaliformes; family Somniosidae; genus Somniosus; species Somniosus microcephalus. The sequence continues at coordinate 15,253,330 of NC_141017.1, read as the reverse complement.
TCCAGCAAGTTAAACACTCATTCAAAATAATTCTTCCTGAAGCGGTTGCTGTTTTGAAGCTTTTACTTGAACAAATTTGTGAAACTGTAAACAAAGACAAAGTATGTTTTGTACATAAACTGAGTACTACACATTCGATATTACACAAGATATAAACATATTTACAACAGTAGAATAGACTAATTGTATAACTAACTAACATTTGAACTAACTTCTGTAACTATTAAATATTAACCTTTTATAAACATAGTATTATCAAAATATTACTCTGACAACATTGCTATTATGCTAAGAGCTAAAGATACTCACAGATATTGCACTTGGCCTAACATATGAAGTCAGATTACACTGGATTGTAAATGGAACTTCTCATAGCAAATTCTCTATTACTCAAGTCAGGTTCTTCCTGGCAAAACTGCTTCCTGGGGTCAACAGGAAGAAAGGTAAGAAGGTCAAATGACCTCTCACAGGAAGAAAGGAACAAAGGTCAAATGACCTCACACAGGAAGAAAGGAACAGATGACCTTTCCAGCTTACAAACTATTAACACAATAACCACCACCAGAGGGTGCTATTGCATGTAAAAATGTTCAGAATGTCACATAATGTCCATCGGTCCAGAACACTCCCCGTCTGGGGTCATTAACGACTCCACATAGTCCGAACTCTACTTGTCACTGGAGTCCTCTGGCAACAAAAGAAGAACCACCTCGAAGACGGTCCGTCGGTGTCGATGATAGGATACAGCTTCATTAGACTGCTGTGAGGGGGTACGTTGCATTCTGCTACGCACAGTTCCAACCTGGGTATGGTGAGGTCTGGCTGGGGCGCCAACTTGCCTCTATCAAAGACGAAGCCGATTTTGCTTTGTCCTTCTTGAGTGGTGACCTTCAGATAAGCCACACTTGCAATGGCCTTAGCGGATGCGTCTGCAAAGACACAAAGCTCTTTGAATTGGGCATTTAAGGGAGAGAAAGACGAATAGCAGCGAGGTATTCAGATCTCTTGTAAGTCTTGGAGTGAGTCTCTCCATCTATCCCACTCTGCTTCCATCTCTTCAGCGCGTGTGGAGAGTTCCCTGAGGAGCAGCCTGCCTTGTATGGTGACAGGGGCTAAGAAGCCGAGAGGGTCGTATAGGCTGTTGACTGTAGAGAGCACTCCTCTACGTGTGAAGGGTTTCTTGGCATCTAGGACTTGGAACGTGAATGTGTCTGTTGCTATGTTCCATGACACCCCTAGGCTACGCTGTAGGGGGAGGTCATCAGTGAAGAGGTCTAGGTCCTTGACGTCCTTAGCACGATCTTCAGGGGGGAATGCCTCCATCACTGCTGGTCTGTTAGAGGCTATCTTATGCAGCCTGAGGTTGGATAGTGCAAGTAGTTCCTGGGCTCGTCCGAGGGTACTGATGGTCTCTGCTTCGGTCGGGAATGACTTCAGTGCGTCGTCGACATAGAACTCTCGTTCGATGAACCCTCTCACATCACTGCCAAAGTCGTCGTCTTCTTCCTTGGCAGCCCTCCTTAGTCCGTATACGGCGACAGCAGGGGATGGGCTATCCCCAAAGACATGGACATGCATTCTGTAGTCCACAATGTCTCTATTAGGGTCATTGTCCCGATACCACAGGAAGCGGAGGAAGTCTCTGTGGTCTTCTCTCACCACGAAGCAATGAAACATGTGCTGGATATCGGCAGTGATGGCGACGGGCTCTTTCCTGAATCTCATGAGCACTCCCAAGAGGCTGTTGTTAAGATCGGGCCCTGTGAGGAGTGCGTCGTTGAGAGAGATGCCCTGATATGGTGCACTGGAGTCAAACACCACGCGGATCTGACTACTGCATGGGGTAAGGTAGCTTGGACGACCATTCTCCAAGATGGAAGTCTTGAGTGTGCTCACCTGAGATGGCTTGTTCTCTAGTGTGCGACGTCCTACGGGGTACACATTAACGAGGCATATCTTGGAGCATGCTCTTGCGTTCACTCCTTCTCCACACACCTCGGTGCACCTGGATGTAATCTCCGGACCGGCAGCTCCCTCTCTCTCCCCGCCGTGCTCTGAAGCGGGAGGAGGCGACTCTGACTCCCAAGGAGCTGGGCCTGGGTGTAGTGCTGAAACGTGCCGATCACTTTCACATTCAGTGCATTTTGCATCCACTTTGCAGTTCTTGGCGAGATGGCTCATGGACGAGCAGCACCTGAAACATATAGAGTTCTCTTTAAGATATTGTTTCCGATCTTCCAGGGACATCTCCCTGAAGCCTCTGCACTTCTTTAAAGGATGGGGCTTGTTGTGGATAGGGCATTGTTTGCTCATATCCTCAGGTTTCTTCTGAATCTTTGTGCGCTCAGTTGAGGACACTTGCATTCTGTGGACAGATATTGGTGTCTTTCCATGTCTGTCGAACTTGTCTCTTCTGGCAAGTGCTGGGTGGGAGTAGAAGAAGTTGAAGCTGGGGTCATTCCTGGCTTTGGCTTCTTTACGGATGAATTTAACGAACGCAGAGAATGGTGGGAACGCCACGTTGTGCTTTAGCTTGAACTTTGATCCAAACGTTATCCACTTCTCCTGCAGGTTAAATGGAAGCTTCTCAATGATGGGACTTACCCCTCTGGAAGTGTCTAAGTACGATAGACCGGGTAGGTAGCCGTCCTGCTTTGCGGCTTCGAGTTCCGACAGCAGATCTCCAAGGTCGCGGAGCTTCTGGGGTTCCTTACTCGTCAACCTCGGAAAGTTCTCCAACCTGTCAAAGAGAGCCCTTTCAATGGCTTCGGGCGAGCCGTAGCTTTCTTCCAGCCTCACCCAAGCCTTCTTCAACCCCTCTGGCAGCTGTCCCACATTGGCCGCTTTTATCCCGCAGGCCTGTCCGGCGGACTCTGGGCCGAGCCATTTGATAAGGAGGCCGAGCTCTTCTCCTGCCGACAGGTCTAAGCCCGATATGGCATCGTGGAAGCAGGACTTCCAAGCCCGATAATTCTCCGGCCTGTCATCAAACTTAATTAACCCCGAAGTCACCAGCTGGGTGCGTGCAAGGTATTTGGCGAGGTCATAGGTGCTGGGACCTGTGCCAGGGTTGCCTTGGCTAGGGGCTCTGTTGGGGGTCTCAAGGAACCGAGAGGGGATTTGCCTTTGACTTTCTCTATTCGGCGTCCTATTCCTTTGCACCGTGTCTTCCGTTCTGCTGGCGGAGACTCTGCGGCTTGAAGCACGCCGTCTGCTTTGACCTTGGTTGGCAACTTGTGGCATGTTATACGAAGTGTTTGCGTCTGTAGAGATGTGCGGGCCTCCATCCCTTTCTCCTGTAAACTGTATGTCGGCATGGTCGCTCCCGTAATCTATGGTGCGCTGTCGTGGACTCTGCCATGGAACGGGAATTAAAGGTTTGTAAGCTGTCTCGGGATCAGCTCCCTCCAAAATTGCCTCGAATACTTGTGTCTCGGCTAATGCAGCATCTATCTCTTTTTGTTGCTGCAGAGCGTCTAATGTGGCTTGGAGCCGGGCCTGTTCTGCTTGGGATTCAGCTTGGAGACGGGCCTGACTTACTTTTATTTCTATTTCACTGTCCGTATGCGCAGCTCTGGCTTGAGCTGCTACTAGTTTAGCCCGTGCTTTGGCGAGGGCTATGCTTACTCTAGAACCACCCGATGACCGTGAGCCAACTTGCAACCTGTAGTAACCGGTGCTTATAGACCGATTGTCACGTTCTACAGTTTCGTCTGCCTGTTTAAGGTCTTCTACTTACTGCACAGCATTTTCGCTATTATCTTCTGACATGTTGATGTGAGGTAGATGTGCTCTACGAGGTTAAGGCTTACTCTGGGTTCCTCCTGCTCCGCTCTTCACAGCTAGCCGTATTGCTATCTTTTCACTGATATCTTTTCACTGTACTGGCCGCGCTAGACGTGCTCCTATCTAGCTATCCAGCAAGTTAAACACTCATTCAAAATAATTCTTCCTGAAGCGGTTGCTGTTTTGAAGCTTTTACTTGAACAAATTTGTGAAACTGTAAACAAAGACAAAGTATGTTTTGTACATAAACTGAGTACTACACATTCGATATTACACAAGATATAAACATATTTACAACAGTAGAATAGACTAATTGTATAACTAACTAACATTTGAACTAACTTCTGTAACTATTAAATATTAACCTTTTATAAACATAGTATTATCAAAATATTACTCTGACAACATTGCTATTATGCTAAGAGCTAAAGATACTCACAGATATTGCACTTGGCCTAACATATGAAGTCAGATTACACTGGATTGTAAATGGAACTTCTCATAGCAAATTCTCTATTACTCAAGTCAGGTTCTTCCTGGCAAAACTGCTTCCTGGGGTCAACAGGAAGAAAGGTAAGAAGGTCAAATGACCTCTCACAGGAAGAAAGGAACAAAGGTCAAATGACCTCACACAGGAAGAAAGGAACAGATGACCTTTCCAGCTTACAAACTGTTAACACAATAACCGCCACCAGAGGGTGCTATTGCATGTAAAAATGTCCATAATGTCCATCGGTCCAGAACACCCTCAGTACTGCACTGGAGTGTCAGCCTAGATTTTGTGCTCAAGTCTCTGGAGTGGGACTTGAACCCACAACCTTCTTGACTCAAAGGCAAGAGTGCAACCCACATTTTTAAATTATTTATTAAACATTAAAAACATTTACAACATCGCGATCATTCCATTGTATCATACAAATCCATTCCGCCGCTCTGCACAGCCATTCCTCCACCACATATTAACATCAAAACCTGAAGTTTAATTTGTCACCCATAACATATACTAATCTATTGTACTTTAAAAATTGATCAGTAATCATGGCTCCGAATAAGGGAAGTGTGCCTGATAATCCCCCCATCATTTAATCTCCGGCCCTTCCCTCTTCTCATGCTCCTTCCCAACTTTTCGGGCAGCTGTTGCTTTCTCCTGCAGCCTCCGGCTCTTTTTCACCTCCTGTTTGAACCTTCCCTGCAGTTTCAGCCTCTTCCTTACATTAGGTTTGGGCCGAGGAGCTGCCCCTTCTCCCTCCTTCTGCCCCTCACTAACCTTTCCCTTTCCACACGCTGTCACTCCACCCCCACTTCCATGTCTCTGTCCCCCTCTGACTCCTCACTCTCGAGCTTTTCTGTAACCTCCCGTCCCTGCTCCCTGTCAGATACATAATCTCCCGGAGAGAGTCTTCCTGCTATCACGGTTTCTCCAACAGTGCCGCTCCCTTCAGCCTCATCTCCACCGCTAACCCTTGCTCCCCATTCCTTCTCTCTCTGGGACAATGGCGCATCTGCACCTATCTTGCTCCCTTCTGGCATCTTTGTCTCCCCGCTCCCGTCCTGCTGACCCTTTAAGGCTCCTGCCTCTTGCACCGTCTCCTTGTCTTGCCCCCTCCTGCCCCACCGAGATGTCCGACTCCCCGTCTTTCTTTGGAGTACTTACACTTACCCCGCACCCCGCTCCCGCTTCCTCTCCCCCCGTGGACACCAGATTCTTTAGAGAGAGCTAAGCCGTATTATGGCTCAACTCTGCCCTCGACCCGTGCTGCCCGTTGCTGTCTTTGTCCTTTTCCACTGTACTTGGTGTGTTTTCCACCATCTCCATCCTGTTCTCTGCTCCGCAATTTTCTGCCTCTTCCTGCACTCTTTTCTCCTTCCATTCACCAGCTGTGTCCTCTGCCTGCTCCGCTCCTCCAGCCGCTCCGCTCACACCTCCTGCTCCTTCTCCCATCTCCTCATCACTCAAGGGGCTTCCTTCTGCCTCACACTCACAGCGGGTAGGGCCTTTGTGACACACCCCACAGCTCTCCGCCTTGCAGCTCCGACCGATGTGTCCAGACTCGCCGCAGTTATAACAGTACAAGTCTGGACAGCTTCTTACAAGATGGTCGTGTCCAAGACAATAACAACAAACCTTCACCTTGTTATCATGCAGTACCCGGAAGTACTGCACTCCTTCCGTTGTCTCGAATTTCATGCTATATGGCAATGACTTCACCCCCACTGGGAACCGCACCTTTACATAACGGGTTCCATCTGCTACCCGCGTTCCTGGATAGTACCTCCTCTTTATTGCCGAGCAAATTTTAATGTCCCACAACTCCAACTTTTTTATTAGCACATCGTCCTCAATATAAACCAGCAGGTTTACGAATGAGACCATCACCTCTTCAGAATATAGCAGAGATACCTCCAAGAACTTATCTCCAACCTTCAAACTCAGTAAAAGTCTTTCCACCTCCTCTCGGCCACTGACCGTCACATTGAACCCAACATTCGGCTTTGGTTGGCAGGCAAAGCAGCTTCCCTCGCGGCAGTCCTCATGTAATAAAATCCCAAGCTCGTATCTCCTTATCCTCGCATTGAAACACCACCGTGTTTTCTTTTCCAAACCTCCTGGGGTCCCGGCCCAAATCTTTGGGCCTTTTTTTCCTCCCTTCTCCCACATTTTCTCCCCTGATTAAATTCATCCTGGGAGCACTGTCCTCTGAGGGACCCGGAGTGCCGGCTGGCTGCTGTTTATGGGCCAAAAAGGCCCTAAAACCTGAAAAAAAAAACCACCACCAACTTTTTTTCAAACTCACTCCAACTCCCTGCAGCAATCAAGCATCCAGCAGCACCTGCTCACTCCTAGCCCCTCCCACCTCGAGAGGGCGACCCACTGAACCACAGCTGACACTCTGTAGATTGTACACACTGCAGCCACAGTGCACCGGTGGTGGAGGGAGTGGATATTCAGTCCAGCAGCAGGGCACCGATTAAGAGTATTGCTTTGTCCTGGATGGTGTTGATTTTTCTTGCGTGCGGTTGCAGTTGCACCCACCCACACAAGTGGAGAGTATTCCACCACACTCCCGACTGGAGCTTTGTAAATGGTGGAGAAGCTTTGAAGGGTCAGGAGGGGAGCCACCCATCGCAGAGTACCCAGCCTCTGACCTGTTCTTGTCATCACGGTGTTGATATGGCTGGTCCAATTAAGTTTCTGGTCAATGGTGAGCCCAAAGATGTTGATGGTAGGAAATTCAGTAATGGAGGAGAAGGGATCAATAGACAGATTGGGTGATTGGGCAGATGCATGGCAGATGCAATATAACGTGGATAAATGTGAGGTTATCCACTTTGGTGTCAAAAACAGGAAGGCAGATTATTATCTGAATGGCAATAGATTGGGAGAAGGGGAAGTGCAACGAGACCTGGGTGTCCTTGTGCACCAGTCACTGAAGGTAAGCATGCAGGTGCAGCAGGCGGTTAAGAAGGCAAATGGTATGTTGGCCTTCGTAACGAGAGGGTTTGAGTACAGGAACAAGGGTGTCTTGCTGCAGTTGTACAGGGCCTTGGTGAGACCACATCTTGAGTATTGTGTGCAGTTTTGGTCGCCTTATCTGAGGAAGGATGTTCTTGCCATGGAAGGAGTTCAGCGAAGATTCACCAGGCTGATGCCTGGGGTGGCAGGAATGACGTATGAGGAGAGATTGGGTCAATTGGGCTTATACTTGCTGGAGTTTAGAAGAATGAGAGGGGATCTCATTGAAACTTATAAAATTCTGACAGGACTGGACAGACTAGATGCAGGAAGGATGTTCCCGATGGCGGGGGAGTCCAGAACCAGGGGTCACAGTCTAAGGATAAGGGGTAAGCCATTTAGGACTGAGATGAGGAGGAATTTCTTCACCCAGAGAGTGGTGAACCTGTGGAATTCTCTACCACAGAAGGCGGTGGAGGCCAATTCATTAAATATATTCAAGAAGGAGTTGGATATATTTCTTAAGGCTAAAGGGATCAAGGGATATGGGGAGAAGGCAGGAACAGGGTACTGAATTTGGATGATCAGCCGTGATCGCATTGAATGGCGGAGCAGGCTCGAGGGGCCGAATGGCCCACTCCTGCTCCTATCTTCGATGTTTCTATCCACCAGCAACTGGACTGCTCCCCATTGTGCTTGTTTAGAAGAAATCCAGGGAAGTAATGGTTTGTGCAAACTTCAGGGAGCTCTGTAGCGGGCGTTCAAGACCTCACACCCTCTGCCCCTCCGAGACCTGAGCACGAAATCTAGCCTGTCATTTCAGTGCAGTACTGAGGGAGTGCTGCATTGTCGGCAGTGCCGTCTTTCGGATAAGGAGTTAAACAGGGTTAAAGTGGATGGAAAAGATTCAATAGCACTAATCCAAGAAGAGCAGGGGACTGTTCCCGGTGTCCTTGCGGACATTAAACCCTCAAACAACACCAACAAAACAAATTGACTGTTCATCTTGCTCATTGCTGGGTTTCGGGTTCTTCTGGGTAAATCAGATCGCTTCCCAGATGTCCCCACCTAGATTTTTGACATGTGCTCCAGAATTTCTTCTGTTCGTTTCCTCCAGGCATAACTAACCACAACAGGTTTGGAATGCCACTGAGATCTTGCTGCTCTCCCATATTAACTACTGTCCGCTGAACTCTCAGTGAAGCAGCGTAAACACCCATTGTCATATTGGTTTTCTCACGATTCTAACTCCAGGGACTTGAGCACAAAATCCAGGCTGACGCTCCAGTGCAGTGCGGAGGGAGTGCTGCACTGTCGGAGGTGCCTGTCTTTCGGATGAGACGTTAAACCGAGGCCCCGTCTGCTCTCTCAGGTGGACGCAAAAGATCCCGTGGAAATTATTTTGAAGAAGAGCAGGGGAGTTCTCCCCGGTGTCCTGGGGCCAATCTTTACCCATCAATCAACATCACTAAAAACAAATTGTCTGGTCATTATCACATTGCTGTTTGTGGGAGCTTGCTGTGTGCAAATTGGCCGCCGTGTTTCCTAGATTACAACAGTGGCTACACTTCAAAACGTACTTCATTGGCTGTGAAGCGCTTTGGGACGTCCTGAGGTTGTGAAAGGCGCGATAGAAATACAAGTTATTTTTTTCTTTTTTCCTGCTACTCCTTCAGCATGTCCACTGATGACCTGTGAGCAATTATCCGGGCCTTGAATTCTTGCCTCAGCATGATGGAGCCCAGAACCTGTAGAGCAGCAGTCCGAGCGATCACGAGGTACTCCCACTGAGCTTAGCATCTGTGCAACTGAGGGCCCCACTCCAGATGCTCCTGGGGTTTGCCAGCCCCTCCACTACAGACTGCAGTCCTTCCTGCACAGTTCCAGAGCTCGTGGACCCTTTCCACCTTTTTCCCATTTGTTCTTGGGATATGGGCGATGTTGGAAAGGCCCCATCTATTGCCCAGCCCGAGTTGCCCTTGTTCCTCTCTGTTCCCTCCTCCAATCCCTGATCTTGTTCCTCTCTGTTCCCCCTCCAATCACTGATCTTGTTCCTCTCTGTTCCCCTCCAATCACTGATCTTGTTCCTCTCTGTTCCTCCTCCAATCACTGATCTTGTTCCTCTCTGTTCCTCCTCCAATCACTGATCTTGTTCCTCTCTGTTCCCCCTCCAATCACTGACCTTGTTCCTCTCTGTTCCCCCTCCAATCACTGATCTTGTTCCTCTCTGTTCCCCCTCCAATCACTGCCCTTGTTCCTCTCTGTTCCCCTCCAATCACTGATCTTGTTCCTCTCTGTTCCCCCTCCAATCGCTGCCCTTGTTCCTCTCTGTTCCCCCTCCAATCACTGCCCTTGTTCCTCTCTGTTCCCTCCTCCAATCACTGATCTTGTTCCTCTCTGTTCCCTCCTCCAATCAGTGATCTTGTTCCTCTCTGTTCCCCCTCCAATCACTGCCCTTGTTCCTCTCTGTTCCCTCCTCCAATCACTGCCATTGTTCCTCTCTGTTCCTCCTCCAATCACTGATCTTGTTCCTCTCTGTTCCCCTCCAATCACTGATCTTGTTCCTCTCTGTTCCCTCCTCCAATCACTGATCTTGTTCCTCTCTGTTCCCCTCCAATCACTGATCTTGTTCCGCTCTGTTCCCCCTCCAATCCCTGATCTTGTTCCTCTCAGTTCCCCCTCCAATCACTGCCCTTGTTCCTCTCTGTTCCCCCTCCAATCACTGCCCTTGTTTCTCTCTGTTCCTCCTCCAATCCCTGATCTTGTTCCTCTCAGTTCCCCCTCCAATCACTGCCCTTGTTCCTCTCTGTTCCCCCTCCAATCACTGATCTTGTTCCTCTCTGTTCCCCTCCAATCACTGATCTTGTTCCTCTCTGTTCCCCCTCCAATCCCTGATCTTGTTCCTCTCTGTTCCCCTCCAATCACTGATCTTGTTCCTCTCTGTTCCTCCTCCAATCACTGATCTTGTTCCTCTCTGTTCCTCCTCCAATCACTGATCTTGTTCCTCTCTGTTCCTCCTCCAATCACTGCCCTTGTTCCTCTCTGTTCCCCTCCAATCACTGATCTTGTTCCTCTCTGTTCCCCCTCCAATCACTGATCTTGTTCCTCTCTGTTCCCCTCCAATCACTGATCTTGTTCCTCCTCCAATCACTGATCTTGTTCCTCTCTGTTCCTCCTCCAATCACTGATCTTGTTCCTCTCTGTTCCCCCTCCAATCACTGCCCTTGTTCCTCTCTGTTCCTCCTCCAATCACTGCCCTTGTTCCTCTCTGTTCCCCCCTCCAATCACTGCCCTTGTTCCTCTCTGTTCCTCCTCCAATCACTGCCCTTGTTCCTCTCTGTTCTTCCTCCAATCACTGCCCTTGTTCCTCTCTGTTCCCCCTCCAATCACTGCCCTTGTTCCTCTCTGTTCCCCCTCCAATCACTGCCCTTGTTCCGCTCTGTTCCCCCTCCAATCACTGATCTTGTTCCTCTCTGTTCCTCCTCCAATCCCTGACCTTGTTCCTCTCTGTTCCCCCTCCAATCACTGATCTTGTTCCTCTCTGTTCCCTCCTCCAATCACTGCCCTTGTTCCGCTCTGTTCCCCCTCCAATCACTGATCTTGTTCCTCTCTGTTCTCCCTCCAATCACTGATCTTGTTCCTCTCTGTTCCCCTCCAATCACTGATCTTGTTCCTCTCTGTTCCCCCTCCAATCACTGATCTTGTTCCTCCTCCAATCACTGCCCTTGTTCCTCTCTGTTCCCCCTCCAATCACTGATCTTGTTCCTCTCTGTTCTCCCTCCAATCACTGATCTTGTTCCTCTCTGTTCCTCCTCCAATCACTGATCTTGTTCCTCTCTGTTCCCCCTCCAATCACTACCCTTGTTCCTCTCTGTTCCCCCTCCAATCACTGCCCTTGTTCCTCTCTGTTCCCCCTCCAATCACTGATCTTGTTCCTCTCTGTTCCTCCTCCAATCACTGATCTTGTTCCTCTCTGTTCCCCCTCCAATCACTGATCTTGTTCCTCTCTGTTCCCTCCTCCAATCACTGCCCTTGTTCCTCTCTGTTCTCCCTCCAATCACTGATCTTGTTCCTCTCTGTTCCCTCCTCCAATCACTGATCTTGTTCCTCTCTGTTCCCCCTCCAATCACTGCCCTTGTTCCTCTCTGTTCCCTCCTCCAATCACTGATCTTGTTCCTCTCTGTTCCCCCTCCAATCACTGCCCTTGTTCCTCTCTGTTCCTCCTCCAATCCCTGATCTTGTTCCTCTCTGTTCTCCCTCCAATCACTGATCTTGTTCCTCTCTGTTCCCCCTCCAATCACTACCCTTGTTCCTCTCTGTTCCCCTCCAATCACTGCCCTTGTTCCTCTCTCTTCCCCCTCCAATCACTGCCCTTGTTCCTCTCTGTTCCCCCTCCAATCACTGCCCTTGTTCCTCTCTGTTCCCTCCTCCAATCACTGATCTTGTTCCTCTCTGTTCCCTCCTCCAATCACTGCCCTTGTTCCTCTCTGTTCCCCCCTCCAATCCCTGATCTTGTTCCTCTCTGTTCCCTCCTCCAATCACTGATCTTGTTCCTCTCTGTTCCCTCCTCCAATCACTGATCTTGTTCCTCTCTGTTCCCCCTCCAATCACTGATCTTGTTCCTCTCTGTTCCCCTCCAATCACTGGTCTTGTTCTCTCTGTTCCCCCTCCAATCACTGCCCTTGTTCCTCTCTGTTCCTCCTCCAATCACTGCCCTTGTTCCTCTCTGTTCCCCTCCAATCCCTGATCTTGTTCCTCTCTGTTCCCCTCCAATCACTGCCCTTGTTCCTCTCTGTTCCCCTCCAATCCCTGCCCTTGTTCCTCTGCTGATGGTTCTCCCACGGTCCCTCCAGGAATTAGACCCGGCGATGATGAAGGGATGCCGATATATGTTCAAGTCAGGACGCTGTGTTTTTTGGAGGGAAACTCGGAGGTGATTGTGTTCCCTTGACAATGCTGCTCTTGTCCTCGGTAGTAGAGATGTGTGACCAATGTTGCCCCTCATTTTTTTGGGGGGGTGTGCGACCCATTCACAGTTTCGCACATGCGCAAAATTTAACATTGAAAAAGCCAGTCCCGGGCTGCGCGGGACCAGCAAACAGCCGCGGGGTCATGCAGCTTAGAGGGAACGTTGTGTGTGATTAGGAGGTACTGTCAATGTTAGTTTGGTGAGTTGCCACAGAGCATCCTTTGTGAGTACATGTTCCAGCCACATTATGCCAATAATGGAAGGGGTGGATATTGGGTTCAGGCCCCCTGTCAGGGACGCCAGTCAAGCAGACTGCCCTGGTCCTGGATGGCTGTTGACCTTTGACTCACCCATCCGGATGAGCGGCGAGTATCCCATCGCTCTCCTGGTGGGAGCCAGACCTCGCCGGGAGTTGTGGACAGACTCGGTCGCTGGGCTAACAGCAGCCACGCCCGCGGCTGCATTGTGATCGGGCCCTTTCCGTCGCTGTGGCAACCAGCCAGCAAAAAGGTTAAAACAGATGGAGCTTTGACAGCACTGTGCCTGCAGAATGCAAAGTCGTTGCGTGTAGGCCTTTCTAGCTGAAAATAACATTACCCCGGCCATGCAATGAATAATTCACCGCAGTATATTGCTGCTTGAGAGAGCCGGAGTTTAAAACCTAAATAATTCAGGGTTTCACCTCCAGGTCGGAGGGGAAGAGGGGCAGATCCAAGCTGCCTAATCCAGTGAGCTATATACAGCATTCACAGGCGGTAATCTGTGGAAGGGACTGCTTAATGGATAAGAAGTGATTTTGCAATCTATCATCAGGAGCACCATCATTCCCCGAGCTGTGAACAGTGTGTACACGTCCAGAATTCAGATGACGCGATGAGCGCGAGCCCTCCAATGTCTCGGGTTGCCAACTCTGGCTGGCGGTATTCCTGGAGCTTTCGTCACATGACTCCCCTTTGCCCCACCCCCCACGCTCCCGCCATTGGACGCCCGACACGTCCAACCTCGCGGCTCCCCGCCTTCCCACGGCCAATCGGAAAGCCCACTCTTCATTAACTGATTGGATAATTCCTTACTGTCAAACGGCCTTTTTTTTTATCACCAACTCCTATATTTTTATCACAAATAAACAAAAGCGTCAAAGGAAATGAAAAAAAGCACACCTTTTTAATGTCCCTATGATTTTTTTCTCCCGGGTGTTGCTCACATCAGCGTCCAGGAGATTGGTCTTCAATTCCTGGAGACTCCAGGGCAATCCTGGAGGGTTGGCGACCCAGCCAGTGTCTCGTGGAACAAAGCAGCTGACTGATTGTGCTCGGCTCCTGCGGTAGCTCAGGACGTTGCAGCCAGTCTTGCTCCACTTCTCACCCATCTCCTTTATTGGCCCATTAAATAGAGGCCGGGTCATAGTCATTCAAAGCTGTGCCACCTGAGCCACCATGCATATTGTGCAGGGGCGCAGTATCGGGGGAACCATGTGGAGGCGCACAGTATTGGGGGGAACCATGTGGAGTAGCGCAGTATCGGGGGAACCATGTTGAGTCGCGCAGTATCGGGGGGAACCATGTGGAGTCACGCAGTATCGGGGGCAACCATGTGGAGTCGCGCAGTATCGGGGAAACCATGTGGAGTCGCACAGTATCGGGGGAACCATGTGGAGTCGCGCAGTATCGGGGGTACCATGTGGAGTCGCACAGTATCGCGGGGACAATGTGGAGTCACGCAGTATCGGGGGGAACCATGTGGAGTCGCGCAGTGTCGCGGGGGAACCATGTGGAGTCGCGCAGTGTCGCGGGGGAACCATGTGGAGTCGCGCAGTATCAGGGGGACCATATGGAGTTGCACAGTATCGTGGGGAACCATGTGGAGTCGCGCAGTATCGCGGGGGAACCATGTGGAGTCACGCAGTATCGCGGGGGAACCATGTGGAGTCGCGCAGTATCGCGGGGGAACCATGTGGAGTCGCGCAGTATCGCGGGGGACAACGTGGAGTCGCACAGTATCAGGGGGAACAATGTGGAGTCATGCAGTATCGGGGGTATTGCATCTTGACCGAACAGTAATGAATAGAGGAGACGGAATGTACCTTTTACTATTTACTGAGTAAATGGGTGGACATTACAGCACATTGTCTGCATGGCAGAACCCGAAACTGAAAGTGAAAGACAAAGTAAAACCGAGCCCCCCAGCACCCCCTTCAGGTAACACCCGGGAACTGGGACAAACTTTGAAGCAAAACTCAAAACACAACACTCCTTTCCCCCAGATAAAACCCCTTAGTCCTCCAGGCGTCTGGGACGGAATCTAACCCGACTTGAGCGCCGCTGGACAGGCATAGTCGGGGTGCCACTGCTAGCCACAGGAAAACCTTCTTCCGCGGCTGATGACTCCGTGACACCTTCTGTCGATGTGGCTTCCGTCGGTGTTGCAGGAAGCAGGCCGTCACTGCCTGGCAGAGGTGGCGGAGACAATGGCCTAGCCTGTGACGTCTCTGTTACTCTCACCGGAGTACGACCCCGTAGTTGGTCTACGTGGCATCTGTGTAGCTGGCGATCAGGTGTACGGACGCTGTAATACAGGGGACCCGTGGCCTGCTCCACCACGGCAGGCATCCATTTGTCTCTTCCTGCATAGCAACGGGCAAACACAGTCTCTGACAGCTCGAACTGCCTGGCGGTGCCCTGATGCTTCTTAACCAGTTCCTCTTGCTTTGTGTGCATCTCATCCCTGTAGTCCGGGTGTAGCCGATCCAGTGCAGTCGCCAGCCGGCGACCCATCAGCATCTCAGCAGGACTCTTCCCCGTTGCTGAGTTTGGTGTGGTATGCTGTGATAACAGGAACCTGGCCAATCTGGTTTGCCAGTCCCCCACCGATATCCTCACCAGTGCCTCTTTTGTGGTTTGCACCATCCTCTCTGCCTGCCCATTAGAGGAGGGGTGATAGGGCGCTGTGGTCACGTGGCGGATCCAGTTTCTGCCTGCAAAAGCCTTGAACTCCGCTGACGTGAAGGCTGCTCCATTGTCCGAAACCAGCACGTTGGGGACCCCATGTGTGGCAAACAGCAAACGCAACACGTTGATCACTGCACTGGATGTCATGGAGCTCATGATAGCCACCTCCAGCCATTTCAAATGAGAATCCACCACTATCAAAAAGACCTTCCCCTGAAATGGCCCTGCAAAGTCAATGTGGAGTCTTGACCATTTACGAGTGGTCCACTCCCAGGGGTGAAGGGGAGCCTTGGATGGGCTATGGCGAGTCAGCTGACATGTCTCACAGCTCTTTACCACCTCCTCCACGTCTCGGTCCAACCCCGGCCACCAGACGTAGCTTCTCACCAACGCCTTCATGTGCACAATCCCAGGGTGTGAGTAATGCAGCATTTTCAGCACCTCCTCTCTTGCGGCGGCAGGAACCACCACACGGCTCCCCCAGAGCACGCAGTCCTTGTGTGCAGACATTTCATGGCGCCTCTGAACGAAGGGCTTGAAATGCTCCTCCTGGACTTCGGAGGGCCAGCCATGCAGCAGCCAGCGTAGCACCCGTGATAAGACTGGATCTTTCTGTGTGAAGCTGCCAATCCGCTGGGCATGGAGTGGGGCCTCCGGAACCTCCTCCAGTTGCAGCACCTCCAGGGGTGGTGGAGTCTCAGCCATCGGCCGGTTCAAAGGCAAGCGACTCAGAGCATCAGCATTAGCCAGCATTTTCCCAGGCCTGTAGCAAAGTTCATAACTGTAGGCCCCCAACATCAGACTCTTCCGAAGCATACGCAGTGATATGATCTGGGGCATGGGCTTGGAGTGATGCAGGAGCCCCAAGAGTGGCTTGTGGTCTGTGTAGATGACGAACTGTCTTCCCTAACAGGTACTGGCTGAACTTCTTTACCCCAAATATGATGGCTAGGGCCTCCTTGTCAATCTGGGCGTAATTACGTTCTGTTGTTGAGAGTGTTCTTGAGGCAAAACTGATAGGCACTTCCCGGCCATCTGGCTCTATGTGACCCAACAGAGCTCCCAGCCCGTATGGTGAGGCATCACACACCAACACCAATGGCTTGTTTTCATCATAGTGTGCCAGAACCTTATCTGCTTGTAGCAGTTCCTTTGCCTGTCTGTAGGCTGTTTCATGAGCTGAGGTCCAGTTCCACACTGTTGCTTGGTCTAACAGCCTGTGCAGTGGCTCTAAGATTGTGGCTTTGCCCTTGAGAAAACAACTGTAGAAGTTTAACAGTCCGAGGAATGCCTGCAGTTTGGTCTTGTTCTTGGGGGTGGGAGCGCTCCTGATAGCCTCCACCTTCTCCGTAGTCGGATGCACACCGTCTTTGTCCACTCGGAATCCCAAGAACTCCACCCCATTGGCAGCGAACACACATTCCTCCTTCTGAAGGCATAGTCCTACCTCAGCCAGCCGGCGTAGTACTTCCTGCAGCCGCTCATCATGGGCTTCTTGTGTCTTGCCTGTAGTCAGTATGTCATCCAAGTAAGGCTGAACTCCCGGAACACCAGCCAACAGGGTGTCCATGAACCTCTGAAAGATTGCCACAGCCGTAGACACCCCAAACTGCAGCCTTGTGGCTCGGAAAAGTCCTCTGTGGGTGTTGATTGTCAACAGCTCGGCTGACTCTTCATCCAGGACCAGTTGCTGGTATGCTTGCTTGAGATCCAGCTTGGTGAACAGAGTGCCTCCAGCCAGTGTTGAAAACAGCTCTGTAACTGTTGGTAAGGGATACACATCTGGTAACACAGCAGTATTAGCCGTACATCTGTAATCTCCACAGATTCGCAGGCCCCCATCCTTCTTTGCAATGGGCACGATAGGGGTGGCCCAATGGGAGTTCTTCACTGGCAAGAGAACCCCTTGTTCACCAGTTTATCCAGGGCCTCATCCACCTTCTTGCGCAACGCAAAAGGAACTGGTCGCACCTTGAAGAATTTAGGCGCTACCCTGGGTCCACTTCGATTGAGACTGGCGGTCCCCTACAGGCCCCGAACTCACCAAAAACCTCTTCATAATTCTCCAACATAGGCATTATGGGCTGTTGCTGTACCGTGTGTACTCCTGTCACTTCAATACCGAGGGGCTCAAACCAATCTCTGCCCAGCAGGCTTGTGCCCTGCCCCGCCACCACATAAAGTGGAAGTGTGTCCTTGACTGCCTGATACTTAACTTCCACATGAATCATACCCAGCACCTGGAGTTGAGCTTGGGACCACTGCCGTAGCACGCCACTGACCTGAGCCATCGCCGGGGGTTCACTTGGCCACAGCCTATTGTAAGTGTCTTTACTTATCAACAAACACGCTGAGCCTGAATCCACCTCCATGCAGAGTGGTGCCCCATTCATGATCACATTTGCCGTGTATCCCCACCGTCTGTGGGGTAGCTGCTCAGCTTCCGTGGTATACACTGTGTACTCATCGTTGTCCTCCAGTGTCAGGGTGTGTGTCTGCGATGCTTGTGTTGGCTCTGCTGCAGCAGCCTGAGCTTTCTTCATGCAGACACGAGCTATGTGTCCTCTTTTCTTACAGAAATGACATACCGCTGACACAAATTTGCATGTAGTGGAACCATGGAGAGCCCCACAGCAGAAACATTTTCTTCCTGTCTCTTTAGTTGCCTCCATGTCTCTCGCAGCAGCAGCTGCGTGTGTGGTCTTGTGCACCTCCTCGGCGGCCTGAGATGGTGCTGCCTCTGTACGGAGCATACGTGTGTTCATCAATGCAGCCTCTGCTGCTAAAGCCTTCTCCTCGGCCAGTCGGAACGTCAGGGCCTTCTCCGCTAACAGCTGTCTCTGCAATGCCGAGTCCAGCACTCCACACACAATCCGATCACGGAGCATATTGTCTAAATGGTCACCAAAATTACAATGTAATGAGCGTTTCCTCAACTCAGCAATGTAACTTGAAATAGATTGTCCAGGCTGTTGTTTACAATTGTGAAAATGGAAATGCTGCACAATCTCTGAGGGTTTTGGGTTAAAATGTTTCTGCAGCTTCTCAATCAAATCAGCATAATCCACCTCACTAGGTTTACAAGGAGCCACCAATGAACGCAGGACGGAGTAAGTAGCAGCTCCGCATACACTTAGCAACACTGAGCGCTTCTTCTCTTTGTCAATATTATTGGCCTCAAAGAAACACCCCAGTCTTTCTGCGTATTCCTCCCATGAACTGTCCTTATCCCCAGAGAACTCTTCAATACGTCCCAAGGTCATCATAGTTTTAATGTGCACTGTCCCTTTAAGATCCACGGACTTTTTTCTTTTTTAAAAAATTCTTTTACTCCTCCAGCCAGAGTTACGGTAGCTACACTCACGGTAGTTGCCTGGCCCGCACAATACTCTGTCCACCGTCTACGTTGCAGCTAGCCAACTAATAAAATGCTGTTGATGTTGCTAGCTGAGTGGCCCGCTCGTCGCAATTTCCAATATCACGACTGTAGGTTCGCATGTCTATCTCCGTCCTTCTAGAGAGTTCAACAGCCGCCTCGTCGCCAGTATTGCATCTTGACCGAACAGTAATGAATAGAGGAGACGGAATGAACCTTTTACTATTTACTGAGTAAGTGGGTGGACATTACAGCACATTGCATGGCAGAACCCGCAACTGAAAGTGAAAGACAAAGTAAAACCGAGCCCCCCAGCACCCCCTTCAGGTAACACCCGGGAACTGGGACAAACTTAATTGAAGCAAAACTCAAAACACAACAGGGGGAACCATGTGGAGTCGCGCAGTATTGGGGGGGCAATGTGGAGTTGCACAGTATCGTGGGGGACTATGTGGAGTCGCGCAGTATCGGCGGAACCATGTGGAGCCGCGCAGTATCGGGGGGGCAATGTGGAGTCGCGCAGTATTGGGGGGACCATGTGGAGTCGCGCAGTATCGGGGGGGCAATGTGGAGTCGCGCAGTATCGGGGGGGGGGCAATGTGGAGTCACGCAGTATCGCGGGGGACCATGTGGAGTCGCGCAGTATCGCGGGGTCAACGTGGAGTCGCACAGTGTCACAGGGACAACGTGGAGCCGCACAGTATCGCGGGGACCATGTGGAGTCGCGCAGTATCGGGGGGGGCAATGTGGAGTCGCGCAGTATCGGGGGGGGGCAATGTGGAGTCACGCAGTATCGCGGGGGACCATGTGGAGTCGCGCAGTATCGGGAGGGCAATGTGGAGTCGCGCAGTATCGCGGGGACAACGTGGAGTCGCGCAGTATCGCGGGGACAACGTGGAGTCGCGGAGTATCGCAGGGAACCATGTGGAGTCGTGTAGTATTGGGAGGACCATGTGGAGTCGCGCAGTATTGGGGGGACCATGTGGAGTCGCACAGTATCGTGGGGACCATGTGGAGTCGCGCAGTATCGCGGGGACAATGTAGAGTCGCGCAGTATCGGGGGGACCATGTGGAGTCGCGCAGTATTGGGGGGACCATGTGGAGTCGCGCAGTATCGGGGGACAATGTGGAGTCGCGCAGTATCGCGGGGACAATGTGGAGTCGCAGTATCGCGGGGACAATGTGGAGTCGCGCAGTATCGGGGGGACCATGTGGAGTCGCGCAGTATTGGGGGGACCATGTGGAGTCGCGCAGTATTGGGGGGACCATGTGGAGTCGCGCAGTATCGGGGGACAATGTGGAGTCGCGCAGTATCGCGGGGACAATGTGGAGTCGCGCAGTATTGGGGGGACCATGTGGAGTCGCGCAGTATCGGGGGACAATGTGGAGTCGCGCAGTATCGGGGGGGGGTTGGGGACAAGAGTGTTGGAAAAAGTTTAAAATGATAACGGGCCGTAATTTACTGTAGCAGGGCATCTAACAGCGCCTGCCGTTAGTTCGACTTGCCCTTGCACCTTTAGTTTTTTAAGTTAACTATTCACACACCTGTTGGTGTCTTTAGATTCGCCTCCAATTATCATTCCCTATCCGTTGAAACTGCAGGTTGGAGGCAGCATGGGAGCAGACATTTTGTGATCTATTAAAGCGCTGCTCTAGTGCCTTCACGATGTGCACTCTGCCTGCGCTCCTTCACTATGTTCTTGATGTCCTTTGATGGAATCCCATTGATGTCACATTAAGGGAGTTCCAGACAAAAGCTGCTCTTTGCTGGGTTAGCGCAGGGTCAGGATTCGGTAGCATAGTAACCAGACCATAACCAACTCTAACCTTTGCTATGGCAGACTACCACAGAGGTAGAAAGAGCAGGAGAGACATACCGAAGGAGAGGAGCTGGAGGGAGGGATAGAGAGACTGCAGGAGTGGAGACAGAAGGAGGGACAGAGAGACTGAAGGAGAGGAGACTGAGGGAGGGAGGGACAGAGAGACTGAAGGAGAGGAGCTGGAGGGAGGACAGAGAGACTGAAGGAGAGGAGCTGGAGGGAGGGACAGAGAGACCGAAGGAGAGGAGATGGAGGGAGGGTGGGCAGAGAGACTGAAGGAGAGGAGACGGAGGGAGGGACAGAGAGACTGAAGGAGAGGAGCTGGAGGGAGGGACAGAGAGACTGAAGGAGAGGAGACGGAGGGAGGGACAGAGAGACTGAAGGAGAGGAGCTGGAGGGAGGGACAGAGAGACTGAAGGAGAGGAGCTGGAGGGAGGGACAGAGAGACCGAAGGAGAGGAGATGGATGGAGGGTGGGCAGAGAGACTGAAGAAGTGGAGCTGGAGGGAGGGAGGGACAGAGAGACTGAAGGAGTGGAGACGGAGGGAGGGAGGGACAGAGAGATGGAAGGAGAGGAGACGGAGGGAGGGACAGAGAGACTGAAGGAGAGGAGCTGGAGGGAGGGACAGAGAGACCGAAGGGGTGGAGACGGAGGGAGGGATAGAGAGACTGAAGGAGTGGAGATGGAGGGAGGGACAGAGAGACTGAAGGAGTGGAGACGGAGGGAGGGAGGGACAGAGAGACTGAAGGAGTGGAGACGGAGGGAGGGAGGGACAGAGAGACTGAAGGAGAGGAGACGGAGGGAGGGAGGGACAGAGAGATGGAAGGAGAGGAGACGGAGGGAGGGACAGAGAGACTGAAGGAGAGGAGCTGGAGGGAGGGACAGAGAGACCGAAGGAGAGGAGATGGATGGAGGGTGGGCAGAGAGACTGAAGAAGTGGAGACAGAAGGCGGGAGGGACAGAGAGACTGAAGGAGTGGAGACGGAGGGAGGGAGGGACAGAGAGACTGAAGGAGTGGAGCTGGAGGGAGGGAGGGACAGAGAGACTGAAGGAGTGGAGCTGGAGGGAGGGAGGGACAGAGAGACTGAAGGAGTGGAGACGGAGGGAGGGACAGAGAGACCGAAGGGGTGGAGACGGAGGGAGGGATAGAGAGACTGAAGGAGTGGAGATGGAGGGAGGGACAGAGAGACTGAAGGAGTGAAGATGGAGGGAGGGACAGAGAGACTGAAGGAGTGGAGACGGAGGGAGGGAGGGACAGAGAGACTGAAGGAGTGGAGACGGAGGGAGGGAGGGACAGAGAGACTGAAGGAGTGGAGCTGGAGGGAGGGAGGGACAGAGAGACTGAAGGAGAGGAGACGGAGGGAGGGACAGAGAGACCGAAGGGGTGGAGACGGAGGGAGGGATAGAGAGACTGAAGGAGTGGAGATGGAGGGAGGGACAGAGAGACTGAAGGAGTGGAGACGGAGGGAGGGAGGGACAGAGAGACTGAAGGAGAGGAGACGGAGGGAGGGAGGGACAGAGCAACTGAAGGAGTGGAGACGGAGGGAGGGAGGGACAGAGAGACTGAAGGAGTGGAGACGGAGGGAGGGATAGAGAGACTGAAGGACCGATAGTTTTTATTAAGGATTAGAGGTTGGATTGAATTTGAAAAAGGTTGTGACCCTGAAATCCCAATCGTTTGGTTGGGTGTAAACCATTGGGAGCGGCTGGAATTTGGGACTTAGAGAGGCTACATCAATACTATACCAATTTAAGTTCCGCCCTAAATTCCACTGGGATAATATAAGTCCATCTTAGCTAAGGTGCAGCCATGCAAATGATTGGTTTAAGCCAGGTTGATATTATGGGGTGTGGGGGGGTTCTCTGAGTTACTGCCTGATTTAGGCTGCTAGAAAGAGCTGCCACCTCAAACCCAGCCCCGAAACCCGACCGCTGCATTCTCCTTCCTTTATAGAAGGAGTGCCACCAGGGGTGTTTACCGCCCCGTGTGGATGGGGTCAAGGTGGAGTGGGCAGCGGCGTCGACCCATTCCCTTGCATGTCTTCCCCTGGTGATTAGCGTGGTGCTAGAGGCTGCAGCAGGTATCACTGAGGTGGATTCGGCTGGAGAAGAGACCATTTTGTGCAGTCATTTGTGAAAGTTGTTGCTTCTCTGCCTGCATGACTTTCTTCAAAGTACTTTGGCGTTGGGTCAGACGTTTAGCTTTTACTGTTACTGGGCTCTGCTCAGAGTGCTGCCTAACACTCTAGACATGGAATTCCCCATGGCAATGTCTCTAGTCTTTGTGACATTAAGGGCTGGATTTTCATTCAGAAGTTGGGAAGGAGACGGGACTACAACTTTCGGGGTTGTAGTCCCACCTCCATCGAGTTGGGGCCAACCCACGCGATTTTCCCTTGATTGACCTTGTTGAGCCCACCCAGAGGGCTCAGCAGGCCAATTAAGGGCCACCCGGCAACAGGTGACGTCACAGACTGAAATTTCATCTGTCAAGACGTGTTGACAGATGAAATATCAGCGTTTCACAGCTGTTTGACGCTGTCAAACACTGACAGTCTTACTTCTAACCTGAGTCCTTCTCCACAGACTCAGTTAGAAATCTCACTGGCACAGAAAGCTGAAGGCTGTCACTTTTGACAGCTCGCAGCCATTCTGCTTTCTGTGCCGGTTAAATGATGGACTCCCGAATCCTAGAGGAAGAAAGGCTGTTAAGGTAAGTACAGGTAATTTAAACTTCTTCACACACTTTAGACACACCAAACACACTTACCTTTGCACTCATGCACCCATCACTCACCTGAACACCGACATCTCGACCCCTCCAAGTCCTTCAACCCGACGGCCCGACTCCGCTAACCTGGCGTGGTTTGGAGCCGTCGGGAATCCCACATGACACCCTTCAAAATAGGGATTAGGCTAAAAACTGCCTGTTAACTACCTGTTTACAGGCAGTTAATTGGCACTAATCCCTTCCCGCCTCAGGTCGGCGGGTCCCAGTGCGGGGCGGGTACCCGCCTCCTTTGAAACTTACATGGAGGTGGGTTTGGGGCGGGATGGTGTTGGGACCCCCAAATTCGGGATTTTTGCCCCCCGCACGCCTAAAAGCCCACCTCACGGCATCCTGAAAATCGACCCCTAAGAGTAGAAAGATGAATTACATAGGATTACATAGAATGTACAGCATAGAAACCGGCCATTCAGCCCAACTGGTCCATGTTGGTGCCGATGCTCCACACGAGCCTCCTCCCACCCCTCTTCACCTCGCCCTATCAGCCTAACCTTCTGTTCCTTTCTCCCTCATGTGGTTATCCAGCTTCCCCATAAAAAGCGGAGGAGTGAGACATGCATAAAGGCCAGATTGGGAGGCTCTTTGAGTCAGGCATTGTAGAAGGTGGTTCATCCCTACAGAGTAAAAAGGTCTTACTTAGACCCCTCTGAATGTTTTTGCCTGGAAAGACTATGGGGCCGATCTTCAGTGTGCCGTGAGGCGGGCTTTTAGGCGTGCGGGGGGCTAAAATCCCGAGTTCGGGGGCCCCGACACCATCCCGCCCAAAACCCGCCTCCACGTAAGTTTCAAAGGAGGCGGGTACCCGCCCCGCACTGGGACCCACCGACCCGAGGCGGGAAGGGATTAGTGCCAATTAACTGCCTGTTAACAGGTAGTTAACAGGCAGTTTTTAGCCTAATCCCTATTTTGAAGGGTGTCGTGTGGGATTCCCGACGGCTCCAAACCACGCCAGGTTAGAGCAGGCGGGCCGTCGGGTTGAAGGACTTGGAGGGGTCAAGATGTCAGTGTTCAGGTGAGTGATGGGTGCATGAGTGCAAAGGTAAGTGTGTTTGGTGTGTCTAAAGTGTGTAAAGAAGTTTAAATTACCTGTACTTACCTTTACAGCCTTTCTTCCTCTAGGTTTCGGGAGTCCATCATTTAACCGGCACAGAAAGCAGAATGGCCGCGAGCTGTCAAAAGTGACAGCCTGCAGCTTTCAGTGCCGGCGAGATTTCTAACTGAGTCTGCGTAGAAGGACTCAGGTTAGAAGTAAGACTGTCAATGTTTGACAGCGTCAAACAGCTGTGAAACACTGATATTTCATCTGCCAAAAGCTCTTGACAGATGAAATTTCAGTCTGTGACGTCACCTGTTGCCGGGTGGCCCTTAATTGGCCTACTGAGCCCGCTGGGCGGGCTCAACAAGGTCAATCAAGGGAAAATCGCGTGGATTGGCCGCATCTCGATGGAGGCGGGACTACAACCCCGAAAGTTGTAGTCCCGCCTCCTTCCCGACTTCTGAATGAAAATCCAGCCCTATGTTTCCCCGCACCCCCCGCCCCCCAACCCCCGAGGCTACTGGGAAAACATGTCCAATGCTGGCTGAAGACCTGCAGGTGAACAGTGTTGTCGGCACCAGCCCACATCACTGCTTCAGTGTCCTCCAGTGTCGTAGAGCAGACTACTGGCATTGTGACGTCTTGTTTAAGGCGCCAGAATAAATCTGGCGAACTCCTGATGGTAGGGGACACAGGGCCCACTTGCAAGAGAGACCAGCGATGCTGAACACGAGAGGATATCCACTGCAGATCCACTTCAGGCCCCGTCTGCCCTTGCAGGTGGACGTATAAGATGCCGTGACACTATATCTGGAGAAGGGTAGGGGCGTTCTCCCCAGTGTCCTGGGGCCAATAATTATCCCTCGACCAACATGATTAAAATGGATGATCTGGTCATTATCACGTTGTTGCTTGTGGGATCCTGCTGTGCAGAAATTGGTTACATTACAGCAGTGACTACACTTCAAAAGTACTTCATTGGCTGTAAAACGCTTTGGGATGTCCTGAGGTTGTGAAAGGCGCTGTAGAAATCCAAGTTCTTTTTTTACCTTGGTAGTACTCCAATAACTCCGTTAGTTGTGATGTGACCTTGTGGCAGAGCCACTGAGAGACTCTGAGCAACTGTACATAATTCCCTTTAACGATGTTGTACTCCAACCTAAGCCTGCACCAGTCTGTTAGTTATTTCTGTGTTTGTACATACTGTTTGCATGTACGGGGCGTGGTCCCTTTAAGACCGCAGTAAAATGCGGGCAAACGCGATGACGTCATGCCGCTAATCACGTGACCCCCCAAGCGCGGGAAAAACGCGATGACGTCATGACGCCATCCACGGGACCGCCTTGGCAGTCCTCGTGGAAGCTCCATCTTGTTAAGACCTGTTTTCGTGGTTCTCCTGTATCGATCTCATCAAACTGTTTGAACTCGTTTAGTTTTACATTAAAGACCTGAGTCGACCTTAATTATTAGTTAGGAATTCGTCAATTCCTACAACCTGGCATTTTGCGATGGTTGGTGTTGACCCTAATTGGCGAGTATTTTTTCCTCAGCACAAGCCACGATGGCTTCAACAAGCAGCACAGCCGCAGTGAGGCCGACCACGGTGACCACCACCACCACCACCACCACTAGGAAACCTCCGCTCACCACCATCGCCGTGGGCGCAATCAACCAGCTGGTACCGGACCAGCGCCCCATCACTCCCAATACCCCCAGCACGAGACGAACACCTCTATCCAACCAACTGCCTTCGCCACAGAGGTACTGCGAGCCGACAGAGGCCAGGGGCATAAAGTGGCCATCGACGCAGCAAGGCGTACTGGTGGAGCGACCATGCCCCAAGGGGACAAAAGGTATGAGGCTGGCTTTGATAAATTGGAGCAATAAGCAGCATACTGATTAGAAGAACTGTCTGCTGCTGCCTAGATGTGCTAATGAACAATCAGTCTGTCCAGCGCACAAGAAACTTGCATCTCAGCACTGCCTGGCACCAAATCCTCAGTTCCCAACACTGCCTGGCATCACACCCTCAGTTCCCAACACTGCCTGGCATCACACCCTCAGTTCCCAACACTACCTCGCATCACACCCTCAGTTCCCAACACTGCCTGGCATCACACCCTCAGTTCCCAACACTGCCTCGCATCACACCCTCAGTTCCCAACACTGCCTCGCATCACACCCTCAGTTCCCAACACGCCTGGCATCACACCCTCAGTTCCCAGGACTGTCTGCTAAATTGGCACCCCATCCACCACCTTAAACATTCACTCCCTCCACCACCGGCGTACCGTGGCTGCAGTGTGTACCACCTGCAAGATGCACTGCAGCAACTCGCCAAGGCTTCTTCGACAGCACCTCCCAAACCCGCGACCTCCACCACCTAGAAGGACAAGGGCAGCAGGTTGAGGGGATGTACGGAAGCAATTAGAATTCAGTGCCCTAGCATGTAATCTGCATTTTAATTCCTACTGTAATGAGGTGGCTATGTGTTAACTCTTCAACGAGCGAGTACAGGGCTTGCAATGCCCCTTAATAGTCGCTTGAGCCAGACGTGTAATGGTGGAGATCAGCTCCATGCACCTGTTCTAATCGTCTCTCCGTGTCACAGGTATCGCCTCCTACCTCTGCCTGGTTTCACTCGGACTCTGGAGCCCAAGAGGACCCGACCTCAGCAACTGCACCTCGCCCTGGGTAAACCAAGTGGCACAAAAGGTAACCGTGGAGGAGCAGAGAGATTCAGGGGGTCCACGTACAGAACCCCCCTTGGAGGGGGTGCAGCGCAGATTCACCAGAATGATATCCGGGGCTATAAGGGTTAAATTACGAGGCTAGGTTGCATTGAGAAATCTTGCATTCCTTCGAGTTTAGAAGATTAAGGAATGATCTAATTGAGGTGTTTAAGATGATCAAAGGAGATAGAGAGAAACTCTTTCCTCTGGTGGGTGAGTCCAGAACAAAGGGGGCATAACCTTAAAATTAGAGCCAGGCCGTTCAGGGGTGATGTCACTTCTTCACACAAAGGGTCGTGGAAATCTGGAACTCTCCTCCCAAACGCTGTTGAGGCTGGGGGTCAATTGAAAATTTCAATGTTGAGATTGATAGATTTTTGTTAGGCAAGGGTATCGAGGGATACGGAACCAAGGCCGGTCGATGGAGTTCAGATACAGATGAGCCAGGATCTAGTTGAATGGCGGAACAGCCTCGAGGGGCTGAACGGCCTGCTCCTGTTCCTGTGAAGGGAGGGAAACCCTGGGATGTGTATTACGGAGAGGGCTAGATGGAGCAGTTGGGCTGATTCAAGTAAATTGTCAAAGGCACCGCAGCCAGGAAGGCTGAGTCACCGAGAGTCAGCTATGCTCACGGACAAATTGTGGGCTTTATCATTTCTTGCTGATTAAAGTATATTAATGGCAAAATAAATATTAAGATTAAACGGGTAGGAACAATGTTTTGGAGTCCAGCCAATGGGTGGACAGATGACTAAAGTGTAATGAAGCTGGCAGTGGAGGCCAATTCACTAAATATATTCAAGAAGGAGTTAGATATATTTCTTGAGGCTAAAGGGATCAAGGGATATGGGGAGAAGGCAGGGACAGGGTACTGAATTTGGATGATCAGCCATGATCGCATTGAATGGTGGAGCAGGCTCGAGGGGCCGAATGGCCTACTCCTGCTCCTATCTCCTATGTTTCTATGACGGGTCAAGTCGCCCAATGGTTATGGTGCTGGACTAGCAAAGGAGAGGTCATGAGTTCAAGTGCCCATCGTAGCAAGTACTGAAATTGCACTAGAACGTTTAAGCATTGTTGTAAAAATCCTTTCTTTCTTAGGCAGTCCCTCAGAACCGAGGATGACTTGCTTCCACATTAAAAATGAGTTCTCGGGTGACTGATGAGTCCAATATGGGACCTACAGTCTTTGTCACAGGTGGGGCAGACGGTGGTTGAAGGGGCGGGTGGGTGGGGTGCTTGGGTTGACGTGCGCTCCTTGCGCTTGGCTTCCGCTTGCACCCGGCTGTAGTGTCCGAGGATCAATAACACTCAGACTACAGGAGAACAATAAAACAGGTATTTACTGAACAGAGAGTAATTCAAGACTGAAATACAGAAGCCTGCTATGGCTTTATATACAGGGGTGGTCACTGCCGGTACTGCAGTATAGAATCAGTTCTTCTCTTAAAGGCACATACACAACAATTCCTCCCCCTTTTAGATAAACAGTACATAACATTCATTTAACAACTAAATAATAACTAATTACAATTACAATTTTCTCTGTAAAATAAAATAAAATAAAATACATCAACTGAAATAATAATTTATAAGTTCAGTCTTTGAGGGGGCTTCCTGATCCTGACTGGATAGCGCCTTTCTCAAGTATCCTGTTCTTGCGGCGGAGTTGATTCTGGCTCATTGTCATTGGTTGGTTCGTCAGCTTCCAATACCACTGCTTCTGAGGTAGACGCAATCTGTACTTCGGGTTGATTACCAGGTGCACCTGCTCGTGGTATGGGTTTGGCTTGTTCCTGTGACTCTAGAATCTGGTCAGCATGGCGTCTCACGATGCTCTCTCCAACGTCCACTGTGTACATTAGTGGTCCCTGCTGTGTGCATATCGTTCCTGGCTGCCATTTTTCTGTTCGGTAGTCGCAGGCCAAGACTGGTTGCCCTATCTTGAAGCTCCTGGTTGGCTTCTCATTTATGTGCTGGAATTGCTTATCCTCAACATCTCGTCTTATGTTTGGTTAGAGCAAATCCAGGCGACATCTTAGCCTTCAGTTGAAGAACATTATGGCTGGAGCTTGGTTGGTGACTGCATGTGTCGCATTCCGGTAAGCAAACAAGAAATTATCCACCTTGTGTTGTAGTGGTATGT
Source organism: Somniosus microcephalus (assembly GCF_052327205.1). Taxonomy (NCBI): domain Eukaryota; kingdom Metazoa; phylum Chordata; class Chondrichthyes; order Squaliformes; family Somniosidae; genus Somniosus; species Somniosus microcephalus. Next base: position 15,224,275 of record NC_141017.1, on the reverse strand, counting down.
CGTCATTATGCATTGCCTTTATGGCCTTTTTAAAGGTCTGAACAAGCCTCTCAGCCAATCCATTTGTGGCTGGATGATATGGGGCAGATGTATAATGCTTCACCCCATTATTCCTCAGAAGCCTCCGGAAATCCTCCGACACAAACTGTGGCCCATTGTCGGAGCAAATCTGTTCTGGCAAGCCATTCCTGGCGAAGATGGTCCGTAGGACTGCAATAGTTTTCTCCGTGGTGGTGGAGGACATTTTGATGACCTCTGGCCATTTCGAATGGGCGTCCACAGCGATTAGGAACATTGAGTCCATAAATGGACCAGCAAAATCAATGTGTACCCGTTGCCATGGAGATGAGGGCCACTCCCATGGATGTAGCGGGGCCTGTGGTGGAGAGTTTTGGACCTTCTGGCATCCTGTGCATCTCTTGGTCATGTCCTCGATTTCTTTATCGATTCCCGGCCACCACACAAACGCCCTGGCTAGGCTCTTCATTTTTACCCCTCCCAGATGACCCTCATGAAGCTCATTGAGCACTTTATCTCTCAACTTGGGTGGAATTACCACTCGGGATCCACACATCAAGATCCCCCGGCACACTGACAGCTGTTCTCTCCTTGGCGAGAATGCTGGCAACAGTGAGTCGCCATGTGCTGGCCATGCCTTCACCGTCAAATCATAGACCCAAGAGAGTGTCGGGTCATTTCGGGTTTCCTTCTCTATACTTGAGTTTGTAACAGGTAGACATTCGACTATGGTCACATGGAATATCTCAACAGGGTCCACTGCAGGTGCTTCCTCTGCCGTAGGCAACAGTAGGCGCGACAGCCCATCAGCGTTTCCATGCTGTTTCGTACCCTTGTACTCGATGTCGTACTGATGTGCCCCTAGAAAAAGTGACCATCTTTGCAGCCGTTGCGCCGTCATCACCGGAACGCCCTTCTTTGGTTTAAAAATGGAGACCAGGGGCTGATGATCAGTCAGTAGGGTGAATTTCTGTCTGTGCAGATACTGATTGAACTTCTTCACCCCCCACACCAGGCTGAGGGCCTCCCTGTCAATCTGGGCATAGTTACGCTCGGCTGAGGTTAACGAGCGCGACGCAAAGGCTATTGGCCTCCCTGAACCGTCAGGGAATTTGTGTGACAGCACCACTCCGAGGCCGTAGGGAGACGCAGCACATGCTAACTGAATCGGTAGTGTTGGATTGTAGTGGGCCAATACTGCTTTTGAAGTGATTAGGCATTTACATTTCTGAAAGGCACGCTTACACTCATCACTCCATTTCCATGTTACTCCAGTTTGCATTAGGGCGTTCAGTGGGTGCAGAATTGTAGATAAATTCGGCAAGAACTTATGGTAGTAGTTCACCAACCCGAGGAACGACCTCAGTTGCGACACATTTTCCGGTGCTGGAGCCTTGACTACAGCCTCAATCTTGTCCGGCGACTTATGCAACCCTTCCTCATCAATCATGTGGCCACAATACGAGATTTGTCTCCTGAAGAACTCGCATTTGTGGCGGTTGGCTCGTAGCCCATGTTCCTGTAATCTCGTGAGCACCTGCTCCAGGTTGGCAAGGTGTTCACTGTCATTTTTGCCCGTAACCAGGATGTCGTCCAAATAACACTGGGACCCCGGGATCCCTTGCAGGACTTGTTCCATCGCCCTCTGCCAAATAGCTGGGGCTGATGCTACCCCGAATACCAGTCGATTGTACTGGTAAAGGCCTTTGTGAGTGTTTATCGTGAGGTATTTCCTAGACGTTTTATCCACCTCCATTTGTAGATATGCTTGGGCCAGATCAATCTTTGTAAAGCGTTTCCCTCCAGATAGTGAGGCGAAAATATCTTCTATCCGTGGAAGTGGATATTGTACTGTGTGCAGGACTGGGCTCACAGTTACCTTGAAGTCCCCACAGATGCGAACCTTCTTCGGTTCCCCAGGCGTGCTGCTCAATGATTTCTTCATTACAGGAACGATGGGTGTGGCCCACTCGCTCCAGTCCACCTTGGACAGCACACCCGAACGCTCCAGACTCTCCAGCTCTGCTTCAACGGCTGGGCGGATCGCGTAAGGTACCGGTCTGGCCTTAAAAAATTTTGGGTTTGCGTTATCTTCAATTTTTATCATTGCCGTTATTCCTTTTAGAGTCCCAAGTCCTTGTTGGAACACCTCTTACGCGTCAGTTAGAATTTTTGACAGTCGTCCAGGTGTGACGTCATCATCCTTTTTATCAGTCACAGTTAGCGCCTGAATGGAATGCCAATCCAATTGTATTTTTCGGATCCATTCACGTCCCAATAATGGTGGTCCTCCATCTGGTAGTATATATAGATACAGTTTCTGTGTTTCCTTGCCGTTGTATTCAACTGGCACCCTTATTTTTCCTCTGGGGTAGACTTTTTGCCCCGTGTATGTCTTCAATACAATGGACGTGTCCTTCAAGGGTATGTGTGAGAATAGCCGCTCATAGTCTCGTCGATTCATGACAGTTAGGGCTGATCCTGTATCCAATTCCATCTTTACTTGGGACCCTGCTATCATGAGGGTGACCCAAATGGTTCGGTGATCCTCCTTTGCGATCACGTTGTATAACTTTAGACAACTTAGTCTCCTGCTCCCGGAGTCCTTATCACTCTCCTGATCTTCCGAACTACTGTCTGTCATTTTTTTTACTTTCTTGTACTTTTCCTTAGTAGTTCTTGTAGTGTTGGTTTTCTTTCCCGACCTGCAGACTCTTGCTATATGTCCCATTTTCCCGCATTGCCTGCATACTTTGTCCTTAAACCAGCAGTCCTTCTGAGCATGGGTTGTTCTGCCGCAGCAATAGCACTTTTCTGCTCCATACGCCATTTCGTTAGCGCTGTATTCTTGTGGTTTCTGTTGTATTTCCGCAGCTCCCCGTGCTGCTGCTTCGTAGGATACTGCCACGCTGAATGCCTGTTCTAGCGTCAGGTCCTTTTCCGAAAGTAGTCGTTTCTGGGTTCCTTCACTCTGGAGCCCGCAGACAAACTTATCCCGTAAGGTGTCTGCCAGTCCTGCTCCGAACTGGCAGTGCTTCGATAACTTGCGTAGTTCCGTAAGATAGTCAGCATTGTTCTCATCTTTGTGCTGATTTCTTTTATGGAACTTGAATCTTTCTGTTATCAGCAGCGGTGTAGGGATTAGGTGTTCCTGTAAGATATTAACAATCTCTTCAAAACTTTTCTCCATTGGTTTAGCTGGGGTAATTCAATTCCGCAATAGGCCGTACGTTCTCGCGCCCATCAAATTTAATAATACCGACGCCTTCTTTCCATTGGCCACCTCATTGGCATTGCAGTACACTTCAATTCTTTCCACATACGTGGACCAGTCTTCTACCTCGTTGTCGAAAGCAGTGATACTGCCACTCTTCGGCATCTTGGGTGATTTAAAATGGCGCCTCCCGCGCTTTTTCTTCTTCCCCCAATGGAATAAAATGGCGCCTCCCGCGCTTTTCCTTCTTCCCCTTGCTGCCACGCTGCTCCTAGCGTTCTACAGGGTAATGGCGGTGACCCGCGGCTTCGGCGCGTCTCACTTTTCCTTCCCCGCGTTCTATCCTCTCCACGCTGCCCTGTTCTTGAGCACCGACCGCGCCCTGTGCGCTCCACCCTCTCTCTCTTTTCCTCCCGACGACGCTGCACGGCCCCTTTGCAGAGCCGCTCGATCGAGCCCGAGCCCGCCGCAGTCCGGAAGGGTCAGCGCACTACCAGCTACCAGCACGACTTGCTGGAACACCTCGACTGGGGAGCCAGGCCCAGCTCTCCACAGCCTCCCCTGCAACTCTCCGATGGATCCCTGGGCGGTTGCCCGCGGTCGACGCCCGCCGTTCTGACTTCGACCTCCAAGAAGCTTCTCTTCAGGGAAAAGATCCCCGTGAGGTGATGCAGTACTGCAGGTGAGTTCAAACCTGGCCGTCGCCAGTGTAGTGTCCGAGGATCAATAATACTCAGACTGCAGGAGAACAATAAAACAGGTATTTACTGAACAGCGAGTAATTCAAGACTGAAATACAGAAGCCTGCTATGGCTTTATATACAGGGGTGGTCACTGCCGGTACTGCAGTATAGAATCAGTTCTTCTCTTAAAGGCACATACACAACACCGGCGAAGAGACTCGATGTGTTCGGCGCCTTCCCGGATGCTTCTCCTCCACTTTGTGCGGTCTTGGGCCAGGGATTCCCAGGTGTCGGTGGGGATGTTGCACTTTTTTAAGGAGGCTTTGAGGGTGTCCTTGAAGCGTTTCCTCTGCCGACCCGGGGCTCTCTTGCCGTGTCGGAGCTCCGAGTAGAGCACTAGTTTTGGAGTCTCATAAAAATCCAACTGGTTCACTAATGTCCTTCCTGGTCTCCAATCTGACTCTTTAATGCTCTCTGAACTGCTACCAACTCCAAAGATAAGAAAAGAACTAACAGCTCTATCGTCAATGACCCAACCGTCGCATCCCTCCAAGTCGCATATATCGCTGATCCTTCGTGGCTGCTGGGACAATGCCCTGGATTTCCCGATGTACCATCACTGCAAGAACTCCAGTAGCTCAAGGATAAGGCCCATCACCACCTTCTCGGGGCAAGTAGGAATGGGCAATAAATCACGGCCTTGCCAATATTGCCCACATCCCAAGAGCAAATTAAAAAAATTCTACTGGCAGGAGGGTCGGTAACCAGAGGATGCAGATTTAAGATAATTGGCAAAAGAACCAGAGGGGAGATGAGGAGAATTTTTTTTACCCAGCGAGTTGTTGTGATCTGGAATGCGCTGCCTGAAAGGGCGGTGGAAGCAGATTCAATAGTGACTTTCAAAAGGGAATTGGATAAATATTTGAAAAGGAAAAATTTGCAGGGCTACGGGGAAAGAGCAGGACTAATTGGAGAGCTCTTTCAGGCACGATGGGCCGAATGGCCTCCCTCTGTGCTTCTTCTTATCGTGTCTACACACTGTTCCCTTTGGGGAACAGTATGAAGTAGTGGAAGGATTTCTGGCCGCGTTAAACGCTCCTTCCGTGACCGTAACCATCTTCATACCAGTCATTAGGGTGGCTAGTCCTATGGCGGGAGGGTTTTACGGGCTCCCACAACCCATACGAGGGGGGGGGGCCACCCACACCCACGGACGCAAGTATCCCGCTGGATGTCCACCCAGAATTTAGAGCCGGAGCTCTGACTCTACTTGCTGGGACTGTCTGGAGCGGGGTTCGAAACCCTCCACCTTCTGGCCCAGCGGCAGGGATGTTTACCGCTACGCCAAAAGCCCACTCCTCCCTCTGTGCTGATTTACCCCCTTGTGCTTATCGTTTCTCTAAGCTAAGGACTGTAGGTAGTAACTACCCATGTTGGCGCATTTATGGTCCACTCCGTGGTATTGGTGTAGCCACATTGCAAGCTCCGCTGTGCCAGTCTTGGGCAGTGGCATTCCAACTGTACAAGCAGTCTCACGTGGGTGTCATTCCATTGCACAGATCAGCCATCGGGAGAAGCTGGTAGCTTTCAGCATCATGTAGCCTGCAAGAGCCCGATCCCATCACTCAGCTTTTGCCACGTATCCCCTTGATAGTCAAACCACGATCTGCTGTTGGTGTAAGCGTTCAGCCGGCCACTCATTGAACCAGAACCAGGCAAACCAGCCTCGCCGACATCAGGCTTCCTGTTGAACTTGGAAATATATCGGCTGTTCGTTCATCATCGCAGGGTCAACATCCTGGAACTCCCGACCTAACAGCACTGTGGGAGCACCTTCACCACACGGACTGCAGCGGCTCAAGAAGGTGGCTCACCACCACCTTCTCAAGGGCAATTAGGGATGGGCAATAAATGCCGGCCTTTGCCAGCGACGCCCACATCCCGTGAACGAATAAACAAAATTCCCGGCCCTGCCTCCGATCTATCTTTTCTTTCCAGTTTTGAAGAAGGGTTCGACCCGAAACGTCTACTCAAATTTCTGTCCACGGATGTTGCCTGACCTGCTGAGTTTTCCAGCATTTTCTGTTGTTATTTCGGATTTCCAACACCCGCAGTATTTTGCTATCAAACAAAAAGAACTGCCTCCTTTTTGTAAAACCACAGCCTTGTAGAGAGGGTTGCGATCCTGGGTTAGCGCAGGGCGAGAGAGCTGACTGCACAGCCAGGTTCCTGGGAGTGGGGAGAGGCGTTACTGAGTCTGTGAGTCACAGCCACCGTTTCTGAACTGGGAAGTTCAACAACCGCTTCCCCTGCTGGTTTTGTCTAACTTGAATCGTCCTGTGCTGATTTGTGGACCTTGGACCTTGTCTCTGCAGATTAAGAGCGGGGAGAATGCAGCTAACATTGCGAACGAGCTGTCCCGGCACACTAGAGGCCCCATTTATGCCGGTGACGTCAGCTCTTCTGTCAAACTGATGGAGCAGTTGCTAGATATCCTCGATGCCCAGCTGCAGGCTCTGAGACCCAGTGAGAAGGAGTCGGCGGGACGGAGTTACAACAAGGTTTGAGCAACTTTCCTTCATATTGACTGCTGTCGTTCCAGGTACAATCGACGTAGGCAGGACTTACAGTGCCGGAGTGGAGAGAGAGAGAAAGCAGACCAGAGAGAGAGAGGGATTGCAAACTGGAGAGAGAGAGAGCAGATTGGAGAGAGAGAGGGAATACAGACTGGAGAGAGAGAGAGAGAAAGCAGACCAGAGAGAGAGAAAGCAGACCAGAGAGAGAGAGAAAGCAGACCAGAGAGAGAGAGAAAGCAGACCAGAGAGAGAGAGAAAGCAGACCAGAGAGAGAGAGAGAGAGAGAGCAGACCAGAGAGAGAGAAAGCAGACCAGAGAGAGAGAAAGCAGACCAGAGAGAGAGAGAGAGAGAGAGCAGACCAGAGAGAGAGAGAGAGAATGCAGACCAGAGAGAGAGAGAGAGCAGACCAGAGAGAGAGAGAGAATGCAGACCAGAGAGAGAGAGAGAGAATGCAGACCAGAGAGAGAGAAAGCAGACCAGAGAGAGAGAGAAAGCAGACCAGAGAGAGAGAGAAAGCAGACCAGAGAGAGAGAGAGAGAATGCAGACCAGAGAGAGAGAGAGAGCAGACCAGAGAGAGAGAAAGCAGACCAGAGAGAGAGAGAAAGCAGACCAGAGAGAGAGAGAGAGAATGCAGACCAGAGAGAGAGAGAGAGCAGACCAGAGAGAGAGAGAGAGAGAATGCAGACCCCTGGAGAATACAGAGCTGAGACAGAGAGAGAGGAGTAAGAAAAACTTACATTTCTATAGCGCCTTTCACAGCCTCCCGACATCCCAAAGCACTTTACAGCCAATGAAGTACTTTTGAATTGTAGTCACTGTTGTAATGTAGGAGAGAGAGACATTATAGATCAGGGAGACTGAAAAAAAAAGTCAGGGAGATTGAAAAAAAAAGTCAGAGCAGGGAGAGAGATTGAGGGTGAATTTTAACTCTTCCCACCAGGGGGAAAATGAGTCCCGCCCCACCCCCACTCCCAACCCCACCCCAACCCATCCCAGCCCCACCCCAACACCCCCACCCCACCCCACCCCAACACCCCCACCCCACCCCAACACCCCCACCCCACCCCATTCCCCCACAACACCCCCACCCCAACACCCCATTCCCCCACCCCATCCCCACCCCAACACCCCCATTCCCCCACCCCACCCTATTCCCCCACCCCACCCCACCCCATCCCCACCCCACCCCACCCCATCCCCCCCACCCCACCCCATTCCCCCACCCCACCCTATTCCCCCACCCCATCCCATTCCCCCACCCCATCCCCCCCCACCCCACCCCATCCCCCACCCCATCCCCCCACCCCACCCCATCCCCCACCCCATCCCCCCCCACCCCACCCCATCACCACCCCACCCCATCCCCCCCACCCCACCCCATCCCCCCCACCCCATCCCCCACCCCACCCCATCCCCCCCACCCCACCCCATCACCACCCCACCCCACCCCATCCCCCCCATCCCATCCCCCCACCCCATCCCATCCCCACCCCATCCCCATCCCCATCCCCACCCCACCCCACCCCATCCCATCCCCCCCACCCCACCCCATCCCCACCCCATCCCATCCCCCCCATCCCCACCCCCACCCCACCCCATCCCCACCCCACCCCGACCCCACCCCATCCCGACCCCATCCCACCCCCCCCCCACCCCATCCCACCCCCCCACCCCCATTCCGACCCCATCCCCACCCCCACCCCATCCCGACCCCACCCCATCCCACCCCCACCCCACCCCACCCCATCCCCCCCACCCCACCCCATCCCGACCCCATCCCACCCCCCCACCCCCATCCCACCCCCCCACCCCCACCCCATCCCCATCCCGACCCCACCCCATCCCACCCCCACCCCACCCCATCCCACCCCCACCCCACCCCATCCCGACCCCATCCCACCCCCCCACCCCCATCCCACCCCCCCACCCCCATCCCGGCCCCACCCCACCCCATCCCACCCCCACCCCACCCCATCCCCCCCACCCCATCCCCCCCACCCCACCCCATCCCGACCCCACCCCCCCACCCCCATCCCACCCCCCCACCCCCACCCCATCCCGACCCCACCCCACCCCACCCCATCCCACCCCCACCCCACCCCATCCCCCCCACCCCACCCCATCCCGACCCCATCCCACCCCCCCACCCCCATCCCACCCCCCCACCCCCACCCCATCCCCACCCCCACCCCATCCCGATCCCACCCCCACCCCACCCCATCCCACCCCCACCCCATCCCACCCCCATCCCACCCCACCCCATCCCCACCCCACCCCATCCCCACCCCCACCCCATCCCGACCCCACCCCACCCCATCCCGACCCCACCCCATCCCACCCCCACCCCACCCCATCCCCACCCCCACCCCATCCCCCCCACCCCACCCCATCCCCACCCCCACCCCATCCCACCCCCACCCCACCCCATCCCCCCCACCCCACCCCACCCCACCCCATCCCCACCCCATCCCATCCCCACCCCCACCCCCCCACCCCCATCCCACCCCATCCCACCCCCACCCCATCCCAACACCCCCACCCCACACCACCCCACTCCTTCCCATTGACTTCAATGGATTAAGAGGAAGAAGAGATCAAGGGATCAGAGAGAGAAAGGGAGGCCAGCGGATAGAGAGATGGAGAATGTGTGTTAAGATTGGAGGTTGAGATTACAGCAGTGTTATTAAGATGTAATATCGCAGCACGTGAGTGTTTTTGCACAGACTATGTGGCGGGAGTTGGCTGTCAGCTGTTCTCTGTCAATTTTGTGCATGTTCCCATTCATTTTAAGGTTCAGGCACTTGCATATCAACATTGCTTTATCTAAACAAGCTCCATAAATAGCAGTAAAACACTATCCTGTATTAATGTGAAAACATATTATCAAAGTATTTATCGGTGTGGTTATTAGAAATAGGGGAGAAAGGGTTGACAATGTAGGGATGGAGGAGTGAGTGAGCGAAACTATGTCCGATGGAGTTCAATGTGGGGCAAGCATGAGGTCATCCACTTTGGACCCAAGAAAGATCACTTGGAGTGTTTTCTAAATGTTGAGAAACTAGTATCTGGAGGAGCAGAGAGGATTTGGGAGTTTGGGTACTCAAATCATTAAAAGCCAGTGGACAGGTACAAAAAGCAAACAAAAAGGCTAATGGAATGCTGGGCTTTATCACAAAGGGCTGGAATACAAAGGGGAGGAATTTATGCTTCAGCTGTACAGAGCTCTGGTTAGATCCCATCTGGAGTACTGCATTCAGTTTTGGACACTGCACCTCCGAAAAAAGAAAGAAAGACTTGCATTTCTATAGCGCCTTTCACGGCCACCGGACGTCTCAACGTGCTTTACAGCCAATGAAGTACTTTTTTGGAGTGTAGTCACTGTTGTAATGTGGGAAACGCGGCAGCCAATTTGCGCACAGCAAGCTCCCACAAACAGCGATGAGATAATGACCAGATAATCTGTTTTTGTTATGTTGATTGAGGGATAAATATTGGCCCCAGGACACTGGGGATAACTCCCCCTGCTCTTCTTCGAAATAGTGCCGTGGGATCTTTTACGTCCACCAGAGAGGGCAGACAGGGCCTCGGTTTAACGTCTCATCCGAAAGACGGCACCTCCGACAGTGCAGCACTCCCTCAGCACTGGCACTGGAGGATATATTGGCCTTAGAGCGGGTGCTGCACAGATTCACCAGAGTGATACCGGGGTTTAGGGGGATAATTGTGAGGACAGGTTGCATAAACTTGGCTTGCCTTCCCTTGAATATAGAAAATTGCAGGGTGATCTGATCAAGGAGTTTAAAGCGATTACAGGATTCGATAAGGTAGGTAAAGGTCATCTATTTCCTCTGTTGGGGAATTCAGAACCAGGGGATGCAATCTTAAAATTAGAGCCAGGCCGTTCAGGGACAAAATCAGGAAGCACTTTTCACACAAAGGGTGCTGGAAATGTGGAACTCTCTCCCTCAAAACGCTGTGGATGTTGGTGGACAATTGGAGCTTTCAAGACTGAGGCCGATAGATTTTTGTTTTTTAAGGGTATCACGGGATATGGAGCGAAGGCGGGATAATTGAGTTGAGGTACAGATCGGCCATGATCTAATTGGATGGCAGAGCGGGCTGGAAGTCCTGTATGGCCTCCTTCTGTTCCCAATGTTCCTGTATAAGTTTAAAATGAAGGCACTGCTCACGTACATAGGGCACTGTCGCTATATGTGGGACAAATGAGAATTCAGAGGAGCAGAGAACCCGGTCAAAGAATTAACATTGCAAGCTGTCAGTAACTCCCAGTAGTGGGATCTTCCTCTGTACATGTGTAATGATGGATGGTTTCCGGGGTTTAATGAAGTTTGTTGTGTGTTTTTCTCTCTCCCTGCATGCAATGGACACAGATTCAGAAACGGGAGAGGACCTGCAGAGCATATATAGAGGTACGTGAGTGTTGCTTTGAATGTGTTGGTGTTCATGTTTGATTAATGCATTTTTCTCTGTGAACTTCATCTCTGTACCTGATTTTTTCTTAACCCCTTCTCCGCTTCTGCCTTTCAAGCACTGCCCCTTCCTCTCCATCGCTTGCCCCACCTCTCCATCGCTTGCCCCTTCCTCTCCATCTCTTGCCCCTTCCTCTCCATCTCTTGCCCCTTCCTCTCCATCTTTTGCCCCTTCCTCTCCATCTCTTGCCTCTGCCTCTCCATCTCTTGCCCCATCCTCTCCATCTCTTGCCCCTTCCTCTCCATCTCTTGCCCCTTCCTCTCCATCTCTTGCCCCTTCCTCTCCATCTCTTGCCCCTTCCTCTCCGTCTCTTGCCCCTTCCTCTCCATCTCTTGCCCCTTCCTCTCATCTCTTTACTTTCCCCTTAATAAAGTCAGCTTGGCTCAGTTGGCATCACGCTCCCCTCTGAGGATCAGAATGTCGTGGGTTCAAGTCCCACTCCAGGGCTTAGGGGCATAATCTAGGCTGGCACTTCAGGGACTGGGATAGACTGGCCCACTGTCCCCGATGTTGGAACAGACTGGGCCAGTGCGCTCTGCATTGGAACAGACTGGTCCAGTTTGCTCTGTATTGGGACAGACTGGTCCAGTTTGCTCTGTATTGGGACAGACTGGTCCAGTTTGCTCTGTATTGGGACAGCCTGGTCCAGTGTGCTCTGTATTTGGGACAGACTGGTTCAGTGTGCTCTGTATTGAGACAGACTGGTCCAGTGTGCTCTGTATTGAGACAGACTGGTCCGGTGTACTCTGTATTGGGAAAGACTGGTCCAGTGCCCTCTGTATCGGGACAGACTGGTCCAATGTGCTCTGTATTGGGACAGACTGGTCCAGTGTGCTCTGTATTGGGACAGACTGGTCCAGTGTGCTCTGTATTGGGACAGACTGGTCCAGTGTGCTCTGTATTGGGACAGACTGGTCCAGTGTGCTCTGTATTGGGACAGACTGCTCCAGTGTGCTCTGTATGGGGACAGACTGGTCCAGTATGCTCTGTATTGGGACAGACTGGTCCAGTGTGCTCTGTATTGGGACAGACTGGTCCAGTGTGCTCTGTATTGGAACACACTGGTCCAGTATGCTCTGTATTGGGACAGACTGGTCCAGTGTGCTCTGTATTGGGACAGACTGGTCCAGTGTGCTCTGTATTGGAACACACTGGTCCAGTGTGCTCTGTATTGGGACAGACTGCTCCAGCGTGCTCTGTATTGAGACGGACTGGTCCTGTGTGCTCTGTATCGGGACAGATTTTTCCAGTGTGCTCTGTCTTGGGCCAGTGTAGTCCAGTGTGCTCTGTATTAGGACAGACTGGTCCAGTGCACTCTGTATTGGGACAGACTGGTCCAGTGCGCTCTGTATTTGGACAGACTGGTCCAGTGTGCTCTGTATTGGGACAGACTGGTCCAGTGTGCTCTGTATTGGGACAGACTGGCCCAGTGTGCTCTGCAATGGGAAAGACTGGTCCAGTGTACTCTGTATTGGGACAGACTGGTCCAGTGCCCTCTGTATCGGGAAAGACTGGTCCAATGTGCTCTGTATTGGGACAGATGGGTCCAGTGTGCTCTGTATTGGGACAGACTGGTCCAGTGTGCTTTGTATTGCGACAGACTGGTCCAGTGTGCTCTGTATTTGGAAAGACTGGTCCAGTGCGCTCTGTATTTGGACAGACTGGTCCAGTGCGCTCTGTATTGCGACAGACTGGTCCAGTGCGCTCTGTATTGGGACAGACTGGTCCAGTGTGCTCTGTAATGGGAAAGACTGGTCCAGTGTACTCTGTATTGGGACAGACTGGTCCAGTGCCCTCTGTATCGGGAAAGACTGGTCCAATGTGCTCTGTATTGGGACAGACGGGTCCAGTGTGCTCTGTATTGGGACAGACTGGTCCAGTGTGCTCTGTATTGGGACAGATTGGTCCAGTGTGCTCTGTATTGGGACAGACTGGTCCAGTGTGCTCTGTATTGGGACAGACTGGTCCAGTGTGCTCTGTATTGGGACAGACTGGTCCAGTGTGCTCTGTATTGGGACAGACTGGTCCAGTGTGCTCTGTATCAGGACAAACTGGTCCAGTGTGCTCTGTATCGGGACAGACTGGTCCAGCCTGCTCTGTATTGGGAAAAACTGATCCAGTGTGCTCTATATTGGGACAGATTGGTCCAGTGTGCTCTGTATTGGGACAGATTGGTCCAGTGTGCTCTGTATTGGGACAGACTGGTCCAGTGCGCTCTGTATTGGGACAGACTGGTCCAGTGCACTCTGTATCGGGACAGACTGGTCCAGTGCACTCTGTATCGGGACAGACTGGTCCAGTGGGCTCTGTATCGGGACAGACTGGGCTAGTGCGCTCTGTATTGGGACAGACTGGTCCAGTGTGCTCTGTATTGGGATAAACTGATCCAGTGTGCTCTGTAGTGGGACAGACTGGTCCAGTGTGCTCTGTATTACGACAGACTGGTCCAGTGTGCTCTGTATCAGGACAAACTGGTCCAGTGTGCTCTGTATTGGGACAGACTGGTCCAGTGGGCTCTGTATTGGGACAGACTGGTCCAGTGGGCTCTGTATTGGGACAGACTGGTCCAGTGCTCTCTGTATTGGAACAGACTGGTCCAGTGTGCTCTGTATTGGAACAGACTGGTCCACGTGCTCTGTATTGGGACAGACTGGTCCAGTGCACTCTGTATTGGAACACACTGGTCCAGTGTGCTCTGTATCAGGACAGACTGGTCCAGTGTGCTCTTTATCCGACCAGACTGGTCCAGTGCGTTCTGTATTGGGACAGACTGGGCCAATACACTCTATCGGGACAGACTGGGCCAGTGTGCTCTGTATCGGGACAGACTGGGCCAGTGTGTTCTGTCATCAAGAGGGCCGAAATCAGATCTCATGGGCTCGATTTTCCAAGCCCCGAGGAGGCAGGTTTAGAGGCGGGAGTGGTGGGAAAATTGCAGAATCGGGGGGGCAGGAACCCATCCCACCCCCAACCCGCCTCCGTGCCAGTGTCCCAGGAGGCGGGTACCCGACCTGCGCTGGGAGCCACCTCCCCGAGGCGGGAAGGGGATTAGAGATTAACAGGTTGTTAACGGGCAGTTTTTTGCCTAATCCCTATTTTTAGCCCTGAAGCGTGGGCTTCCCGACGGCTCCGAACCACGCCAAGTTAGCGAGGCGGACCGTCGGTCTGCAGGGGTTGGAGGGGCCGAGATGTCCGTTGTGCAGGTGAGTGATGGGTGCATGTGTGCAGAGGTAAGTGTGTGAGGTAAGTGTAAAGTGTTTTAATAAGTTTTACTTACCTTTACTTTCTCTTGCAGGCTTCATTCCTTCAGTTCTCGGGAGTCCCTCAGTTCGCCGGCACAGAAAGCAGAATGGCCGCTGAACTGTCAAAAGCTGCAGCCTCTGCTTTCTGGTCTGGAGAGATCTCTAACTGAGTCTGAGTAGAAGGACTCAAGTTAGAAGACAGATTGTCAGTGTTTGACAGCTTCACAGAGCTGTCAAACGCTGATTTTTCATCTGTCAAAAGCTCTTGACAGATGAAATGTCAATCGCTGATGTCACCAGTAACCAGGTGTCCCTTAATTGGCCTGCTGAGCCCGCTGGGTGGGCTTTACAAGGTCAATCAAGGGAAAATAGCGTGGGTTGGCCACAAGTCGATGGAGGCGGGACTACAACCCAAAAAGTGGGATTCCCGCCTCCAAAAGCTCCCCATTGACAAAATCGAGCCCCAAATGTTAACAGTTTTGTTTCCATAACTACAAAGTGAATTGAGTGAATTACTGAGAAGTATTATTGTGTCAGCTGCGGTTCAGTGGGCAGCGCTCTCGCCTCTGAGTCAGAAGGTTGTCCCACTCCAGAGATTTGAGCACAAAATCCAGGCTGACCCTCCCAGTGCAGTACTGAAGGAGCGCTGCACTGTCTGAGGTGCTGTCTTTCAGAAGAGACGTTAAACCGAGGCCCCGTCTGCCCTCGCAGATGGTCAATGTAGGAAATGCGGCAGCCAATTTGTGCACAGCAAGCTCCCACAAACAACAATGTGATAATGACCAGATAATCTGTTTTTGTGATGTTGATTGAGGGATAAATATTGGCCCAGGACACTGGGGAGAACTCCCCCTGCTCTTCTTCGAAATAGTGCCGTGGGATCTTTTACGTCCACCTGAGAAAATGGAAAAAAAAACAGTTTTATTTTGAACAGGCCTATGATTTTTCTCCCACTTTGCTCGCGGCAGTGTCCTGGAGATTAATTTTTAATCCCTGGAGACTCCAGGCCAAACCTGGAGGGTTGGCGACCCTACTCTAAGGGCCCTGTTATAAATCCAGATACGATTTGATTCCAGGCTATTGTGCAGACTGTGGATAACTTGCTGAGACCTGAAGCTTTGGAATCCTGGAAAGATATGAACACGACGGAGCAGGTTCACACGGCAACCATGTTATTGGATATCTTGGAGGAGGGGGCCTTCCTGCTGGCAGACAACCTCAAGGAACCAGCGAGAGTCAACGCCACCACTCAGAATGTCGGTGAGTATCGACTGCGTGCAGCAACCAGCTGGGGATCTGCTCAGAAGCCCTGGGTCTTCAGCGAGTTGTGTCCCATAATTTTAATGTCTTGTAGGTCTGATCTACTGCCCTCATTCTGTCCAACCAAGCCAAGTCATCCCAATGAGCACCAACCTAGACCCTGCCCCATAGCCCAGTGACCCACTGACCCTGACCCCTAGCCCAGTGACCCTGACCCCTAGCCCAGTGACCTTCTGCCTGACCCTGACCCCTAGCCCAGTGACCTTCTGTCTGACCCTGACACCTAGCCCAGTGACCTTCTGTCTGACCCTGACCCCTAGCCCAGTGACCTTCTGTCTGACCCTGACCCCAGCCCAGTGACCTTCTGTCTGACCCTGACCCTTAGCCCAGTGACCTTCTGTCTGACCCTGACCCCTAGCCCAGTGACCTTCTGTCTGACCCTGACCCCTAGCCAGGTGACCTTCTGTCTGACCCTGACCCCTAGCCCAGTGACCTTCTGTCTGACCCTGACCCCTAGCCCAGTGACCTTCTGTCTGACCCTGACCCCAGCCCAGTGACCTTCTGTCTGACCCTGACCCCTAGCCCAGTGACCTTCTGTCTGACCCTGACCCCTAGCCCAGTGACCTTCTGTCTGACCCTGACCCCTAGCCCAGTGACCTTCTGTCTGACCCTGACCCCTAGCCCAGTGACCTTCTGTCTGACCCTGACCTCTAGCCCAGTGACCTTCTGCCTGACCCCAGTCCAGTGACCTTCTGTCTGACCCTGCCCCTAGCCCAGTGACCCACTGACCCTGACCCCTAGCCCAGTGACCCTGACCCCCAGCCCAGTGACCTTCTGTCTGACCCTGACCCCCAGCCCAGTGACCTTCTGTCTGACCCTGACCCCCAGCCCAGTGACCATCTGTCTGACCCTGACCCCTAGCCCAGTGACCATCTGTCTGACCCTGACCCCTAGCCCAGTGACCTTCTGTCTGACCCTGACCCCTAGCCCAGTGACCTTCTGTCTGACCCTGACCCCTAGCCCAGTGACCATCTGTCTGACCCTGACCCCTAGCCCAGTGACCATCTGTCTGACCCTGACCCCTAGCCCAGTGACCTTCTGTCTGACCCCTAGCCCAGTGACCTTCTGTCTGACCCTGACCCCTAGCCCAGTGACCTTCTGTCTGACCCTGACCCCTAGCCCAGTGACCTTCTGTCTGACCCTGACCCCTAGCCCAGTGACCTTCTGTCTGACCCTGACCCCAGTCCAGTGACCTTCTGTCTGACCCTGAACCCCAGCCCAGTGACCCACTGACCCTGACCCCTAGCCCAGTGACCCACTGACCCTGACCCCAGCCCAGTGACCCCGACCCTCTAGCTCAGTGACCCTCTGACTCTGACCCTCTAGCACACTGAGCCTCTGACCCTGACCCTCTAGCTCAGAGACCCTCTGACCCTGACTCTCTAGCCCAGTGAGCCCCTATCATAGACAGTCCCACTAGCCCAGTGAACCACTCTCCGACCACTTCCCACTGGCGCTGGCGCAGAGACGCTCTGCTTTAATTACCTTCCCTTGTAACTTATTCCACAACTCTATTGCCCTTGGGGTGAAGACTTGACTTCCCTTCTTACACCTAACTCCCTAATGTCACCATCATGAACAGTTTCCCTGGATCAACGTGTCAATCCCCTTCAATAATATTGAAACCTTAGATCACCTCAAGTCTTTTCATCTTTTTTTCCAAAACCAAGTCCATTGCTCAGCCTTTGCTTCCTCCCAGTCCTAAGAACATAAGAATTAGGAGCAGGAGTCAGCCACATGGCCCCTCGAGCCTGCTCCGCCATCCAATAAGATCATGCTTGATCTTCGACCTCAACTCCACTTTCCTGCCCGATCCCCACATCCCTTGATTCCCCTAGAGTCCAAAACTCCATCTATCTCAGCCTTGAATATACTCAGCAACTGAGCCTCCACAGCCCTCTGGGGCAGAGAATTCCAAAGATTCACAACCCTCTGAGTGAAGAAATTCCTCCTCATCTCGGTCTTAAATGGCCGACCCCTTATCCTGAGACTGTGCCCCCTAGTTCTAGACACTCCAGCCAGGGGGAAACAACCTCTCAGCATCTACCCTGTCAATCCCCCTCAGAATCTTATATGTTTCAATGAGATCACCTCTCATTCTTCTAAACTCCAGAGAGTATCGGCCCATTCTACACAATCTCTCCTCATAGGACAGCCCTCTCATCCCAGGAATCAATCTAGTGAACCTTCGTTGCACCGCCTCCAAGGCAAGTATATCCTTCCTCAGATAAGGAGACCAGAACTGTGCCCAGTACTCCAGGTGTGGTCTCACCAAGGCCCTGTACAATTGTAGCAAGACTTCCTTACTCTTATACTCCAACCGCTTGCAATAAAGGCCAACATGCCATTTGCCTTCCTATTTGCTTGCTGTACCTGCATGCTAGCTTTCTGTGTTTCCTGTACAAGGACCTAAATCTCTCTGAACACCGTAATTTAATAGTTTCTTGTGGCGGTACCACCGGTTGTCCCTTGCATTGAGATACATAATTCCCTTTAACTTACCTTTAAATGTATCTGTTACTGCACTCAGGCTTCATTCCTGTACTCTGCGTGATGACATCATAACGTCAGAGCTTGGAACCTTCTGGCAGTAGAGCTCGGAACCTGCTAGCAGTTAGTCATAGAGTCATAGAGTTATACAGCACAGAAAGAGGCCCTTCGGCCCATCGTGTCTGCGCCGTCCATCAAGCCCTGTCCAATCTAATCCCATTTTCCAGCACTTGGTCCATAGCCTTGTATGCTATGGCATTTCAAGTGCTCATCCAAATGCTTCTTGAATGTTGTGAGGGTTCCTGCCTCTACCACCCTTTCAGGCAGTGAGTTCCAGATTCCAACCACCCTCTGGGTGAAAAAGTTCCTCCTCAAATCCCCTCTAAACCTCCTGCCCCTTACCTTGAATCTATGCCCCCTTGTTATTGACCCCCCTACTAAGGGGAAAAGCTCCTCTTTATCTACCCTATCTATGCCCCTCATCATTTTGTACACCTCAATCAGGTCCCCCCTCAGCCTTCTTTACTCCAAGGAAAACAACCCCAGCTTGTTTAGTCTTTCTTCATAGCTGAGGCGCTCCATCCCAGGTAACATCCTGGTGAATCTTCTCTGCACCCTCTCCAAAGCAATCACATCCTTCCTATAGTGAGGCGACCAGAACTGCACACAGTACTCCAGCTGTGGCCTTACCAGTGTTTTGTACAGCTCCATCATAACCTCCCTGCTCTTATATTCTATGCCTCGGCTAATGAAGGCAAGTATCCCATATGCCTTTTTAACCACCTTATCTACCTGTTCCGCTGCCTTCAGGGATCTATGTACATGTACACCAAGGTCCCTCTGACCCTCTGTACTTCCTAGGGTCCTACCACTCATTGTGTATTCCCTTGCCTTATTTGTCCGTCCAAAATGCATCACCTCGCACTTTTCAGGGTTAAATTCGATTTGCCACTTTTCCACCCATCTGACCAACCCGTTTATATCGTCCTGTAGCCTGAGGCTTTCCTCCTCGCAATTTACCACCCCACCAATTTTCGTGTCATCTGCGAACTTACTGATCATACCTTTTACATTCTCATCCAAATCATTTATGTAGATCACAAACAGCAAGGGACCCAGCACCGATCCCTGAGGTACCCCACTGGACACAGGCTTCCAGTCACAAAAGCAACCTTCGACCATCACCCTCTGCCTCCTGCCACTCACCCAGTTTAGGATCCAATGTGCCAAGGCACCCTGGATCCCATGGGCTCTTACCTTCTTGACCAGTCTCCTATGCGGGACTTTGTCAAAAGCCTTACTGAAGTCCATGTATACCACATCCACAGCATTTCCCTCATCCACACACCTAGTCACCCCCTCTCAAAATTCAATCAGATTGGTCAGACATGATTTACCCTTGACAAAGCCATGCTGACTATCCCCGATTAATCCTTGCCTCTCCAAGTGGAGGCTAATTTTGTCCCTCAGAATCTTTTCCAATAATTTCCCTACCACAGATGTTAGGCTCACTGGCCTGTAATTCCCTGGTTTATCCCTGCTACCCTTCTTGAATAATGGTACTACGTTAGCTGTTCTCCAGTCCTCTGGTACATCCCCTGTGGCCAGAGAGGTTCTGAAAATTTGTGTCAGAGCCCCTGCAATCTCCTCCTTTGCCTCACACAGCAGCCTGGGATACATCTCGTCCGGGCCTGGGGATTTATCCACTTTTTGGCCTGCTAAAACCGCTAGTACCTCCTCCCTCTCGATGCTAATATGTTCAAGTATATCACTGTCCCCTTGCCCGATTTCTATGTCTACATCGTCTTTCTCCATAGCGAACACAGATGCAAAAAATTCATTTAAAACCCCGCCTACATCATCTGGCTCTACACACAGATTGCCACTTTGGTCCCTAATGGGCCCTACCCTTTCCCTGGTTATCCTCTTGCCCTTAATATACTTATAAAACATCTTAGGATTTTCCTTTATTTTGCTCACCAGTGTTATTTCATGGCCCCTCCTCGCTCTCCTAATTTCTTTTTTAAGTATGCCCCTGCACTTTTTATACTCCTCTCGGGCTTCCTCCGTCTTTAGTGTTTTGTAACTGCCAGAAGCCCCCCTTTTTTTTCCTAATACATTTTTGTATATCCCTTGTCATCCAAGGTTCTCTTTGCTTGTTGGTCCCACCCTTGACCTTTACGGGAACATGTTGGCGTTGTACTCTCTCTATTTCCCTTCTGAAAGTCTCCCACTGCTTTGATGTGGATTTTCCTATAAGTAGCTGCTCCCAGTCCACTTTGGCCAGATCCTGCCTTATCATATTAAAATCGGCCTTCCCCCAATTTAGAACCCTTATTTCCGGGCCGTCTTTGTCTTTTTCCATGACCACCTTAAATCTCACTGAATTATGGTCACTGTTGCCAAAATGCTCTCCTACTGACACTTCCACCACTTGCCCGGCTACATTCCCTAGAATTAGGTCCAGTACCGCCCCCTCTCTTGTAGGACTTTCTACATGTTGGCTCAAAAAGCTCTCCTGGATGCACTTTAAGAATTTTGCACCCTCTAAGCCTTTCACACTCTGACTATCCCAATTAATATTGGGAAGTTGAAATCCCCCACTATTATTACCCTATTATTTTCGCACTTCTCTGAGATTTGCCTACATATCTGTTCCTCTATCTCCCCCTGACTGTTTGGGGGCCTATAGTACACTCCCAGCAAAGTGCTTGCCCCCTTTTTTTTAAGTTCTACCCATATGGCCTCATTAGAGGAACCCGCTAATATATCATCCCTCCTTACAGCAGTAATTGACTCCTTAATTAATATTGCAACACCCCCTCCCCTTTTACACCCCCCTCTGTCTCGCCTGAAGATTCTATACCCCGGAATATTGAGCTGCCAGTCCTGACCCTCCCTCAACCATGTCTCCGTGATAGCAACAATATCATACTCCCATGTGTTCAACAACAACTTCAGTTCATTCACCTTATTTGCAAGACTCCTTGCATTAAAATAAATGCCTTCCAGCCTTGCCATATTCCCTTTTGCCTTCACATATTTGCTCTGCCTTCCCAGCTGACTTGTTTTTTCCTCCGTATTTGGCTGTAAATCACCCCCTACTATAGCTCCACTCTGTATCCCATCCCCCTGCCAAGTTAGTTTAAACCCCCCCAACAGTGCTAGCAAACCTCCCCGCAAGGATATTGGTCCCCCTCTGGTTCAGGTGTAAACCGTCCGACTTGTACAAGTCCCACCTTTCCCAGAAGCAGACCCAGTGATCCAGGAAACTAAAGCCCTCCCTCCTGCACCATCCCTTTAGCCACGCATTCATCTGTTCTATCTTCCTATTCCTATACTCACTAGCACGTGGCACCGGGAGTAATCCAGAGATTACAACCTTTGAGGTCCTGCTCTTTAATCTTCTACCTAGCTCCCTAAATTCTTGCTGCAGGACCTCATCCCTCTTTTTACCTATGTCGTTGGTACCAATGTGGACCACGACCTCTGGCTGTTCGCCCTCCCCCTCCAGAATGCCCTGCAGCCGCTCAGTGACATCCTTGACCCTGGCACCAGGGAGGCAACAAACCATCCTGGATTCACGTCTATGGCCACAGAAACGCCTATCTGTTCCCCTTACTATAGAATCCCCTACCACTATTGCTCTCCCACTCTTTTTCCTCCCTTCCTGGGCAGCAGGAGCACCCCCAGTGCCAGGAAGTTGGCTGCTGCTGCCTTCCCCTGATAAGTCATCCCCCCCAACAGTATCCAAAGCGGTATACCTGGTTGAAAGGGGGATGGCCACAGGGGTCCCCTGCAATACCTGCCTGCTTCTATTGTTCCGCCTGGTGGTCACCCATTTCCCTTCTGCCTGTGCAGCCCTACCCTGTGGTGTGACCAACTCACTGTACGAGTAATTCGCGACCCTCTTAGCATCGCGAATGCTCCACAGCCCATCCACCCGCAGCTCCAGCGCCCCAAGACGGCCCGTTAGTAGCTGCAGCTGGATGCATTTCTGGCACACGTGTTGGTCAGGGACACTGGCAGCGTCCCTGAATTCCCACATAGAGCAAGAGGAGCATATCACGGGGCTGGGCTCTCCTGGCATGACCTACCCCTTTAATCAATCTAAATTAAATTAATTCAATACCACCAGCAAAGTAAGCCCTACCTGGTCTCTGGAGCCCTTTGTAGGCCCGCTCTACCGCTGAAGCACCCGCCGAAGCTCTGAGGCCTTGCCTCACCTAACTCCCTGACTCACCCAACTCTCAGCACTCTGCTGAAATCGCACTCAGTGCAAAATCGCACTTCAAAGCCTGTTTTTATAGGCCCTGAAACAAAGACTTGCTGAGCCCTGCTACAGGAGAACCAGGTTAACCAGATTACTCCAGCCTCTTTTTAAACTGTTCTCCTCTCCGGCTCTCGCTCTTTTTAAACTGTTCTCCTCTCCGGCTCTCGCTCTTTTTAAACTGTTCTCCTCTCCGGCTCTCGCTCTTTTTAAACTGTTCTCCACTCCGGCTCTCGCTCTTTTTAAACTGTTCTCCTCTCCGGCTCTCGCCCTTTTTAAACTGTTCTCCTCTCCGGCTCTCGCTCTTTTTAAACTGTTCTCCGCTCCGGCTCTCGCTCTTTTTAAACTGTTCTCCTCTCCGGCACTCGCTCTTTTTAAACTGTTCTCCTCTCCGGCTCTCGCTCTTTTTAAACTGTTCTCCTCTCCGGCTCTCGCTCTTTTTAAACTGTTCTCCTCTCCGGCTCTCGCTCTTTTTAAACTGTTCTCCTCTCCGGCTCTTGCTCTTTTTAAACTGTTCTCCTCTCCGGCTCTCGCTCTTTTTAAACTGTTCTCCTCTCCGGCTCTCGCTCTTTTTAAACTGTTCTCCGCTCCGGCTCTCGCTCTTTTTAAGTTGAGTTCGGAAACTTCTAGTTAGTCCTCGTGGCGTCCCCGCTGGGGAAAGACCTGCACCACGGTGCTCCTACAGTCAGCCATCTTACCTGCTACCTTACCTGTTGCAGTTAACCTGTTCCTGTAAATAAACAACTTATTTATAGTTCGTCGAAGTCGAACTCAATTATTTAGTGGCGATGCTGTTTTTCTAATTTGTACATTCCCCACATTATACTCCATCTGCCACCTTATTGCCCACTCACTTAACCTGTCTTTATCCATTTGCAGGCTCTTTGCATCCTCCTCACATCTTACTTTCCCACCTAGCTTTGTACCGTGAGCAAACTTGGTTACATTGCACTCAGTGCTTTCATCTAGGTGATTAATATAGATTGTAAATAGCTGAGGCCCCAGCACTGATCCTTGCAGCACCCCACTAGTTACAGCCTGCCAACCGGAAAATGACCCGTTTATCCCTACTCTCTGTTTTCTGTCCGTTAGCCAATCCTCTATCCATGCTAATATATTACCCCCAACCCCATGAGCCCTTATCTTGCGTAGCAACCTTTTATGTGGCTCCTTATTGAATGCCTTTTGGAAATCCAAACATACTACATCCACTGGTTCCCCTTTATCTACCCTGCTAGTTACATCCTCAAAGAACTCTAATAAATTTGTTAAACACGATTTCCCTTTCATAAAACCATGTTGACTCTACCTAATCATATTATGATTTTCTAACTGCCCTGTTACCACTTCCTTAATAATGGATTCCAGCATTTTCCCGACGACTGATATAGAAACATAGAAGATAGGAGCAGGAGTAGGCCATTCGGCCCCTCGAGCCTGCTCCGCCATTCAATGAGATCATGGCTGATCATCCAAACTCAGTACCCTGTTCCTGCTTTCTCCCTATACCCCTTGATCCCTTTAGCCTTAAGAAATATATCTAACTCCTTCTTGAATATATTTAATGAATTTGCCTCAACTGCCTTCTTTGGTAGAGAATTCCACAGGTTCACCACTCTCTGGGTGAAGAAATTCCTCCTCATCTCTGTCCTAAATGGCTTACCCCTTATCCTTAGACTGTGACCACTGGTTCTGGACTCCCCGGCCATCGGGAACATCCTTCCAGCATCTAGTCTGTCTAGTCCTGTTAGAATTTTATAAGCTTCGATGAGATCCCCTCTCATTCTTCTAAACTCCAGCGAGTACAAGCCCAATCGACCCAATCTCTCTTCCTACGTCATTCCTGCCATCCCAGGTATCAGCCTGGTGAATCTTCGCTGCACTCCCTCCATGGCAAGAACATCCTTCCTCAGATAAGGCGACCAAAACTGCACACAATACTCAAGGTGCGGTCTCACCAAGGCCCTGTACAACTGCAGCAAGACATCCTTGTTCCTGTACTCGAACCCTCTCGCTACAAAGGCCAACATACCATTTGCCTTCTTAACCGCCTGCTGCACCTGCATGCTTACTTTCAGCGACTGGTGCACAAGGACGCCCAGGTCTCGTTGCACTTCCCCTTCTCCCAATCTATTGCCATTCAGATAATAATCTGCCTTCCTGTTTTTGACAAACTGGCCTATGGTTCCCTGTTTTCTCTCTCCCTCCTTTCTTGAATAGCAGGGTTATATTTGCTACCTTCCAATCCACAGGGACCATTCTAGCATCTCAGGAATTTTGGAAGATCACAACCAATGCATCCACTCTGCAGTCACCTCTTTTAGAACCCTAGGATGTAGGCCATCAGGTCCAGGGGATTTGTCGGCTTTTGATCCCATTAGTTTATCAAGTACTTTTTCTCTACTGATATTAATTACTTGAAGTTCCTCACTCTTATTAACCCCTTGGTTCCCTGCTATTTTTGGTATGCTTTTTGTGTCTTCTACTGTGAAGACAGATACAAAATATTTGTTTAAAGTCTCTGCCATTTCCTTATTCCCCATTATAATTTCACCTGTCTCAGCCTCTGAGGGACCAACGTTTACTTTTGCTACTCTCTTCCTTCTTACATACTTGTAGAAGCTCTTACAAGCTGTTTTTATATTTCTTGCTAGTTTACGCTCATATTCTATTTTCTCCCTCTTCCCTATCCCTCACTTCTCCCAGATGTCCTTCCAACTCCTTGCAATCCACACCATCTTTTCTATCTCCTGTCCATAAATCGCACCCGTGACCTTTCTGCCCAGCTCCTTTGTTTCCCCCAGCCTACCCCTTCCAAGCTCCTCCCACGTGTTGTTGCCACCCAATGATGCTCTCGCGACTCCATGCTCGAGTGCCACCAGTCTCTGACTTGCCCAAAGCATCAAGACTACGCTGGTCAAAGTCACCAATGAAACTCTGTGGCTTACCGTCGCTTTTTGTCCTCTTTAAGTTCCTTGGCATCGTCAACGCTGGTGACCATTCCATTGTCTTCCTTCTCCTCACCCTGTGCACCGCACCCTCCTGATCCCACCACACGCAATCTAGATGCAGGAAGGATGTTCCCGATGGCGGGGGAGTCCAGAACCAGGGGTCACAGTCTAAGGTTAAGGGGTAAGCCATTTAGGACTGAGATGAGGAGGAATTTCTTCACCCAGAGAGTGGTGAACCTGTGGAATTCTCGACCACAGAAGGCCGTTGAGGCCAATTCATTAAATATATTCAAGAAGGAGTTGGATATATTTCTTAAGGCTAAAGGGATCAAGGGATATGGGGAGAAGGCAGGGACCGGGCACTGAATGTGGATGATCAGCCATGATCTCATTAAATGGCGGAGCAGGCTCGAGGGGCCAAATGGCCTACTCCTGCTCCTATCTTCTATGTTTCTATGTTTAATCACTACATCTCAAGCCATTTCCCCTCCTCAAAATTTCCTTCAGCTGAACGATGTCATTTAAACCAAAGCCATTGTTCTCAGCACTCGGATTTGATTCCATCAACGTCCCTTCCTTGCTCTCTTGGGCTGATTCACTGACAGGGTGAGAAATGTCATGGAAGATTGGCTAGTAATATATTAAAAGTCTTGTGCATAGTGTACATTTCCTGAGGTGTCGAACTTATTTTCTGTCACACTTTCCCTGTCACTTTGTTGCTAACACACAATCATAAATATTCTGTCATAAAACAGAATATCCTTCCTGTCCCACCAGTGTCCGTCTGCGTACATCACACACACCGTCTCACCAGCCCAGTGTCCCTCTGTGTACATCACACACACTCTCTCCCACCATCTGTAGATTTATTTTCCTCTCCTCGTCACAGATCCTGTTCGCACATCTCATCCTGTCTGAGCACTGATTAATCTGGTGCCTCCGTCTGTTGGTATAATCAAGATATGAAGGCGGTTTCAAACTCGAATCATCGATTGTGCCTCAATACAGGAAACAAGAAACAGTGTCCTATTTTCAATGAATATCAACTAAGTACTAACTGCAAACATTGTTCTCTTTCCTCTCTCTTGCCATCTCTCTGTTTCTTTCTATCTCACTATCTCTATACCCATCTCTCTCACTATTTTTGCTCTCTGTGCCTCCTGCTCATTTGGGCTTTGATCTCACTTTTATTTACATGTCTCTTCTCTCCTCACATCATATCACTTTATTTTTCCTGCCTCTATTCCGTCCTCTTTGTTGTGTGTCTGGTGCTCTTTCTCTGCCTCTTGCTCCCTCTGTTGGCCGCATCTACTGCTGTGTGTCTCTTTCTTTCACATTTGTATCCTCTGCATCTCTTGGCTTCTTGTGACTCTCACACACTCTATCTTTTGTGCCCTGTTATTGTATTTCCAATGTTCTCTTCCCCCCTCCCCTCCCCTCCTGTTCCTCTCTCTTCTCTTCTTCCCCCTCTCCTCTCCTTCCCCCTCTCCTCTCCTTCCCCCTCTCCTCTCTTTCCCCCTCTCCTCTTCTTCCCCCTCTCCTCTTCTTCCCCCTCTCCTCTTCTTCCCCCTCTCCTCTCCTTCCCCCTCTCCTCTCCTTCCCCCTCTCCTCTTCTTCCCCCTCTCCTCTCCTTCCCCCTCCCTCTCCTTCCCCCTCTCCTCTCCTTCCCCCTCTCCTCTCCTTCCCCCTCTCCTCTCCTTCCCCCTCCCTCTCCTTCCCCCTCTCCTCTCCTTCCCCCTCTCCTCTCCTTCCCCCTCTCCTCTCCTTCCCCCTCTCCTCTCCTTCCCCCTCTCCTCTCCTTCCCCCCCTCCTCTCCTTCCCCCTCTCCTCTCCTTCCCCCTCTCCCCTCCTGTTCCTCTCTCTTCTCTTCTTCCCCCTCTCCTCTCCTTCCCCCTCTCCTCTCCTTCCCCCTCTCCTCTCCTTCCCCCTCTCCTCTCCTTCCCCCTCTCCTCTCCTTCCCCCCTCCTCTCCTTCCCCCTCTCCTCTCCTTCCCCCTCTCCTCTCCTTCCCCCTCTCCTCTCCTTCCCCCCTCCTCTCATTCCCCCTCTCCTCTCCTTCCCCCTCTCCTCTCCTTCCCCCTCTCCTCTCCTTCCCCCTCTCCTCTCCTTCCCCCTCTCCTCTCCTTCCCCCTCCCTCTCCTTCCCCCTCTCCTCTCCTTCCCCCTCTCCTCTCCTTCCCCCCCTCCTCTCCTTCCCCCCCTCCTCTCCTTCCCCCTCTCCTCCCCTTCCCCCTCTCCCTTCCTGTTCCTCTCTCTTCTCTTCTTCCCCCTCTCCTCTCTTTCCCCCTCTCCTCTCTTTCCCCCTCTCCTCTCTTTCCCCCTCTCCTCCCCTTCCCCCTCTCCCCTCCTGTTCCTCTCTCTTCTCTTCTTCCCCCTCTCCTCTCTTTCCCCCTCTCCTCTTTTCCCCTCTCCTCTCTTTCCCCCTCTCCTCTCTTTCCCCCTCTCCTCTCTTTCCCCCTCTCCTATCCTTCCCCCTCTCCTCTCCTTCCCCCTCTCCTCTCCTTCCCCCTCTCCTCTCCTTCCCCTCTCCTCTCCTTCCCCCTCTCCTCTCCTTCCCCCCTCCTCTCCTTCCCCCTCTCCTCTCCTTCCCCTCTCCTCTCCTTCCCCTCTCCTCTCCTACCCCTCTCCTTCCCCCTCTCCTCTCCTTCCCCCTCTCCTCTCCTTCCCCCTCTCCTCTCCTTCCCCCTCTCCTCTCCTTCCCCTCTCCTCTCCTTCCCCCTCTCCTCTCCTTCTCCCTCTCTCTCCTTCTCCCTCTCCTCTCCTTCCCCTCTCCTCTCCTACCCCCTCTCCTCTCCTTCCCCCTCTCCTCTCCTTCCCCCCTCCTCTCCTTCCCCCCTCCTCTCCTCATCCCCCCCATCTCTCCTCTTCCCCCTCTCCTCTCCTCTTCCCCCTCTCCGCTCCTCTTCCCCCTCTTCTCTCCTCTTCTCCCCCTCTCCTATCCTCGTCCCCGCCTATCCTCACCCCCTCCCCTCCCTCTCTCCTCTCCTCTCCCCCCTCCTCTTCCGCCTCTCCTCTCTCTCCTCTTACCCTGTGCACCTCTGTTCTCCTCTCTCACTCACCTCTCTCTCTCGCTCAACCCCTTCTCCATCTCTCTCTCTCTCTCTCTCTCCCCACAGTGCTGGAAGTGTCGGTGCTGAATACTGAAGGGCAGGTGAAGGAGCTGACATTTCCACACAGTTATCTGACAGAAAGCTTTATCCAGATCTCCCCGAATACCATCAAACAGAACAGTCGCAATGGTAAGTGTGCGCACCAGTTAGACTGTTAATTCCTTTGCTTGCGATGTGTGTTGGGTGAATGATGACCGTGTTGGGTGAATGATGACCGTGTTGGGTGAATGATGACCATTCAGGCTGACGGCACACGTTTCCCAGTAATTTTCCCAACACCATCAGCCCATCTGAGCAAGAATCTTCAGAAAGAAAGGCATCCTTGAGTGGATCTCAGTGCATGATAGGATCCCACTGTGTACGTTTGATCTGATTGTCTGAGTGGGACCCCTGTACGTTTGAAGGATCCCTCTGACCTTACCAGTGCGATCTGAGCACTTTGAGCCTGAACATGAGGTGCATTAACAGTGACACAGACAGAACCTTTTCTCCGCTCCCCTCCTCACAAATCCCTCTGGTTTGGAGGTTAAAGCAGGTCCTTGTCATGTGGCTGAAGATCCCCCTCCATTCTCTGTGTGTAGCGACTGGAAGTGTCAATATAAACTAAGATGGTTATGGTTCTGCTAACTGCTAAACACTGAGACAAGCCATCTTCCCATGTGATTTCATTGATGTCCTCGCACCAGATGTGCACAGAGCAACGACCAAAAACACGGGGCCGGGCAGTGGGTGGTCCTGGGAGTGGGCGGTCCTGGGAGTGGGCGGTCCTGGGAGTGGGCGTTCCTGGGAGTGGGCGGTTCCAGGAGCGGGCGGTCCCAGGAACGGGTGGTCCCGGGAGCGGGTGGTCCCGGCAACGGGCTGTCGGTTAAACTCCATCAAGGAGTGAACTTAGGAGTTAATCACCAGAATGATACTGAGGCTAAAAGTGTTAAATTATGAGTACAGGTTGCTGGAATTTGGGTTGTATTCCCTTGAATGTAGAAGATTAAGGGGTGATCTACTCGAGGTGTTTAAAATTATAAAAGAAGTTGATAGGGTAGACATAGAGAAACTATTCCCTCTGGTGGGAGAGTCCAGAACAAAATCTTAAAATTGGAGCCAGGCCGTTCAGGGGTGATGTGAGGAAGCACTTCTTCACACAAAGGGTAGTGAAATTTTGGAACTCTCTCCCCCAAAAGACTGTTGAGGTTGGGGCTCAATTGGAGCTTCCAAGACTGGGATCGATAGATTTTTGTTAGTTAAAGGTGTCGCGGGCTAGGGAGCAAAGGCGGGTAAATGCAGATCAGCCATGATCTAATTGAATGGTGGAACAGGCTTGAGGGGCTGAATGGCCTCCTCCTGTTCCTAGGAGGGGCGAAAACTTGGGGAAAGTATATTTACATTCAGTGGGTCCCATAGTACATGGGGTGCAAGAACTCACTGAGTATTGGGGAAAAAGGAGTTAGCGAAATTACTGCCCCAGAGAGCTGTGGAAGCTACATCATTAAATAAATTTAAAACAGAAATAGACAGTTTCCTAGAAGTAAAGGGAATTAGGGGTTACGGGGAGCGGGCAGGAAATCGGACATGAGTCTAGGTTCGGATCGGTCATGGCCCTGTGGGTGGCGGAGTGGGCCCAGGGGCCGTGTAGCCTGGACGTGCTCCGACTTCTTGTGTTCTAATTCTGTGTTAGATTTCAGGAGATGGTTCTATTCACAGGGATTAGTGGAGACCTCGGGAACATGCTGCCAGCTAGGAGTCCTTCAAGAGTAAATTGGGCCTGTTCCTGGCTGGGGTGGAGATCACCTCTTACAGCAGGTAAGTACTGCAGGAAATACAGGGACAGAGTGATCTCCTGGACGAGTTTCGATCGCCTAGATGGGTCGGAGAGGAATTTCCCAGATTTTTTCTCCCAAATTGGCCATTGGGTTTTTTATCTTTTTTCGCCTCTCCCCGGAGATCACATGGGTTCGGGTGGGATGGAGAGTGAAAGTAGATTTGAGGTTAGGATCAGATCAGCCAGGAGCAGGCTCGAGGGGCCGATTGGCCTACTCCTGCTCCTATTTCTTATGTTCTTAAAATCCCCGAGGCATGTGCAAGTCACACTGAACAGGCTTAAACTCATTGCATCCTGAAAGGGTTGAAGGGGAGTGTTGCTGACACCTGCTGTTGCTTTCTGCAGGGGTTGTGAAGGTGGTGCTAATCCTGTACAATAACCTGGGCCAGTTTCTATCGACGGAGAATGCGACGGTAAGGATGGGCACAGATGTCAGCACTCAGAGCACCTCCATCGTCGTCAACTCTCAGATCATCGCCGCTTCCATCAACAAGGAGTCGAGCCGAGTCTTCCTCACCGAGCCGGTGATATTCACCCTGCAGCACCTCGATGTAGGTATCACTGAGGCCGGGGCTCACCGGGGGCAGCTGTCAGCCTAACATTTGCTCAGTGACTCGCCCTGTGACGTCTCCACTCCGTCAGTCACTGCGTGTTGTGACCCTGCGGGGTTAATTGCGGGGTTAATTCAGCCTCGCTCCCAGCACGGAGCATAGCCCGTCCGGCTCGGCGCGCCCCCAATGTTACGCTCATCAGGCGCGCTGAGCTCCACGCTCAATCTTCCAATCGGTTGCTCCCAGCGCGTGAGGACCCACACTGGGAGCAGAGCCTCGCTGAATTAACCACCCCATCCTTGCTACTGGGATGTTCCCTGTCGGAAAATTTGTCTTTCTGACCATTAAAATATCCCAGGTGCGGGTGATATTAGCGCGGACTACCAGGCCTGTTCACCCAGGTGTGACGGTGAGGCTAACAGCAGTCTGTGTGTTCAGCTGTCGGTTAAACACTAGTGGGTGGATCCAGTTAACACTGCGTATTTTGAGTGTAATTCTCATCTTTGTTTTCATGGCCTCGCCCCTCCCTATCTCTGTAATGTCCTCCAGCCCCACAACCCTCTGATATATCTTCGCTCCTGCAATTCTGGCCTTTTGAACATCCCCCCGATTTTAATCGCTCCACCATTGGCAGCCGTGCCGTCAGCTGCCGAGGCCCTAAGCTCTGGAGTTCCCTCCCTAAACCTCTCCACCTCTCGGAGTCTCTTTCCTCCTTTAAGACGCTCCTTAAAACATAAGAACATAAGAAATAAGAGCAGGAGTAGGCCATACGGCCCCTCGAGCCTGCTCCGCCATCCAATAAGATCATGGCTGATCACCGACCTCAATTCCACTTTCCTGCCCGAACCCCATATCCCTTGATTCCCCTGGAGTCCAAAAATCTATCGATCTCAGCCTTGAATATACTCAAGGACTCAGCATTCACAGCCCTCTGGGGCAGAGAATTCCAAAGATTCACAACCCTCTGAGTGAAGAAATTCCTCCTCATCTCAGTCTTAAATGGCCGACCCCTTATCCTAGACACTCCAGCCAGGGGAAACAGCCTCTCAGCATCTACCCTGTCAATCCCCTTCAGAATCTTGTATGTTTCAATGAGATCACCTCTCATTCTTCTAAACTCCAGAGAGTATCGGCCCATTTACACAATCTCTCATCATAGGACAGCCCTCTCATCCCAGGAATTAAACTAGTGAACCTTCGTTGCACCGCCTCCAAGGCAAGTATATCCTTCCTTAGATAGGGAGACCAGAACTGTGCACAGTACTCCAGGTGTGGTCTCACCAAGGCCCTGTACAATTGTAGCAAGACTTCCTTACTCTTATACTCCAACCCCTTGCAAAAACCTACCTCTGACCAAGTCCTAATATCTCCTTATGTGGCTCAATGTCAAATTTGGTCTGATAAAGCTCCTGTGAAGCGCCTTGGGACATTTTACTACATTCAAGGCGCTGTATTAATGCAAGATATTGTTATTATTGTGTATTTCACAAGCACTCAAAGCCACTTTAATATAGACAGAACTTGCATTTCTGTAGCGCCTTTGACACCCTCAGGACGTCCCAAAGCGCTTTACAACCAATGAAGTATTTTTGAAGTGCATCATACAGCACCTTACTTGAGGATGCCACAACGCTCTCAACAGCCAATGAAGTATTTTTAAAGTGTAGTCACTGTTGTTTTTTAGAGAAATGCAGCAGCCAATTTGCTCACAGCAAGATCCCACAAACAGCAATGTGTTGAGTCCAGTTAATCTGTTTATGGTGTTATTGGTTGAGGGTGGAACATTGAGCAGGAGCACTCCCCCATTCTTCTTCGAAATGGGATCTTTTATGTCCACCTGAGAGGGCAGATGGGGCCTCGGTTTAACGTCTCATCCGAAAGACGGCACCTCCGACAGTGCAGCACTCCCTCAGCACTGGCACTGTGAGTGTCAGCCTGGATTTATGTGCTCGAGTCTCTGGAGTGGGACTTGAACCCACAACTATTCTGACTCAGAGGCGAGAGTGCTGCCATTGACACGAAACATAATGCACTGATGCTGCATTAGTGCAGCCGTCTCCCGACATGCGGGTCCCGTGCAGCCAGGCGCAACACCAAAGGAAACTTGCCCGTTTCCTTTCGGCAATGTGAGGCGGGTTGGGAGTTGGCAGCACCAGCTCAATATAAAACCTGCTTCAGTCAAATATGGACCACACTTTGGCACTGACAACAGATTGATCGTATGGACTTCAAAGCCTTTTTAGATATTTTGGGGGCTAACAGGGCGTAAATCAACGAGCACCCGGGCGCAGCACCACTAACGTCTCCCGCGAAATTCAGCAGGAGGTTAGCGGCGACGCTAACCGTTAGCGCTGTGCGGCATTGCGCTGCCAGCGATGACGTCATCGCCATGCGCAGCGCCCCGCTCGCACCCCAGCTGTAATTTTGGGTGGCGCACCCCCCCCCCCGACTTGCCATCGGACGCTATGTCCACCGGGGTCAGGGCGTCCTACCTGCAGCCGGGGCGGCGCTAGTTAAAGGGGAGGTGCCGGGCGGCCATTTTTGGTGCTGGCCGCCTGCCAGCACCTGTCCCCGGCCCCCGTGAAGCCCCCCCCCCCGGCAGGGGGCTGGCTGCTCTCTGTGAGCCCGGCACTCCTCTTGAGTGCCAGGCGCGTTTGCCGGCACTCCCGATTCCTGGTGGCCCAGCTGGGCGCCGGGACGCGCTGCGCCAAGCCCCTCCCCTTTAATAAAGGGAGGAAGGCCTGCAGTACCGCGGAGCGAAGTGCCACCGAGCGTGGTGCTGCGGCACGTAGCACTGCGATATTGGCTCACAGTGCCCCAAGAGGGTCGCGGGGTGCTTCCAGTAACGCCCCTCCTCCCTCTCGGGGCGCTAACTGGGAAAATCGGCCACGGGGGCGCTAACATTTTCGGGCCCGGCGAAGGTAGGGCACTAGCCAATTTTTACCCCTTTATCCCCACCATTTGACAGAATTTGCAGTATTAAGGGAGAGGGCATTGATGCACCAATATGTCGAGATGTCGAGCATCACTGCAGTTGGAATCAGTGGGAGCACTGTCGTCTCTGAGGCTGGGACTGGAGCACAATCTCAGCTGGCGGTTCAGTGCAGGAGAGCTGCACTGGCGGAGCTGCCGTCTTTCAGTTGAGGACCCATTTGTCTGTTTTGGTGGACATAAACGATCCCTTGGCACGCTTTGAAGAGCAAGTGGAATTCTCCGGGCATCCTGGCCAAACCTCATCCCTCAACCAATGCCACCAAAGCAAATTCACTGGACTTTCACCTCGTTGCTGTCTATGGGATCTTGCTGTGCGCGCATTAGCTGCTACGTTTGCCTACACGACAACAGTAACTACACTTAAAAAATCATTGGCTGTGAGGGCCTTTCGCCTGTCATAAGGACATGAAACACTCTGTATAAATGCACGTCCTTTCCTTCTTACACATCATTCCGTTGTCCGTTATATTTATCAGATTGCTTGAACCATTCTGTTGGTACATTTCTCTGAATTGATGCATTTGACATGAAGGTGAGGGTAACAGTTACATGGATGAAATCATTTCTGCGTTACAGGGGGCGAGCCAGGATATTTTCTCTAATAGACTTCCTTTCACATGCTCATGACATTGAAGTTATCATTGCCTACTCAAACTCTCTACCAGGGCCTCAGTAAAATGCAAGTCCTCACCTCCCATCGGCTTTCCTTTCTCTTACAATCTCCAGACCTTTAAAACCCTACTTTGGTTCAGTTGGTAGCACTCTCACCTCTGAGGCAGAGGGTTGTGGGTTTCAAGCCTCGCTCTACTACCTGGTCAAATAATCTAGACTGACACTTCAGTGCTATACTGAGGGAGTGCTGCATTGTCAAAGGTACTGTGCTCTGGAGAAGGTATTAAGCTGAGGCCCCGTAGTCTGCCTGTTCAGGTGGTTGTAAAAGATCCAATGACACTATTCAAAGAAGAGCTGGGAAGTTCTTACGGTTTCCTGGCCAAAGTCATCCCTGAACCAACACCTAAAGCAGATTAACTGGCCATTCAACTCACTGCTGTTGGGATTTTCATGTGTGCAATATGGCTGCCTCTTTGGTGCCTATAGAACAATGGGTACATCTCTTATGACTCAATGGGAGTGAATGGAAATGGGTTTCAGACTATGGGATTCTGTAGGATGGAATGAATGGGAAGGGGTTTAAAATTATGGGATTTGGTAGGATGGAGTGAATGGGAAGGGGTTTGACCCACACTGAATTTATGTGCACTTCTTTATTCTTCTTATCGTGTCCACGGACAGTCTATGCATAGCCCAGCCAGAACTGGACACATTTGTGCGCCTTGTTGTTGGATTCGGCAAGATCTGCAACAGTGCAGGGTTCCTCTAACGATGGGCATTGCAGGAGATGTTGCATAGTCTGTGCCTCAGTTCCACATTCACAAGTTGTCGGGCTGGTTGAATATCCCCATTTGCTTAGTGACACCTTTGAGCAACCTACACCGGTCCTACGTCTGTTAAGGCACTTCCAGGTTGCCCAGTTGCAATTAGCTCCTGGGGGAAGGCTTTCATCAGGTAAAATTTCCATCGCTGGGGGTTGTTCAAGACTGGCGAGCCGATCTTTCCACAAGGCGATGCGGGCTTCAGATGAGGTTGATTGTAATGGAACAACACTGTTCATGAAGCTCTTCCTTGACTTTAGGCGGCTGGGTGTAGGTGTATGACAATGCAGAGGGTGCCTCTCATCTGATGTTTTGACGGAGTCGCTCTTTCTTGCTGGCTACCGTTCTTCTTATATTTCTTTATAACCACCTAGAATTAAATGATATATTTTTTCTCTTTCAGTCAAAAAACCATTTCAATGCAAACTGTTCCTTCTGGAATTACTCTGAACGCTCCATGATGGGATTCTGGTCAACGCAAGGCTGTCGACTGATAGAAAGCAACAAAACTCACACTGCTTGTGCCTGCAGCCACCTCACTAACTTTGCAGTGCTCATGGCGCACAAGGAGATTTTGGTAAGTGACCCTGTGACACTTGATTTCCTTCCACCCTCCCTCCCTCCTTCCAATTCCCTTTACCCTTCCCCTCGTCCCCTCCCTCCTCTCCCCCTCCCTTTCTTTATTGGCTCAAGTAGTGGATCTTTCCCCAGAGTTCTGGCTAATATGTTGACAGGGTGAGATGAAGCAGGGTGGGAGGAGGCTCGTGTGGAGCATAAACACCGGGATAGACCCATTGGGCCGAATGGCCTGTTTCTGTGCTGTAAATACGATGACATTCTACGTAGATTTGATTTGAAACTCTCTTTCCTGAGCGGCCGAAAACAGCCAACCTTTTCCATCCAGCTACTTCTCAGCACCGACAGGTCAGCTACAGTGACAAAAACCGAAAACTGCAGGAAACGCACGGCTGGTCAGCCTGCATCGGTGGAGGCAATAGTCCAGGTCCGTGCCCTTCTTCAGAACTGAAAAGTAAGAGACTGTCAGGCATAGGATCAGAAAAAGAGGTAAGGGAGAGGAAATATGGAGAGAAAAAACACAGAGAGAGGAAGTATCAGGGGAGTGAGTGATGGCTGGGTGATGCAACAGATCATCTCAGTCAAGTAGAAAGAAGCACTGATTAAAGGTATTGAAGAAACAAAGCCAGCTTGGCATTTTGGGCGAGGCCCTTTGTCAGGACGCGGTGCGGGCGATGGGGGCTTCACCCTCACAGTTGACCTGTTCCGCCCTCTCTCTTGACCTGTTCCGTCCTCCCTGTTCCGTCCTCTCTCTTTCGCCCTCTCTGCTGGCCATTGCACCCACCAGTTGACTTACTCTTTCTCTTTTCAGAGCTGGAGGACCTCTCATACATTGCCAGCATCTTCTGTTTTGATCTCTAACCTGATCCCCACCACCCCACCCGCCGTTTTCCGTCTCTCCCCTTTTCCCCAGGCCTCTCGCTGCCTCAGCTATTCCCACATCCATCGTTTGTTTAACTCCTTTAAATTCCTCGATGTTTCTTTCTACTTGACCAAGATAATCGATGACATCATCCAACATCGTGCGTGTCAGCTGTGATGCAGCGGGTAGCACTCTGGCCTCTGACTCAGAATGTTCAAGTTTCACTCCAGCGACTTGAGCACATAAACCTAGGCTGTCTCTCCAGTGCAGCACTAAGGGAGTGCTGCACTGCTGGAGGTGCCGCCTTTCGGATGAGACGTTAAACCTAGGCCTGGTCTGCTCTCTCAGGTGGACGTAAAAGATCCCCTGCTGCTCTTCTTAGAAGTTCTCTGCGATGCCCTGGCCCAATATTTATCCCTCAACCAACATCGCTAAAAGCAGATTATCTGATCATTACCACATTGCTGTTTGTGGGAGCTTGCTGTGCACATATTGGCTGCCGTGTTTCCTACATTACAGCAGTGACTACACTCCAAAAGTACTTCATTGGCTGTAAAGTGCTTTGGGATGTCCTGAGGTTGTGAAAGGCGCTATAGAAATGCAAGTTCTTTCTTTCTTATTCCCCTAATGCTCTCACTTATGTTCAGTTTTTCCGATTCTATTAAAATGCCCGTCCGTCTCTTGTATTCCAGTTCTGATGAAGGGGGCGACCCCAACACATTGGGTGTCCGTCTCTCTCCACTAATGCTCTCTCGCCTGCCGTGTTTCCAACTCTTCCTGTTTCTCTTTCGGGTTTCCAGCATTTGCGGTTGTTTAGCTCCTTGCGTTCTACGGTAATTGAGCGGCGAAAAGTAACCAGTGACCTCTCTAACCCGCAGCAGATTCTCTGAAGCTAAATGCTTGGCAGGTTTACGTGCACTCTGACCCATGGCGGCCCGGCAGCTCCGCGTCAGCCCAGCGCAGGTCCCCCCCCCCGTCTTTGCACCGACATTCAACTTCAGCCCTTGAAGCAATTAGTAGCTGCACCGACAGGACAGGAGAGGGCGAAGAGGTGAGCGATTGCCTCGGGTTCTGCAGGCTCCCCTGGCAGCTTCCTTTCTGGAATTAGTAATGGTTCAGTGTCAACGGGGGAAGTGAAGGAACGGGCAGGAGTTGACCCAACTCGAAAGGCCCAGAGCTTCCTGCATCCCGCAGAATAGCAATGATTCAGTATCAGATCTGACTGCTGCTCAACTTAAACTGAGCGGAGATGACCCCCTCACCCCGCACCAGAACTCGCAGGGGCACGGGAAATCATCTTGGAATTCGAAGGCTGTGAAAACCAAGGTCGCGTTTGTAACGAAACTCTCTCTTTGTTTCGGCACCAATCCCCTACTTTTCCAAATCCCAGCTGTTTCTCCGGCTGCTGTTCCCCTGTGCCAACGTGGCAGAATGTGGGAATTTGAAGAACAATTGTTGTTGGGAGGTGGGTGGCGCTGGTAAGGCCACATTTGTTGCCCATCCTCGGTTACTCTGGTTACGAGTCAACCACGCAGCGTGGGACTGGAGTCACATGTAGGTCAGACAGGCTCCCTTCCCGAAAGGACAGGAATGAGCCAGTTGAGTTTTTTTAACCATCAACCTGCCAGATTTCATGGACATTCAGCGACAAATTGCCGGGTTTATTGACTTTAATTTTACAATTAACCATGGTGGGATTTGAGCTCATGACCTCTGGATTGCCAGCCCAGTACCAGAAACTTTAGGACACCCTGTGCATTGCGGCTCAATGGTGACTCTTATTGAATGACGGAGTAGGCTCGAGGGGCCAAATGGCCTACTCTTGCTCCTACTTCTTATGTTCTTATGACTCATTAACCTGCAGCCAAGTCCTGTAGATCAGAGGACCGGGGCTCACGTCTACTGATGTGAGACCGGTCTCTCTCTCTGACTCCAGGTCTGCAGCCGGTCTCTCTCTCTCTGACTCCAGGTGTGGAGTCGGTCTCCCTCTCTCTCTCTCAGACTCCAGGTGTGGAGCCGGTCTCTCTCTCTGACTCCAGGTGTGGAGCCGGTCTCTCTCTCTCTGACTCCGGGTGTGGAGCCGGTCTCTCTCTCTCTGACTCCGGGTGTGGAGCGGGTCTCTTTCTCTCTGACTCCGGGTGTGGAGCCGGTCCCCCTCTCTCCCTGACTCCAGGTGTGGAGCCGGTCTCTCTCTCTCTCTGACTCCAGGTGTGGAGCCAGTCTCTCTCTCTCTGACTCCAGGTGTGGAGCCGGTCTCTCTCTCTCTCTCCCTGACTCCAGGTGTGGAGCCGGTCTCTCTCTCTCTCTGACTCCAGGTGTGGAGCCGGTCTCTCTCTCTCTCTGACTCCAGGTGTGGAGCCGGTCTCTCTCTCTCTCTCTCTGACTCCAGGTGTGGAGCCGGTCTCTCTCTCTCTCTCTCTCAGACTCCAGGTGTGGAGCCGGTCTCTCTCTCTGACTCCAGGTGTGGAGCCGGTCTCTCTCTCTCTCTGACTCCAGGTGTGGAGCCGGTCTCCCTCTCTCTGACTCCAGGTGTGGAGCCGGTCTCTCTCTCTGACTCCAGGTGTGGAGCCGGTCTCTCTCTCTCTGACTCCAGGTGTGGAGCCGGTCTCTCTCTCTCTGACTCCAGGTGTGGAGCCGGTCTCTCTCTCTCTGACTCCAGGTGTGGAGCCGGTCTCTCTCTGACTCCAGGTGTGGAGCCGGTCTCTCTCTCTCTCTGACTCCAGGTGTGGAGCCGGTCTCTCTCTCTCTCTCTCTCTCTCTGACTCCAGGTGTGGAGCCGGTCTCTCTCCCTCTCTCTCTCAGACTCCAGGTGTGGAGCCGGTCTCTCTCTCTGACTCCAGGTGTGGAGCCGGTCTCTCTCTCTCTGACTCCAGGTGTGGAGCCAGTCTCTCTCTCTGACTCCAGGTGTGGAGCCGGTCTCTCTCTCTCTGACTCCAGGTGTGGAGCCGGTCTCTCTCTCTGACTCCAGGTGTGGAGCCGGTCTCTCTCTCTCTGACTCCAGGTGTGGAGCCGGTCTCTCTCTCTCTGACTCCAGGTGTGGAGCCGGTCTCTCTCTCTCTGACTCCAGGTGTGGAGCCAGTCTCTCTCTCTAACTCCAGGTGTGGAGCCGGTCTCTCTCTCTCTGACTCCAGGTGTGGAGCCGGTCTCTCTCTCTCTCTGACTCCAGGGGGGAGAAATTCGGTTGGTAGCGCCAGCGATTAGCGCCTGAAGAGGCCGAGAAGTGGGGCGTTAGCCAATTTTCGGCCGGGCACAGTGAACCCAGCGCCTCTTGCCATATTGAGTGGCTTTTAGCGCCGGCGCTAAATCTTAGCGGGCGCAGGCAGAGCATGACGTCATTTCAGTGTGCAACGCCTTTTTGGCGCCCCGGACCGGAAATTCAGTGGTGCGCCCCTTCGTTCCGCCTGGCGCCAATAAGGACAGCTTACTGGAACGTTCCCCAGTCGCTCTCGGGCTTAGGGGGGCGCTCTTTAAAGGTGACTGCACTGGTATAAAAGCGGCAGCCATTTTGGGAGCACAACTTCTTTGGGATTTTCACAGAGTTGCAGAGTTGCACTCTGAGAGCCATATCACTCGTGACCCAGCACTGCCAGAGGACCTTCAACCTTCAGACCATCACCCTGCTGCTGGTGAGCCTTTACACCCTGTATAATTTCTTGTTACCTATTATTATGGGGGCTGCTTTGGAGGGGAACGTCCTGCTGCTCGACCATCTGGAAAGGGCACAGAGACGGAGGGAGAGGGGGCCAGGAATGGCCAGACGGAGGAGGGCCAACAGACGTCGCCACACCAGACCTTACGCTGCCAGGGTATTCAGGCAGCAGTTCTCTTACCTCAACATGTCAGAGGAGCAGTGTTTTAGGAGGCTGTGATTCAGAAAGGAGGTGGTGACTGAGCTGTGCCACCTGCTTCAGGCAGATCTTCAGCCGCAGATAAGGTGCAGGACCTCTCTGTCGGTGGCTGTCAAGATTGCAGTAGCACTGAATTTCTATGCGACTGGCTCCTTTCAGGCAGCAACTGGGAACATTGCCAACATCTCCCAGTTTGCGGTGCATAGCTGCATCCAGCAAGTAACAGATGCCCTGTTTAAAAGGCGGCGGCAGTGCATCTGCTTCACTGCGACACCGGAGAAGCAGCGGGAGCGCGCAGAGGGCTTCGCGGCAATAGCGGACTTCCCCATGGTGCAGGGCGCCATTGACTGCATGCACGTGGCTTTGCGGGCGCCTGTTCTGAACCCTGAGGACTTCCGCAACCGCAAGGGGTTCCACTCCTTGAATGTGCAGCTGGTCTGTGACCACCGGCAGCTGATCCTCGCGGTCAATGCTCAGTTCCCAGGCAGCAGCCACGACGCATTCATCCTGCGCCAGACTTCAATAGCAGACCTTTTCGAGGCCCCGGCTCACCCAGAAGGCTGGCTTCTCGGTGACAAGGGCTATCCTCTGTGCCCATGGCTGATGACCCCGCTCCGTTCGCCCAGCACCCCTGCAGAAGAGCACTACAACGTCAGCCATCAGGCGACAAGGAACATTGTGGAGCACACAATCGGCGTGCTGAAGCAGCGGTTCCGCTGTTTGGAACATTCGGGAAGCGCCTTGCAGTACTCACCAGAGCGAGTCTCCCACTTCATCGTTGTCTGCTGCATGCTCCATAACCTCACCACCCTGCGCACCCAGCCAATGCCAGCAGACATTGAAGGACCAGCAGAGGAGGAGGAGCAGGAGCAGAAGGAGGAGCAGGAGGAGGAGGAGGAGCAGGAGGAGGAGGAGGAGGAGGCGGACCAAGACGGGAGGGTCCCAGAAACTGGAAGGGTCGTCCGTCAGAGGCTGATAAGGAGTCGGTTCTAGGCCCCTCTCTCGGAATGCTTGGTGCCAATCGAAGACCAGGAATGGAACCATTCGGATAACCCAAAGCCTATGAAGGCCAGTATGAATGTAAATAGCAGACATGGCCAATGTCAATAAAATAATTTGTTTATTTTGAAAACTGTGCTTCCTTCCAACATGACAAAGCAATGGCACCAGAAAGCTTAACTAACAAACTAACACATAAGTGACTCGCACACCCGGGAGACTATCCAAAACATTACTAACATTCAGACCAAGTTCTCGCACACCCGGGAGACTATCC
Organism: Somniosus microcephalus; assembly: GCF_052327205.1. Taxonomy (NCBI): domain Eukaryota; kingdom Metazoa; phylum Chordata; class Chondrichthyes; order Squaliformes; family Somniosidae; genus Somniosus; species Somniosus microcephalus. The sequence goes on along the minus strand of NC_141017.1, from coordinate 15,182,554 downwards.
AAAACATTACTAACATTCAGACCAGCATCCGCGGCCTTGATTTCTAGACGTCTCAGCAGCACCTTCTACTCTTTCCCCTTTGATGGTGATCTACTTCTCTTGCGAGAACGGCCCCTTCCCTCCCTGCAGCTCCTCCGTAATGGGACCCCAGTGGCTGCATGAAGGCTGGGGGACGCCTGCTGACTGTCCGAAAGCGCAGATGCCCCTGAGGGACGGCCTGGACGGACTCTGGGCTTGGAGGGGCCGAATGCTGACTGCTCCAACTGGGCATGGGTGGAAGCAGTCTGTCCTGCAGGTGGTGGCAGCTGCAGTGGAGACGTGCCAGCGGTGGCATCAGGAATGCTGACATCCTGAGAGCGGACACCTGCTCCGTGGTCGGCCGACACACTGGCACTCTGACGGGGCAGCACCGCAGCATGTGCACCAATCGGCTGGTCCACAGATTGCTGGCCTGCTGTGGTGCTGCAAGGGCCCCGGGTAATCCTGCCTGATCCATCGAGGGTGGCAGCAGTCAGTGCTTGCGTGGCCTCAATCTGCCTCTGCATGAGGCCAGCGAGTGACTGCGTGGCAGCACTCCGCACTTGTGTGGCAGGTGCCAGTGCTTCGGTGAAGCCCTGGACAGTCCTTTCCAGTGCTTTGGTCAAGCCCTGGACAGTCCTTTCCAGTGATGTACCGAAGCCCTGGGCACTCCTTTCCTGTGCTGCCCCAAAGCCCTGGGCACTCCTTTCCTGTGCTGCCCCGAAGTCTTGTACATTCCTCGCCTGTGCTGCCCCGAAGTCTTGCACACTCTTTGCCAGTGTCTCGATGGATTCGGGCATCCTTGCCACTGCAGCCATCAGCTCAGTGTGCCTGAGCCGAGCCTGGGCACTCATTTCTGCGAGGGAATGCACCTCTTCTGCACTCTGTGCAGCAGTCATCGTGGCCTGACTCGCCCTCCGGGGAGACGGCTCCCGAGCTTCCCTACCCCCCTTGTGTTGCTGGAGCCCGCTGGTTCCTGCAACTGGTTCCTCCTCAGAGCCATCCCCCCCGCTCCCCTCCAGGGAAGCACTATCCCCAGTCTGCAGATGGGCTGGCTCGCCTGAGGGTGGTACGGATGGTCCGGCTTCCTCCTGCTAGTCGCCTCTGGAGTCAGTGTCCCTGGCAGCTTGATGGCCCGGCTCCCGAGCTGGTGATGCAGCATCTGAAAGCAGGGAGGTTGAAGAGTGGCTTTAGCGAAAGGACAGGGTGGCAGCAAGGGATGCAAGAGTGCTGCAATGCTCTGTCATGGGTCCAGAGTGAAAAAGCATGCTGGTGGGGGGAACAAGTGGAAGGAGGCAGTTCAAAAAGGTGATGACCTTTCCATCGCTGTGCACAATGGGGTCGGCAGCTCCAGTGGTGACAGGACCACTCATCCGGCCTCCAACAATCTGGTGGACTCTTTCCTCCAGGTCTGTCAGTGTCTGCAGCTGAGGAGGGCCTCCTCCGGTACGAATCTGTTCCCTCCGGTTCCTGGCCAGCTTGGCCTGCAGGAGAAGGGACGGGAAGTGATGAAACATGCTGCCCTGAGTTGTCATCTCATGCCCCCCATGGTGGAACAGCCCTTACAGTATGCCCTGAGTGGTCATCTCATGCCCCCCATGGTGGAACAGCCCTTACAGTATGCCCTGAGTGGAATGTGCGTGTGTGTTCCCAGAAAGGGACATGGGTGCTGGCTGACAGATGGCCATTGGGGCATCGCGCACCCTCTGGCCATAAATTCAGGTGCAGATGGAGGGATGAAGAAGATTGCCAAAAAGCCACTCACCCTAACGACCCGAGTGAGATCGTTGAACTTCTTCCTGCATTGCACAGGAGTCCTGGCCACCACGCTGCTGGATTTGACTGTTTGCGAAACTTCCCTCCAAGCTCTGCGGTACTCGTTCTGATGAGGCCTCCTGCCATTGTCAGGGTACAACACTGCTCGCCGGCGCTCCACTGCGCCAACCAAAGCATCCAATGCCCCATTGCTAAAGCGTTCCGCTCTCTGCCTCACCCGCTCCATCTGGTCAAAGTTTGTAATGCCACAGAAAGCACAGTGCCGATTTTGAGGCCTACAAGGCGCAGAGTGTGGCTGCTGATCCTAAATGACCCGCCCCTTTAAGAGCTGGCCGGCGCCAGCATGTCTCGTGGTCATCGATTATTGACAGCACCTGCGCTGCACCCGGCCGCCCAGATATTGAGTAGCGCCGCCAGGTTAGCGCCTTAGGAGTCCCATGCAGCGCCTGATTTTACGCCGCAATCACCTTTAGGGGCGATGCAACCCAATATCGCTCGAGGTGGCGATGAGCTGCGCCTGGCGATAGATTTTGCGCACCGCCAATTCTAGCGCCCCAAGCGGGGCAATACCCAATTTCACGCCCCAGGTGTGGAGCCGGTCTCTCTCTCTCTGACTCCAGGTGTGGAGCCGGTCTCTCTCTCTGACTCCAGGTGTGGAGCCGGTCTCTCTCTCTCTGACTCCAGGTGTGGAGCCGGTCTCTCTCTCTGACTCCAGGTGTGGAGCCGGTCTCTCTCTCTCTGACTCCAGGTGTGGAGCCGGTCTCTCTCTCTCTCTCTCTCTGACTCCAGGTGTGGAGCCGGTCTCTCTCTCTGACTCCAGGTGTGGAGCCGGTCTCTCTCTCTGACTCCAGGTGTGGAGCCGGTCTCTCTCTCTCTGACTCCAGGTGTGGAGCCGGTCTCTCTCTCTCTGACTCCAGGTGTGGAGCCGGTCTCTCTCTCTCTCTCTCTCTGACTCCAGGTGTGGAGCCGGTCTCTCTCTCTCTCTCTGACTCCAGGTGTGGAGCCGGTCTCTCTCTCTGACTCCAGGTGTGGAGCCGGTCTCTCTCTCTCTGACTCCAGGTGTGGAGCCGGTCTCTCTCTCTCTGACTCCAGGTGTGGAGCCGGTCTCTCTCTCTCTGACTCCAGGTGTGGAGCCGGTCTCTCTCTCTCTGACTCCAGGTGTGGAGCCGGTCTCTCTCTCTCTCTCTGACTCCAGGTGTGGAGCCGGTCTCTCTCTCTGACTCCAGGTGTGGAGCCGGTCTCTCTCTCTCTCTGACTCCAGGTGTGGAGCCGGTCTCTCTCTCTCTCTGACTCCAGGTGTGGAGCCGGTCTCTCTCTCTCTCTGACTCCAGGTCTGCAGCCGGTCTCTCTCTCTCTGACTCCAGGTGTGGAGCCGGTCTCTCTCTCTCTGACTCCAGGTGTGGAGACGGTCTCTCTCTCTCTCTCTCTCTCTCTCTCTCTCTCTCTGACTCTAGGTGTGGAGCCGGTCTCTCTCTCTCTGACTCCAGGTGTGGAGCCGGTCTCTCTCTCTCAGACTCCAAGTGTGGAGCCGGTCTCTCTCTCTCTGACTCCAGGTGTGGAGCCGGTCTCTCTCTCTGACTCCAGGTGTGGAGCCGGTCTCTCTCTCTCTGACTCCAGGTGTGGAGCCGGTCTCTCTCTCTCTGACTCCAGGTGTGGAGCCGGTCTCTCTCTGACTCCAGGTGTGGAGCCGGTCTCTCTCTCTCTGACTCCAGGTGTGGAGCCGGTCTCTCTCTCTCTGACTCCAGGTGTGGAGCCGGTCTCTCTCTCTCTGACTCCAGGTGTGGAGCCGGTCTCTCTCTCTCTGACTCCAGGTGTGGAGCCGGTCTCTCTCTAATCCTGGAGTTGGGTTGGACCCCTTTTATCACTTGGCGTTGGACTAGTCTTCTCTTGTCACATGGAATTAGTCTGGTCTCTCTTCAGTGTGCACTCACTATGGGTTCCTCGCGATTGTTGGCGTAAATTGCCACAGTCCATGGTTTGAACTGGCACCGGGCATTGGCCTTTGAATGCACTGTGTGAGGAGCACAGATTCATGCTCATTATTCCCCAACCCAAGGCCGTTCTGACCTCACCACCAGTTACAGAGCAGCTTTACTTGAGTACAGGGGCAGGTTCTGTGCCCACCCGTTGGTTGTACATGGCATGGATTGAGGGGGATGGGAATAAAATAGCTTTCAAGAGATTCGGAAATGGACTCATCACTTTATATGGTCTTTTCACAAACTTGGTGAGACCACACCTGGAGTACTGTGCACAGTTTTGGTCTCCTTATCTAAGGAGGGATATACTTGCCTTGGAGATGGTGCAACGAAGGTTCACTAGATTGATTCCTGGGATGAGAGGGCTGTCCTATGATGAGAGATTGTGTAGAATGGGCCGATACTCTCTGGAGTTAGAAGAATGAGAGGTGATCTCATTGAAACATACAACATTCTGAGGGGGATTGACAGGGTAGATGCTGAGAGGTTGTTTCCCCCTGGCTGGAGTGTCTAGAACCAGGGGGCACAGTCTCAGGATAAGGGGTCGGCCATTTAAGACTGAGATGAGGAGGAATTTCTTCACTGAAGGTTGTGAATCTTTGGAATTCTCTGCCCCAGAGGGCTGTGGATGCTGAGCCTTTGAGTATATTCAAGGCTGAGATCGATAGATTTTTGGACTCTAGGGGAATCGAGGGATATGGGGATCCGGCGGGAAGTGGAGTTGAGGTCGATGATCAGCCATGATCTTATTGAATGGCAGAGCAGGCTCGAGGGGCCGTATGGCCTACTCCTGCTCCTATTTCTTATGTTTAAACAGGAATACTGGGAGTGGTCCTTTTAGTTCAGTTGATAAGTGCGCTAGCCAGCGTGGTGCTGAGCCAGAGGGATCAGACAGGTTCCAGGATCCACCGTCCGTCTATACTGAGACAACTGGTCCCAGTTAGGTGGCAGTGGGTTGCTACACTTGGTCCTCAGAGTCCTAGATTGGGGGAGGAACCAATGTATGCGTGCTGTCCAACTTACTGAAGGGCAGGTTCAAGGAGCAACAAAGGGTTGTATTGTGGGGATTGGGCAGAGAGCAGAAAAGAAATGATGTAACAGCCTGGACGGACGTGTCCTGTTTCGGAACCGCTCTCCGTTTCTCGCTCTGTGAGCCTCGCTGTCACTTGTGTCGTATTTGGTGCTGTGTTGATTTCTTTCACCGGGTTTCTCCTTTCCCGTCAGTACGAAGACCGCATGCACAGGCTGCTGCTGTCCGTCATCACCTGGGTGGGCATCGTCATATCGATGGTCTGCCTCACCATCTGTATCTCCACGTTTTGCTTCCTCCGAGGGATTCAGACTGACCGCAACACCATTCACAAGAACCTCTGCATCAACCTCTTCATCGCAGAACTCATCTTCCTAATCGGCATCAATAAAACCCAATACCAGGTGGGTACCGTCAATCCCCAGGTTTAAGGGAAGGGTCAGTCAGTGATGGGGGGTTAAGGTTTTATTAGCAAGGTTGGGTACGGGTCAGTAGAAGGGTGATGGAATCTCACCAGTTTAGACACCATCTTTGAGACACTGAACGTACGTATGTATTACCCAATTAGAATCCTTTCCACTGACGGAAATTCAGCAATAACTACAACCGGTGTAAGTCTTCCCAGTGCCTTTGATGTGTGTCCCCAGTTTTTCACATCCCTGAATAGTCTCAACCAATCCATTGGGTCTGGCGTAGTCACTCAACCAATCCATTGGGTCTAGCGTAGTCACTCAACCAATCCATTGGGTCTAGCGTAGTCACTCAACCAATCCATGGGGTCTAGCGTAGTCACTCAACCAATCCATTGGGTCTAGCGTAGTCACTTAACCAATCCATTGGGTCTAGCGTAGTCACTCAACCAATCCATTGGGTCTAGCGAAGTCACTCAACCAATCCATTGGGTCTAGCGTAGTCACTCAACCAATCCATGGGGTCTAGCGTAGTCACTCAACCAATCCATTGGGTCTAGCGTAGTCACTCAACCAATCCATTGGGTCTAGCGTAGTCACTCAACCAATCCATGGGGTCTAGCGTAGTCACTCAACCAATCCATTGGGTCTAGCGTAGTCACTCAACCAATCCATTGGGTCTAGCGTAGTCACTCAACCAATCCATGGGGTCTAGCGTAGTCACTCAACCAATCCATTGGGTCTAGCGTAGTCACGCAACCAATCCATTGGGTCTTAGTTAGTCACAACCTATCCATGAGTTCTAAGGTAGCCATTGCCAATCAACGGGATCTAGAGTATCCATAGCCATTTTATGCTATCTAGGATAGTCACTGGCAATCCATGGGATGTAGAATAACAATTGGCAACCTATGGAGTACAGGTGAACAATTGGCACTCTATAGTCCATTAGATCTAGATTAGTCACAACCCATCTGACGTAAGAAAACTACTAGGCACTTGGTCTAAGCGTTAAACAAAGCTTTAATCAACTGTTTTCCAACATGGAGGTCTAGTTGTGTCCTTCAGTAGTTCCTGTTAAGAATGTGCTGTGCAAGCTGGGCCCGTGCCCGAGTATTTATACTCTCCCTGGACAGCGCCACCCGTAGGCTGCTCAGTATTATTTCATAAGTCTTTCTTTCATGAATAATTGATTCATGTCACCATCCATTGGGCCTAAGGTAGCCACTGCCAATCAATGCGGTGTAGAGTACCTATGGGGTACAGGTGAACAATCGGCACTCTGTTGTATCAAAGCTAGCCTCGTATGGTGTGAATGGTTTCCCTGCATGCATCCAAACCTAGAAGAATGGCAGTGCTCAACAGAAAGCCCTGCGATATGCAGTTAGACAGGTACAGAGTGTTACACCAAACACTGTGTGACATGAATCTTGTCATTCATGTGGAAATGACCTATGAAGTAATACTGGGCGGCCTGCTGGTGGCGCTGTCCAGGGAGAGTATAAATACTCAGGCATGGGCCCAGCTTGCTCAGGACATTCTTTAACAGGAACTAGTGAAGGACACAACTAGATCTCCATGTTGAAAACCAGTTGATTAAAGCCTTGTTTAATACTCAGACCAAGTGCCGAGTAGTTTTCTTACGTCACTGTGCTTGGCTCGGCAGTGACCAGGATCTCTGATGTATCTTGGCAAATCTATCTGTTTGCACGCTCAGTAAAAGCCCGGGAATCTGTTGTCTCACACGTCATTACTTACAGTCACATATCTGCAGCAAAACGACGACATCTTTGCTTTGATATGATTTTAAATAGGGTAACTCGGTATTGAAAATAGCATCGTCCATCTGTGTCCCTGGCACTTTTGATGGAAGGTTCCTTTGTTCTGCGGCAGTTAGTTTGTGGGTGGCCGATTCACGAGGCTGCCTACAAACAGGCTCCGTCACCGTTAGATTGATCAGGAATACTTGATGCTAAATGTTCGTCTGAGCTCTTGATCCGTAGAATTCATCAAACTAACCTTGACAAGTTCCTCACCCTGGGTGTCTATCCTAAACATACTCTTGTTGTTCTTTGCTATTCAAGTCTGTATGTCCCAGGGACCTTCCACCGCTTTGTGTGACTTCATTTTGGTGCTAGGAGTCTCAGAAGGTAGGTCTTGATCTTTGCTTCCGCAGAATTGGGACATTTCTCTGGTGGAGTTAAACTTCCATAAAGCAGGAGCTGTGCCCGTGGCGTGCTCAGTCTTGTGGCCTCATTGGAGGCGGATTTATCTTCTCATTTAAATATTGGAGGTGGACTTCTAGTCTCATTTAAATACCGGAGGCGGACTTGCCTCATTTAAATATTGGAGGCGGGCTTCTAGTCTCATTTAAATACTGGAGGCGGACTTGCCTCATTTAAATATTGGAGGCGGACTTATAAGCTCATTAAATATTGGAGGCGGACTTCTAGTCTCATTTAATTATTTGGAGGCGGACTTATAAGCTCATTAAATATTGGAGGCGGACTTCTAGTCTCATTTAAATATTGGAGGCGGACTTATAAGCTCATTAAATATTGGAGGCGGACTTCTAGTTGCATTTAAATATTGGAGGCGGGCTTATACGCTCATTTAAAAATTGGAGGCGGGCTTATAGTCTCGTTTAAATATTGGAGGCGGACTTATAGTCTAATTTAAATATTGGAGGTAGACTTATAGACTCATTTAAATATTGGAGGCGGATTTATAGTCTCATTTAAATATTGCAGGTAGGCTTTCGGTCTCAGTTAAATATCGGAGGCGGGCTCCCCGCTGTTTGTAAAGGGGCCGCGATTTTTAAAATAGTTTGCAGAGCCACAGAATCGGTCTCCTCTCGCCGGGATTCATTCTCTGGGGTGGGGTTCGAGCCCTGCACCTTCCGAATTAGAGCCGGGAATGCTAACCACTAAGCTTGTCGCAACCAACGTATAAATTACCATCATTTTAAATGGAGAACACCTCCACTAAAATGTTGGGCAGAAAAAAATGTATTAACCGTTTGCCCACGATTACCGCCGAAGGTAATTCCTCACTTTACATGGCTAAAGATGTTGGTGGCGGTGGGAAAGCTGGAAGTACAATACCTAGGTCCAAACCAGGATTGGCACAGTATAAATATCGGAGGTAGAGTTACCGCTTTGGGCCCAAACGGCAATTCCAGCACAAATTGCGCCCAAAATTGCACCCGTTTTGAAAAGTGTTATTTTCCCCCAGGAGTTTCCCAGCCTCAGCCCCAGTCCCAGCCTCGGCCTCAGGCCCAGCCCCAGCCTCAGGCCCAGCCTCAGCCCCAGTCCCAGCCTCGGCCCCAGTCCCAGCCTCGGCCTCAGGCCCAGTCCCAGCCTCGATCCCAGCCTCGGGCCTAGGCCCAGCCTCGGCCCCAGTCCCAGCCTCGGCCCCAGTCCCAGCCTCGGCCCCAGTCCCAGCCTCGGCCCCAGGCCCAGCCTCAGCCCCAGTCCCAGCCTCGACCCCAGTCCCAGCCTCGGGCCTAGGCCCAGCCTCAGCCCCAGTCCCAGCCTCAGCCCCAGTCCCAGCCTCAGCCCCAGTCCCAGCCTCGGGCCTAGGCTCAGCCCCAGTCCCAGCCTCAACCCCAGTCCCAGCCTCGGGCCTAGGCCCAGCCTCAGCCCCAGTCCCAGCCTCAGCCCCAGTCCCAGCCTCGGGCCCAGTCCCAGCCTCGGGCCTAGGCCCAGTCCCAGCCCCAGTCCCAGCCTCGGGCCCAGTTTAAATCTCAGCTTCAGTCCCAATTCCAGTCCCCAATCCCAGCCTCAGTCTCAATTCTAGCCTTAGCCCCAATCCTGGTCTCAGTCCCAATCGAGGGCCGAGTTCCAATCCCACGCTCAATCCGCTCCCAGTCCTAATCCTATTCCTTCCCCTAATGCTTCAGTCCTAAATCTGATTGAAATACCAATTTTTCCCAACGTTGCAGGTCCTGATGTCACTCGCTTTGTCTTTCTCTTTCAGATCGTCTGCCCAATAATCGCCGGCTTCCTTCACTTCTTCTTCCTGGCGGCCTTCTCCTGGATGTGTCTGGAAGGAGTCCATCTCTACCTCATGCTGGTCGAGGTCTTTGAGAGCGAGTACTCCAGGAAGAAATACTATTACCTCTGCGGTTACTGCTTCCCTGCGCTGGTGGTCGGGATCTCCGCCGCGGTAGACTACAGGAGCTACGGAACTGAGAAGGCGTGAGTAAAATAGAACGAGTCGATTTATAATAGACTGGTGAGAAGGTGGCACTTGTGGAATGGTTGAGGCGAATAACATAGATGCATTTAAGAGGAAGCTAAACACCTGCGGGCAGAAAAGATGCGCTGATTGGGTGAGATGAGGTATGTAGAGTGGGAGGAGGCTCATCTGGAGTGTTGTGTTTGTACCGCTATACACAACTACATAAAATAATAAAGCAGCAGAGACTGAGAGTAACTTCAAGTGATCTTTACTGGGTAACTGGAACTTCGGCACTGACTGTACAAATCGATACACGTCTGTTATAAACGCTCGCAACTAAGGATGTACATCCGCAAAACAAAGTAGTCCCTTCAATGTTGTATACATTACACTTCCTCCCCCTTTAGTTTAATAGTATATTAATGCAAAATTTCTATAATTAACATACAGAGCCTGTCTTTACAGTAACCTTTTTGTTTTCTTAAAAGTAACAAAATTCAAATTCCAACATAACATTTTATTTTGTCAACAGCCCTTTTACAAGTCAAGTCTCTGGGGAGGCCTCCTCTGCCTCTCTGGGTAACGTCTCTCCAGGCTCTTTTGCTTTGGGGAATGAGACTGTACAGGTACAGGTGCATCAGGTGAGCTATCAGCACAGGTAGAGCTCTCAGCTGTGGATGAGGCTGGTGCTGATGCTGATGAATCAGGAGTGTCTGTTTCCATGTCAGGTGAGTCTGGGCGAGGTATAGGGGTGTTTTCCACCTGAACATCCAGAATTTGGTCCACATGACGTCTCAAAACGTACTCTCCCACATCCACAGTATACATCAGTGGTCCCTCGCTTGTGGATATCGTCCCTGGTTGCCACTTTTCCGTCCAGAAATCACGAGCAAGCACTGACTGTCCCACACTGAAGCTTCTTGTTGGCGTAGCATTCAAATGTTTGAACTGTTTGTTCTCTACATCACGACGTACATTCGGTTTAAGAAGGTCCATGCAAGATCTCAGGTTCCTGTTCAGAAACATCATCGCTGGAGTCTGATTAGTGGCTGCGTGTACTGCGTTCCGATAAGCAAAGAGGAAATTGTTTATCTTGTGTTGCAGTGGTAGATTCTCGCTGTACATTGCTTTGATGGCCTTCTTGAAAGTCTGTACGAATCTTTCTGCCAAGCCATTTGTAGCTGGATGGTACGGGGCAGATGTGTAGTGCTTGATTCCATTTTTCCTCATGAAACCTTGGAATTCGTCAGAGACAAATTGTCGTCCATTGTCTGTGCAGATTTGTTCTGGTAGGCCATTTCTAGCGAACATGGTCCTCAGAACGGAAATGGTCTTTTCAGATGTGGCTAATTTCATTTTAATGACCTCGGGCCATTTGGAATGTGCATCGATTGCAATCAAGAACATGGAGTCCATGAACGGTCCAGCAAAGTCGATGTGCACACGTTGCCATGGTGATGAGGGCCATTCCCATGGATGGAGAGGGGCTTGTGGTGGTGCGTTCTGGATCTTTTGACATCCTGAGCAGCTCTTTGTCAGGTCCTCGATCTGTTTGTCAATTCCCGGCCACCACACGTATCCACGGGCAAGGCTTTTCATCTTTACCGTACCTAAGTGGCCTTCATGCAGTTCATCTAGCACTCGGTTACGAAGCTTGGGAGGAATCACAACTCGTGAGCCGCACATCAGTGTTCCCCGACACACTGATAACGGCTCCCTCCTAGCTGAGAATGCTGGAAACAATAAGTCACCATGCGCTGGCCATCCCTTCACAGTGATGTCATAAACTTTTGACAATGTAGGGTCATTGCGTGTTTCTCTTTCAATGAGGGAGTTTGTCACTGGTAGCTGCTCAACTATTGTTGTGTGAAATACCTCTGCTGAGTCAACTGTTGTAGTTCTCTCTGAGGTCGGCAGTGGTAAACGTGACAACCCATCAGCGTTGCCATGTTGCTTGGTCCCCTTGTATTCAATGTCATACAGGTGAGCCCCTAGGAAGAGTGACCATCGCTGCAGCCGTTGTGCCGTCATCACTGGAATGCCCTTCCTTGGGTTGAAGATTGAAATGAGAGGCTGGTGGTCAGTTAACAGTGTAAACTGTTGACCATACAAGTAGTGGTTGAATTTCTTGACTCCCCACACAAGGCTGAGGGCCTCTCGGTCAATCTGTGCATAATTGCGTTCAGCTGTAGTCAATGATCTTGAGGCAAAGGCTATTGGTCTTTCTGAGCCGTCTGGGAACTTATGTGACAACATGGCACCAATGCCATGGGGTGAAGCATCACATGCCAGTCGAATAGGTAAGGATGGGTCAAAGTGAGCTAGCACCTCTTCTGAAGTAATGAGTCTTTTACTCGCTTGAAAAGCTTGTTCACAGCTATCACTCCACTTCCATTGTGAACCTGTCTGTAGCAGTGCATTTAGTGGATGTAACACTGTGGATAGGTTGGGCAAGAACTTGTGATAGTAGTTCACCAGTCCAAGATATGATCTCAACTGAGACACATTTTCAGGTGTTGGTGCATTAATCACAGCTTCAATCTTGTCTGGAGACTTGTGTAAACCGTCCTTGTCAATCACATGTCCACAGTATGAGATTTCCTTTTTGAAAAACTCACACTTGTCTCGGTTCGCTCGGAGCCCATACTCCCGTAACCTGATGAGCACCTGTTCGAGGTTGGAAAGGTGGTCGTTGTCATTCTTGCCAGTAATGATGATGTCATCAAGATAACACTGAGTACCTGGGATCCCCTGCAGGACTTGGTCCATTGCCCTTTGCCAGATTGCAGGAGCTGATGCTATTCCGAATACCAGCCGATTGTACTGGTAAAGGCCTTTGTGCGTATTTATTGTCAGGTGCTTCTTTGATGCATCATCAATTTCCATTTGGAGATAGGCCTGGGCCAAGTCAATCTTTGTGAAGCGTTCCCCTCTTGACAGGGAAGCAAAGATGTCCTCAATGCGAGGCAATGGGTACTGTACTGTGTGGAGGACTGGGTTAACAGTCACTTTAAAGTCTCCGCAGATGCGCACTTTTCTTGGCTTTTCTGGTTTTGTGCTGGAGGTTTTCTTCATCACTGGAACTATAGGTGTGGCCCATTCACTCCAATCCACCTTGGACAGGACCCCTAACTGCTCCAAGTTCTCCAGCTCTGCTTCTACTGAAGGGCAAATTGCATAAGGCACTGGTCTGGCCTTGTGGAACTTTGGATTTGCATTCTCCTCAATCTTAATTTTTGCTTTCATGCCCTTAAGTGTTCCTATTCCCTTCTTGAACACTTCCTGAGAGTCAGAGAGTATTTGTGACAGTCTCTCAGGAGTGGCATTGCTGTCCTCCTTTGCTGACACAAACAGTGCTTGGATGGTGTGCCAATCCAACTGTATTTTCCTGAACCATTCACGTCCCAGCAATGGTGGTCCTCCATTTTTCAGTGCATAGAGGTTCAATTGCGGTATTTTTTTTTCTTTGTATGTCACTGTCACTTTTATTTTACCGTTGGGGCACACTCTTTGTCCTGTGTATGTCTTTAACAGTATTTTAGTTGGCCTTAGCAGTACGTGTGAAAACAGTCGTTTGTAGTCATGTACAGAGATCACTGTTAAAGCTGAGCCTGTGTCCAACTCCATTTTCAACCTAACTCCTGCCACTTCTGGAGTAATTCATATTATTCTGTGATCCTCTGTCTTTCATACTGTGTAGTTTCAGACAAGCCAAATCCTCTTCCTCTGAGTCTGTCACTTTTTTTTTATCTGAACTGTTTCCAGTCATGTGGTGTACCTTCTTGTATCTTTCTTTGAAAGGTTTCTTGTTTTCAGTCACTTGATGTACCTTCTTGTTACTCTGTATTGTATCAGTTTTTGGCTTCTTATTTGCTTTGCAGACTCTTTCAATGTGCCCTTGTCTGCCACATTGTCTGCAGTCTTTGTCTTTAAGCCAACAGTCATTGTGGTCATGTGACATTTTGCCACAGTGATAACATTTCTTTTCTTGTTTCAGTGACATTTTATTAGTTGAATATTCCAGGGATTTTTGTTGAATTTCTAAAGCGCCACGTGCTGCTGCTTCCATTGATATTGCGATACTCAGAGCCTTCTCCAATGTGAGGTCTTTTTCAGACAGGAGCTTCTTTTGTGTGCTTTCACTTTGCATGCCACACACAAATCTGTCCCTCAATGCGTCTGATAAGCCCACTCCAAATTGGCAATGTTCTGATAATTTGCGCAACTTTGCCAAATATTCAGAAATGCTTTCATTTTTGCTCTGGTTGCGTTTATGGAATTTAAATCTTTCAGCTATGAGCAGTGGTTTGGGGCTTAAATGGTCTTGGAGTGTGTCCACTATTTGTTTGAATGTTTTGTTTGCTGGCTTTTCAGGGGTTAATAAACTACGTAGCAGCCCATATGTCTTTGTGCCCATAACACTCAGCAAAACAGTGGCTTTCTTTTCTACCTCCACTCTGTTAGCCTCACAGTACAACTCCACTCTTTCAATGTAAGTTGCCCAGTCTTCAATGCTGCTATCAAATGCTGCAATAGTGCCAATCATCGCCATTTTTTTTTTCCAAACCTGTTTTTCTTTCTTTACTAGTTAGCTAGCGTCATGCAAGTCACTGTGCACTTTTCACTTGACTTACGTATCCCCTGCCTAGCTTAGCAAGCGTGCTCCGTTTTCTCTGCCTTCTCGCTCCTTTCTTCCAAGTTTCGGTGTCCTCTGGATGCGATGCCAGAATAGGAAGACGTAGGTTCATAATTCTCATCGCCAATTTGTTGTGTTTGTACCGCTATACACAACTACATAAAATAATAAAGCAGCAGAGACTGAGAGTAACTTCAAATGATCTTTACTGGTTAACTGGAACTTCGGCACTGACTGTACAAATCGATACGCGTCTGTTATATACGCTCGCAACTAAGGATGTACATCCGCAAAACAAAGTAGTCCCTTCAATGTTGTATACATTACATGGAGCATGAACACCGGCATGGACACTTGGAGTACCGTGCACAGTTCTGGTCTCCATATTACAAAAAGGGTACAGAGGCACTGGAGAAGGTGCAAAAAAGATCCACAAAGATGATACCAGAACTGAGAGGTTATAACTATCAGGAAAAACTGAACAGGCTGGGGCTCTTTTCTCTAGAAAAGAGAAGACTGAGGGGGTGACCTAATAGAGGACTTTAAAATTATGCAAGAAGTCACACAACACCAGGTTATAGTCCAACAGCTTTATTTGAAATCACAAGCTTTTCGGAGCGCTGCTCCTTCGTCAGGTGAAGTGGAGGAATGCATAAAGACACAGCTTATATAGTCAGAGAATAATGCCAGATGTTTACAGGTAATCTTTCCAACTGCCATTTATCACACCTCGGCAGAGAGATAATCACAGCAATCAAAGGTGTGAATGGTGTCCGAACAGGTCAGTCAGGAAAACATTACATCAAAGAACAATGAGGTGGGGCCACAAGGGGTCAAATATTGCAGCTGCTGGGGTCTGTATGAAAAACAATAAAACAGACACAAAACTTTTTTTTGCTGGAACTCACAGGTCCGGCCGCATCTGTGTAGAGAGAACAAGCCAATGTCGACTCGAGTCTGGATGACCCTGCATCAGGTGGGGTTACATGTAGCGTGACATGAACCCAAGATCTCGGTTGAGGCCGTCCTCATGGGTGCGGAACTTGGCTATCAGTTTTTGCTCGACGATTTTGCGTCGTGTGTCTCGAAGGCCGCCTTGGAGAATGCTTACCCGAAGATCGGAGGCTGAATGTCCGATCTTCGGGTAAGCATTCTCCAAGGCGGCCTTCGAGACCCACAACGCAAAATCATCGAGCAAAAACTGATAGCCAAGTTCCGCACCCATGAGGACGGCCTCAACCGGGATCTTGGATTCATGTCATGCTACATGTAACCCCACCTGACGCAGGGTCATCCAGACTCGAGTCGACATTGGCTTGTTCTCTCCACACAGATGCGGCCGGACCTGCTGTGATTTCCAGCAAAAAAAATGTTTTTTGTCTGTTTTATTGTTTTTCATACAGACCCCAGCATCTGCAATATTTGACCCCTTGTGACCACACCTCATTGTTCTTTGATGTAATGTTTTCCTGACTGACCTGTTTGGACACCATTCACACATTTGATTGCTGTGATTATCTCTCTGCCGAGGTGTGATAAATGGCAGTTGGAAAGATTACCTGTAAACATCTGACATTATTCTCTGACTATATAAGCTGTGTCTTTATGCATTCCTCCACTTCACCTGACGAAGGAGCAGCGCTCCGAAAGCTTGTGATTTCAAATAAAGCTGTTGGACTATAACCTGGTGTTGTGTGACTTCTTGCATTTGTCCACCCCAGTCCAACTCCGGCATCTCCACACCATTAAAATTATGCAGGGGTTTGAGAAGGTCGATGTAGAGAGAATGTTTCCACTTGTGGAGGAGACCAAAACTAGGGGCTATAAATATAAGATAGTCACTAATAAATCCAATAGGGAATTCAGGAGAAACTTCTTTACCCAGAGAGTAGTTAGGATGTGGAACTCGCGACCACAGTAGTTGAGGCGAATGTAGCATAGATGCCTTTATGGGGAAGCTAGATAAGCACATGCGGGAGAAAGGAGTCGAAGGATATAGAGATGAGGTACATAGAGAGAGAGGAGGGTCACGTGGAGCATGAACACCAGCATGGACCTGTTTGGCCGAATGGCCTGTTTCTGTGCTGTAAAATCTATGTAATTGTATGACACTGAGAAAAGTCCCAGCTCCTGCCGTATGTCAATAAACAGTGAAATCTTTGCAGTAATTTAACACGCGTTTTTTTAAGAAACTTGTTCAGCCTCCAACGTATTGGATTGAAATCCTGACCTTGATGGTTATTCAGATACTCCAGTCAAACTCTGGATCAGTTCCAGTCGTCCTAAATCACCAGAGGAAGAGTGACGGTCGTCGTACTCTGATTAAACTGGACTGGCAGGCTCGTCTCGCAGTGGGGTATGGTAGTGTAGTGGTCGTGTTACTGGACTATTAATCCAGAGGCCTTGAACGTGAGTTCAAAATCCCCATCACAGCAGTTTGAGAAGTGACCAAGAAGCCTTGTAAAATCCCAACTGGTTCCCTAATGTCCTTCAGGGAAGGAAACCTGCCGTCCTTACCCGGTCTGGGCCTATACGTGACTCCAGTCTCGCACCAACATGGTTGATTCTTAACTGCCCTCTGACATGGCCTAGCAAGCTACCGTGTGTGTGCGGGATGTGTATCCAGCTCCAGCTACTGACAGACCGCATTGCGGCGCTGGAGCTGTGAGTGGATACATACTGGAGCATTCGCGATGCTGAGGACGTCGTGGATAGCACGTTTAGGGAGTTGGTCACACCGCAGGTAAAGGCTGCACAGGCAGGAAGAGAATGGCTGGCCACCAGGCAGAGTAGTAAGCGCAGGCAGGTAGTGCAGGGGTCCCCTGTGACCATCCCCCTCTCAAACAGATATACCGCTTTGGATATTGGTGAGGGAGATGGCTTATCAGGGGAAGGCAGCAGCAGCCAACTTCCTGGCACCGTGGGTGGTTCTGCTGCACAGGACGGGAGGAAAAAGAGTGGGAGAGCTATAGTGATAGGGGATTCTATTGTAAGGGGAATAGATAGGCGTTTCTGCGGCCGCAAACGAGACTCCAGGATGGTATGTTGCCTCCCTGGTGCAAGGGTCAAGGATGTCTCGGAGCGGCTACAAAGCATTTTGGAAGGGGAGGGTGAACAGCCAGTTGTCGTGCTGCATATAGGTAGCAACGATATAGGTAAAAACCGGGATGAGGTCCTAAAAGCTGAATATAGGGAATTAGGAGGTAAATTAAAAAATAGGACCTCAAAGGTAGTAATCTCAGGATTGCTACCAGTGCCACGTGCTAGTCAGAGTAGAAATAGAAGGATATTTCAGATGAATACATGGCTAGAGGAATGGTGTAAGGGGGAGGGATTCAAATTCCTGGGACATTGGAACCGGTTATGGGGGAGGTGGGACCAGTACAAAACGGACGGTTTGCACCTGGGCAGGACTGGGACCGATGTCCTGGGGGAGTGTTTGCTGGTGCTCAGGGGGAGGGTTTAAACTAAAATGGCAGGGGGTTGGGAACCTGTGCAGGGAGACAGAGGAAAGGGAAACAAGGATAGAAGCAAAAGACAGGAAGGAGAAAAGCTAAAGTGGCAGTCAGTGTAATCAAGGATTTAAATCAAACATGGCCACAGTAAATAATAATTCTAAAAGGTCCAAGAGTGTTAAAAAAAACAAGCCCGAAGGCTTTGTGTCTTAATGTGAGGAGCATTTGTAATAAGGTGGATGAATTAGCTGCGCAAATAGATGCAAACGGATATGATATGATTGGGATTACGGAAACATGGCTCCAGGGTGACCAGGGCTGGGAACTCAACATCCAGGGGTATTTAATATTCAGGAAAGACAGGCAAAAAGAAAAAGGAGGTGGGGTAGCATTGCTGGTTAAAGAGGAGATTAACACAACTGTAAGGAAGGATATTAGCTCTGATGATGTAGAATCTGTATGGATAGAACTGAGAAATACCAAGGGACAAAAAACGTTAGTGGGAGTTGTATACAGACCCCCAAACAGTAATGCGGAGGTTGGGGATGGCATTAAATGGGAAATTAGAGACGTGCGCAATAAGGGCACAGCAGTTATCATGGGTGACTTTAACCTACATATAGATTGGGCTAACCAAATTAGTAACAATACTGTGGAGGAGGAATTCCTGGAGTGTATACAGCATGGTTTCCTGGACCAATATGTCAAGGAACCAACTAGAGATCAGGCCATCTTAGACTGGGTATTATGTAATGAGAAAGGAATCATTAGCAATCTTGTTGTGTGAGGCCCCTTGGGGCGGAGCGATCATAATATGATAAAATTCTTCATTAAGATGGAGAGTGAAGTATTTGACTCAGAGACTAGGGTCCTGAATTTAAATAAAGGAAACTACGATGGTATGAGGCGCGAGTTGGGTAGGACTGATTGGGGAATGTTACTCAAAGGGTTGATGGTGAATAGGCAATGGCAAACATTTAAAGATCGCATGGATGAACTACATAATTTGTTCATCCCTGTTTGGCATAAAAATAAAACAAAAAAGGTGACTCAACCGTGGCTAACAAGGGAAATTAGGGATAGCATAAGATCCAAGGAGAGGACATGTAAATTGGCCAGAAAAAGCAGTAAACCTGAGGATTGGGAGCAGTTTAGGATTCAACAAAGGAGGACAAAGGGATTAATTAAGAGGGGGGAAATAGAGTATGAGAGTAAGCTTTCAGGGAACATAAAAACTGACTGTAAAAGCTTCTATAGATATGTGAAGAGAAAAAGATTGGTGAAGTCAAGCATAGGTCCCTTGCAGTCAGAATCAGGGGATTTTATAATGGGGAACAAAGAAATGGCAGACCAATTGAATATATACTTTGGTTCTGTCTTCACAAAGGAGGACACAAATAACCTCCCAGAGATGTCGGGGAGCATAGGGTCTGATGAAAGGGAGGAACTGAAAGAAATCAGTATTTGTAGGGAAATGGTGATAGGGAAATTGACAGGATTGAAGGCCGATAAATCCCCAGGGCCTGATAATCTACATCCTAGTGGCCCTAGAAATAGTAGATGTATTGCTGGTCATCTTCCAAAATTCTATAGACTCTGGCACAGTTCCCATGGATTGGAGGGTAGCTAATGTTACCCCACTATTCAAAAAAGTTGGTAGAGAGAAAACGGGGAATTATAGACCGGTAAGCCTGACATCGGTAGTGGGGAAAATGCTAGAGTCCATTATAAAAGATGTAATAGCAGAGCACTTGGAAAACAGTGACAGGATCGGACAAAGTCAACATGGATTTACAAAAGGTAAATCGTGCTTGACTAATCTACTGGAATTTTTTGAGGATGTAACTGGTAAAATAGATAAGGGAGAACCAGTGGAGGTGGTGTATTTGGACTTTCAGAAGGCTTTCGATAAAGTCCCGCATAAGAGATTAGCGTGTAAAGTTAAGGCACATGGGATTGGGGGCAAGGTACTGACTTGGATAGAGAACTGGTTGGCAGACAGGAAGCAAAGAGTTGGAATAAACAGGTCTTTTTCCGAGTGGCAAGCAGTGACTAGTGGGGTACCGCAGGGATCGGTCCTAGGACCCTAGCTATTCACAATATATATTAATGATCTAGATGAGGGAACTAGATGTAACATCTCCAAGTTTGCAGAAGACACAGAGCTAGGTGGGCGTGTGTGCTGTGAGGGGGATGCCGAGAAACTCCAGTATGATCGGGACAGGTTGGGTGATATGGCAGATGCAGTATAATGTGGATAAATGCGAGGTTATCCACTTTGGTGGCAAAAACAGGATGACAGATTATTATCTGAACGGCAATAGATTGGGAGAAGGGGAAGTGCAATGAGACCTGGGTGTCCTTGTGCACCAGTCGCTGAAGGTAAGCATGCAGGTGCAGCAGGCGGTTAAGAAGGCAAATGGTATGTAGGCCTTCGTAGCGAGAGGGTTCGAGTACAGGAACAAGGGTGTCTTGCTGCAGTTGTACAGAACCTTGGTGAGACCACATCTTGAGTATTGTGTGCAGTTTTGGTCGCCTTATCTGAGGAAGGATGTTCTTGCCATGGAGGGAGTGCAGCAAAGATTCACCAGACTGATACCTGGGATGGCAGGAATGACGTATGAGGAGAGATTGGGTGAATTGGGCTTATACTCGCTGGAGTTTAGAAGAATGAGAGGGGATCTCATTGAAACTTATAAAATTCTAACAGGACTAGACAGACTAAATGCAGGAAGGATGTTCCCGATGGCAGGGGAGTCCAGAACCAGGGGTCACAGTCTAAGGATAAGGGGTAAGCCATTTAGGACAGAGATGAGGAATTTCTTCACTCAGAGAGTGGTGAACCTGTGGAATTCTCTGCCACAGAAGGCAGTAGAGGCCAATTCATTAAATATATTCAAGAAGGAGTTAGATATATTTCTTAAGGCTAAAGGGATCAAGGGATAGGGGAGAAGGCAGGGACAGGGTACTGAATTTGGATGATCAGCCATGATCTCATTGAATGGCGGAGCAGGCTTGAGGGGCCGAATGGCCTACTCCTGCTCCTATCTTCTATGTTTCTTTGTATCAAACCTTACCTTGGTCTCCTTACCTAAGGAAGGATATACTTGCCTTAGAGGGACTGCAAGGAAGGTTCACTACACTGATTCCTGGGATTGAGGAGGGATTGTCCTACGAGGAGAGATTGAGTAGGCTAGGCCTATATTCCTTAGCGTTTAGAAGAATGAGAGGTGATCTCATTGAAACATATAAAATTCTTAAGGGGCTTGACAGGGCAAATGCTGGGAGGGTGTTTCCCCTGGCTGGGGAGTCTAGAAGCAGGGGTCACAGTCTCAGGATAAGGGGTCGGCCATTTAGGACTGAGATGAGGAGAAATCTCTTCACTCAGAGGGTGGTGAATCTTTGGAATTCTCTGCCCCAGAGAGCTGTGGAGGCTCAGTCATTGAGTACATTCGAGACCGAGAGCGATAGATTTTTTGGATATTAAGGAAACCAAGGGATATGGTGATAGTGCAGGAAAGTGGAGTTGAGGTCGAAGATCAGTCATGATCTTATTGAATGGCGTAGCGGGCCGAATGGCCGACTCCTGCTCCTAATTCTTATGTTCTTATGCTCTTAAACCACAACCAGCAGTTCAAGAGGCAGGTCAACCAGCACCTTCTCAAGGGTAACCAGGGATGGGCAATAAATGCCAACCTTGCCAGAGATGCCCACATCCCAGAGAATGAATAAAAAATAGAAGAAAATGGAAAAAAAAAAAAGCATAGAAAGTATAGAAAGATGCAACATTCTCCCCCTCAACCACACCCTGTGGCAAAGCATTCCATGCTCCAACGACCCTCCACGTGAAGAAATTTCTCCTGCTCACTCTCGGTGACAATTTTAAATTGATGACCCCTCGTCACCCCTCCAGCCGGCCCTTGACCTGCTCCCCTGGGTCAGGCAGGTGCCCATTTTCCTCAGAAGTGCCCTCGCCTGTTTCAATCAGTCTAATATTTAATTACATGTTTAATGCGTTAGCAGCAAGTGATTTTTTATTTGAATAATAATAAATAGCTAATAAATTCCGCAGATCCACTCGTGGATCTCCTCTGGCACTGCCAATAAGGAGTCAGGACCAAGTGTCGTGTTCAGGTCAAATTGGGGTTACAGGACGGGATAATCAGACCAGGATGCACAGATCTAATTCAATCCACCTTTTAAAGTCCTTAATTTTATATATTTCTATTAAGAATTCCAAAGTCCACCTTTATAATGGAAGCTTTCTATGTAAACTTGTCACACCGTAATTACACCCTCCTGCCAGTGGCGGTGCTATAAAGCCTGAAGGCTGTTCCTTTAGAGATAGTTTGAGTATCTCCGTAATGGTTTAGTCTGTGCAGGAAGCATTGAAAACAGCCTCGTATCGGGAGGAGAGCTAGCCTTCAGTCACACACTCAAGATTGCAGTTGCCATGGAGACAACAAAGATATTGTGGGCATTTAGGGCCTTTTTAGCTTTTGAAATAACAATCTTTCAGCTGTGCAGACACAGTTAAGTGCTGCGGGTATTTGTGAAGTGGGCACAGCCCAGGTAATTGGTGTTTCATTAAATGTGCACTGGAAGACTTTATTTTGCCCTGTACCTGTGGGATTGATACGGACAGAGAAACACTGTCACTGTGTCACAGGGAGAGTAACAGTCTGTCACAGGGAGAATAACAGTCTGTCACAGGGACAGTAGCAACAACTTGTATTTATATAGCGCTTATAACATAGTAAAACGTCCCAAGGCGCTTCACAGGAGCGTTACCAAACAAAATTTGACACCGAGCCACATAAGGAGATATATGGGCAGATGACCAAAGAGGTAGCTGTTAAGGACCATCTTAAAAGGAGAGAGAGGTAGTGAGGCGGAGAGGTTTAGGCAGGAAATTCCAGAGCTTGGGGCCCAGGCAGCTGAAGGCGCGGCCGTCAATGGTGGAGCGATTAAAATCAGGGGGTGCGCAAGTGGCCAGAATTGGGGGAACGCAGAGATCTCGGAGGGTTGTATGTAGGGCTGGAGGAGGTTACAGAGATAGGGAGGGGAACGAGGCCATGGAGGGAATTGAAAACTAGGATAAGTTTTAAAATCGAGGAGTTGCTTAATCGGGAGCCAATGTAGGTCAGCGAGCACTGGGGTGATGGGTGAACGGAAAAGGGAGGATAACACACAACCTGTCATGGGAAGGGCAACAGGCAGGCTGTGGCAAATTAAGCTGAAAAAGAAAGAACTTGCATTTATATAGCGCCTTTCACATTCCCAAAATTCTGCACAGCCAATTAATTACTTTTGAAATGTAGTCACTGTTGTAATGTGGGAAACGCGGCAGCCAATTTGTGCACAGCAAGCTCCCACAAACAGCAATGTCATAATGACCAGATCACCTGTTTTTGGTGGCATTATTTATAAATATTGTCCATGACACTTGTAGAAGTCCCCTGCCCTTCTTTGAAACGTGGCATGGGATCTTGTACATCCACTTGAAGAGGCAATTTAACGTCTTACCCGAAAGCCGACACCTCCAACAGTGCAGCGCTCAGTACTGCGCTGGAGCGTCAACCTGGATGATGTGCACAGGTCCGAGGGGGAGAAATTCGGTATCGCCCTGTTTGGGGCGCAATTATCGGCCGGGCGTAAAGTTTAGCGCCTGGCGCTAATTATCGCCTCCGACTGCAAACTTGGCTTCTATTGTCCCTGGAGGTGATTGGAGCGCTAAATCAGGCGCTACACACCTCTCGAGGCGCTAATGCCGAGAAGTGAGACGCTACCTCAGAGCGCTGGCGAAGCTCATGTGATGTCACAGACACACTGGCGCCGGCCAGTTCTTAAAGGGGAGGGTCGATCTTGCTCTCCATCCACACCCTGCTCATTGCAGCCTTGAATCTCGGCCTGGAGAGACCTGTACATCAAATCTGCTGGAAAGAACAATGAAGAGGCCCAGGGAAAGAGCTCAGAGTGCAGCCCCCATAGTCTCTTCTAAATCGATGCAAGGAAGGTCAAATCAAAATGAACCTGCAAAGTGCTGCTCAGTACCCAAAACTCCTTCACACAGCGTTGAATCTCTCCAGAAGTCTCTCTCTCTCTCTCAGAATGCGTGGTGCAAAAATGTCGCTGACAAAAAAAGGCAGGAAGCGGTCGCCTTTAAATAGCGCTCCCCCCATCCCTTCCTGACTGCAAAACGTTCCACTCTACCTGTCGTTGCTAGTGGCAGGCGGAAAGGCAGGGGGCGTCACTCAGTATCCGGTCCGGGGCGTTGCACGCTCGACTGACGTCATGATCTGCGGGCGCAGGAGATGGTGGCGGTAGTGATTAGCACCGCCGCAAAATGTCTGGTCAATTTCGCGAGAGGCGCAAACATCGGTGCGCCCGGGGGCTAGTTGCTTTGCGCCCCGTTAGTGCCCTCTTAGTGCGCTAACGGAAGGCGCAAAGCAACTGAATTTTTCCCCCCTAGAGTGGGAGCTTGAACCCATGACCTTCATGACTTGGCAGGTAAGAGTGCCACCGACTTAGCCACTCAAAATAACCAAAGTCACTTCCCTTGAAAGGCTGATACCTGATTGGCAACTTATTGCATTTAGCGATAGGATTGACATCCAATACTGGCAAAGATTCCTGTACCCACTCATTAAAAGGTAGCTGGCCACAGATTGCCTGCTGGCACATCCAGGTGTACCTTCTCCAACCAGAAGACAGAGGCCCCTGGGAGGCTGTGTTCAAACCGGACAATCTCCTTTCAGGGAATGGCTGCTTTAAGCAACGAGCTCACCCGCCTTCTAAAAGCACGCACCCGCCCTGAGTAGTATTCCCCTTTAAACTTCAAGGAAAAGCCCATTGCCAGATGGTAAGTTGTGTTTCAATGTTTTATTTCACTGATAAATGCCTCTGTGCCCTGTCAGAGTTGATATTTAAGGCAGGATATCCATCACCAGCGAGAGGGCTGAGGCTGACTGCGATGCATTTATCACCAGCATTATGTTCACGCCGTCTAACGCACTGAGCTAATGCTTTCTCTCTGCTCTCTTCCTCCATTCATCAATTCCATGATTTTCTTCTTTCCGATATCCATTTGTTTTCCTTGTCTCTTTTTTTATTCCTTCATGTCATCTCTCACCACCCCCTCCCCCCACCCTCCCTCCTCCACACACAGATGCTGGCTCCGTGTGGACAACTACTTTATCTGGAGTTTCATCGGACCAGTGTCCTTCGTTATTATGGTAAGTACGGATTCTGGTACTTTGCGGGCTTCACAATGTGTGGTTTTATGTGTTGCTGTGTGACGTAAAAAAACTACAGGAAACTTTGTGATATCCGGCACCGACGGGACCGAGCTGTTGCCGTCCCATCAAAACTGCCGGACAAACCAGCGGTAATGTTAAAACATATGGAGCTCTTGAGCTCCGTATCTAGCAACAAACCCTGTTGCTTAGCAACAGCTTCTAAACAGTCGGCCGTAGCTTGCAAGTGTCTCTGTAGCTAAGCAACAGCTTTAGCTAGACCTTGCAGAGCCTGACTGGTGAAAAAAAAGCAACGAAAAGAAAAAAAAACTTACTGAACCGACTCCTGAATTTTTGCCGGTGGATCGAGCATTCCGGACAGTTAACCTCCGGATAAACCAAAGTTTCCTGTATTAGGCACTTGGTCTAAGCGTTAAACAAAGCTTTAATCAACTGTTTTACAACATGGAGGCCTAGTTGTGCCCTTCAATAGTTCCTGTTAAGAATGTCCTGCGCAAGCTGGGCCCGTGCCCGAGTATTTATACTCTCCCTGCACAGCGCCACCCGCAGGCCGCTCAGTATTATTTCATAAGTCTTTCTTTCATGAATGACTGATTCATGTCAGTGTGTGCTGGTGCGTGTGTGTTGGCGTGTGCTGGTGCGTGTGTGTTGGCATGTGCTGGTGCGTGTGTGTTGGCGTGTGCTGGTGCGTGTGTGTTGGCGTGCACCTCGAGTGCCTGTTTGTATGTGTATTTGTCTGGATATTTGATGATCAGCACCCCATCCACCACCTTAAACATGCGCTCCCTCCACCACCGGCGCACCGTGGCTGCAGTGTGTACCATCTACAAGATGCACTGCAGCAACTCGCCAAGGCTTCTTTGGCAGCACCTCCCAAACCCGCGACCTCTTCCACCTAGAAGGACAAGGGCAGCAGGCGCATGGGAACACCACCACCTCCAAATTTCCCTCCAAGTCACACATCATCCTTACTTGGAAGTGTATCGCCGATCCTTTATCGTCGCTGGGTCAAAATCCTGGAACTCCCTCCCTAACAGCGCTGTGGGAGCACCTTCACCGCACGGACTGCAGTGGTTCAAGAAGGCGGCTCACCACCACCTTCTCAAGGGCAATTAGGGATGGGCAATAAATGCTGGCTTTGCCAGTGACGCCCACATGAATCTGTTTTTTCGTGATGTAGGTTGAGGGATAAATATTGGTCAGGACACCAGGGAGAACTCCCCTGCTCTACAAAATAATGCAGTGGGATCTTTCACATCCACCTGAGAGGGCAGACGGGGCCTCGGTTTAACGTCTTATCTGAAAGACGGCACCTCCAACAGTGCAGCACTCCCTCAGCACTGCACTGGAGTGTCAGCCTAGATTTTTGTGCTCAAGTCTCTGGAGTGGGACTTGAACCCACAACCTTCTGACCCAGAGGTGAGAGAGAGCTACAGAGGAAGCCAGAGGTGAATTATGAAAGATTTGGTGGGGGTATTTGCAATTAGTGTGGTGAGTTTTTATTTAATTTGAGAGTGCTGCGTTATTCACCAGATAGAACAGTGTTTGGTTCAGGGTCATTTAAAACAAGTTCCCGATTGGGCTTCTTATTCACCTGAAGCCCTGGCCTGGGATGCCCTGGGGCATTCTTGTAAAGTGTGTGTAAAACCCGGGCATCCTTGAGGCCTCTGCACGTGATCCCACTCTGCCTCAACACTTGGCTTCCACCGCCATGTTGCGTCTTCGCTCAGCGTGTGGACGGTTTTCCTGAGTCTGACTTTGTCCGCTTTCCCCCCTGGCAGATGAACCTGGTCTTCCTGATGATCACACTGCACAAGATGATCCGGAGCAGCAGCTCCCTGAAACCAGACTCCAGCCGGCTGGAGAACATCAAGTGAGTGACTTCCTGGGCAGGAAGGAAGGTTTGCGGGGAGGGAGGATGGGGGCGGTGAAGGAGAAGGTGGGTGTGGGGGGCGGGGAACGGGGGTGAGGGAGGATGGGGGAGGGGAGATGACGGGGGCCGGAAGGATGGAGCGCGAGAGGAGGGCAGCGGGGAAGGGAAGACTGTGAAGGGGAGGGAGGATGAGGGGTACGGGGGCGAGGGGTGGAGGACAGGAGTGGAGTGAGGATGGCGGGGTGGGGGGAAGACACGGGGATCAAGGACGGGGAGGGGATCAAGGGGTCATTGGCTGCTCGATAAAGGGAGGAAGGACGTGGGTTTGATTGGCAGCAAGCTAGAGCGAGGCGGAACTGGGGATTTCATTGGCTGGTTGGTTCCGTGTTGCTGTCTGCTCGACGGGTGAGATAGGTTGGGGGATTTTAGTAGGTCCCGGATTGGGAGAAGCAGGACGGCGGGAATTTGATTGGCTGCTGGGTGGATGAGGGAGAGTTCATTGGCTGCCGATGAGGACGGTGCACGTTGGCATTCAGGGCCTACTGGATTGGGAAAGGCGGGAGAAGGGGTTTGCTTGCACGAGGAGATAAAGCCTCATTAATGAAGCGTGAATCGGCAGAAAGTAGAGCCAACGCCTCACTTTTCACAGGAAGTTTCACAGGAGTGTCACGACCGGCCTAGCATTCACCAATCGGCATTCTTCCCACCCCGCTGACCGCTGGCCTTGTCCCCTTGGCCTCCTTCCTGGAAAGCCCAACTCAGTTACGGAGGGGTCCACGGACCGTAACCACCCCCCACCCCTGCCCCCCTCGCCCGCCGGCCCAGTCTTCTAGCCCCTTACAGCGGGGTCAGATCGATTGGGGGAGGGGTTCTGGCAACTCGGATCGGACCTACGCAGGAAACGTGCGTTCACGGCGGAATCGCGCAGGTCGGTCGAGCGTCCTCAGTGCCACACTACCAATTCCGCCATGTTCAAGTTTCAAAATTGCTTTGAGGCTGCTCTCAGCACACACGCCTGGTCCCAGGAGGAATTTTCCTGGCTCGTCGCTCTTTGTCCACCTGTTTAAATTGGGCTCTTTTTGGCCTTCCATGTTGTTCACTGACCAACGT
Organism: Somniosus microcephalus; assembly: GCF_052327205.1. Lineage (NCBI taxonomy): Eukaryota > Metazoa > Chordata > Chondrichthyes > Squaliformes > Somniosidae > Somniosus > Somniosus microcephalus. The sequence goes on along the minus strand of NC_141017.1, from coordinate 15,154,829 downwards.
CCATTCTTAAAGACCGGACTGATTGTGTTTTCTTTGTTTCTTCCCCCCGCGGGTTGGGTTTTGCTGCCTTTGTTTGACTTGTCTATCTGCGTTACTGCTCTCGCGCTGGTTTTATCTGCTGTTCGCTGCTGCATGTTTGCACTGCGGGACTCCTTCGGCCCAGATCTACTGCCCCAGCATTGATGCTGCCAGCTGCTAACTACCTCACTCACCAGTTCCATCAAACCAGCCAATGGCTGTCCCGGGTTTGGAGGAGTCAGGGGGAGTTCACACGGGAGGAAGAGTTGCAGATGGACTTCCATCCTAAGCCAACTGGTAATCGGCCAAGGAACTACCTTCTCCAAGCGAGGCGCGTCTACTGGGACCTGGCTGAGGAGACCTGGTGTTGCCGTCTCCGCTTCTTAAGGGTGGTTGCGAACGGGGTTTGTGCTGTCTGCTGGAGCCTGACCCGCAGGCAGGATCTAGCGCAGGGACAATCCTCTCCCATGGCTGTGAAAGTCACTGGAGCCTTTACAGCCACCAAATCCAGCCTAGCCACCGCCGGCGGCATTTGCCAGATTAGTTACTCCACAGACATCTCAAACACTTGGTGCACTTTCGCCATGGAAAGGAGGCAACAGCATTGGAGGGCAGGCTGTCCTAAAATACAAGACCTCGTTAATGGCACACAAAGCCCCTTACAACAACCACATGGGGTTTTTAATCTGGGTTTTTGCCTCCCCAGGAGATCACATGGCTTTCGGGTGTGTGTATGTGTTGTGATGGACAAGGCATCGCAGTTATGTGGGACAGGCTGTATGGACCAGCGGGTCTTTTCCTGTCCGTCATTTGTTCGTATGTTCGCATCCAGCGGCAGGCAAGTCTTTAACTCCGTTAATGTGCAGGTGACTTTAGACCGCAGGTCAATGGAGGTCGACCTACGGTAGCCCAATAGCAGCCTTGATGCCTTCATCTCGTGCCAGGTCACTGTGCCAGCGTTATTTCAAGGAGCCAGGCGACTGCACAGCTGGTTGCTTAGGGGACCACGGATACCCCTTGTACCGTTGACTGGCGACACCAGCGAGGAACCCCCCAAAAAAAAGGCCAACCGTCAAAAGTCAAGCAATTAAAAAGGCGAATGGAATGTTGACCTTTATCTCAAGGGGGGCTGAAATACAAAGCGGGAGGAAGTTTTATAAAGCTCTGGTCAGAGCCCATCTGGACACTGCGTACAGTTCTGGGCACCGCACCAAGGGAAGGAGATCCTGGCCTTGGAGAGGGTGCAGCGCAGATTCACCAGAAACATACTGGGGCTAAAAAGGATAAGATATGAGGACAAGTTGCACAGACTAGGCTTGTATTCCCTTGAGTTTAGTAGATTGATGGATGATCTTATCAAGGTGTTTAAAATGTTAGGATTTGATAGGGCACATAAGAACATGAGAAATAGGAGCAGGAGTAGGCCATTCGGCCCATCAAGCCTGCTCTGCCATTCAATAAGATCATGGCTGATCTTCGACCTCAACTCCACTTTCCTGCACTATCTCCATATCCCTTGATTCCCTTAATATCTAAAAATCTATCGATCTCTGTCTTGAATATACTCAATGACTGAGCCTCCACAGCCCTCTGGGGTAGAGAATTCCAAAGATTCACCACCCTCTGAGTGAAGAAATTTCTCCTCCTCTCAGTCCTAAATGGTCGACCCCTTATTCTGAGACTGTGACCCCTGGTTCCAGACTCCCCAGCCAGGGGAAACATCCTCCCTGCATCTACCCTGTCAAGCCCTGTAAGAATTTTGTATGTTTCAATGAGATCACCTCTCATTCTTCTAATCTCTAGAGAGTATAGGTCTAGTCCACTCAATCATAGACAATCCCCCCATTCCAGGAATCAATCTCGTGAACCTTCGTTACACTCCCTCTATGGCAAGTATATCCTTCCTTAGGTAAGGAGACCAAAACTATACACAATACTCCAGGTGTGGTCTCACCAGGGCCCTATATAATTGCAGTAAGACGTCTTTACTCTTATACTCAAATCCTCTTGTAATAAAGGCCAACATACCATTTGTTTTCCTATTTGCTTGCTGTACCTGCATGTTAACTTTCAGTGATTCGTGTACAAGGACACCCAGGTCCCTCTGAACACCAACATTTCCCAATCTTTCACCATTTAAAAAAATAATCTGCTTTTCTATTTTTCCTACCAAGGTGGATAACTTCACATTTCTCCACATTATATTCCATTTGCCATGTTCTTGTCCACTCACTTAGCCTGTCTATATCCCCTTGAAACCTCTTTGCATCCTCCTCACAACTTACATTCTCACCCAGCTTTGTATCATCAGCAAACTTGGATATATTACATTTAGTCCCCTCATCCAAATCATTGACATAGATTGTGAATAGCTGAGGCCCAAGCACTGATCCTTGAGGTACCCCACTAGTTACAGCCTGCCAACCCGAAAATGACCCATTTATTCCTACTCTCTGTTTTCTGTCCGTTAACCAATCCTCAATCCATGCTAGTATATTACCCAAATCCCATGAGCCCTAATTTTGTTTAATAACCTTTTGTGTGGCACCTTATCGAACGTCTTCTGAAAATCCAAATACTCCACATCCACTGGTTCCCCCTTATCTATTCTACTAGTTACAGGAAACTTTTTTTATCCGGCACGGACGGGACCGACGTGGTGCCGGCTCATCAAAAATTCCGGATAACCGAAAGCTATAGTAAAAGATACGGAGCTGAGAGCTTCGTATAAAGCAACAAACCCTGTAGCTTCAGAACAATGGCCACAAGTTGCAAGCGTCTCTGTAGCTTAGCAACAGCTGCAGCCACACCCTTGCACAGCAGCAAATGGAGGAAGGCAAGTAATAAAAGTTACCTGAACCTACTCCTGAATTTTGCCGGTTAACCGAGATTTCCGGTTATTTAGGTGCCGGTAAATCGAAAGTTTCCTGTACATCCTCAAAAAACTCTAACAGATTCGTCAAACATGATTTCCCTTTCATAAATCCGTGTTGACTCTGCCCAATCCTATTATTATTTTCTAAGCGCCCTGTTACCACGTCCTTAATAATAGATTCTAGCATCTTCCCTACTACTGATAGGGTAGATGGAGAGAAACTATTGCCTCTGATGGGAGAATCAGGAACAAGGGGGCATAACCTTAAAATTAGAGCCAGGTTGTTTAGGATTGAAATCAGATAGCTTTTTCACACAAAGGGCAGTAGAAACCTGGAACTCTCCTCCTCAAAAAGCAGTGGACGCTGGAGGACAATCTCAAGACTGAGATCGATAGATTTTTGTTGGATCAGGGCATCAAAGGATATGGGGCAAAGGCGAGTAAATGGGGTTGAGACACAGATCAACCGTGATCTAATTGAATGGCGGAACAGGCTCGAGGGGCTGAATGGCCTCCCCCTGCTCCTGTGTCAGGTCTCCTGCTTCCATGCGAAGTCTGACCTGACCTACAGTTGGCGTATTGAACCGGCAATTCCGCTGCCTGGGCAGATCAGCTTGGGGCCCTGCTGCTCTACAGCCCCGAAATGATCATCGTCTGCCACATCCTGCATAACTTTGCAGTACAGAGGGGGGGGAAACTCTCCAGCCAGGGGACCAGGCAGAGGAGGAAGAACAGGAGGAGGTAGGTCAAGTGGGTAAAGCTGATGGGCAGCCAGAAAGACTAAAAAGAAAGAAAGACTTGCATTTACATAGCGCCTTTCACGACCACCGGACGTCTCAAAGCGCTTTACAGCCAATGAAGTACTTAGAACATAAGAACATAAGAAATAGGAGCAGGAGTAGGCCAATCGGCCCCTCGAGCCTGCTCCACCATTCAATAAGATCATGGCTGATCTGATCCTAACCTCAAATCTTCTATCACTCTGCATCCACCCGAACCCATGTGATCTCCCGGGAGAGGCGAAAAACCAGATAAAGACCCAATGGCCAATTTGGGAGAAAAAAATCTGGGAAATTCCTCTCCGACCCATCTAGGCGATCGAAATTCTTCCAGGAGATCACTCTGTCCCTATATTTTCTACAGTACTTACCTTCTGTAAAGGCGATCTCCACCCCAGCCAGGAACAGGAATAAAACCATCTCCTGAAATCTAACACAGAATTAGAACACAGTAGGAGCAGAACAAGGCTACACGGCCCCTGGGCCCACTCCACTACCCACAGGGCCATGACCATTCCGAACCCAGACTCATGTCCAATTTCCTGCCCGCTCCCCGTAACCCTTAATTCCCTTTACTTCTAGGAAACTATCTATTTCTGTTTTAAATTTATTTAATGATGTAGCTTCCACAGCTTTCTGGGGCAGCAAATTCCACAAACCTACCACCCTCTGAGTGAAGAAGTTTCTCCTCATCTCAGTTTTGAATGAGCAGCCCCTTATTTTAAGATTATGCCCCCTAGTTCTAGTTTCACCCATCATTGGGAACATCCTTACCGCATCCACCCGATCAAGCCCCTTCACAATCTTATATGTTTCAATAAGATCGCCTCTCATTCTTCTGAACTCCAATGAGTAGAGTCCCAATCTACTCAACCTCTCCTCATATGACCACCCCCTCATCCCCGGGATTAACCGAGTGAACCTTCTTTGTACTGACTCGAGAGCAAGTATGTCTTTTCTTAAGTATGGACACCAAAACTGTATGCAGTATTCCAGGTGCGGCCTCACCAATACCTTGTACAACTGCAGCAATACCTCCCTGTTTTTATATTCCAACCCCCTAGCAATAAAAGCCAACATTCCATTGGCCTTCTTAATCACTTGCTGCACCTGCATACTAACTTTTTGAGTTTCGTGCACCAGGACCCCCAGATCCCTTTGTACTACAGTACTTTCCAGTTTCTTGCCATTAAGATAATAACTTGCTCTATGATTTTTCCTGCCAAAGTGCATAACCTCACACTTTCCAGTATTGTATTCCATCTGCCAAATCTCTGCCCACTTACTTAGCCTGTCTATGTCCCTTTGCAGGTTTTTTATGTCCTCCTCACTCACTACTTTCCGCCCCATCTTTGTATCATCTGCAAACTTTGATATGTTACACTCGGTCCCCTCCTCCAAATCGTTAATATAGATTGTAAAGAGTTGGGGACCCAGCACTGACCCCTGCGGAACACCACTAGTTACTGGTTGCCAATCTGAGAACGAACCATTTATCCCAACTCTCTGCTTTCTGTTAGAGAGCCAATCCTCCACCCACGCCAGAATATTACCCCCAATCCCGTGATTTTTTATCTTGAGCAATAATCTTTTGTGTGGCACCTTGTCAAATGCCTTTTGGAGTGTAGTCACTGCTGTAATGTGGGAAACGCGGCAGCCAATTTGCGCACAGCAAGCTCCCACAAACAGCACTGTGATAATGACCAGATAATCTGTTTTTGTTATGTTGGTTGAGGGATAAATATTAGCCAGGACACCGGGGAGAACTCCCCTGCTCTTCTTCAAAATCATGCCACGGGATCTTTTACGTCCACCTGAGAGGGCAGACAGGGCATCGGTTTAACGTCACATCCAAGCAACAGCACTTCCGACAGTGCAGCACACCCTCAGCGCTGCACTGGGAGTGTCAGCCGAGCTTTATGTGCTCAAGTCCCTGGAGTGGGACTTGAACCCACAACCTTCTGACTCAGAGGCGAGGGTGCTGCCCACTGAGCCACAGCTGACAATTAGCGCATCAATCATCGATTGGCAGGACTTACACCACCACCCCAGCCTCTCCCGCCACCCCAGCCTCTCCCGCCAGCCCAGCCTCTCCCACACCCCAGCCTGTGCATCACCCCAGCCTCTCCCACACCCCAGCCTGTACATCACCTGTCCCTTCTCACTATAAGTCTACACAGGACATTTCAACAGAGGTGCAGCCAGTTTATTTCCCTGTTCTGTGTCTCTGCGTCAATGTTTGATCCCCTTTTTCTTGCCTAGGCCCTAAGCTCCCTAAATCTCTCCGCCTCTCTCCTCCTTTAAGACGCTCCTTAAATTCTACCTCTTTGACCAAGCTTTAGGCCCACCTGTCCCAATATCTCCTTGTGTGGCTTGGTGTTTGATTTACGCTTCTGTGCAGCGCCTTGGGATGTTTTACTGCATTAAAGGCGCGATATAAATGCAAGTTGTTTGTGGGTGGTTCCGCAGATCAGAAACTGGCCTCGGCAGTACGGGGGGCATTGAGCCACGTCCTCTGCCACTCCCCAGTCTGTGCAGGAATCTCAGACCAGCGAGAGCATTCTTCCCCACGGCGAGACCAGGTTGTCCACACCAGGGCTGTCCAAACTTCAGCCCCCCGCTGAGCCTTGCCAGCTGGGCCCTCGGCGCCCAGGCGATCTCGGTCCAATCGCACGCTTCTGTTTCTCACCCCCGGTCTTGTCCCGTTAGAATTTCACATCCCCGGCGGGTTGAAAAAGGCTGTTGGTGGCCAAATCCCAAATCGGGACACCAAAATATGTTAGCATCAGCAACTGGAGATATCTGGGAAGAGGGATTGAGACTTTTCAGGAGTAATGTTACATAGAAACATAGAAGATAGGAGCAGGAGTAGGCCATTCGGCCCTTCGAGCCTGCTCCGCCATTCAACGAGATCATGGCTGATCATCCAAACCATAGCACCCGGTCCCTACACCGACAGCCATCCCACCCAAGCCCTATCCCCATAACCCCACGTATTGAATCCCCCCTAACACTAAGGGTCAATTTTAATCATGGCCAATCAACCTAACCCGCACACCTTTGGACTGTGGGAGGAAACCGGAGCACCCGGAGGAAACCCACGCAAACACGAGGAGAATGTGCAAACTCCACACAGACAGTCACCCGAGGCCGGATTTGAACCCGGGTCCCTGGCGCTGTGAGGCAACAGTGCTAACCACTATGCCACCGTGCTGCCCGTTGTAAGCTCACGCGGCCCTCTGGTTGGGTAAATCAAAGAACTCAAGCGTGACCTGCCCATAAAGAGTGAGAAATTCTTCACCTGCACCCAAGCCTCTGATTCAACAGCACAGATAGTGAAAAAAAGAACTGCCATTTATATAGCACCTTTCATGACCTCAAGATGTCCTGAAGCGCTTTACAGCCATTTAAGTAAATTAAAGTGTTGAAACGCAGCAGCCAGTTTGTGCACAGTAAGATCCCACACATGTCAATGATCAGTTAATCTGTCTTCAGTGATATTGGTTGAGGGATAAATTTCAGCCAGGACACCAGGGATAACTCCCCTGATCTTCTGTCAAAATAGTGCCATGGGATCTTTTACGTCCACCTGAGAGAGCAGTCGGGGCCTCGGTTTAACGTCTCATCCGAAAGACGGCACCTCTGACAGTGCAGCACTCCCACACATTTTGTGCTCAAGTCTCTGGAGTGGGACTTGAACCCACGACCATTCTAGACTCAGAGGCGAGAGCGCTACCGACTGAGCCACGGCTGACACCCCAACGTGCCACTCTCAAGGCTCGACAGCACGTGCCAACACAAGCCACGGAGGCAAAAGGTGGCCCAGCCTGGCTCGATACACATACAGGCTGCACACCTCCAAATAATCCTGCCTATGGGATTATTGGGGGCCCCCCTTCCACTCCCAGGCGTTCCCGTGTGGGGGGGTCCACAAGGTGACGTGATGGATCAGCGTCGGTCAGGCTATCTCACTGACCGAGCTGCCTGTCCCTGGGGTGCTCCGGACAGGCTAGCGAGAGGGGCCCAGGATCACTTCCTTTATTCCCCAGGCACTGGCCCAGCATGGAAAGGGCTGCTCATCCCTCTTCTGAGTTGCATTAATTCACTGTAAACGTGAAAGCCTTTGCTTCAGTAAATCTGACCCATTTCAGTCGCTGCGCAGGTCTGGAGCTGAATTCCAGCACTCCTCGTTCCCTCAGTCCCCCGTACCCTCACTCACCCCGTACCCTCACTCCCCCCCGGACCCTCACTCCCCCCGTTCCCTCACTCCCCCCGTTCCCTCACTCCCCCCGGACCCTCACTTCCCCCCGTACCCTCACTCCCCCCCGGACCCTCACTCCCCCCCGTTCCCTCACTCCCCCCGTTCCCTCACTCCCCCCGGACCCTCACTCCCCCCCCGGACCCTCACCCCGTTCCCTCACTCCCCCCGGACCCTCACTCCCCCGTACCCTCACTCCCCCGGACCCTCACTCCCCCTGTACCCTCACTCCCCCCGGACCCTCACCCCGTTCCCTCACTCCCCCCCGGACCCTCACTCCCCCCGTTCCCTCACTCCCCCCGTTCCCTCACTCCCCCCGGACCCTCACTTCCCCCCGTACCCTCACTCCCCCCCGGACCCTCACTCCCCCCCGTTCCCTCACTCCCCCCGTTCCCTCACTCCCCCCGGACCCTCACTCCCCCCCCGGACCCTCACCCCGTTCCCTCACTCCCCCCGGACCCTCACTCCCCCGTACCCTCACTCCCCCGGACCCTCACTCCCCCTGTACCCTCACTCCCCCCGGACCCTCACCCCGTTCCCTCACTCCCCCCGGACCCTCACTCCCCCGTACCCTCACTCCCCCGGACCCTCACTCCCCCTGTACCCTCACTCCCCCCAGACCCTCCCCCCGGACCCTCACTCCCCCCGTACCCTCACTCCCCCCGGACCCTCACTCCCCCCGTACCCTCACTCCCCCCGGTCCCTCACTCCCCCCGGACCCTCACTCCCCCCGGACCCTCACTCCCCCCATTCCGTCACTCCCCCGCACCCTCACTCCCCCCCACAGCTTCATTAAAGAGGGGTGCAGTGTATATTGGGGTACAGTGTTTGTGTCAGGATACAGTGTGCGGAGGGAAGGGTGCAGCTTGTATCTGGGCAGAGTGCAGGGAGACAGATCGCTGCCTGACATTGTTAGAGTAAACAGGACATCGCCAGACCGGTGCAGTCACGGGAAGGGGTGCTATGTGGGTGTAGAGTGCTATTTTAGTGTGGAACACATTGGCTACTTTGATGTAGGGCATCTTGTGTCGTCATAGTGGTGCGGGGTTACCTTGGTGGAGTGTGCATTGTGCTGTGACACACTGGTGAAGCAGTGTGCATGGATGGCATACAACGTAATTGAAATGGCTGCCCGTTCACCCATCACCCCTGTGCTTGCTGACCTACATTGGCTCCCGGTTAATCAGCGCCTCAATTTCAAAATTCTCATCCTTGTTTTCATATCCCTCCATGGCCTCGCCCCTCCCTATCTCTGTAATCTCCTCCAGCCCCACAACCCCCGAGATATCTGCGCTCCTCTAATTCTGCCCTCTTTTGCATCCCTGATTATAATCGCTCCACCATTGGTGGCTGTGCCTTCTGTTGCCTGGGCCCGAAGCTCTGGAATTCCCTGCCTAAACCTCTCCGCCTCGCCACTTCTCTTTCCTCCTTTAAGACGCTCCTTAAAACCTTCCTCTTTGACCAAGCTCCTGGTCACCTGCCCTAATTTCTCCTTATATACCTCGGTGTCAAATTTTGTTTGATGACACTCCTGTGAAGCGCCGTGGGATGTTTTACTACGTTAAAGGCGCTGTATAAATACAAGTTGTTGTAATATGCCGCATATTGCCCTGGATGCTGCACTGTTGCAATTCATGGCATTTCGCACTGTTCCTGTGCACTGCATGTTTGCCCTGTGTTGCTGCACTGTTGCAGTGCCCTGTGTTGCTGCACCATTGCAGTGCCCTGTGTTGCTGCACCGTTGCAGTGCCCTGTGTTGCTGCACTGTTGCAGTGCCCTGTGTTGCTGCACTGTTGCAGTGCCCTGTGTTGCTGCACCGTTGCAGTGCCGTGTTGCTGCACTGTTGCAGTGCCCTGTGTTGCTGCACTGTTGCAGTGCCCTGTGTTGCTGCACTGTTGCAGTGCCCTGTGTTGCTGCACCATTGCAGTGCCCTGTGTTGCTGCACTGTTGCAGTGCCCTGTGTTGCTGCACTGTTGCAGTGCCCTGTGTTGCTGCACTGTTGCAGTGCCCTGTGTTGCTGCACTGTTGCAGTGCCCTGTGTTGCTGCACCGTTGCAGTGCCCTGTGTTGCTGCACCATTGCAGTGCCCTGTGTTGCTGCACCGTTGCAGTGCCCTGTGTTGCTGCACCGTTGCAGTGCCCTGTGTTGCTGCACTGTTGCAGTGCCCTGTGTTGCTGCACTGTTGCAGTGCCCTGTGCTGCTGCACTGTTGCAGTGCCCTGTGCTGCTGCACTGTTGCATTGTGTCAATGCATTTTCCCATTGCACTGTGAGTTGTCGGGCTGTCCCACTGCACTGTGTCAACGTGTCGCGCACTGTGTTAATTGCGCAGTTGCAGTGCGCTGCAGGTTGCAGTGTTAACGTGCTACTCCAGTGCACTACTTGCTACTTGCACGGTTACAGTTCACTGCGCTTGTTGCACGACTGCAGTTTGCAGCACTGCAGCTTGTTGCGCTGTTCCAATTTACTGCATGTTGTTGTGCTGTTCTCGTGTATTGCCAGGGATTCTTTGTGTCTCTTCAGAAAGGACATTAATACTGGGCCAGTGTGGCACTGTGATGGGGAAATACATTACTTTATTTCAAATAACCCTGGTTAAACAGCACAGCACAGCAAGAAACATAGTCATCAGAGGAGGTGGCCATTTCTTGTTGTTTACCAGCTTAGATTAGACATTTTAAGTAGCCTCTCAAACTGTCCGAGGATGCCCCCTATCCCCATTTCCAAAGTGCTGTGCGGTTTGTCTAATGCTGGGCCCCCAGACAGTGAGCGCTGCATTGAGGTAAGATACACCTGGTCTCCCGGGGTACGGAGCTGCCCTGCAATACCGACATCTCCCACTAGATGGTGGCCACAAGCTGTGGAAATTGCCAGCACTCTTCCCAACCTTCCTGGTCTCTCAAATAATACCGAGTTCCTTAGCTGCAATTATCCCACTTAACCTGCTCTTCCTCCTCCCTGCATTTAATTCATCGCACCAGCACCAACCCTAAACTCAGAACTGGAGGCAGTTCAGAGACGATTCACACGGTTAATTCCTGAGATGAAGGGGTTGACTTATGAGGAAAGGTTGAGCAGGTTGGGCCTATACTCATTGGAATTTAGAAGAATGAGAGGTGATCTTATTGAAACATATAGGATTGTGAGGGGGCTTGATCGGGTGGATGCGGGGAGGATGTTTCCCCTCGTGGGGAAATCTAGAACTCGGGGGCATAGTTTCAGAATAAAGGGTCGCCCTTTTAGAACTGAGATGAGGAGGAATTTCTTCTCTGAGGGTCGTAAATCTGTGGAATTCTCTGCCCCAGAGAGCCGTGGAGGCTGGGTCATTAAATACATTTAAGGTGGAGATAGACAGATTTTTGCAAGATAAGGGAGTGAAGGGTTATGGGGAGCGGGCAGGGAAGTGACTTTGAGCCCAAGATCAGCCATGATCTCATTGAATGGTGGAGCAGGCTCGAGGGGCCGAGTGGCCGATTCCTGCTCCTGTTTCTTTTGTTCTTATGTAACTTCCAAACTGTGGAACTCTTCACCTCCCACAATCCTCCCTTCTTCCTGCAGGCTGCCAGAATCCAAGCTTGGCCCAGTCTAGCCGGGACGGAATGGGTCTGGCCGTCTCTTCTGTTGTTTCCAAGCTTAGTGATGTCCTGCGCGAGAGCTGTTCTGCCCTAGCGTTAGCGGCGGCTCGGTGGGTCGCACTCTCTCGCCTTTGGGTCGGAAGGTCAAGGGTACAAATCCCACTCCAGAGACTTGAGCACAAAACCTAGCCCTTCACTCCCAGTGCAGTGCTGAGGGAGCGAGCGCTCATTATTTTGATGGTGTGGAGATGCCGGTGTTGGACTAGGGTGGACAAATGTAAGAAGTCACACAACACCAGGTTATAGTCCAACAGTTTTATTTGAAATCATTTTTAAGAAGAGCAGGGGAGTTCTCCCCGGTGTCCTGGGCCAATATTTATCCCTCAAACAACATCACTAAAAAAACAGACTATCTGGGCATTATCACATTGCTTTTTGTGGGAGCTTGCTGTGCGCAAATTGGCTGCTGTGTTTCCTACATGAGTGGGCAGTAAGGTGGCAGATGGAGTATAATGTAGGGAAATGTGAGGTTGTTCACTCTGGTAGGAAGAATAGAAACACAGAATATTTTTTAAATGGTGAGAAACTTTCATATGTTGGTGTTCAGAGAGATTTGGGTGTCCTCGTGCAAGAATCACAGAGAGTTAGCACGCAGGTACAGCAAGCAATAAGGAAGGCAAATGGCATGTTGGCCTTTATTGCAAGGGGGTTGGAGTATAAGAGTAAGGACGTCTTGCTACAATTGTACAGGGCCTTGGTGAGACCACACCTGGAGTACTGGGCACAGTTCTGGTCTCCTTATCTAAGGAGGGATATACCTGCCTTGGAGGCGGTGCAACGAAGGTTCACTAGATTGATCCCTGGGATGAGAGGGCTGTCCTATGAGGAGAGATTGTGTAGAATGGGCCGATACTCTGGAGTTTAGGAGAATGAGAGGTGATTGTCTTGTTTTACACACTTTGTACAAAACTAATAAATTGCAGGACAACGGAGTATTACAGTTTAAACTATTTTAAAGAAGCATCAGGTCTGATCTGACTCACAGCAGTACAGCACCGTGTGGACAAGATGGAGTCAGGACCCTGGGTCCTCCAAAACAATAGTAGTCCTTACCGATGCCTGCAGGCCAATGACAACTCAGCATGTGATCACATGTGAATATAATAGGTATTCCTTACAGATGCCTGCGGGCCAATGACAATTCAATATGCAAATGTTACATTGTAGGAACGGAGGTTCCTATCAAAAAGACTGAGTTCGACTCAGGTAATTAAATTAATGAACTTTAATGAAATCAAATGAGTTTAAACTGGAAATTGCTAGAACACATCAATAACAGGTCTATTCTCCTTGCGGGCTCCACGAGGACTGATCCCCCGATCAGACGTAGTGACATCATCACGTTCTTCCCGCCATTGGGGCATCATGTGACTAACGGCATGACGTCATCACGTTGAAACCGCGCTATAAAGGTAACTAGACATTGCTCAGTCAAACAGTGTAATTAAAGGTACAGGCACAGACAGTAACTACATTGATGTTAAAGGAATTATGTACAACCGCTCTGAGTCCTTTGGTGGCTCCGCCACATGCGCCCCCCCAGAATTGTCTTTAACAGAAAAGGTGAGGCAAGGTGGAGGCCTGATGAGCCTGTCCGATCGACTTCGATACCCTGGTAGAGGAAGTTGATGACCGATGGACGCGTTGGCAGTCGGTGGCGGCTGAGCAGGCGCGGCGAGCTCGGTAGAGTTGGCAGGCGGCTTTGGTTGATCAGGTGCAGCGGCAACGGGCGGTCGGCCACGTTTGGGTGGTTGAGCGACTACGACCGGGTGGTCCAGGTCCAGGTGAGCCGGCTTCAAGCGGTCCACCGAGATGTGATCCGGTTTCCCTCCGACGTCAACCAAAAAGGATTTGTCACCAGGTTCGATGACACAGAAAGGACCAGTGTAAGGGGGCTTGAGCGGATCCCGGTGAGCGTCGTGTCGGATGAAGACATACTCCGCATTCTTCAGTCCCGGTGGCATGTAGGAGGCGTGCAAACCGTGATTGGACGTAGATATCGGGGCAAAGCATCTGGCCGCTTCTTGGTGGCGAACGAGTTGCCGGGAGGCGGACCATGGCTCTGTGGGAGAAGGGAGGAAATCCCCTGGTACACGGAGCGGCTGGCCATAGACGAGTTCAGCCGAAGACGATTGTAGATCATCTTTGGGCGCCGTACGGAGACCCAACAGGACCCATGGGAGTCTGTCCACCCAACCTGCGCCTTGAAGACTGGCCCGTAGAGAGGCTTTAAGCGACCTGTGAAATCGCTCGCAAATGCCATTTGCCTGCGGATGATAGGCGGTGGTGCGATGAAGTTTGGTACCGAGCCCCTGAGCCACAGCGTTCCAAAGACCCGAGGAAAATTGTGGCCCGCGGTCAGAGGAGATGTCCGCCGGTACCCCGAAACGGGCGACCCAACAGGAGATGAAAGCTCTAGCGACGTCTGCCGACATGGTGGAAACCAAAGGAATTGCCTCTGGCCACCTAGTGGTGCAGTCCACTATGCTGAGGAGATGAGTATAACCCTGAGAAGGTGGAAACGGCCCCATGAGGTCCACATGCACGTGGTCGAAACGACGCTCCGGAACAGTGAACGCAGCCACTGGAGCCTTGACATGACACTGGACTTTGGCCTTCTGGCATACGACGCAGGTATTAGCCCAGTCACGGACATCGATGTGCATACCTTTCCAAACGAACTTGGCTGACATAAGCCGTTGTGAAGCCTTCATCCCTGGGTGCGACAACCCGTGTATGGCATCGAAAACCCTCCGGCGCCATGCGACTGGCACTATGGGACGAGGAAATCCCATGGAAACGTCGCAAAGGAGCGTGGCACCTGCGGCCTGGAAGACGACGTCGGTCACTTGGAAGCTAGAGGGAACGGTTCGATATGATTGGACCTCCGAATCCGAAACCTGATCTGCCGCCATGAGGGCGTAGTCGATCCCCAGGTGCACCGCGTGGACCGTCGCACGGGAGAGGCAATCTGCCACCAGGGTGTCCTTACCAGACACATGTTGAATGTCCGTGGTAAATTCGGAAATGAACGTCAAGTGACGTTGTTGACGAGCGGACCACGGTTCGGTGGTCTTGGCCATGGCGAATGTAAGGGGTTTGTGGTCGACAAAAGCCGTGAAGGGGTGCCCCTCCAATAAAAACCAGAAATGGCGAATGGCGAGGAAAAGGGCCAGTAGCTCCCGATCGAAGCTGCTGTACTTTTTTTCATTTGTTCGCAATTGACGGCTGAAAAACGCCAGCGGTTGCCACGTGCCGTTGGCCCACTGTTCTTGCACCGCACCGATGGCGTAGTCTGACGCGTCGGTGGTAAGGGCGATAGTAGCACCTGGAAGTGGGTGCGCCAGCATGGTTGCGTTGGCCAAAGCGTTCTTGGTGTCGCCGAATGCCTGGATCATTTCAGCTGTCCAGCTGATTGGGTCTTTACCGGACTTGCCCTTGAGGGCCCCAAACAAGGGTTGCATGAGTTGAGCCGCCTTGGGGACGAAACGGTGGTAGAAGTTGACCATCCCCAGGAACTCCTGCAAGGCCTTGACTGTGGACGGCTGCGGGAAAGAAGTAACTGCCTCAACCTTCGTCGCCAAAGGGACGGCGCCGTCCGATGTTATGCGATGTCCCAGGAAGTCGATTTGCTGCAGGCTGAACTGGCACTTGGCCGGGTTGATGATTAAACCGTGTTGGCTGAGGCGCGTAAAGAGGGAACGCAAATGGGAGATGTGCTCCTCCTTGCTGGCACTGGCGATGAGTATGTTATCAAGGTAGACGAAAAGGAAACGCAGGTCTCGAAGAACGGAGTCCATTAAACGCTGGAACGCCTGTGCTGCGTTCTTTAAGCCAAACGGCATCCGCAGGAACTCAGAGGCCAAAAAGGGTGATGACTGCGGTTTTCGGGACGTCTTGTGGGTGCACTGGAACCTGGTGATATCCACGGACGAGGTCGACCTTAGAGAAGATAGTATTTCCAGCCAAGTGGGCCGAGAAGTCCTGGATATGCGGGATCGGGTACCGATCTGGAGTGGTGGCGTCGTTGAGGCGTCGGTAGTCACCGCATGGCCGCCAGCTGCCACCTGGTTTCGGCACGATGTGGAGAGGCGAAGACCAAGGACTGTTCGATCGCCTAATGATGCCGAGCCGCTCCATTGTGTCGAACTCCGCCTTCGCAGCTGCATGCTTGCCGGGTTCGAGCCTTCTAGCCTGCGCATAAACCGGGGAGCCAGTAGTGGTGATGTGATGTTCAACACCATGTTTCGTCGCCGAAGAGGAGAAGGTGGGCCTTGTCAGCTCCGGAAACTCCCCGAGGAGCCGCGTGAAGTCATCTGGAGGAAGGAAAGCACAGGCAATGGAGCGCGCCACGGAGGTACCGTGGAAGCACGGAATCGAGTGGAAGGTGGCCGCGTTGATCAGCCGGCGGTGCCGGACATCGACTAGTTGGCACACAGAAAATCTGCCCCTAGGATAGGCTGTGAGACTGTAGCCGTGACGAAATCCCAAAAGAAGCGCTGACCGCCGAAACAGACTTCGACCCGCCACTTTCGGAACGTTCGAATAGCTGCGCCATTAGCCACTATGAGGGAAAAACCAAGGTTCCCAGTCTGCGTGCTGAGCTTCGACGCAGGTAGAATGCTACACTGCGTCCCGGTGTCACAAAGGAAACGGTGGCCCGAGAGGGAATCGGTGATATTGAGGAGTTTCCCCGTAGAACTGACGGCCATCGCCACCGCGGAACGCCCATTAGACTTGGTCATCCGTCGCCAGGGACGCCGCCTGTGCCTTTTTTTTTGGCGAAAAACTGCAGGGGGAACGGCAGCATCGTGCTTTCGTACCAAAACGGGTGTGGTAGGAGCACCAGCCCGCTGTAGGAGAAACCGGGACCGCGTCTGTGGGGGGTGGGTGCCTCGTGGCCACGCAGCACTGCTGGGTAACCGTGAAAATCTTATCGGCTTCGGCCGCAAGCTTGGCGCAGTCAGTAATGTCGGAGCTGGCCAGGGCAGCCTGAACCTGTTCAGGCAGTTGATAGAGGAAAAGCTCCCGGAAGATAAAACATTCCGGTTCAGCACCCAAGAGCGTGAGCATTTGGCTCATGAGCTCGGACAGTTTGGAGTCCCCGAGGCCGGGCAGCGTGATGAGCCGGCGAGCACGCTCCGACTTTGATAGACCGAAAACCTGAAGCAACCGTGCCTTAATTGCATCATACTTGCTGTCAGTAGGAGGACTACCGATGCGGCTAATGATCCGGGATGCAGTTGCGCTGTCGAGGGCGGAGACCACGTAATAATAACGGGTCTGATCCACATTGATGTTCCGAATGGCGAACTGGGCTTCAGCCTGGATGAACCAGGCGTCTGGTTGTTGCTCCCAGAACTGTGGCAGTTTGAGCGTGACAGCGTTCGTGTCCATGTCGAATCTTCCACGAAAATCGTTCGTAGAAGTCGGGGTCACCAATGTAGGAACAGAGGTTCCTATCAAAAAGACTGAGTTCGACTCAGGTAATTAAATTAATGAACTTTAATGAAATCAAACGAGTTTAAACTGGAAACTGCTA
This sequence comes from Somniosus microcephalus, assembly GCF_052327205.1. Lineage (NCBI taxonomy): Eukaryota > Metazoa > Chordata > Chondrichthyes > Squaliformes > Somniosidae > Somniosus > Somniosus microcephalus. The sequence goes on along the minus strand of NC_141017.1, from coordinate 15,137,725 downwards.
GGACACATCAATAACAGGTCTACTCTCCTTGAGGGCTCCACGAGGACTGATCCCCCGATCAGGAGAATGACGTCATCACGTTCTTCCCGCCATTGGGGCATCACGTGACTAACGGCATGACGTCATCACGTGCTGTAAAGGTAACTGGCATTGTACAGTCAAACAGTATAATTAAAGGTACAGGCACAGACAGTAACTACATTGCTGTTAAAGGAATTATGTACAACCGCTCTGAGTCCTTTGGTGGCTCTGCCACAACATCCCCTTTTAAAAGAAAAATGATATGCATTACTTTTAAATCTTTCTTCTACATAATGTTCTCAGTAGCATCAACATATAAGTTAACTCAACATTTAACTAGCACTGAAAACATCTCAACGTTTCAAAAACGATGTACAGTTATTTTTTTAGGGCAGCGATCCGCCTACACCCTTTTGCAGTTCACAAGTCAAGGATAACTCTAGGCTTGACCTCTCGTCGGAATGACGGTGTTGTTCCTTGGTGTTCAGGAGGTGCCTGCGATTGCGGCGGTACACCTGTCCTTCTCGGGTGTGGACGTGATACGGTCGCTCAGTGTCAGCTGGCTGGATGACGACTGCAGGCTTCCAGTAGTCATGCTCCTGGATTCTGATGGATTCTCCATTGTGCAGCGGCAGCAGTAGTCTAGCTGACCTGTCATAGTATCTCTTTTGGTGTTGCTGTCTCTGCTGTACATGTTTTGCATGCACTTGCTTGCAGCTGACGACCTGCCAGGGCCTGTCTGGGATACGGTGAGGTATCATGGGCTCTTTGACATTTGATGGGCAGCGTTCTAGACAAATGGAACATTTTCCGACAATGTCCTCAATGTGTTTGCACATTCCGGGCCAAAACATAATGTCACGTGCTCTTTGTTTGCATTTTTCCATGCGCATATGTCCAGCATGAATTTTTTTCAACATCTCTTCTCTGAGACTGGTAGGAATGATGATTTTCTCCCCTTTGAAGATGATTCCGTTGATTTGTGACAGTTCGTCTGTGTGGTTCCAGAATTCAGATATGCTCTGAGGGCATTTCCTCCTTTCCTCAGGCCATCCTTCATGTATGACTTTGCTCAGCAGTGTGAGTTGTGCATCTTTCTCTGTTCCTGCTCGGATCTCCTTCAGTTTTGAGTCACTCACAGGTAAGCTGTTGTACACCATGTGCACCTGCACATCCATGCCTTCACTGAGGCTACTGTCCTGGTAGCTAAGAGACTTTCTGGAGAGCGTTTCTGCGACAGGAATGTCTTTGCCTGGACGGTGAATGATTGTGAAGTCATACTTCTGTAGCTGAAGGATCATTCTCTCTAGCCTTGGTGGGGCTGCAGCTGGTGGTTTCCTCATGATTGACTCGAGGGGCTTGTGGTCGGATTCCACAATGACTCGTCGGCCATAGACGTACTGGTGGAAACGCTTACATCCAAACAGAATTGCATATAGCTCTTTCTCGATTTGAGCATAGTTGATTTCACTGTCTGAGAGAGATCTGGAAGCGTAGCCGATGGGCTTTCCTTCTTGCAGTAATACTGCGCCTAGTCCGTACTTTGACGCATCCACTTGTAGTCTGAGCTCTTTGTTGGGGTCGAAGTAGGCAAGAACTGGTTCTGGTTCTCTGGTGATTAGGTCTTTCATTTTCTGAAATGCTGTGTCATGTTGTTTGTCCCACAGGAACTCATTGGATTGTTTGAGCAACTGACGCATGGGTGCATTGATTACGGAGAGGCTCGGGGCAAACTTGGCTAAGTAGTTAACCATGCCTAGTACTGTCTCTAGCTCTGCGCGGTTCTTCAGCGGCTCCATCTTCTTGATGGCGGAGATTTTCTCTGGATCCGGCTTCATGTCATCAGTTGAGAGGCGATGCCCAAAATAACTGATCTCGGTGGATCCGATTATGCTTTTCTCGGGGTTGAGCTGGATACCTTTCTCCCGTGATCTTTGTAGCATCGCACGGAGGTTCCTGTCATGTTCCTCTCTATTCCGGCCATAGATGAGGATGTCGTCTACGATTGCGACTACTCCGTCGAGGCCTTCATAGGTTTCGTTGATCTTCCGTTGGAATTCATCCTGAGCTGAGGTAAGACCAAATGGTAAACGCAGAAATCGGTAGCATCCAAATGGTGTGTTGAACGTTGTTAGCTTAGTTGACTCTTCCGTGAGCTTGATAATCCAGTATCCTGATCGTGCGTCCATTACACTGAAGTAACGTGCTCCCACTAGCTTGGGTGTGATGTCATCTAGCATTGGTAGAGGGTAGTGAGGGCATTTGATAGCCTTGTTCAAATCTCTGGGGTCGAGACAGACTTTGAGCTTGCCTGTACGTGGTTTCTCAACCACTACTAACGCGTTGACCCACTCTGTCGGTTCTGTTTCCTGGATGATGATTTCTGTATTCTCCATGCTCTGCAGCTCCTCCTTCAGGCGACTATGTAGAGCAAGGGGTATCCTTCTCGGTGGGCAAACCACAGGGGTTGCTGCTGGGTCAAGGTGAATAGTGCATTCACCTGGGAATAGTCCGATTCCTTTGAAAACGTCAGCAAACTCTTCCATGACTGTCTGCTTCTCAACTGGTGCTGTCAATGATAGCACTAGCTTGACGAGGTCCATGTCTAAGCATGCCTTTAGACCTAGCACTGGAGGTGCTCGAGTGTCAATAATGTAAAAGTCCAACATCATGTCGCTTTCTTTGTACTTGCATTTCATCACGCATGTGCCTTTTACAATGAGCTGCTCACCTCCATAGCCGGTCAGTCTGCATGAGGTGGGCTGTAGCTCACACTCATCCTTCAAGCTGTGATACTCACTCAGAGGAATTACATTAACCTGAGATCCAGTGTCTAGTTTAAACTTAAGCTCTTTGCCCTGTTTTCCTATCTCAATATCGGCATAGGCTTGCTCAGTCCCTGAAATCTGTTTTTTCTGTGACACAGAATCAATAAACAGTTCCTCTGCATTTGGCTCTCTATCTGGCATTTGGCTGTCACTCACTGTGTGTACTGCTCTTCGGAAAGCAGTCCTGCAAACTTTAGCAAAGTGGTTCCGTTTACCACATTTAGTACATTGCCTTCCTTTGGCAGGGCAATGATCCTTTTCTCCATGCCAGTTGTTTCCACAATATCCACAGTTTTTGAAGCGTTTTATGTCTGTGTCGCCCATTTTTAGAACTCTCTCTGTTCTTTCTGTTCTGAAACACGCTCTCTGGGCGGTGTTCTTTGGTGTGTGTTTATTAACTGTGTGCACTGTCTGTTCATGTGAACTGCTCGTGGCGCCGGTTATGGTTTTCAACTGTGCTTGGGCTATCTCGTGCGATCTAGCTATGTCCATAGCTTTGTCCAGCGTTAGCCTGGACCCAACATTCAAAAGTTTCTCTCTCACTTTAGCTTAATGTATTCCAAACACGATGCGGTCTCTGACCATCTCATCTTTATCAGCATATTCACAGTCTTTTACCAGCAGTTTTAACTCAGTCACGAACTGTTCAAACGACTCACTAGCTCCTTGTACTTTCCCCTGAAACTTGTACCTAGCGAATATCGTATTTGTCTTGAGCATCACATATGCTTCAAAACGGTCAAAATAACTTTTCAGTACCTTTGCTTCATCCGCGGTGAGAGACCATGTGTTAAAAATGTCTCTCCCTTTTTCTCCGATCCACAAGAGTAGGTAGCTGCATCTTTCTTCCTCCCTTTGCTTTTCAGTGGGCCCGAAAACATCAACTCCACGTGTTGCTTGAACTTGCTCCATTCTCTATGTAAGTTCAAAGATCCCCAATTCATTCGAGGTAAGGGAGCTCCAACGATGTCCATTTCAAATCCCTGTTCTGACACCATGTCTTGTTTTACACACTTTGTACAAAACTAATAAATTGCAGGACAACGGAGTATTACAGTTTAAACTCTTTTAATGAAGCATCAGGTCTGATCTGACTCACAACAGTACAGCACCGTGTGGACAAGATGGAGTCAGGACCCTGGGTCTTCCAAAACAATAGCCTGCAGGCCAATGACAACTCAGCATGTGATCACATGTGAATATAATAGGTATTCCTTACAGATGCCTGCGGGCCAATGACAATGCAAGATGCAAATGTTACAGTGATCTCATTGAAACATACAAGATTCTGAGGGGGATAGACAGGGTAGATGCTGAGAGTTTGTTTCCCCTGGCTGGAGAGTCTAGAACTAGGGGCCATAGTCTCAGGATAAGGGGTCGGCTATTTAAGACTGAGATGAGGGGGAATTTCTTCACTCAGAGGGTTGTGAATCTTTGGAATTCTCTGCCCCAAAGGGCTGTGGATGCTCAGTCGTTGAGTATATTTAAGGCCGAGGTCGATAGATTTTTGGACTCTAGGGGAATCAAGGGATATGGAGATCGGGCGGGAGTGGAGTTGAGGTCGATGATCAGCCATGATCTTATTGAATGGCGGAGCGGGCTCGAGGGGCCGTATGGCCCATTCCTGCTCTTATTTCTTATGTTCTTATATCCATGCATTACAACAGTGACTACACTTCAAAAGTACTTCATTGGCTGTGAAGCGCATTGGGAGGTTCTGCGGTCGAGAAAGGTGCGATAGAAATGCAAGTCTTTCTAGTTTGGGCATGAGATAGTTTACACAGTAAACTTCCGCTCACCCTCTCCCTCCACCCACCCTGTCCATCCTCTCACCCTCTCCCTCCGCTAACCCTCTCCCTCCACCTACCCTCTCCCTCCGCCCACCCTCTCCCTCCGCTCACCCTCTCCCTCCGCTCACCCTCTCCCTCCGCTTACCCTCTCCCTCTGCTCACCCTCTCCCTCCGCCCACCCTCTCCCTCCGCTTACCCTCTCCCTCCTCTCACCCTCTCCCTCCGCTCACCCTCTCCCTCCGCTCACCCTCTCCCTCCGCCCACCCTCTCCCTCCGCCCACCCTCTCCCTCCGCCCACCCTCTCCCTCCGCCCACCCTCTCCCTCCGCTCTCCCTTCGCTCACCCTCTCCCTCCTCTCACCCTCTCCCTCCTATCACCCTCTCCCTCCTCTCACCCTCTCCCTCCGCTCACCCTCACCCTCCGCTCACTCTCACCCTCCTCTCACCCTCTCCCTCCTCTCACCCTCTCCCTCCGCCCACCCTCTCCCTCCTCTCACCCTCTCCCTCTTCTCACCCTCTCCCTCCTCTCACCCTCTCCCTCCGCTCACCCTCTCCCTCCTCTCACCCTCTCCCTCCGCCCACCCTCTCACCCTCTCCCTCTTCTCACCCTCTCCCTCCGCTCACCCTCTCCCTCCTCTCGCCCTCTCCCTCTGCTCACCCTCACCCTCCTCCCACCCTCTCCCTCCGCCCACCCTCTCCCTCCTCTCGACCTCTCCCTCCTCTCGCCCTCTCCCTCCGCCCGCCCTCTCCCTCCTCTCGACCTCTCCCTCCTCTCGCCCTCTTCCTCCGCCCACCCCTTCCCTCCTCTCACCCTCTCCCTCCTCTCACCCTCTCCCTCCGCTCACCCTCTCCCTCCACCCACCCCCTCCCTCCACTCACCCTCTCCCTCCGCTCACCCTCTCCCTCCGCTCACCCTCACCCTCCTCTCACCCTCACCCTCCTCTCACCCTCTCCCTCCTCTCACCCTCTCCCTCTTCTCACCCTCTCCCTCCTCTCGACCTCTCCCTCCTCTCGACCTCTCCCTCCTCTCGCCCTCTCCCTCCGCCCGCCCCCTCCCTCCGCCCACCCTCTTCCTCTGCCCACCCTCTCCCTCCTCTCACCCTCTCCCTCCTCTCACCCTCTCCCCCCGCCCACCCTTTCACTCCACCCACCCTCTCCCTCCTCTCGACCTCTCCCTCCGCCCGCCCCCTCCCTCCGCCCACCCTCTTCCTCTGCCCACCCTCTCCCTCCTCTCACCCTCTCCCCCCGCCCACCCTTTCACTCCACCCACCCTCTCCCTCCTCTCACCCTCTCCCTCCTCTCACCCTCTCCCTCTTCTCACCCTATCCCTCCGCTCGCCCTCTCCCTCCGCTCGCCCTCTCCCTCCACTCGCTCTCTCCCTCCGCCCACCCTCTCCCTCTTCTCACCCTCTCCGTCCACCCACCCTCTCCCTCCTCACCCTCTCCCTCCTCTCACCCTCTCCCTCCTCTCACCCTCTCCCTCCTCTCTCCCTCCTCTCACCCTCTCCCTCCGCTCACCCTCTCCCTCCGCTCACCCTCTTCCTCCGCTCACCCTCTCCCTCCTCTCACCCTCTCCCTCCGCCCACCCTCTCCCTCCTCTCACCCTTTCCCTCCTCTCACCCTCTCCCTCTGCTCGCCCTCTCCCTCCTCTCGCCCTCTCCCTCCTCTCGCCCTCTCCCTCCGCCCGCCCTCTCCCTCCGCCCGCCCTCTCCCTCCGCCCGCCCTCTCCCTCCTCTCGCCCTCTCCCTCCTCTTGCCCTCTCCCTCTTCTCGCCCTCTCCCTCTTCTCGCCCTCTCCCTCTTCTCGCCCTCTCCCTCCGCCCACCCTCTCCCTCCTCTCACCCACTCCCTCCTCTCACCCTCTCCCTCCTCTCACTTCTCCCTCCTCTCACCCTCTCCCTCCTCTCACCCTCTCCCTCCGCCCACCCTCTCCCTCCTCTCACCCTCTGCCCCCGCTCACCCTCTCCCTCCTCTCACCCTCTCCCTCCTCTCACCCTCTCCCTCCACTCGCCCTCTCCCTCCTCTCTCCCCCTCCCTCCGCTCACCCACTCCCTCCTCTCACCCTCTCCCTCCTCTCACCCTCTCCCTCCGCCCAGCCTCTCCATCCGCCCACGAGGGAGCAGAGCCGGGCCGGGGGCGGGAGCAGGAGCTGGGGGTCAGGTTGGTGCGAGATGGGACATCAAACCCTGGGACATTCCCGCGCTGTCGGAATCCTGGATCGCAGCTAGCTCAGCTTCCTCCCGGGTGGTGCTGATCAAGTCCCCTCTAACAGGGTGTTGTCCTCCATGGGAGGGTGTGAGTGAGTGAGTTTGTACACGCCCAGCATTAGGCTGACTGTGAAATATTCAGTGCAGTGTGGCATATTGGGGCAAGGTGCGGCCCCTGTAACTCACCAGGGGTGATTGTACGCCAGTGCCCGTGTAATTGTGTGCACATTCATCACATTGCATACACTCCCCACTCCACCCAGGAGAGTTTAAAAAAAACAGGTAAAAGCCCGGACCAATTTGGGGGGAAAAATCATGGAAAATTCCTCTCCGACCCCCTTAAGCGATCAACACCAATCCAGGAGATCGCATTGAACCCTCCGCGATATCTGCGCTCCTCTAATTCTGACCTCTTCAGGAACCCTGATTATAATCGCTCCACCATTGGTGGCCGTGCCTTCCAAGGCCCCAAGCTCTGGAATTCCCTCCCTAAACCTCTCCGCCTCTCTCTCCTCCTTTAAGACGCTCCTTAAAACCTCCCTCTTTGACCAAGCTCTGCCCTAATGTCTCCTTGTGTAACTCGGTCTCAAATGTTGTTTGATAACGCTCCTGTGAAGCGCCTTGGGCCACTTTACTATGTTAAAGGCGCTGTGTAAATACAACTTGTTGTTGTTGTTGTTGTTGAATCTGATTAATGTCATACAGTACCTACCTTTTGTACGAGGTGATCTCCGCCCCAGCCAGAAACAGGGCCAGCTCTCGCTTGAAAGAATTAAACAGATCAGGATGCTTACATCCAGCTGATCGTGGTTTTCCACTGTTAGTGCTTATATTTACAAGTCTGTAACAGACTCGTCTTGTCTCTGAATTGATTCTGTAGTGTAGACAGGTCGTTAGTCTGGCTCACAACCTCCTTGACCAGGAGGCTGGTGCACTGCCTGGTTCCTAACTTTCAACCTGTCTGGCTTGGGTGGCCCGACCTAGAGTTATACTCCCGGCAGCGTAGGTGCATCCCCTTGGAGTAGGAACCAAGCAGAGGCTGTCCTACAGAGCTGGACAACAGAGGAGCTGCGATGTAGGAGAATGGCATCATCTACTGTATTCAACACCGCAGAGAGGTCAGAGGAAGATAAGCAGAGATAGCGTAGCACAAGCCACCGGGACGGAGGATGCTTTTCGTGACTTTGGCCAGGGCCAAGTCTCGAGATCTTGTGAGCTGGGCCGAAGCCAACTGGAAGAATTTCGAACAGAGAGTTTTTTGAGAGCTAAGCTGAGAGATGACAACGCATCTGAGAACCTAAGAGTGGAAGATGAGGTTAGAGGCGGGTGGTGGTTGGAGAGGATGGATGGTTTTATGACGAGTGGGTAATGATTAAACAGCACAGAAAGAGGCCATTTGGCCCATCGTACCTGTGGTGCCGGCTCTTTGAAAGAGCTCTCCGATGAGTCTCACTCCCCCGTTCTTTCCCCACTGCCCTGTAAATTTTACTTTTCCAAGTATTTATCCAATTCTCTTTTGAAAGTTACTATTGAATCTGCTTCCACCGCCCTTTCAGGCAGCGCATTCCAGATCACAACAACTCGCTGCGTTAAAAAAAAATTCTCCTCATTCCCCCCCTGGTTCTTTTGCCAAATACCTTAAATCTGTGCCGTTTGGTTATCGACCCTCCTGCCAGTGGAAACAGTTTCTCCCTATCTACTCTATCAAAACCCTTCATGATTTTGAACACCTCTATTTCAATCTCCCCTTAACCTTCTCTGCTCCAAGGAGAACAACCCCAGTCTCTCCACATAACTCATCCTTGGTACCATTCTGGTAAATCTCCTCTGCGCCCTCTCCAAGGCCTTCACATCCTTCCTAAAGTGCGGTGCCCAGAATTGGACACAATACTCCAGCTGAGGCCTAACCAGTGTTTTATAAAGGCTTAGCATAACTTCCTTGCTTTTGCACACTCTGCCTTTATTAATAAATGTAAGAAGTCACACGACACCAGGTTATAGTCCAACAGTTTTATTTGAAATCACAAGCTTTCGGAGCACTGCTCCTTCGTCAGGTGAAGTGGAGAGATGCCTATAGACACAGATTATATAGTCAGAGAATAATGCCAGATGATTACAGGTAATCTTTCTAGCTGCCATTTATCACACCTCGGCAGCGAGATAATCATAGCAATCAAAGGTGTGAATGGTGTCCGAACAGGTCAGTCAGGAAAACATTACATCAAAGAACAATGAGGTGGGGTCACAAGGGGTAAAATGTTGCAGATGCTGGGGTCTGTATGAAAAACAAAAAACATTTTCTTTGCTGGAAATCACAGCAGGTCCAGCTGCATCTGTGTAGAGAGAACAAGCCAACGACGACTCGAGTCTGGATGACCCTACGTCAGGTGGGGTTACATGTAGCGTGACATGAACCCAAGATCCCGGTTGAGGCCGTCCTCATGAGTGCGGAACTTGGCTATCAGTTTCTGCTCTACAATTTTGCGTTGTCGTGTGTCTCGAAGGCTGCCTTGGAGAATGCTTACCCGAAGATCGGAGGCTGAATGTCCTTGACTGCTGAAGTGTTCCCCGACTGGGAGGGAACACTCCTGCCTGGCGATTGTTGCGCGGTGTCCGTTCATCGGGACATTCAGCCTCCGATCTTCGGGTAAGCATTCTCTAAGGCAGCCTTCGAGACACACTGTGATTTCCAGCAAAGAAAATGTTTTTTGTCTGTTTTTTGTTTTTCATACAGACCCCAGCATCTGCAACATTTGACCCCTTGTGACCCCACTTCATTGTTCTTTGATGTAATGTTTTCCTGACTGACCTGTTTGGACACCATTCACACCTTTGATTGCTGTGATTATCTCTCTGCCGAGGTGTGATAAATGGCAGTTAGAAAGATTACCTGTAATCATCTGGCATTATTCTCTGACTATATAATCTGTGTCTATAGGCATCTCTCCACTTCACCTGACGAAGGAGCAGCGCTCCGAAAGCTTGTGATTTCAAATAAAACTGTTGGACTATAACCTGGTGTCGTGTGACTTCTTACATTTGCCCACCCCAGTCCAACACCGGCATCTCCACACCATCTTTATTAATAAAGCCAAGGATGCTTTTTTAACAGCCTTCTCAACTTGTCCTGCCACCTTCAAAGATTTGTGTGCATACACCCCCAGGTCTCCCTGTTCCTGCCCCCGCTCCCCTTTAGAATTGTGCCATTTAGTTTTTCATTGTGGTTCTAAAAGGGTGGAGGACAGTGTCTGAGGAAAGCGATAACATCAGCTAGTATGGGAGACCAAGAGGGGAAGTTGAGCAGTCAGATATTGAGTGGGAAAATGGCGAGAGAGGTGGGTCACATGAAGAAAGTGACTTACAGACAGGTTTGCAAGCACTGCTGGAGAAGCCGAGTCTGGGCATGGTTTCTAATGGACATCCTTACTGTGTCTAATCTGCACACACAAGTGGGCTTCAGAAACGCAATGGTTGTTGATCAAATGCCAATGGCATTGAGCAGTCAAGCGTGATGAAGCAGCCAAGGTCCTGGGCAATGGGAGAAATAGGTGGCAGGTGACATCCAACAAAGATAAGCCTGCCAACTGAAAACATTCTTAACGAGCGGTGCTGAACTAGTTAGGGGGGAAGCAGCTAAAAAAAGAACTGGGGGTGACGGCCACACTGAGTGGGTGCAGCCATCGTGGACTGCACTATGCTGAGCAATATTGCTGATCGGTAGAGTACACGTCGGAGGTTGTCCCGTTGAAGCGGCATAGGGCGCTGGTCGGGCCGCACCTTGAGCACTGCGTTCAGTTCTGCTCAACAAGGCGCAAGGGACAGGACCTAAACCCTGGAACTGGTGCAGAGAACGGTCACTGGCACCAGAGCGACTCGGTGACAAAGGTCCGGGGAATGCCCAGCCTCGATGGCAGGCGAATGAGAAGGGTGGGTTTATGTAGAGGTAAATAAGATACAAAATGCAGCGCCGAGCAGGGTTTCACGTTAAAGGGGGTCACAGCCACAAACTGGTGAAAGGCAAGTTGGGGACTGACGTCAGGACGAGCTTTTTTCACAGACTGAGAGATCAATACTTGGAATTGTCTCCGGGAATAGAGTTGCCAACAATGTTCCTGTGAAGCTGCACGGGGGCCCGGAGGTCCCGCGCAGGCTGCTCAACGGCTTGACAATTGAACTAACCGCCCATGCACGAGGAATTGAATGGGCCGCCCACCCCGTTAAAGGGGCCGCGCGGGAACATTAGCCACCAGGAATTGAAGGTCAATCTCCAGGACACACTGCCGGGGGCAACACCCGGGGGGGAAAAAATCACCGGGGCCTGAAAAAAATTGTGTTTTATTTTCATTTTCCTTTAATTGCTTCTGTTTATTAATTATAAAAATATTGAACGGGCGGGGGGGGGGGGGTGGTGGGGAAATGGCGGTTTGACTGACGGTCAAGAATCATCCAATCGGGTAACAGTCTGGTCGTTTCCCCATTGGCCGTGGGAAGTCGGGGCGGCGGGAGATTGGACGTGTCGGCACGGCCAATGGCGGGAGTGTGAGGGGGCGGGGCTGTTGGAGGCAGGAGGTCATGTGATGAAGCCTCCAGGCGTACATCCAATTCGAGTTAGCAACCCTAACTGGGGCGAGGAGGCAAAAACTCAGTTAGATGCTGGGTTGAGGGAACGACGGAAGGGTGAGACTGATGGGCCCAATGGCCTCCCTCACCTGTGCTATACTTTGAGGTCCACTGTGTTTAGTCTGAGGGCTTCACATCCATCACCAGCCCCGCCGCCCCCCCCACCCCCTGGCAGCACAAGCAGCAGGACCTCGGGGAGTCTGGAGTGGGGAGGCTGGGCTGGGAGATGCTTACGAAGGTAGTGTGTGCCCCTCTAGTTGTTAGATTCACGGGGCAGGACAGGGGTACCTTGGCCACTGCCTGGGGTTATTGGGATTGCAAATGTGGGATGATCATGGACAGAGAGGAAAATCAAGATAAAGGGAGTTACCATTCGAATTTTCTAATGAGTTAATGCCAAATTCAGGCTGAATGGAGAGGTTTGGCCCCTCCCATGTTTGGTGGGCCATTTAACATTGCTGGTCAGATCAGTACCTTGTAGTTTTTGAACAGAAGTTTCATTTTTATTCTGAATGAAAATACCATTGGACTCGACGGTTAATTCAATAATTTAAAAGCGTCTGCATTTGCCCTGTTCTAATTTTCCAGTTCACTGCTGTGTTTGGGCCTGCCCCCTGAGCTTGTGCCTGCCCCCTGACCCTGGGACTGCCCCCTGACCTTGGGCCTGCCCCCTAACCTTGGGCCTGCCCCCTGAGCTTGTGCCTGCCCCCTGACCCTGGGACTGCCCCCTGACCTTGGGCCTGCCCCCTGAGCTTGTGCCTGCCCCCTGACCCTGGGACTGCCCCCTGACCTTGGGCCTGCCCCCTCACCTTGGGCCTGCCCCCTGACCTTGGGCCTGCCCCCTGACTGGCCCTGCCCTCAACCCTGCTCTGTGCCCTGACCCTGGACCCACCCCATGTCCCAGGATCTGCCCCTTGACCCTGGGCCTACCCCATGCTCCATGCCTGTCCTCTGCCCCAGGTCTGTAGCTACCACTTACATAGGAACATAGGAATTGCTGGGAAAACCGAGGCCTATCTAGCTCGCCTTTTACCATCCTGGTAGTCGGATGATTACAACAATAATACAGCTGTATCACCTGTTCCTGGCATGCTACACATCACTAGGTCTGTCCCTCCACCCTTCCCCCCACCCCCAGGCCCACACCCTCCCCCAACTGGGGCCACACCCTCCCCCCTGGGCCCACACCCTCCCCCCGGGCCGACACCATCCCCCCTGGGCCCACACCCTCCACCCCCGGGCCCACACCCTCCCCCCGGGCCCACACCCTCCCCGCTGGGCCCAAACCCTCCCCGCTGGGCCCACACCCTCCCCCCGGGTCCTCCTCCCGGGCCTACACCCTCCCCCCGGGCCCACACCCTCCCCCCTGGGCCCACACCCTCCCCCGTAGGCCCACACCCTCCCCCCGGGCCTACACCCTCCCCCCGGGCCTACACCCTCCCCCCCGGGCCCACACCCTCCCCCCCGGGCCCACACCCTCCCCCCCGGGCCCACACCCTCCCCCCCGGCCCCACACCCTCCCCCATAGGCCCACACCCTCCCCCCGGGCCCTCCTCCTGGGCCCACACCCTCCCCCCCCCGGGCCCACACCCTCCCCCCCTGGGCCCACACCCTCCCCCGCTGGGCCCACACCCTCCCCCGCTGGGCCCACACCCTCCCCCCGGGCCCTCCTCCCGGGCCCACACCCTCCCCCCCTGGGCCCACACCCTCCCCCATAGGCCCACACCCTCCCCCCGGGCCCACACCCTCCCCCATAGGCCCACACCCTCCCCCATAGGCCCACACCCTCCCCCCTGGGCCCACACCCTCCCCCATAGGCCCACACCCTCCCCCCCGGGCCCACACCCTCCCCCCGGGCCCTCCCCCCTGGGCCCACACCCTCCCCCTAGGCCCACACCCTCCCCCAGGGCCCACACCCTCTCCCCGGGCCCTCCCCCCCTGGGCCCACACCCTCCCCCCGGGCCCACACCCTCCTCCCGGGCCCACACCCTCCCCCTGGGCCCACACCCTCCCTCCAGGCCTACACCCTCCTCCCTGGGCCCACACCCTCCCCCTGTCTGCAGGCCTGCGTGTTGCCCATCTTGCGATATGACTGAGTTTGATGCTGAGCTGCCCCATGAATGATCTTCTGACCCTGCTTTGGGGCTAACTGGGATTTTCTGTTTAAAGTCTGGAAGTAATGAGATGGGAGTGTGTTGATGAACAAACTCCTGTCTAAGCTGCTGCATGCTGCATGTTCAGAGTGAGTTAACTATTTCGTCATTCTTGTTTCTCTCTCCCCTTTCCCCTCCCCATTAATTTCCATGCTTGCTAGTTACCCCATATGTGATGGCTACTATAGTATGGATTTGCCTGGGTAAGAAAACCGACCAGTGCTTTCAGTTCAGAGCTTGTCTTCCTCACACTCCATCCACTGGAACATTGGTTAACGCACAGACCTGGATCCAGGTCAATGGCTGTCATCAATGACCAACCCGTTCCTGTCTCTGCGGAAGTGACCAGATAAACCCTGCTCCCATTCACAGCCACAACATCAACGAAATTAGTCGTGTAACGGACTCCCCTACTCCATCCCATAATGACACCCAGACACGTGACCCAGTGACGCCCGGACACCGTGACACCCGGACACATGACCCGGTGACACCCAGACACGTGACCCAGTGACGCCCAGGCTCGTGACCCGGTGACACCCGGACATATGACCCGGTGACACCCGGACATATGACCCGGTGACACCCGGACACGTGACCCGGTGACGTTCGGACACGTGACCCGGTGACACCCGGACACGTGACCCAATGACGCCCGGACACATGACCCCGTGACACCCGGACATGTGACCCAGTGACGCCCGGACACGTGACCCCGTGACACCCGGACACATGACCCGGTGATGTCCGGACACATGACCCAGTGACGCCCGGACACGTGACCCAGTGACGCCCGGACACGTGACACCCGGACACGTGACCCCGTGACGCCCGGACATGTGACCCCGTGACGCCCGGACATGTGACACCCGGACACATGACCCGGTGATGTCCGGACACATGACCCAGTGACGCCCGGACACGTGACCCAGTGACGCCCGGACACGTGACCCAGTGACGCCCGGACACGTGACACCGTGACACCCGGACACGTGACACCCGGACATGTGACCCCGGTGACACCCGGACATGTGACCCCGTGACGCCCGGACATGTGACACCCGGACACATGACCCGGTGACGCCCGGACACATGACCCGGTGATGCCCGGACACATGACCCGGTGACGCCCGGACATGCGACTCAGTGACACCCAGACACGTGACCCCGTGACGCCCAGACACGTGACACCCAGACACCTGACCCAGTGACGCCCGGACCTAGTAAATACCCTGCATACCATAGCCCAGAATCTGGATCCAGAGTTGTGTGTGAATCTGTTCCTAACACATCCTTTAGGGGATGGATTCAATAAAAGGAATTCTCCTGTTGGTATTGCGATCCTGTCTGAGGTTTGTGTTCTCAGGGACTTTTATTGCGAGGAATTTGCGCAGGTGCTGGCTGACTGCGATTCTGATGAGAAGTTAATGCCTACTGGTCACCAGTTCATTAACTGGCCACATGCTTCATGGTCCTTGCTTTCAACAGCCACACAGAAACCATTGACAATGGGCCCTCATTGCACCCAGCACCGTGTGACACCAGCAGCAACCTAATCCGCATCTCTGCTCTCCACACCAGAGGCAGCCAGGAATTCTCAGCTGCCTGGCCCATGGAGCCTCTCCAGAGAGAATGGGGCTCTTCAGGTTCCTGGGGCCACTGAGATGTGTTCGGAAGGGCAGTCGCCATAGAGCAGCCTCTCATACTGCTGGCAAGTTGGGCTGAATGAGGATTTCCACACAAGGTGCCTCTCCACATACATGTCATATACCCCAGGATACAGTACATGGGTCAGCCATGTGTTAATGAAACACATGGGGAGTACAGGGGAGTACAGAGTGTACAGTGTCACACTGGGGGAAGTACAGAGTGTAGGGAGTCACACTGGGGGGAGTACAGAGTGTAGGGAGTCACACGGGGGGAGTACAGAGTGTAGGGAGTCACACGGGGGGAGTACAGAGTGTAGGGAGTCACACGGGGGGAGTACAGAGTGTAGGGAGTCACACGGGGGGAGTACAGAGTGTAGGGAGTCACACGGGGGGAGTACAGAGTGTAGGGAGTCACACGGGGGGAGTACAGAGTGTAGGGAGTCACGGGGGGAGTACAGAGTGTAGGGAGTCACACGGGGGGAGTACAGAGTGTAGGGAGTCACACGGGGGGAGTACAGAGTGTAGGGAGTCACACGGGGGGAGTACAGAGTGTAGGGAGTCACACGGGGGGAGTACAGAGTGTAGGGAGTCACACGGGGGGAGTACAGAGTGTAGGGAGTCACACGGGGGGAGTACAGAGTGTAGGGAGTCACGGGGGGAGTACAGAGTGTAGGGAGTCACACGGGAGCGTACAGAGTGTAGAGAGTCACGGGGGGGAGTACAGAGTGTAGGGAGTCACACGGGAGCGTACAGAGTGTAGAGAGTCACGGGGGGGAGTACAGAGTGTAGGGAGTCACACGGGGGGAGTACAGAGTGTAGGGAGTCACACGGGGGGAGTACAGAGTGTAGGGAGTCACACGGGGGGAGTACAGAGTGTAGGGAGTCACACGGGGGGAGTACAGAGTGTAGGGAGTCACACGGGGGGAGTACAGAGTGTAGGGAGTCACACGGGGGGAGTACAGAGTGTAGGGAGTCACACGGGGGGAGTACAGAGTGTAGGGAGTCACACGGGGGGAGTACAGAGTGTAGGGAGTCACACGGGGGGAGTACAGAGTGTAGGGAGTCACGGGGGGAGTACAGAGTGTAGGGAGTCACACGGGGGGAGTACAGAGTGTAGGGAGTCACACGGGGGGAGTACAGAGTGTAGGGAGTCACACGGGGGGAGTACAGAGTGTAGGGAGTCACACGGGGGGAGTACAGAGTGTAGGGAGTCACACGGGGGGAGTACAGAGTGTAGGGAGTCACACGGGGGAGTACAGAGTGTAGGGAGTCACACGGGGGGAGTACAGAGTGTAGGGAGTCACACGGGAGCGTACAGAGTGTAGAGAGTCACGGGGGGGAGTACAGAGTGTAGGGAGTCACACGGGGGGAGTACAGAGTGTAGGGAGTCACACGGGGGGAGTACAGAGTGTAGGGAGTCACACGGGGGGAGTACAGAGTGTAGGGAGTCACACGGGGGGAGTACAGAATGTAGGGAGTCACACGGGGGGAGTACAGAGTGTAGGGAGTCACACGGGGGAG
This sequence comes from Somniosus microcephalus, assembly GCF_052327205.1. Classification (NCBI taxonomy): domain Eukaryota; kingdom Metazoa; phylum Chordata; class Chondrichthyes; order Squaliformes; family Somniosidae; genus Somniosus; species Somniosus microcephalus. The sequence continues at coordinate 15,120,939 of NC_141017.1, read as the reverse complement.
TACAGAGCGTAGAGAGTCACACGGGGGGAGTACAGAGTATAGGGAGTCACACGGGGGGAGTACAGAATGTAGGGAGTCACACAGGGGGAGTACAGAGTGTAGGGAGTCACACGGGGGGAGTACAGAGTGTAGGGCGTCACAAGGGGGGAGTACAGAGTGTAGGGAGTCACACGGAGTACAGAGTGTAGGGAGTCACACGGGGAGTACAGAGTGTAGGGAGTCACACGGGGAGTACAGAGTAGGGAGTCACAAGGGGGGAGTACAGAGTGTAGGGAGTCACACGGAGTACAGAGTGTAGGGAGTCACACGGGGAATACAGAGTGTAGGGAGTCACACGGGGAGTACAGAGTGTAGGGAGTCACACAGGGAGTACAGAGTGTAGGGAGTCACACGGGGAGTACAGAGTGTAGGGAGTCACACGGGGAGTACAGAGTGTAGGGAGTCACAAGGGGGGAGTACAGAGTGTAGGGAGTCACACAGGGAGTACAGAGTGTAGGGAGTCACACGGGGAGTACAGAGTGTAGGGAGTCACACGGGGAATACAGAGTGTAGGGAGTCACACGGGGGGAGTACAGAGTGTAGGGCGTCACAAGGGGGGAGTACAGAGTGTAGGGAGTCACACAGGGAGTACAGAGTGTAGGGAGTCACACGGGGAGTACAGAGTGTAGGGAGTCACACGGGGAGTACAGAGTGTAGGGAGTCACAAGGGGGGAGTACAGAGTGTAGGGAGTCACACGGGGAGTACAGAGTGTAGGGAGTCACACGGGGTGTACAGAGTGTAGGGAGTCACACGGGGGAGTACAGAGTGTAGGGAGTCACACACAGGGGGAGTACATAAGAACATAAGAAATAGGAGCAGGAGTAGGCCAATCGGCCCCTCGAGCCTGCTCCACCATTCAATAAGATCATGGCTGATCTGATCCTAACCTCAAATCTTCTATCACTCTGCATCCAACCTAACCCATGTGATCTCCCGGGAGAGGCGAAAAACCAGATAAAGACCCAATGGCCAATTTGGGAGAAAAAAATCTGGGAAATTCCTCTCCGACCCATCTAGGCGATCGAAATTCTTCCAGGAGATCACTCTGTCCCTATATTTTCTACAGTACTTACCTTCTGTAAAGGCGATCTCCACCCCAGCCAGGAACAGGAATAAAACCATCTCCTGAAATCTAACAGAATTAGAACACAGTAGGAGCAGAACAAGGCTACACGGCCCCTGGGCCCACTCCACTACCCACAGGGCCATGACCATTCCGAACCTAGACTCATGTCCAATTTCCTGCCTGCTCCCCGTAACCCTTAATTCCCTTTACTTCTAGGAAACTATCTATTTCTGTTTTAAATTTATTTAATGATGTAGCTTCCACAGCTTTCTGGGGCAGCAAATTCCACAAACCTACCACCCTCTGAGTGAAGAAGTTTCTCCTCATCTCAGTTTTGAATGAGCAGCCCCTTATTTTAAGATTATGCCCCCTAGTTCTAGTTTCACCCATCATTGGGAACATCCTCACCGCATCCACCCGATCAAGCCCCTTCACAATCTTATATGTTTCAATAAGATCGCCTCTCATTCTTCTGAACTCCAATGAGTAGAGTCCCAATCTACTCAACCTCTCCTCATATGACCACCTCCTCATATGACCACCCCCTCATCCCCGGGATTAACCGAGTGAACCTTCTTTGTACTGACTCGAGAGCAAGTATGTCTTTTCTTAAGTATGGACACCAAAACTGTATGCAGTATTCCAGGTGCGGCCTCACCAATACCTTGTACAACTGCAGCAATACCTCCCTGTTTTTATATTCCAACCCCCTAGCAATAAAAGCCAACATTCCATTGGCCTTCTTAATCACTTGCTGCACCTGCATACTAACTTTTTGAGTTTCGTGCACCAGGACCCCCAGATCCCTTTGTACTACAGCACTTTCCAGTTTCTTGCCATTAAGATAATAACTTGCTCTATGATTTTTCCTGCCAAAGTGCATAACCTCACACTTTCCAGTATTGTATTCCATCTGCCAAATCTCTGCCCACTTACTTAGCCTGTCTATGTCCCTTTGCAGGTTTTTTATGTCCTCCTCACTCACTACTTTCCGTCCCATCTTTGTATCATCTGCAAACTTTGATATGTTACACTCGGTCCCCTCCTCCAAATCGTTAATATAGATTGTAAAGAGTTGGGGACCCAGCACTGACCCCTGCGGAACACCACTAGTTACTGGTTGCCAATCTGAGAACGAACCATTTATCCCAACTCTCTGCTTTCTGTTAGAGAGCCAATCCTCCACCCACGCCAGAATATTACCCCCAATCCTGTGATTTTTTATCTTGAGCAATAATCTTTTGTGTGGCACCTTGTCAAATGCCTTTTGGAAGTCTAAATACACTACGTCCACTGGTTCCCCTTTATCCACCCTGTATGTTACTTCCTCAAAAAACTCAAGCAAATTTGTTAAACATGACTTCCCCTTATGAAACCATGCTGAGTTTGTCCTATTAAATTATGTTTATCCAAATGTCCCGTTACTGTCTCCTTAATAATGGACTCTAACATTTTGCCAACCACAGATGTTAGGCTAACAGGTCTATAGTTTCCAGCCTTCTGCCTACTACCCTTTTTAAATAAGGGTGTTACATTAGCAGTTTTCCAATCTGCCGGGACCTTTGCTGAGTCCAGTGAGTTTTGGAAAATTATTACCAATGCATCCACAATCCCTACCGCTACTTCCCTCAAGACCCTAGGATGCAAGCCATCAGGTCCAGGGGATTTATCCGCCTTGAGTCCCATTATTTTACCAAGTACCACTTCCTTAGTGATTTTAATTGTATTTAGTTCCTCTCCCCCTAGAGCCCCCTGTTTGTCCAGTGTTGGGATATTCTTAGTGTCCTCTACTGTAAAGACTGATACAAAATAATTGTTCAGTGTTTTTGCCATCTCCATGTTTCCCACCATTAATTTCCCGGACTCATCCTCTAAGGGACCAACATTTACTTTAGCCACCCTTTTTCTTTTTATATAACTATAGAAACTTTTACTGTCTGTTTTTATATTTTTTGCTAATTTACTCTCATAATCTATCTTCCCTTTCTTAATCAATCTTTTTGTTATTTTTTGCTGTCTTTTAAAGACTTCCCAATCTTCCATCCTCCCACTAGATTTGGCTACCTTATATGCCCTTGTTTTTAGTCGGATACTATCCTTAATTACTTTACTTAGCCATGGATGGCTATCTTTTCTTTTACACCCTTTTTTCCTCAGTGGAATATATATTTTTTGGAAGTTGTAAAATAACTCCTTAAATGTACACCACTGGTCATGTACCGTCTTACCCTTTAATCTATTTTCCCAGTCCACTCTAATTAATTCCGCTCTCATACCTTCATAGTCTCCTTTATTCAAGCTCAGCACGCTTGTTTGAGATCCAACCTTCTCACCCTCTAATTGAATATGGAACTCAACCATGTTATGGTCACTCATTCCAAGGGGATCCTTTACTACGACATTTTTAATTAATCCTGTCTCATTACACAGGACCAAATCTAAGGTTGCTTGCCCCCTGGTCGGTTCAGTTACATACTGCTCAAGAAACCCATCCCTAATACACTCAATGAACTCTTCCTCAAGGCTGCTCTGCCCAATTTGATTTGTCCAGTTAATATGATAATTAAAATCCCCCATAATTATAGCTGTTCCCTTATTACAAGCCTCAACTATTTCCTGATTAATACTCCGTCCAACAGAGTTGCAACTGTTCGGAGGCCTATAGACTACACCCACTAGTGTTTTTTTCCCCTTATTATTCCTTATCTCCACCCAAACTGTTTCACTATCCTGCTCCTTTGACCCAATATCATTTCTCTGTATTACAGTGATTCCTTCCTTTATTAACATAGCCACCCCACCTCCTCTCCCTTCCTGCCTGTCCTTCCTGATTGTTAAATAACCTGGTATGTTTAATTCCCAGTCATGGTCACCCTGCAGCCATGTTCCTGTAATGGCCACAAGATCATACCCATATGTCATTATTTGTGCCGTTAACTCATTCATTTTGTTACGAATGCTACATGCATTCAGATAAAGAACTTTCAAATATGTTTTGTAACACTTAGTTCCTGTTTTTTCCCTTTTTAGTACTTTACTTTTTACTCCATACCTTCTGTCCCTTCCTGACACATTCTGTTTTTTAATTCCCCCACTGCTACCTAAGTCTATGACCTTCTCTGTTGTCATTTCTATTATTTGCTCTCTAGAAACCTCCCCCCCCACTAATTAGTTTAAAGCCCTCTCTACAGCCCTAGTTATATGATTCGCCAGGACTCTAGTCCCAGCACTGGCCAAGTGGAGTCCGTCCCAACAGAACAGCTCCCTCCTGTCCCAGTACTGGTGCCAGTGTCCCAAGAAGCAAAACCCATTTCTCCCACACCAGTCTTTGAGCCACGCATTTAACTCTTTAATTTTATTTATCCTAGCCAAATTCGCTCGTGGCTCAGGTAATAACCCAGAGATTATTACCCTTGAGGTTCTGTTTTTTAATTTGACCCCTAGCTGCTCATACTCCTTTAACAGAACCGTCTTCCTTGTCCTATCTACGTCGTTTGTACCAACATGGACCACGACAACTGGATCCTCCTCCTCCCACTCCAAGTTTCTTTCCAGCCCAGAAGAGATGTCCTTAACCCTGGCACCAGGCAGGCAACACAGCCTTCGGGACTCCCGCTCTTGACTGCAGAGAACCCTATCTATCCCCCTAATGATACTATCCCCTACCACTACAACATTTCGTTTTACTCCCTCCACTTGAATGGCCCCCTGTACCACGGTGCTGTGGCCAGGTTGCTCATCCTCCCTGCAGTCCCCGCTCCCGCCCTCACAGGGAGTAAGAACCTCGATCCTGCTGGACAAGAACAAGGGCTGCGTCTCCTTCAACACTACATCCTGGATCCCTGTACCTTCCTCACTCGTAGTCACACCGTCCTGTCCCTGACCACGGACTACATCTGCAGTAATTAACTTCATAGGTGTGACCATCTCCTGAAACATAGAGTCCAGGAACTTCTCCCCCTCCCTGATGTGTTGCAGTGTCCGAAGCTCAGTCTCAAGCTCCATAACATGGAACTTGAGTTCCTCTAGCAGCAAACACTTGTCGCAGATGTAATCACCGTGAGCCTCAATGGGGTTCACCAGCTCCCACATCTCGCAACAGTAACACATCACCTGCTCCATTCTATATAATTAATTTAATTTCTTATTATCAGTTATGAAGACCCTGCCCAGATATATATGATAATATCACACCACTATTCAATAGGACTTAACAACTTAAAGGTATGAAAGAGAAGCGAAGGAAGAAAACCAACCAACCAGCTGATCACCAACCTCCTCCTTGAATACTGTCTGTGGAGCCTGTTTGGTTGACTCGTCTCGCTGTTCCACCTCCGCAGTGCTGTCTAAGCCTGGGAGCGGGGAATAAAACAGAGCAAAAAACACACCCTCACCTCCCACTTATCCGAACTCTCCCACTTAGCAAAACTCCAACAGCACTCAATGCACAAAGCACTACAGAGTGTAGGGAGTCACACGGGGGGAGTACAGAGTGTAGGGAGTCACACGGGGGGAGTACAGAGTGTAGGGAGTCACACGGGGGGAGTACAGAGTGTAGGGAGTCACACGGGGGAGTACAGAGTGTAGAGAGTCACACGGGGGGAGTACAGAGTGTAGAGAGTCACACGGGGGAGTACAGAATGTAGGGAGTCACACGGGGAGTACAGAGTGTAGGGAGTCACACGGGGGAGTACAGAGTGTAGGGAGTCAGACGGGGGGAGTACAGAGTGTAGGGAGTCACACGGGGGAGTACAGAGCGTAGGGAGTCACACGGGGGGAGTACAGAGTGTAGGGAGTCACACGGGGGGAGTACAGAGTGTAGGGAGTCACACGTGGGGAGTACAGAGTGTAGGGAGTCACACGGGGGGAGTACAGAGTGTAGGGAGTCACACGGGAGTACAGAGTGTAGGGAGTCACACGGGGGGAGTACAGAGTGTAGGGAGTCACACGGGGGGTGTACAGAGTGTAGGGAGTCACACGGGGGGAGTACAGAGTGTAGGGAGTCACACGTGGGGAGTACAGAGTGTAGAGAGTCACACGGGGGGAGTACAGAGTGTAGGGAGTCACACGGGGGGAGTACAGAGTAGGGAGTCACACGGGGGGAGTACAGAGTGTAGGGAGTCACACGGGGGGAGTACAGAGTGTAGGGAGTCACACGGGGGAGTACAGAGTGTAGGGAGTCACACGGGGGGAGTACAGAGTGTAGGGAGTCACACGGGGGAGTACAGAGTGTAGGGAGTCACACGGGGGGAGTACAGAGTGTAGGGAGTCACACGGGGGGAGTACAGAGTGTAGGGAGTCACACGGGGGGAGTACAGAATGTAGGGAGTCACACGGGGGAGTACAGAGTGTAGGGAGTCACACGGGGGGAGTACAGAGTGTAGGGAGTCACACGGGGGGAGTACAGAGTGTAGGGAGTCACACGGGGGGAGTACAGAGTGTAGGGAGTCACACGGGAGTACAGAGTGTAGGGAGTCACACGGGGGGAGTACAGAGTGTAGGGAGTCACACGGGGGGAGTACAGAGTGTAGGGAGTCACACGGGGGGAGTACAGAGTGTAGGGAGTCACACGTGGGGAGTACAGAGTGTAGGGAGTCACACGGGGGGAGTACAGAGTGTAGGGAGTCACACGGGAGTACAGAGTGTAGGGAGTCACACGGGGGGAGTACAGAGTGTAGGGAGTCACACGTGGGGAGTACAGAGTGTAGGGAGTCACACGGGGGGAGTACAGAGTGTAGGGAGTCACACGGGGGGAGTACAGAGTAGGGAGTCACACGGGGGAGTACAGAGTGTAGGGAGTCACACGGGGGGAGTACAGAGTGTAGGGAGTCACACGGGGGAGTACAGAGTGTAGGGAGTCACACGGGGGGAGTACAGAGTGTAGGGAGTCACACGGGGGGAGTACAGAGTGTAGGGAGTCACACGGGGGGAGTACAGAGTGTAGGGAGTCACACGGGGGGAGTACAGAGTGTAGGGAGTCACACGGGGGGAGTACAGAGTGTAGGGAGTCACACACGGGAGTACAGAGTGTAGGGAGTTACACACGGGGAGTACAGAGTGTCGAGAGTCACACGGGGAGTACAGAGTGTAGGGAGTCACACGGGGAGTACAGATTGTAGGGAGTCACACGGGGGGAGTACAGAGTGTAGGGAGTCACACGGGCTAAGGAAGAGGCGGGGTCAAGGATGGATCATTGGGGATGCTAGAGGTAATGGTACGGGAGTGGGAAGAGATGTCATTGCTAGATTGGATCGGTAAGAATGGAAGCAAGAAAGGGCAGTCCTACCAAGTTGGACAATGGAGAAGTGTTGGAGAAGGATGGTATAATCAATTGTGTTGAAGGTTGCAGAGAGGTCAAAAAGGATGAGAAGGGATAATGTACCACTTTCACAGTCACAAAGAATGGTGTATCTCAGGTGACCACGGATCTGGGCAGTGGTAACATATTCAAGGACCTTATAGAGGAACAGGAGTTTGGAGATGGGATCAAGGACAGAGAGGGGTCAAGGGTGAGTTTTTTGAGCTGGCAGAGATTTTCAGCTCGAGGGGGACAGTACCTGAGGAGAGGGAACTATATGCAATATCAACTGAAACGGAGGGGTGAGGAAGGGTCGGTTGAGTGATTGGAAGTTTAGTTGGAGGGTTGGGGGAGCATGAGCTGGGTCTCATGGATGAGATGAGCTTGGAGAGGGTTGTGAAGAAGAGGGGGGAGAAACTAGCGAGAAGAGCTCAGCGCGAGGGTGAGGACAGGACTGGCGGGAGGTTTGGTTTGGTGGGTGAGGGGAGGAGGAAGCAGCTGAACGGATGAGCTCTATCTTGGAGACTACGAAACCCATGCACTCCTCACACTAGTTGAAAGTCAGGGGAGAGGGGTTTTAGGAGACGGTATTGGAGATAAGGAATCTGGGGTTATCTTTGCTCCCCAGGATGATCCTAGAGTTGAGGTCCATTTTGGCAAAGAAGTCCAAGGTCCGATAGAGCTTGATGTGGTCAAGCCAGATCTGGTAATGAGTGGCTAAGCCAGTTGCCCACCAGGTGCGCTCACGTTTACGCCTCTTAGACTCGATGGGACATGTATCGGGGGAAGTAACCAGAATGGGAGATGGTGATGGATTTGCCAGGGAAAAGGCCATTAAAGCTGGTATCATCATCCAAAGAATTGGGGTTAGCTTCCATATGTATGCCCATGACACCCAGCTCTGCATCTCCATGACTTGCTCCAACACCACCCCCCCATTCCCCCCCATTGTCCCGCTCAGTGGGACTGCCCTCGCTTGCTACCACTTTTACCTATGCAATCCAACAATTACTTTTCTTCCCACTCCTGCACCACCACCTCCAGAGTCCCCCAAGGATCCATCCTTGACCGCGCCCCCCCCCCCCCCCCCCCATCTCTTCCTCATCTACATGCTGCCCCTGGGCAACATCATTCACAGACATGGGGGTGATTTTCATTCAGAAGTCGGGAAGGAGGCAGGACTACAACTTTCGGGGTTGTAGTCCCGCCTCCATCGAGATGCGGCCAATCCACGCGATTTTAACTTGATTGACCTTGTTGAGCCCGCCCAGCGGGCTCAGTAGGCCAATTAAGGGCCACCCGGCAACAGGTGACATCACAGACTGAAATTTCATCTGTCAAGACGTTTTGACAGCTAAAATATCAATGTTTCACAGCTGTTTGAAGCTGTCAAACACTGACAGTCTTACTTCTAACCTGAGTCCTTCTGCACAGACTCAGTTAGAAATCTCACCAGCACAGAAAGCTGCAGGCTGTCACTTTTGACAGCTCGCGGCCATTCTGCTTTCTGTGCCGGTTAGATGATGGACTCCCGAAACCTAGAGGAAGGAAGGCTGTTAAGGTAAGTACAGGTCATTTAAACTTCTTTAAACACTTTAGACACACCAAACACACTTACCTTTGCACTCATGCACCCATCACTCACCTGAACACCAACATCTCGACCCCTCCAAGTCCTTCAACCCGACGGCCCGACTCCTCTAACTTGGCGTGGTTTGGAGCCGTCGGGAATCCCACACTTCAACATCAAAAATAGGGATTAGGCTAAAAAACTGCCTGTTAACTAACTACCTGTTAACAGGCAGTTAATTGGCACTAATCCCTTCCCGCCTCGGGTAGGCGGGTCCCAATGCGGGGCGGGTACCCGCCTCCTTTGATACAAGCATGGGGGCGGGATGGTGTCGGGACCCCCGTATTCTGACTTTAACCCCCCGCATGCCTCCAATCCCGACTCCACAGGTCAATGAAAATCGAGCCCATAGAGTCAGTGTCCACCTGTATCCCAATGATATCCAGCTCCACCTCCCCGCCACCTCTGTCGGCCACTCTCTACTGTCACGCTGCTTGTTCGCATCCAGCCTTGGATAAGCCATGGCTTTAGAAGCCCAAAGCCATTATCTTTGGCCCACAAACTCCAAACCCTTGCAACCAACTCCCTCCACCTCCCTGGCCACTGTCTGAAGAGCTGACTGCTCTCAACCTTGGGTTTCCTGTTTAACCTGAGCTGAACTTCCAACAGCCTCTCCTCTCCATCACAGAGACAGGTTAGTCTCTCCCACCTCAGCCCATTTGCCATGAAACCCTCCTCCATGCCTTTGTCACCTCCTGCCTCGACGTTCCAACACACTCCTGGCCGGCCTCCAATCCTCCACCCTCCATTATTTCAGCTTATCCCAAACTCTGCCGTCTGTATCCTATTCCCACCAAATCCCGCTCACCCCTTTCCTCACTGACCTACATTGGCTCCCAGTCCCAATACCTCAAATTTAAAATTCTCACCCTTGTGCTTAAATCCCTCCATGGCCTCGTCCCTCCCTATCTCGGTAACCTCCTCCAGCCCTCCATGAACTCTCCATTCCTCTGACTCTGACCTCTTGTGCACCCTCCCCCTCCCTTCACCCCACCATTGGCGGCCGTGCCCTCAGCCATCAAGGCCCTAAGCTCTGGAATTCCCTCCCTAAACCTTTCCGCCTCTCCACCTCCCTCCTCTCCTCCATTAAGTCCCTCCTTAAAACCCACCTCTTTGGCCGAGTTTTTGAGTCACCTCCCCTAATCTCTCGCTCCGTGACTCGGCGGCCATTTTGTGAAGCACTTTGGGACATTCTTCTGTGTTGAAGGTACAGCGGAGCCAACACATTACACCCAGCGGGCCAGGCAGCATCGAGGAGAGAGAAACAGTCAACGTTTCGGGTCGAGGACCCTTCGTCAGAACTGGAAAAGGTTAGGGAGGAGAGGTTTTTAAGCAGGCGCGGGGAGGAGGGGAAGAAAGAACAAAGGGAACGTCTGTGATCGGATGGAAGCCAGGAGAGATTGACTGACAAAAGGGATGATGGTGCGAGGCAAAAGGAGAGGTTCTTAACTTGTCCCATTACCATCTCCTTTTGCCTTGCACCATCGTCCCTTTTGTCAAGTCAATCTCTCCTGCCTTCCACCCTATCACAGACCTTCCCCTTGTTCTTTCCTCCCCTCCTCCTTGCCCCTGCTTAAAAATCTCTCCTCCCTAACATTTTTCCAGTTCTGACGAAGGGTCCTCAACCCGAAACATTGACCCTGCTTCTCTCTCCTCGATGCTGCCTGGCCCGCTGGGTGTTTCCGGCACTTTCTGTTGTTATTTCAGATTTGCAGCATCCGCAGTATTTTGCTGTTACATTACGCCCAGTCTGAGCTCACCCAGGTTGAAGACGTGGAGCGACTCTTATGGAGAAATTGAAGCTGCTTTTACGTTAGGTTTTGCCGCCAACTCCTGGACGGCAAGAATTCCACAGCTGACCACAGCCCCAGAGTAAATCTGACGGACCCACGAACCCTGGCCACTGGGAAGACCCATTCTTGTTTTAACCAGGTGTCCCCTGGCTGTCGCCTTTAGTGAATCCGGCAAGTATAATTTGGGGTTTGCCAGCGAGACACTCATATGAGGACCTGTGACACTGGCACTGACCCCAGTGCGAAAGCAGCTGGAGATAGGAACGGGAGAGTAGGCCCTTCAGCCCCTCGAGCCTGTTCCGCCATTCGGCTAGATCATGGCTGATCTGTATCTTAACTCCATTTGCCAGCCTTGGATCCATATCCCTTGATACCCTTACCTAATGAATTGTGGTACGACAGGAAAGACAGCTGGACCAAAGGGACACATTGCAGGGACATGAAGCATTTGGAGCTTGCGCTGAACTGTAGCATCTAATGGATGTGTTGTACATAAGGCTTATATTTTTATAAACTTGCTAGGGCTGGCTATTTTTTAATGCTTGCTAAGTATCTGGGGCTATCTTGATTCCTTAAGGCTTTTTAGCAGAGAAGTTAATGAAATTGACAATGGCACAGAATGTTACAGAAACAGGCAGTTCAGCCCAACTGGTGTTTATGCTCCACACGAGCCTCCTCCCGCCCTTCCTCATCTCGCTGTATCAGCATATCCTTCTATTCCTTTCTCCCTCAAGTGTTTAATCTAGCTCCCCCTTCCATGCATCTATGCTATTCACCTCAACCACTGCTTCCTAAAGTCATTTCAAGAACTCTTCACTTAGCTGTTTGAGATATGAATTTGGCTTTAGCTAGTCGGAGGAGCTCCCAGATGGCACTGAGGCATGGCTGAGCCCCGCCACCTGCCCCACCAACCATCGGGGGGGGGGGGGTTGAACTCTGTATGCCACCTGCCCGTGTCACCACCTGTCCCCAGCTGTTGCACTGGTTGGGTGGGGGGGGGGGGCAGTGGTGCCCAACCTTTGCCTGGTCTACCAAACCTCTGTCTGGTCTACCCAACCGCTGCCTAGTCTACCAAACCTCTGCCAGATCTACCAAACCTCTGTCTGATCTACCAAACCTCTGTCTGATCTACCAAACCTCTGGCTGGTCTACCAAACCTCTGGCTGGTCTACCAAACCTCTGGCTGGTCTACCAAACCTCTGGCTGGTCTACCAAACCTCTGGCTGGTCTACTCTGGCTGGTCTACCAAACCTCTGGCTGGTCTAGCAAACCTCTGGCTGGTCTACCAAACCTCTGGTTGGTCTACCAAACCTCTGGCTGGTCTAGCAAACCTCTGGCTGGTCTAGCAAACCTCTGGCTGGTCTAGCAAACCTCTGGCTGGTCTAGCAAACCTCTGGCTGGTCTAGCAAACCTCTGGCTGGTCTACCAAACCTCTGGCTGGTCTAGCAAACCTCTGGCTGGTCTAGCAAACCTCTGGCTGGTCTACCAAACCTCTGGCTGGTCTAGCAAACCTCTGGCTGGTCTACCAAACCTCTGTCTGGTCTACCAAACCTCTGCCTGGTCTGCCAGCTCCTGCTGACACTCGCTGGTATGGTGCTTGAGGACACTGTTGGCATCTTCCGCATAATGAGAAAGGGAGAGCATTGGTTATTCCCGCCTGCTCCCAATTTTCCGCAGTTGACTGTAAGTATCCCGGGAATGGTTGTCGTCTTATCCCCGGCACTGTCGTGCTCTGGACATGTAATTGGCAGGGTGGATCTCCTCCTGCTAATAAATATTTCACAATTATCCGCCTTCCCCCATCCCTTCCCCAACCTGACTTTGGCTATGGATATAAAACGGCTGAATCCTTCCACGCTGTGTCAAGGCTTTTACTGCCCAATCAGCAACATGACCTCTGGCTAATGGGAAACTGTGTTAGAGATGGAGTGAGACTGCAAGTGAGAGTGTGAGTGAGTGTGTGTGTGTGTGTGTGTGTGTGTTCAGGTGAGTGTGTGTGTGTGTGTGTGTGTTCAGGTGAGTGTGTGTGTGTGTTTGTTTTCAGGTGAGTGTATCGGGATGTGTGTGCGCGCACCATTACACACAACTGCAGCAATGGTGAGGTTACACTTCTAAGTGCAATGAGCAGGGGACAATTTGATCAACCTGAGTAGTTAAAGCAAACCAGTCAGGTTGGAGAAGCTGGATTTGTTTTCATTAGAGCAAAGGAGGTTGAGGGGTGATTTGATAGAGGTGTACAAGATTATGACGGGTTTGGATAGGCTAGACGGGGAAAGGCTGTTCCCACTAGTTGATGGTACAAGGACTAGGGGACACAGATTTAAGGTTTTGGGTAAGAGATACAGGGGGGACGTGAGGGAAAACTTTTTTACGCAGCGAGTGGTGAGGACCTGGAACTCACTGCCGACGGAAGTAGTGGAAGCGGAGAGACTCAATGTTTTCAAGGGGAGACTGGATAGGCACTTGAGGGAAATAAACTTGCAGGGCTACGGGGATAGAGCGGGGGAATGGGACTGACTGGATTGCTCCAGAGAGCCGGCACGGACTCAATGGGCTGAATGGCCTCCTTCTGTGCCATTATGACTCTCCACACACCCCATCATACCACAGACAGAAAGAGTGAGGAACACAGAGACACAAAGGGAGAGGTGTGGGGAGACAGACACAAAGGGAGAGGTGTGGGGAGACAGAGAGAGACAGACACAAAGGGAGAGGTGTGGGGAGACAGAGAGACAGAGACAAAGAGAGAGGTGTGGGGAGACAGAGAGAGACAGAGACACAAAGGGAGAGGTGTGGGGAGACAGAGAGAGACACAAAGAGAGAGGTGTGGGGAGACAGAGAGAGACAGAGACACAAAGGGAGAGGTGTGGGGAGACAGAGAGGCAGCGACACAAAGAGAGAGGTGTGGGGAGACAGAGAGAGACAGAGACACAAAGGGAGAGGTGTGGGGAGACAGAGACAGAGACACAAAGAGAGAGGTGTGGGGAGACAGAGAGAGACAGAGACACAAAGGGAGAGGTGTGGGAAGATAGAGAGACAGATACGCAGCAACAGAGAGAAACGGAACAATAGAGCGAGACAGAGACATGGCGACACAGAGAGAGACAAGAACACATTTATTGCCCGTCCCTAGTTGCTCTGACAACTGAGTGGCTTGCTGGGTCATCTCCGAGGGCACTCCGAGCCAACCACATAGTGTGGGACTGGAGTCACGTGTAGACCAGACTGGGTAGGTGGAGGCGAGAGGCTCCCTTCCGTGACGGACATCAGTGAACCAGTTGGGTGTTTACAACAATGTCAACTTTCATCTTTTTCTGGTGCCAGTCCACAGATTACCACATTTACAGGATTTGAACTTGTAACCTTGGTGTTATTAGTCATATTAGTCTAGTACCATAGCTACTAGACTGCTGTGCCCCTTCACAGGTACTCCACACGCTGACAACAAGAGCCCCATCACTCCAACTATATCCAACAGAGACACCACCTGGATAGTGATGGGGAGCACTGCCCTTTACATACACCCATCTGCTTGGGCACGTGTGTGTGAGTCTGTGTGTGCACGTTTACATGTGTGTGTGTGCATGTGTGCGCGCGCATTTAGATGCGCGTGTGCATGTGTGTGCGCACGTTTACATGCATGTATGAGTCCGTGTGTGTGTGCGTGCGCGTTTACATTTGTGTGTGTGCGCGCGTTTACATGCATGAGTCTGCATGTGTGCGTGCGTTTACATGCGTGAGAGTCTGTGTGTGTGTGTGATCGCATTTACATGCATGAGTCCGCATATGTGTGCGTGTGCGTCTACATGCGTGTATGAGTCCATGTGTGTGCGCGTGCGTGTTTACATGCGTGTGACTCCGCATATGTGTGCGTGCGTTTGTGTGTGTGTGTGCGCACGTGTGCGTTTGCGTGTGTGCATGAGCATGCATATGTGTGTGTGCGTGTGTGTGCATGGGGAGGTGTATATGGGGGTCAGTGTGTGGGGGACAAACACATCCCAGGGCTGCGTGAAGATTGTGGTGAAGGGAGATAAATTGGAAAGAAAAAGATCGGGTTTTTTTCTTCAAAAAGCCTTAAAGAGTGTGCTGTGTGAGAAGCCCCAGGTTTTGAGCTGCTCATGTGCTTGTCGACGCTTGTGGAGTGGGTTGGCATTTCTGCTGATGTGCTCCTGTAACGCAATCTTAACATTTCGCTCTATTGCAGTTGCTGCTGTTTCTAAATATATCGCTGTGTTTTCTGTGCGGAATGTGTCTGTGTAACCCAACGGGCCTTTGCCTCTGTAAGCTGCGGGCAATCGCTTAGAATCTTACAGCACAGAAAGAGGCCATTCGGTCCATCGTGCCTGTGCCGGCTCTTTGAAAGAGCTCCAATTAGTCCCACTCCCCCTGCTCTTTCCCCACAGCCCTGCATTTTTTTTCCTTTTCAAGTATTTATCCAATTCCCTTTTGAAAGTTATTGTTGAATCTGCTTCCACTGCCCTTTGAGGCAGCACATTCCAGATCACAACAACTCACTGTTAAAAAATATTTCTCCTCATCTCCCCCTCTGATTCAGTTATCGCAAATCTGTGTCCTCTGGTTACCAACCCTCCTGCCAGTGGAAACAGTTTCTCCGTAGCAAAACCCCGAGTAATTTTAAACACCTCTATTAAATTTCCCCTTAACCTTTTCTGCTCTAAGGAGAACAATCCCACCTTAACCTCGTTACCATGGGCGATGGGTATACAAATTATAAAGTGGAGTTGTGACAGGGAGTTGGCAGCAGAGGTGTTGAACTCAACATTAGGACTGTGCGGATTTTTAACTTACGGTCTCCTCACTTCCTACAAATGGACTGAGACTTTTAAGGAATTACGTGTAGCAACGGGATTAGGTCAGGCAGGTCCTGGTCGAATAGCTACCCTCACAATGCAGCAAGCTGCCTGCAGGTATACTCCATTCTTTTTTTATGTATTCATTCTTAGGCTGTGGGCGTCGCTGGCAAGGCCAGCATTTATTGCCCATCCCTAATTGCCCTTGAGAAGGTGGTGGTGAGCTGCCTTCTTGAACCGCTGCAGTCCGTGTGGTGAAGGTACTCCCACAGCGCTGTTAGGGAGGGAGTTCCAGGATTTTGACCCAAATACACCCAGACATGTGACCCCGGACACATGACCCAGTGACGCCCGGACACGTGATCCAGTGACCCCAGACACATGACCCAGTGACGCCCAGACACGTGATCCAGTGACAAGGACATGTGACCCAATGATGCCCGGACCTTGCAAATGCCCAGCATGTTCAGCCCA
This sequence comes from Somniosus microcephalus, assembly GCF_052327205.1. Taxonomy (NCBI): domain Eukaryota; kingdom Metazoa; phylum Chordata; class Chondrichthyes; order Squaliformes; family Somniosidae; genus Somniosus; species Somniosus microcephalus. Next base: position 15,104,827 of record NC_141017.1, on the reverse strand, counting down.
GAATCTGGATCCAGATGTAGGCTCAGGGGCCAGAGAAGCCTTGGCGAGTTGCTGCAGTGCATCCTGTAGATGGTACACACTGCAGCCACGGAGGTGGCGGGTTTAGGAAATGTGTGATTGTGGTAGCTTTTCACGGGCCACTCTGTTCCTGGGCTTCCTGTAGGTTATGTAGGCCGCTTTAACTGCTCAGAGCAAGTCCCAGGCCATACTGATTCCCCGGGGTGCACCTGGCTTTACTGCCTGTACAGGAAAGGCCCCAGGCTTCAGGGCCTGTTCAGGGAAGGCCCCTGTTAGACAGGCAATGTTGGAACAATGATTATTAATTAAACCACATAGCTGAACGTGCACCTTAAACGATGCTAAAATTATAGTACACCCCTCTTTACACATGAACTGTTCCAATGGATGATGTCATCATTTCAACAGGATTGAGGTTCTGTCCATCGTTTTAACAAAAAAGGGTCACTAACAGTTCAAACAGAATGTTTACTTCCGACATGAAATTGTTGAAGTTTGTCCTTTTTCTGTTCCTTATTCGCTGCATTATTTTGTAAAATGTACTTATTTCATAAACATTGTGTTGAACAAAGAACACTTTTTGTGACCAGTGTTAACATCAAACACTCCCAGGGCAGGTACAGCACAGGTTAGATACAGAATAAAGCTCCCTCTACACGGTCCCGTCAAACACTCCCAGGGCAGGTACAGCACGGGTTAGATACAGAATAAAGCTCCCTCTACACTGTCCCGTCAAACACTCCCAGGGCAGGTACAGCACGGGTTAGATACAGAATAAAGCTCCCTCTACACTGTCCCATCAAACACTCCCAGGGCAGGTGCAGCACGGGTTAGATACACAGTAAAGCTCCCTCCACACTGTCCCATCAAACACTCCCAGGGCAGGTACAGCATGGGTTAGATACAGAGTAAAGCTCCCTCTACACTGTCCCATCAAACACTCCCAGGGCAGGTACAGCGCGGGTTAGATACAGAGTAAAGCTCCCTCTACACTGTCCCGTCAAACACTCCCAGGGCAGGTACAGCACGGGTTAGATATAGAGTAAAGCTCCCTCTACACTGCCCCACCAAACACTCCCAGGGCAGGTACAGCGTGGGTTAGATACAGAGTAAAGCTCCCTCTACACTGTCCCATCAAACACTCCCAGGGCAGGTACAGCACGGGTTAGATACACAGTAAAGCTCCCTCTACACTGTCCCATCAAACACTCCCAGGGCAGGTACAGCATGGGTTAGATACAGAGTAAAGCTCCCTCTACACTGTCCCATCAAACACTCCCAGGGCAGGTACAGCACGGGTTAGATACAGAGTAAAGCTCCCTCTACACTGTCCCATCAAACACTCCCAAGGCAGGTACAGCATGGGCTGGATACAGAGTAAAGCTCCCTCTACACTGTCCCATCAAACACTCCCAGGGCAGGTACAGCACGGGTTAGATACAGAGTAAAGCTCCCTCTACACTGTCCCATCAAACACTCCCAGGGCAGGTACAGCACAGGTTAGATACAGAGTAAAGCTCCCTCTACACTGGCCCATCAAACACTACCAGGGCAGGTACAGCACGGGTTAGATACAGAGTAAAGCTCCCTCTACACTATCTCAGTAACCTCTAACGCTAATTTCGGAAGACCAACCTTCCTGCTGTCTGCCATTTCCAGTCCTTACACCAGCCATATTTATAGTGTGTGGGATTGACACTGCTCAGGCTCCTTGTACTTAATACTCTTTCGCCTCGCTGGGCCGGTTGTGAACCCAGGTGCCAGAACTAAAAGGACAGTGCGCTGACCCAGCCCCTCCCCACCTCCCCCTGCTGCTTGTGGCTTAGGTTGTATTTTATTGTAAGGCAGCGGCCTGGTGAATCCATGGGAGGTCCATGTTAACTTGCCCAAGATATGACTTTAAACCGTGCCTAGGACTGAGGAGCAAAGAACTACCTACACTGTGAGGGGCTTGAGCATGCCTAAGGACTGTGTAGCCCCTGGGCTGTGTATCCTGGAGATTGTATATCTCTCCCGGGACTGTGGACTAAGTAGCCCAGGGTCATATTTCCCGAACTATGGATCCTTAACCTTATTAGGCTGAACCTTTGTAAATCACAGGTTAGGCCCTAGCTGGAGTATTGTGTCCAATTCTGGGCACCACACTCTAGGAGGGATGTCAAGCCCTTGGAGAGGGTGCAGAAGAGATTTACCAGGGATGAGGGACTTCAGTTATCTGGAGAGACTGGAGAATCTGGGATTGTTCTCATTAGAAAAAGAAAAGAAAGACTTGCATTTATAAAGCGCCTTTCACGGCCACCGGACGTCCCAAAGCGCTTTACAGTCAATAAAGTACTTCTGAAGTGGAGTCACTGTTGCAATGTAGGGCAGAGTTAGGGGGAGATTTGATAGATGTGTTCAAAATCATGAAGGGCTCTGATAGAGTGAATAAGGAGAAACTGTTTCCAGTGGCAGGAGGGTCGGTAACCAGTGGACACGGATTTAAGATAATTGTCAAAAGAATCAGGGGGCAGATGAGGAAAACATTTTCACACAGCGAGTTGTTGTGATCTGGAACGCGCTGCCTGAAAGGGCGGTGGAAGCAGATTCAATAGTAACTTTCAAAAGGGAATTGGAAAAATACTTGATGGGGAAAAATTTGTAGGGTTATGGGGAAAGAGCAGGGGAGAGTGGGACTAATTGGAGAGCTCCTTCAAAGAGCCGGCACAGGCACGGTGGGCCGAATGGCCTCCTTCTGTGCTGTATCATTCCATGGTTCTAAGACCCCGGAACCCCCAGGGGCTGTCTATTTCCTGGACTATGTATCCTAGAATCTGTATATTCCCCCAGGGCCTGCTTATCTCTCGGAACATGCACTGAGGGGGTACTTTCAATCTAACCCTCCCCTTGGCAAACTGACAGGATCGGGGGCAACGCTGGTTTTAACCTCCCGCCTGATTCTCCTCTCCATTGAAGTTAGCGGAGTAATATCGGGCGGGGTGTAAAAGCGACGTTCCACCCAATCCCGTGGATTCCAGACCAGCGAATTAGGTTAAAATGACCTCCTGTGTATCCCCACAGGGCCTGGCTTTCTCTCCGATTATGCAACCCGGTATCTCCCGAAGATTGCGTATCTTGGGAGACATGTATCGCTGGCTACTGGCCTCTGGCTCTGTAAGGGTGTCAATACGGTGCGGAGGGGGGAAGGGGTGGCGATTGGGATTGAGTGTGGCTGGAGCTCACAGTTCAAGAACTCTGGGAGTTGATCTGATCTGATGGTTTGGTCTCCTTATTTAAGGAAGGATATACCTGCCTTAGAGGCAGTGCAACGAAGGTTCACTGGATTGGTGAGAGGGTTGACCTACAAGGAGAGATTGAGTAGACTGGGCCTATACGCTCTGGAATTTAGAAGAATGAGAGGGGACCTGGTTCAAACATATCAGATTCTGAGAGGGCTCGACAGGATAAATGCTGAGAGGTTGTTTCCGCTGAGTGGAGAGTCTAGAACTAGGGGGCATAGTCTCAGGATAAGGGATCGGCCATTTAAGAGGAGGAATTACTTCTCCCGGAGGGTTGTGAATCTTGGGAATTCTCTGCCCCAGAGGGCTGTGAATGCTGAGTCTTTGAGTCTATTCAAGGCTGAGACCGATAGATTTTTGGACTCTCGGGGAATCAAGGGATATGGAGATCGGGCGGGAAAATGGAGTTGAGGTCGAAGATCTGCCATGATCTTATTGAATGGCGGAGCAGGCTCGAGGAGCCGTATGGCCGACTCCTGCTCCCAATTCTTATGTTATTTCTGTTCTTATCAACAGTGGAAAGATTAGTCAAATAACCTGCTCCTCCGTCACCCACCCACACACAGCCTGTCCCACTCTCAGATACGAGCTCCTCCGTCGCCCACACACACACAGCCTGTCCCACTCTCAGATACCTGCTCCTCCGTCACCCACCCACACACAGCCTGTCCCACTCTCAGATACGAGCTCCTCCGTCGCCCACACACAGCCTGTCCCACTTTCAGATACCAGCTCCTCCATCACCCACACACAGCCTGTCCCACTCTCAGATACCAGCTCTTCCATCACCCACACACAGCCTGTCCCACTCTCAGATACCAGCTCCTCCATCACCCACACACAGCCTGTCCCACTCTCAGATACCAGCTCTTCCATCACCCACACACACAGCCTGTCCCACTCTCAGATACCAGCTCCTCCGTCACCCACACACAGCCTGTCCCACTCTCAGATACCAGCTCCTCCATCACCCACACACACAGCCTGTCCCACTCTCAGATACCAGCTCCTCCATCACCCACACACAGCCTGTCCCACTCTCAGATACCAGCTCCTCCATCACCCACACACACAGCCTGTCCCACTCTCAGATACCAGCTCCTCCATCACCCACACACAGCCTGTCCCACTCCCAGATACCAGCTCCTCCATCACCCACACACAGCCTGTCCCACTCTCCGACACCAGCTCCTCCATCACCCACACACACAGCCTGTCCCACTCTCAGATACCAGCTCCTCCGTCACCCACACACAGTCTGTCCCACTCTCCGACACCAGCTCCTCCATCACCCACACACACAGCTTGTCCCACTCTCCGATACCAGCTCCTCCATCACCCACACACAGCCTGTCCCACTCCCAGATACCAGCTCCTCCATCACCCACACACAGCCTGTCCCACTCTCAGATACCAGCTCCTCCATCACCCACACACACAGCCTGTCCCACTCTCAGATACCAGCTCCCCCATCACCCACACACACACAGCCTGTCCCACTCCCAGATACCAGCTCCTCCATCACCCACACACAGCCTGTCCCACTCTCCGATACCAGCTCCTCCATCACCCACACACAGCTTGTCCCACTCTCCGATACCAGCTCCTCCATCACCCACCCACACACAGCCTGTCCCACTCTCAGATACCAGCTCCTCCATCACCCACACACAGCTTGTCCCACTCTCCGATACCAGCTCCTCCATCACCCACACACAGCTTGTCCCACTCTCCGATACCAGCTCCTCCATCACCCACACACAGCCTGTCCCACTCCCAGATACCAGCTCCACTTTGGTTTGACCGCACTTGGCGTACTGTGCACAGTTCTTATCTCCATATTATAAAAACGATATAGAGGCACTGGAGAAGGTGCAAAAAAGATTAAGAAGGCTGATACCAGGACTGAGAGGCTATACCTATCAGGAAAGACTGAACAGGCTGGGGCTCTTTTCTCTAGAAAAGCGAAGGTTGAGGGGTGACCTGGTCGACGCCTTTAAAACTATGAAAGGGATTGATAGTAGAGAAAATGTTTCCACTTGTGGGGGAGACTAAATCTAGGGGCCATTAAATATCAGATAGTCACTAATAAATCCAATCGGGAATTCAGGCGAACCTTCTTTACCCAGAGAGTGGTTAGAGTGTGGAACTCGCTACCACAGGGAGTGGTTGAAGTGAATAGCAGAGACGCATTCAAGGTGAAGCTAGATAAACACATGAGGGAGAAAGGAATAGAAGGATATGTTGATAGGGTGAGAACAAGAGGGGTGGGAGGAGGCTCGAGTGGAGCATAAACACCGGCACGGACCAGTTGGGCTGAATGGCCTGTTTCTGTGCTGTACATTCTATGTAATCCAATACAAGCACGACCTGTCCTATCAAATATGTGTCCTGTTGTAGTGGGGACGCAGGGGCATTTGGGAGTTGCTACTAACCCCCACATTGCCAGCTGTGAGCCTGGGTTTGATTCCCCCTTCACCCAGCAGTAAATGGGCATGTCCTTAAGGAAACCAAGTGTCGTTGTCAAGGTACAGGAAACTTTCTTTTATCCGGCACGGACGGGACCGACGTGGTGCCGGTTCATCAAAAATTCCGGATAACCGAACGCTATAGTAAAAGATAGGGAGAGCTGACAGCTCCGTATAAAGCAACAAACCCTGTTGCTTAGCAACAACTGTAGAACAATGGCCACAAGTTTCAAGCGTCTCTGTAGCTTAGCAACAGCTGCAGCCACACCCTTGCACAGCACAGATGGAAGAAGGCAAATAAATATGAAGTAAAACCTACTCCTGAATTTTGCCGGTTAAGCGACATTTCCGGTTATTTAGGTGCCGGTAAATCGAAAGTTTCCTGTATAATGCACAATAGTGGAGGGTGTTTCACCCTTCCAACGCTCCTGCTACGTGACACGCCAACAGTCACCTGTTAGAGTTGGCCAGATGTTTAGTGTTGGAGCTCGTAATTGTGCAGCTTCCTGGGAGTTGGGGGCTGGCTGCCGGGACTTGGGTTACACAGAGCCATTGTAAGAGTGTTGATGTGATCTCCCGCCACTGGTGCTTATTCTAATGGAACCTCTTTTCTTTGCTTCTGTAGATATGAGGACAACAAACCATTTCTCAAGTAAGATCTAGTGTTACAATATCAAACCCAGTGCAGCCATTGCCCGCCTGTTCTCTGATCCTTTCAGCTCCACCCCCTTGTGTACTACCAGTGATCGCTAATGATACTAATGCTCGTTGCTGGGTCTGGTGTGTGAATCACTGCTGTCCAAGAGAATAAGAAAACACAGGAATTACCTCAGCTGGGGTCTTGTGTCCAATTCTGAGCCCCACACTTTAGGAAGGATGTCAAGACCTTGGCGAGGGTTGCAGAGGAGATTTACTAGAATGGTCCCAGGGATGAGGGACTTCAGTTACGTGGAGAGATTTGAGAAGCTGCGATTGTTCTCCTTAGAACAGAGAAGATTAAGGGGAGATTAAATAGAGGTGTTCAAAATTATGAAGTGTTTTGATAGATTAGATCGGGAGAAACTGTTTCCACTGGCAGGAGGGTCGGTAACCAGAGGACACAGATTGAAGGTAATTGTCAAAAGAAACGGGTTGGGGAGTTGAGGTGAGCTGTCGTGATCTGGAACGCACTGGCTGAAAGGGCGGTGGAAGCAGATTCAATAGTAACTTTTAAAAGGGACTTGCATAAATACTTGAAAAGGAAAAATTTGCAGGGCTCTGGGGAAAGAGCAGCATTAATTGGAGAGCTCTTTCAAAGAGCTGGCACAGGCACAATGGGCCAAGTGGCCTCCTTCACAGAATCTACAGTGCAGATAGAGGCCATTTTGGCCCATCGAGCCTGCACCGACACATATCCCACCCTATCCCCGTAACCCCACGTATTTAATCCCCTAACACTAAGGGTCAATTTATCATAGCCAAATCAACCTAACCTGCACATCTTTGGACTGTGGGAGGAAACCGGAGCACCCAGAGGAAACCCACGCAGACACAGGGAGAATGTGCAAACTCCACACAGACAGTCGCCCGAGGCCAGATTTGAACCCGGGTCCCTGGCGCTGTGAGGCAACAGTGCTAACCACTATGCCACCGTGCCCTTCTGTGCTGTAAGAGTCTATGATTCTAAGTTAACAACAGAAAATGCTGGAAATACTCAGCAGGCCAGGCAGCATCCGTGGAGAGAGAAACAAGAGTTAATGTTTCAGGTCTGGGACCCATCATCAGAACTGATTCCATGTTACCTTATTCCAGCTCCAACTACCCACAGCACGAATGGTAACAGAGAAGATCAGGTGGGAAGTAGCCTTTCCAAGGGTGCTAACATCAGGGTGTCTCACCAAGGCTTGAGTCTCCTCCTGATCCCCTGTCCTCCGGCCCAGAGCAGCTCAGCGACCCGTCAACCGTCAGCCTGTCACCTTAGCCTGATTGCCAGTGGTTCGAGGCAATGAGTTCAGCACAATTGGCTCTGAGCTTACAGGGTTACCTTTGGGTCCAGAGATTGGACTGGCTGTCTGTTATCCTTTCCCTTTCCCTGCCCCATCCTTCACTCCCGGTGAGCTACTGGAAGATTCTCGGTGTCTCTTATGCCTGGAATCTAAATGGTGATTGAGGATCAGTTTAGATGCTGAAATGAGTAAATTCAGCAAAAAAAGTCAACTCATTCCAGACTCTTCCTCCACACATCATGCAATATTTACCCTGTCTGAAGCCTTCCAATGTAGGGTCAGTATGAGTGGTCATGAAAGGTCAGAGGTATTGGGCGTCAGCTGGCTACCCATGTAGGGCTGGACCTATCAACATTGGCGCAGCTGCCCATCTAGAGCGAGGCTTATTTATCCTCATCACAGTTCTTTTAGAAACAATATGAGTTCCTTCTTTGCTGAGTTCAAATACCCTGCCATCCCTGCACGCTAAATACCAAACTTTAAAAAAAGGACTTGCATTCCTATAGCGCCTTTCACGACCTCAGGACGTCCCAAAGCGCTTTACAGCCAATGAAGTACTTTTTGAAGTGTCGTCACTGTTGCAATGCAGGAAACGCGGCAGCCAATTTGCGCACAGCAAGCTCACACCAAACAACAATGTGATAACGACCAGATTATCTGTTTTCGTGATGTTGATTGAGGGATAAATATTGGCCAGGACACCGGGGAGAAGTCCCCTGATCTTCAAGGTAGTGCCGTGCCATCTTTTACTTCCACCTGAGAGGGCAGAAAGGACCTCAGTTTAACGTCGCATCTGAAAGTCGGCACCTCCGACAGGGCAGCGCTCCCTCAGCACTGCACTGGGAGGGTCAGCCTGGATTTTGTGCTCAAGTCTCTGGAGTGGGACTATGAACCCACAACCTTCTGACTCAATAGTGAGAGTGCTGCCCACTGAACCATGGATGATGTCAATGGAGATGTAAATCGTGGTGGGGGGGCGGCTGCCAACTCCCTATCACCTGGTTTACACTATCGCACACAAAGTCAAAATGTACCCCACTGTGCCTTCTACTATACAGACAGGGTCTCCGGCAAGGGGCAACTAAACAAAGTAATCCAGCTTACATGTACAGGGAGGTTTAAAGGGGGATATGGAAAATATCTGGAGTTCTGCAGGAAGGCTGGACCGTCCCTGGGTGAGTATCCAACCCTCCAAGGAAGGTCTTACCTGCCCTCTCAAACACCAGGCACGTCGCTTAATCCCTGCTCACCACAGGGATCATTCCCTCATCCATTCAGCTATCCTTTCACATGTAGCTGCTCCTTCGGAATCACAGAGTCCATCTTCGCTCACAAGCCTTTCTTTCCTTAGCTGCTGGAAGTGTACTGAGGAGTTGTAGCAGCCAGAGAGGCTGAAGATCAGGAAGGTGGCGAGCTGGCTCTTCCACGTTCTGTGCTAGTTGTGGCTCTGCTGTTGTACTGCTACCTCTTTAAGTACAATGTGCCAAAATCAGTTTTGAGAGATTGTGTAGAATGGGCCTATACTCTCCGGAGTTTCGAAGAATAAGAGGGGATCACATTGAAGCCTATAAGATTCTAAGAGGGCTTGACAGGGTAGATGCTGACAGGCTGTTTCCCCTGGCTGGAGAGTCTAGAACTAGGGGGCATAGTCTCAGGATAAGGGGTCGGCCATTTAAGACCGAGAGGAGGAGAAATTTCTTCACTCAGAGGGTTGTGAATCTTTGGAATTCTTTACCCCAGAGGGCTGTGGATGCTCAGTCATTGAGTATATTCAAGGCTGAGATTGATAGATTTTTGGATACTGTGATATCCGAGTGGTAAGGTCAGAAACTGAGAGAAGCGAGATATTAGGAACAAAACCCAACTGTTTATTTACCCGGTGTAGCAGAGAAACATCTCTTACAGGCTGCAGGCAAGACACACAATTCTTACTGCACGATGGCAAGATGGAGGAAGAACCTCTGAGTCATACCCATAATGCAATGCCACATTACCGTATAAACTGGTGTACCAGGCCATTGACTACATGACCCATTGCCTTAAAAACTGGTGAATGTGAACCCTTAATATTTGGCTCCATCTGGTGGATAACTTAAACATTACATCCCAGATTACTATAGATACTAAGGGAATCAAGTGACATGGAGATCAGGCGGGAGCCTGGAGTTGAGGTTGAAGATCAGCCATGATCTTACTGAATGGCGGAGCAGGCTCGAGGGGCCGAATGGCCGACTCCTGCTCCTAATTCTCATGTTCTTATGTTGAGTATGAGTTGCGTTTGCAAAGGAGATTCTTGTGTTAGCGTCACCGAGCCCTGCACCTTTTGGGGTTAAACAACTTAGTAAAACGGCAACATTTTACAGGGGAGTATCTCAGTTCGCTATTCATACTGAAATTGTAACCGCGCGTTCAATTAAAGTCACTACAAGGCGAGTTGTAAGTTCTCCTCTCCCTCCCCCTCCCCATGTGGTTTAGGAAAAGTCGCTCAGATTGTGTGCGAGGAAACTAACTGCTCCTTCTTCTTGCTGTGTTTTAGGTCCTGGGCCTTGGGCGCCATCGCTCTCCTTTTCCTGCTCGGTCTCACCTGGGCATTTGGCCTGATGTTTATCAATGAGGAGTCCATGGTGATGGCCTATCTCTTCACAACGTTCAATGCCTTCCAGGGAATGTTCATCTTCATTTTTCACTGCGCTCTCCAAAAGAAAGTAAGAATCCTCTTAAACTCCTGGAATTTAATCTTCAAGAACTTGTTTCAGTACCAGCGGTATTCTTACAGGCCATCTCTGCTGTCCGAGGCGCTTGTATTCACAGCAGGGCTGGAGGCGTTGTGGTGGAGCCATTACATCTTTCATTTTACTGCACCCCAGTCCCTCAGCTTGCTGAGGAAGTGAGTAGCTGGTCAGAAGCATCCCAGGATCAATTCCTGTCAGTTCAATTGGCTGCCTCAACACACCCCAGGCACAAGAGCACTGTGATTGGCTGCCTCAACACACCCCAGGCACAAGAGCACCGTGATTGGCTGCCTCAACCAGGCACACTAGCACCGTGATTGGCTGCCGCAACTTGGCACACGAGCACCGTGATTGGCTGCCCACATTTAGGCCCCCCCCAGGCACTACAGCACCATGATTGGCGACGGAGCCCGCGCGGGTGGAAAACCAGCCAGAGTTCCCGCTCCGGCCACTTCTGCTGGAAGTGAGCATGGGATGTGGGATGAGGAGGGGATCAGGCCGGCCAAAGCCTTGGGTGGAATCACCAACAAACGCTGTACAGGCTCGAAGGAAGGTGATTTGTGCGCGGTACCAAGGGGTGCTGGTGGCACCGTACTCCCACGTTAGTCCCTTCAGGAGAGGAAGAGGGGCAGGTAACTGGCACTGAAATAGCACAGATACCTCTAAGGGGAAGCGAGATAAACACATGAGGGAGGAAGGAACAGTGCTGACAGAGTGAGAGATGAAGAGAGGTGGGAGGAGGCTCGTTTGGAGCAGAATCACCAGCACGGACACATTGGGCCGAATGGCCTGTTTCTGTGCTGTGAATTCTAAGTAAAAAAGGCGTTTGGCAAATGCTATTGTGTTTAGAGGAAAGAGAAATGTGTCACTGCTGTCACAACTTCACAGCCAAGTGATGCAGGTTTCATTTCAGTGGGATGCACATCGTTGCATCAAGTTGGTAAACAAAAGACAAAAGGTTTACCATTTTCATCAAGGCTCTTCCCCTTTAAATCTTCGTTTCTCGCGAACAATATCACTTGATGAGGTGTATCTTTCAAAATCGAGGGGCAGATTTTGATGTGTTTCTTGTGTTAACAGTGAAACTGAAGACCCTTGACTGGGAGTTTAACAATTGAGCCCATTGCCTTCTAACTACATCAATGAATAAAGCAATGTGATAATGCACATCATGGCTGAACAGCCTGCAGTGTGAGCGAGTGTGCAACCTGGAGCAGTGTGAGCGAGTGTGCAGTCTGGAGCAGTGTCAGTGAGTGTGCAACCTGGAGCAGTGTGAGCAAGTGTGTAGTCTGGAGCAGTGTGAGCGAGTGTGTAGTCTGGAGCAGTGTGAGCGAGTGTGCAACCTGGAGCAGTGTGAGCGAGTGTGTAGTCTGGAGCAGTGTGAGCAAGTGTGTAGTCTGGAGCAGTGTGAGCGAGTGTGTAGTCTGAAGCAGTGTGAGCGAGTGTGTAGTCTGGAGCAGTGTGAGCGAGTGTGTAGTCTGGAGCAGTGTGAGCGAGTGTGTAGTCTGAAGCAGTGTGGCCCTAGAAATAGTAGATGCATTGCTGATCATCTTCCAACATTCGATGGAATCTGGAACAGTTCCCATGGATTGGAGGGTAGCTAATGTTACCCCACTATTCAAAAAAGGTGGTAGAGAGAAAACGGGGAATTACAGACCGGTAAGCCTGACATCGGTAGTGGCGAAAATGCTAGAGTCCATAATAAAAGATGTAATAGCAGAGCACTTAGAAAACAGTGACAGGATCGGACAAAGTCAACATAGATTTACAAGAGGTAAATCTTGCTTGACTAATCCACTGGAATTTTTTGAGGATGTAACTGATCAGGGAGAACCAGTGGTTGTGGTGTATTTGGACTTTCAGAAGGCTTTCGATAAGGTCCCACATAAGAGATTAGCGTGTAAAGTTAAGGCACATGGGATTGGGGGCAAGGTATTGACTTGGATAGAGAACTGGTTGGCAGACAGAAAGCAAAGAGTTAGAATAAACGGATCTTTTTCCAAGTGGCAGGCAGTGACTAGTGGGGTACCACAGGGATCGGTCCTTGAACTCCAGCTATTCACAATATATATTAATGATCTAGACAAGGGAACTAGATGCAATATCTCCAAATTTGCAGACAACACAAAGCTGGGTGGGCGTGTGTGCCGTGAGGAGGATGCCGAGAAACTCCAGTATGATTTGGACAGGTTGGGTGATTCGGCAGAAGCATGGAAGATGCAATATAACGTGGATAAATGCAAGGTTATCCATTTTGGTGGCAAAAACAGGAAGGCAGATTATTATCTGAATGGCAATAGATTGGGAGAAGGGGAAGTGCAACGAGACCTGGGTGTCCTTGTGCACCAGTCGCTGAAGGTAAGCATGCAGGTGCAGAAGGCGGTTAAGAAGGCAAATGGTATGTTGGCCTTCGTAGCGAGGATGTCTTGCTCCAGTTGTACAGGGCCTTGGTGAGACCACATCTTGAGTATCGTGTGCAGTTTTGGTCGCCTTATCTGAGGAAGGATGTTCTTGCCATGGAAGGAGTTCAGCGAAGATTCATTGGCTGATACCTGGGATGGCAGGAATGACGTATGAGGAGAGATTGGGTCGATTGGGCTTGTACTCGGAGTTTAGAAGAATGAGAGTGGATCTCATTGAAACTTATAAAATTCTGACAGGACTGGACAGACTAGATGCAGGAAGGATGTTCCCGATGGTCGGGGAGTCCAGAACCAGGGGTCACAGTCTAAGGATAAGGGGTAGGCCATTTAGGACAGAAATGAGGAGGAATTTCTTCACCCAGAGAGTGGTGAACCTGTGGAATTCTCTACCACAGAAGGCAGTAGAGGCCAATTCATTAAATATATTCAAGAAGGAGTTGGATATATTTCTTAAGGCTAAAGGGATCAAGGGATATGGGGAGAAAGCAGGGACAGGGTACTGAATTTGGATGATCAGCCATGATCGCATTGAATGGCAGAGCAGGCTCGAGGGGCCGAATGGCCTACTCCTGCTCCTATCTTCTATGTTTCTATGTGTGAGCGAGTGTGCAGTCTGGAGCAGTGTGAGCGAGTGTGTAGTCTGGAGCAGTGTGAGCGAGTGTGCTGTCTGGAGCAGTGTGAGCGAGTGTGTAGTCTGGAGCAGTGTGAGCGAGTGTGTAGTCTGGAGCAGTGTGAGCGAGTGTGTAGTCTGGAGCAGTGTGAGCGAGTGTGCAGTCTGGAGCAGTGTGAGCGAGTGTGTGGTCTGGAGCAGTGTGAGCGAGTGTGTAGTCTGGAGCAGTGTGAGCGAGTGTGTAGTCTGGAGCAGTGTGAGCGAGTGTGTAGTCTGGAGCAGTGTGAGCGAGTGTGTAGTCTGGAGCAGTGTGAGCGAGTGTGTAGCCTGGAGCAGTGTGAGCGAGTGTGTAGCCTGGAGCAGTGTGAGCAAGTGTGTAGTCTGGAGCAGTGTGAGCGAGTGTGTAGTCTGGAGCAGTGTGAGCGAGTGTGTAGTCTGGAGCAGTGTGAGCGAGTGTGTAGTCTGGAGCAGTGTGAGCGAGTGTGTAGTCTGGAGCAGTGTGAGCGAGTGTAGTCTGGAGCAGTGTGAGCGAGTGTGTAGTCTGGAGCAGTGTGAGCGAGTGTGTAGTCGAGCAGTGTGAGCAAGTGCGCAGTCTGGGGCAGTGTGAGCGACTGCAGTCTGGAGCAGTGTGAGCGAGTGTGTACTCTGGAGCAGTGTGAGCGAGTGTGTGGTCTGGAGCAGTGTGAGCGAGTGTGCAGCCTGGAGCAGTGTGAGCGAGTGTGTAGGCTGGAGCAGTGTGAGCGAGTGTGTAGTCTGGAGCAGTGTGAGCGAGTGTGTAGTCTGGAGCAGTGTGAGCGAGTGTGTAGTCTGGAGCAGTGTGAGCGAGTGTGTAGTCTGGAGCAGTGTGAGCGAGTGTGTAGTCTGGAGCAGTGTGAGCAAGTGTGTAGTCTGGAGCAGTGTGAGCGAGTGTGTAGTCTGGAGCAGTGTGAGCGAGTGTGTAGTCTGGAGCAGTGTGAGCGAGTGTGTAGTCTGGGGCAGTGTGAGCGAGTGTGTGGTCTGGAGCAGTGTGAGCGAGTGTGCGGCCGGGAGCAGTGTGAGCGAGTGTGTAGTCTGGAGCAGAGTGAGCGAGTGTGTAGTCTGGAGCAGTGTGAGCAAGTGTGTAGTCTGGAGCAGTGTGAGCGAGTGTGTAGCCTGGAGCAGTGTGAGCGAGTGTGTAGTCGAGCAGTGTGAGCGAGTGTGTAGTCTGGAGCAGTGTGGGCGAGTGTGCAGCCTGGAGCAGAGTGAGCGAGTGTGTAGTCTGGAGCAGTGTGAGCGAGTGTGTAGTCTGGAGCAGTGTGAGCGAGTGTGTAGTCTGGAGCAGTGTGAGCGAGTGTGTAGTCTGGAGCAGTGTGAGCGAGTGTGTAGACTGGAGCAGTGTGAGCGAGTGTGCAGTCTGGAGCAGTGTGAGCGAGTGTGTAGTCTGGAGCAGTGTGAGCGAGTGTGTAGTCTGGAGCAGTGTGAGCGAGTGTGTAGTCTGGAGCAGTGTGAGCGAGTGTGTAGTCTGGAGCAGTGTGAGCGAGTGTGTAGACTGGAGCAGTGTGAGCGAGTGTGTAGACTGGAGCAGTGTGAGCGAGTGTGTGGTCTGGAGCAGTGTGAGCGAGTGTGTAGTCTGGAGCAGTGTGAGCGAGTGTGTAGTCTGGAGCAGTGTGAGCGAGTGTGTAGTCTGGAGCAGTGTGAGCGAGTGTGTAGTCTGGGGCAGTGTGAGCGAGTGTGTAGTCTGGAGCAGTGTGAGCGAGTGTGTAGTCTGGAGCAGTGTGAGCGAGTGTGTAGTCTGGAGCAGTGTGAGCGAGTGTGTAGCCTGGAGCAGTGTGAGCGAGTGTGTAGTCTGGAGCAGTGTGAGCGAGTGTGTAGTCTGGAGCAGTGTGAGCGAGTGTGTAGACTGGAGCAGTGTGAGCGAGTGTGTAGACTGGAGCAGTGTGAGCGAGTGTGTAGTCTGGAGCAGTGTGAGCGAGTGTGTAGACTGGAGCAGTGTGAGCGAGTGTGTGGTCTGGAGCAGTGTGAGCGAGTGTGTAGCCTGGAGCAGTGTGAGCGAGTGTGTAGTCTGGAGCAGTGTGAGCGAGTGTGTAGTCTGGAGCAGTGTGAGCGAGTGTGTAGTCTGGAGCAGTGTGAGCGAGTGTGTAGTCTGGAGCAGTGTGAGCCAGTGTGTAGTCTGGAGCAGTGTGAGCGAGTGTGTAGTCTGGAGCAGTGTGAGCGAGTGTGCAGTCTGGAGCAGTGTGAGTGAGTGTGTAGACTGGAGCAGTGTGAGCGAGTGTGTAGTCTGGAGCAGTGTGAGCGAGTGTGTACTCTGGAGCAGTGTGAGCGAGTGTGCAGTCTGGGGCAGTGTGAGCGAGTGTGTAGTCTGGAGCAGTGTGAGCGAGTGTGCAGTCTGGAGCAGTGTGAGCGAGTGTGTAGTCTGGAGCAGTGTGAGCGAGTGTGCAGTCTGGAGCAGTGTGAGCGAGTGTGTAGACTGGAGCAGTGTGAGCGAGTGTGTACTCTGGAGCAGTGTGAGCGAGTGTGTAGTCTGGAGCAGTGTGAGCGAGTGTGTAGTCTGGAGCAGTGTGAGCGAGTGTGTAGGCTGGAGCAGTGTGAGCGAGTGTGCAGTCTGGAGCAGTGTGAGCGAGTGTGTAGTCTGGAGCAGTGTGAGCGAGTGTGTAGTCCGGAGCAGTGTGAGCGAGTGTGTAGTCTGGAGCAGTGTGAGCGAGTGTGTAGTCTGGAGCAGTGTGAGCGAGTGTGTAGTCCGGAGCAGTGTGAGCGAGTGTGCAGCCTGGAGCAGTGTGAGCGAGTGTGTAGTCTGGAGCAGTGTGAGCGAGTGTGTGGTCTGGAGCAGTGTGAGCGAGTGTGCGGTCTGGAGCAGTGTGAGCGAGTGTGTAGGCTGGAGCAGTGTGAGCGAGTGTGCAGTCTGGAGCAGTGTGAGCGAGTGTGTAGTCTGGAGCAGTGTGAGCGAGTGTGTAGTCTGGAGCAGTGTGAGCGAGTGTGCAGTCTGGAGCAGTGTGAGCGAGTGTGTATTCTGGAGCAGTGTGAGCGAGTGTGTAGTCTGGAGCAGTGTGAGCGAGTGCGGTCTGGAGCAGTGTGAGCGAGTGTGTAGTCTGGAGCAGTGTGAGCGAGTGTGTAGACTGGAGCAGTGTGAGCGAGTGTGTAGTCTGGAGCAGTGTGAGCGAGTGTGTAGTCTGGAGCAGTGTGAGCGAGTGTGTAGTCTGGAGCAGTGTGAGCGAGTGTGTAGTCTGGAGCAGTGTGAGCGAGTGTGTACTCTGGAGCAGTGTGAGCGAGTGTGTAGTCTGGAGCAGTGTGAGCGAGTGTGCAGTCTGGAGCAGTGTGAGCGAGTGTGTAACCTGGAGCAGTGTGAGCGAGTGTGTGGTCTGGAGCAGTGTGAGCGAGTGTGTAGTCTGGAGCAGTGTGAGCGAGTGTGCAGTCTGGAGCAGTGTGAGCGAGTGTGTAGTCTGGAGCAGTGTGAGCGAGTGTGTAGTCTGGAGCAGTGTGAGTGAGTGTGTAGTGTGGAGCAGTGTGAGCGAGTGTGTAGTCTGGAGCAGTGTGAGCGAGTGTGCAGTCTGGAGCAGTGTGAGCGAGTGTGTAGTCTGGAGCAGTGTGAGCGAGTGTGTAGTCCGGAGCAGTGTGAGCGAGTGTGCAGCCTGGAGCAGTGTGAGCGATTGTGTAGTCTGGAGCAGTGTGAGCGAGTGTGTAGTCTGGAGCAGTGTGAGCGAGTGTGTAGTCTGGAGCAGTGTGAGCGAGCGTGTAGTCTGGAGCAGTGTGAGCGAGTTTGTAGTCTGGAGCAGTGTGAGCGAGTTTGTAGTCTGGAGCAGTGTGAGCGAGTGTGTAGTCTGGAGCAGTGTGAGCGAGTGTGTAGTCTGGAGCAGTGTGAGCGAGTGTGTAGTCTGGAGCAGTGTGAGCGAGCGTGTAGTCCGGAGCAGTGTGAGCGAGTGTGTAGTCTGGAGCAGTGTGAGCGAGTGTGCAGTCTGGAGCAGTGTGAGCGAGTGTGTAGTCTGGAGCAGTGTGAGCGAGTGTGTACTCTGGAGCAGTGTGAGCGAGTGTGTAGTCTGGAGCAGTGTGAGCGAGTGTGTAGTCTGGAGCAGTGTGAGCGAGTGTGTAGTCTGGAGCAATGTGAGCGAGTGTGCAGTCTGGAGCAGTGTGAGCGAGTGTGTAGTCTGGAGCAGTGTGAGCGAGTGTGTAGTCTGGAGCAGTGTGAGCGAGTGTGCAGTCTGGAGCAGAGTGAGCGAGTGTGTCGTCTGGAACATGTGTGAGCGAGTGTGTAGTCTGGAGCAGTGTGAGCGAGTGTGTAGTCTGGAGCAGTGTGAGCGAGTGTGTAGTCTGGAGCAGTGTGAGCGAGTGCAGTCTGGAGCAGTGTGAGCGAGTGTGTAGTCTGGAGCAGTGTGAGCGAGTGTGCAGTCTGGAGCAGTGTGAGCGAGTGTGTAGTCTGGAGCAGTGTGAGCGAGTGTGTAGTCTGGAGCAGTGTGAGCGAGTGTGTAGTCTGGAGCAGTGTGAGCGAGTGTGCAGCCGGGAGCGGAGTGAACGAGTGTGCAATAGGTGTGAATGAAGGGGTTTCATCTATCGGGAATCCATTGGAACACTATCTGGATTAGCGTGGTCCAGGAATCACTGATCTGGAATCAGTGTTTAGCCATTTGCTGGCAATATCCTCCACCGCAGATGGTACAAAGGAGGTGGTCTATCACTGAGCGTATCGCAGCTTCCTGCTGGCTACCTTATTAAAGATTGGTCTTTGTTCCACTAATGGGACAGGTGATAAACTATTGCTACAAGCTCCTACTCCCACCTTTACTGTGATCTGCTGACGGTTAAGGACCTTTGCTCCAACACTATGGGGTAATGGTAACTGTGTGCGAGAATGTAAAATGGGTGGTATCGAATTTTGCACCCCGTCTATTGATTGCAATGGAAAGCAGCATTGGGCGGTGTGTACAAGGGTTGGCTAAATTGGTATCACCCTTTTCACACTATCGGCCAATGGTTAAATATCCCCCCGCCCCCCCTGCCTACCGCCCCCGACTGCAATCCGCCATGGCCTGGGTCGTGTTTCAACATCAACCTGCATTTTATGAAGACATTAATAAACTTGAAGAATGGGCATATAATTGGCAAATTCAATTCAACACAGATAAATGTGAGTTATTGCATTTTGGTAAGAAAAATAAGGAGGTCACTTATTACTTGGAAACTAAGAATCTAAATGGGGTGGAGGAGCAAAGGGATCTGGGAGTACAAATACACAAATCACTGAAAGTAGTGACACAGGTTAACAAGGCCAGAAAAAAAGTAAACCAGGCACTAGGGTTTATTTCTAGAGGGATAGAATTGAAAAGTAGGGATGTTATGCTAAACCTGTATCGAACCTTGGTGAGACCACACTTGGAGTACTGCGTACAGTTCTGGTCACCGTATTATAAAAAGGATATAGAGGCACTGGAGAGGGTGCAGAGAAGATTTACAAGGATGGTACCAGAAATGCGAGGGTATACCGATCAGGAAAGGGTGAACAGGCTGGGTCTTTTCTCTTGAAAAGAGAAGGCTGAGGGGTGACCTAATAGAGGTCTATAAAATTATGAAAGGTTTTGATAGAGTGGATACAGAGAGTGTTTCCACTTGTGGGGAAGAGCATAACTAGAGGCCATCAATATAAGATCGTCACCAAGAAATCAAATAGGGAATTTAGAAGAAACTTCTTTACCCAAAGAGTGGTGAGAATGTGGAACTCGCTACCACAGGGAGTGGTTGAGGCGAATCGTATAGATGCATTTAAGGGGAGGCTAGACAAACATATGAGGGAGAAGGGAATAGAGGGTTACGCTGAGAGGTGGATGAGGAAAGCCGGGAGGAGGCTCGAGTGGAGCATAAACGCCGGCATGGACTGGTTGGGCCGAATGGCCTGTTTCTGTGCCGTATATCCGATGTAACCCTATGTAATATAGCTCCTTTAACATAGTAAAACACTCCGAGGCACTTCACAGGAGCGTAATCAGAGAAAATTTGACACCGAGCCATATAAGGAGATATTAGGACAGGAATCTCGTTCAGAGAGGTCGGTTTTAAGAAGCGTCTTAAAGGAGGAGAGAGAGGCGGAGAGGTTTAGGGAGGGAATTCCAGAGCTTATGGACTTGGCAGCTGAAGGCACGGCCGCCAATGGTGGAGCGATTAAAATCGGGGATGCGCAAGAGGCCAGAATTGGAGGAGTGCAGAGACCTCGGAGGGTTGTAGGGCTGGAGGTGGTTACAGAGATAGGGAGGGACGAGGGCCATGGCGGGATTTGCAAACAGGGATGAGAGTTTTGAAATCGAGGCGTTGCCGGACTGAGAGCCAATGTAGGTCAGCGAGCACAGGGGTGATGGATGGACGGGACTTGGTGCGAGTTAGGACACGGGGGCTGCAGAGTTTTGAATGAAGGTTTCAGCCACAGATGGGCTGAGCCAGGTGCAGGGATGGGCCATGTTCAGTCAGAGACAGTGAGAGAGGTTTGGAGAGTGGACTCCTTCCCTTCGACTGTTAGCAGGGACCTGGCAGGGCTGGCAATAACTGATCTGAAGTAATGAGCCTGGCACCTCACCCACCAGACTGGCATGTCTCCCAGCTCCCGGCCTGGCAACAGCTGCTTGCTTAATAAACCGGCGGCAAGTGCCTTAATTGCACTGAAAGTCTGATTTATTCAACTTGGAACATAAGAACATAAGAAATAGGAGCAGGAATAGGCCCCTTGGCCCCTCGAGCCTGCTCCGCCATTCAACAAGATCATGGCTGATCTCGGGCTCAAAGCCACTTCCCCGCCCGCTCCCCATAACCCTTCACTCCCTTATCTTGCAAAAATCTGTCTACCTCCACCTTAAATGTATTTAATGACCCAGCCTCCACGGCTCTCTGGGGCAGAGAATTCCACAGATTTAGACCCTCTGAGAGAAGAAATTCCTCCTCATCTCAGTTCTAAAAGGGCGACCCTTTATTCTGAAACTGTGCCCCCGAGTTCTAGATTTCCCCACGAGGGGAAACATCCTCTCTGCATCTACCCTGTCGAGCCCCCTCAGTATTTTATATGTTTCAATAAGATCACCTCTCATTCTTCTAAATTCCAATGAGTATAGGCCCAGCCTGCTCAACCTTTCCTCATAAGTCAACCCTTCATTTCTGGAATTGCTCCGAAGTGCAAAGGATAATGCTTTCCCGGCTCCTTGCACACGTGCTGTGGCGTGCGGCGGAGATGGTAGCGGTCAGCGGTCGGCAGGACAGCCGGTGGTTGCGGAGGAGGGGGGACGAGTCTGATGAAGGCCAGGCTCTGGATGTTGTCCTGCTGCCCATCCAGTAATCGTTCATTCTCCACCTCAAGCCCGGGATTAGACGCTCCGCTTCCCTGAATCGCACAGCCAAAAAAAAAAGCAGCTTGATTTTTGTTTTTGTCACCTATCGGGAGAAACTAGGCAGCAGATTGAGGAGGGCGAGTGGGTGCGTGTGGAAAACGGGAAGATCATCACTCATCTTATAATCAGATGCCCATCGCACACTTGGGGCAGGAATTTAACTCAGGAGTCAGGTTGGAGGCGGGACTACAACTTTCGGGGTTGTAGTCCCGCCTCCATCGAGATGCGGCCAACCCACGCGATTTTAACTTGATTGACCTTGCTCAGCAGGCCAATTAAGGGCCACCCGGCAACAGGTGACGTCACAGACTGAAATTTCATCTGTCATGAGCTTTTGACAGATGACATATCAGTGTTTCACAGCTGTTTGAAGCTGTCAAACACTGACAGTCTTACTTCTAACCTGAGTCCTTCTCCACAGACTCAGTTAGAAATCTCACCAGCACAGAAAGCTGAAGGCTGTCACTTTTGACAGTTCGCAGCCATTCTGCTTTCTGTGCCGGTGAGATGAGGGGCTCCCGAGACCTAAAGGAAGGAAGGCTGAAAAGGTAAGAAAAGGTCATTTAAACTTATTTAATCACTTTAGACACACCAAACACACTTACCTTTGCACTCATGCACACATCACTCACCTAAACACCGACATCTCGACCCCTCCAAGTCCTTCAACCCGACGGCCCGCCTCCTCTAACTTGGCGTGGTTTGGAGCCGTCGGGAATCCCACCCTTCAACATCAAAAATAGGGATTAGGCTAAAAACTGCCTGTTAACTACCTGTTAACAGGCAGTTAATTGGCACGAATCCCTTCCCGCCTCGGGTAGGCGGGTCCCAGTGCGGAGCGGGTATCCGCCTCCTTTGAAACTGGCATGGAGGCGGGTTTGGGTGCGGGATCGGGTCGGGACCCCCGAATTCGGGAATTTAACCCACCACCCCCCCACGCCTCCAATCCCGACTCCACGGCCCAATGGAAATCCACCCACCCCGCTTCTCTATTCAAGTAGACATAGGAACAGGAGCAGGCCATTCAGCCCCTCGAGCCTGTTCCGCCATTCAACTAGACCACGGCTGATCTGTATCCCAACTCCATCTACCCAGCTTGGTTCCATAACCCTTAATACCCTTACCCACCAAAATCTACCCATCTCAGTTTTCAAATTTTCACTTGACTCCCCAGCCTCAACACCCTCTGTGTGAAGAAGTGCTTCCTGACACCACCCCTGAACAGCCAGGCTCTGATTTTTAAGGTTCTGCCCCCTTGTTCTGGGCACCAGAGGAAATAGTTTCTCTCTATCTACCCATCAACTCCTTTCATCATCTTAAACACCTCAATTAGATCATCCCTGAATCTCCTATATTTAAGGGAATACAAGGCGAGTCGATGTAATATGTCTCCATAATTTAACCCTTTTAGCCCTGGTATCATTCTGGTCAACCTGTTGCTGCACCCCCCTCCAAGGGAAAATTGGGGTTCACACGGCCCTGACACAAGTACCAACCGCACCTGTGGGACGGGGGGGGGGAAGGGGGCCGCTCCCTAGTTTGTCGAGGTTCCCGATGCACGGAAAACGTGTGCGGGGGCATAAGGCGTGCAAGCTGACCGTCTCCAAAACCTGGCCAGCCAGCAGCATTTGAAAGGAGGAGGTTTACCCTTGAAGGAGGGACCTCGAGGCAGCAAAGCCAGATGTCCAGGCACCGCTCGGTCTGAGCAGCGTAATCATTGATCCCGATGGCTTGCCCCACACTGACTCGTGTGGTGGTCTGTTCCCCTGGTTATATCTGCAGTCCCTAGGCTGTGTGCAGGTTTCTACTTGGGGGTCAGGAGCTGCGAGTGCGAAGGGTCAAGAACCATCCGGACATTCTCCTTGATACCATTAACAAATGCAAACACTGTGAACCGCTGCGGAATTAAAGCATCGCAGGGGTGGCGAGGGTCCACTGCAAACACTGACCATCTAGGCCTCAATGTAAGCGATGATCAGCTAGACCCCAAGGTAAATAATAACTAATTAGGCCCCAAGTTAAGCAAAGGCCAAGTAGGCCCCAAGATAAATGATGGTCGGCTAGGCTCCAATGTAAACACTGACCATTTAGGCCGCAAGGTAAGTGATTACCGTGCAAGAGGGCGTGTGTTTTATTCTCTGTCCAAGGTGAATTCGAACCCGAGTCCCACTAGCCTAGAGTTTCTCCCTCCTACTCCATCCAATCCCAGGTAGAAGGAGCTCCTCCTGGCACCGGGCGGACCTGCATCTCTGAGCAGTACAGCTGTGCGGTCAGCTACCTGTCCTCCTGTAACACCTCTCACTCTCTCGCTCTGCCTCCCTCCCCAGGTCCACAAGGAGTACAGCAAGTGCTTGCGGCACGCTCACTGCTGCAGCCGCCCCACGGCCGGGGTCTCCCACGGCAACCTGAAGACCTCCACCATCCGGAACAGCAGCCGGTACTACACTGGTACTCAGGTACAGAATGCTGCGGCAAGCAGGAGGATGGCTGAAAAGGTCATTTTTTGACAGGGTCGTGTCTAGTCGAATTGTGTTGTTCGTTTTCTCAGACGATCAGATCTTCCGTGATCGGGCTGTGGGTGCAAATCGTTCTACAGCAGCAAAAACACTTCATCAGCCCACTTTGTAACCTCTTCCTAATGTGGGTGGCAACCTCTCCTCACCCAGAACCTGCCCCCGAATAATGTGCGAAACCCCCAGCTCGTAACTTTTTTCTAGCCTGTTGCTAGGTGGATGATGCAGCCTCGGGCCTGTTGCTAGGTGGATGATGCAGCCTCGGGCCTGTTGCTAGGTGGGTGGTGCAGCCTCGGGCCTGTTGCTAGGTGGATGATGCAGCCTCGGGCCTGTTGCTAGGTGGATGATGCAGCCTCGGGCCTGTTGCTAGGTGGATGATGCAGCCTCGGGCCTGTTGCTAGGTGGATGATGCAGCCTCGGGCCTGTTGCTAGGTGGATGATGCAGCCTCGGGCCTGTTGCTAGGTGGATGATGCAGCCTCGGGCCTGTTGCTAGGTGGATGATGCAGCCTCGGGCCTGTTGCTAGGTGGATGATGCAGCCTCGGGCCTGTTGCTAGGTGGATGGTGCAGCCTCAGGCCTGTTGCTAGGTGGATGATGCAGCCTCGGGCCTGTTGCTAGGTGGATGATGCAGCCTCGGGCCTGCTGCTAGGTACAGCCTCGGGCCTGTTGATAGATGAATAGTGCAGCCTCGGGCCTGTTGCAAGTTGGATGGTTTACCATCAGGCCTGTTGCTAGGTGAATGATAACCCCTCTCCCCGGCCCTGAAACCTGCTCCAACTAGCCTATAGCCACTAGCAGAATGCAGTCACAGGAAGTGATTAACTCGATTTGTTCCAAACAATCAATTTTACATCTGGCTTCAAAAGCAGGTGATTCTTCCCAGAGGGTAGCATGGCAGGATCCTAAATACACTCCACTTCTAGGGATAACCCACCCACATGCTCTAAATTCCTCTTGTTGGGTCAACAACACAGCCCTGGCTTGTTAATGGGTAGCTGGTGCAGCCTGAGGCCTGTTACTCAGTGGTTGGTGCAGCCTCGGGCCTGTTGCTAGGTGGTTGGTGCAGCCTCAGGCCTGTTGCTAGGTGGATGATGCAGCCTCAGGCCTGTTGCTAGGTGGATGGTGCAGCCTCAGGCCTGTTGCTAGGTGGATGGTTTACCCTCGGGCCTGTTGCTAGGTGGTTGGTGCAGCCTCAGGCCTGTTGCTAGGTGGATGGTGTAGCCTCGGGCCTGTTGCTAGGTGGTTGGTGCAGCCTCGGGCCTGTTGATAGATGGTTGGTGCAGCCTCGGGCCTGTTGATAGGCGGTTGGTGCAGCCTCGGGCCTGTTACTAGGCGGTTGGTGCAGCCTCGGGCCTGTTGCTAGGCGGTTGGTGCAGCCTCGGGCCTGTTGCTAGGTGGTTGGTGCAGCCTCGGGCCTGTTGATAGATGGTTGGTGTAGCCTTGGGCCTGTTGCTAGGTGGTTGGTGCAGCCTTGGGCCTGTTGCTAGGTGGTTGGTGCAGCCTCGGGCCTGTTGCTAGGTGGTTGGTGCAGCCTCGGGCCTGTTGCTAGGTGGTTGGTGCAGCCTCGGGCCTGTTGCTAGGTGGTTGGTGCAGCCTCGGGCCTGTTGCTAGGTGGTTGGTGCAGCCTCGGGCCTGTTGCTAGGTGGTTGGTGCAGCCTCGGGCCTGTTGATAGGTGGTTGGTGCAGCCTCGGGCCTGTTGATAGATGGTTGGTGCAGCCTCGGGCCTGTTGATAGATGGTTGGTGCAGCCTCGGGCCTGTTGATAGATGGTTGGTGCAGCCTCGAGCCTGTTGATAGGTGGTTGGTGCAGCCTGAGGCCTGTTACTAGGTGGTTGGTGCAGCCTCGGGCCTGTTGCTAGGTGGTTGGTGCAGCCTCGGGCCTGTTGATAGGTGGTTGGTGCAGCCTCGGGCCTGTTGATAGGTGGTTGGTGCAGCCTGAGGCCTGTTACTAGGTGGTTGGTGCAGCCTCGGGCCTGTTGCTAGGTGGTTGGTGCAGCCTCGGGCCTGTTGATAGATGGATGGTGCAGCCCTCACCCCAGGCTGTTCTGCCTGCTTCTTGGTTGTTTCTCTGAGAATGTCCCAGCGCTGTAGGTTCACTCTCGGGTGGTGAAAGGAAGGAGTGAGACAGCGGGAGGGTTTTATTTGCCTCTGGCTCCCGCCTGCCAGCTCCGTATAACAAGACTCGATTCTACAATCTGGTGGAGCCGCTCGTTAAACAACAATTCAAACCCTTGATAGTTTTCTTTAAACGGACGCCCGGAGCCATCGTCTGAGAAACCGTGTGATGTGTCGTGTTCCTGCTTCCCCCCACACCACGTGCTTCGGCAGTCTCGTCCCTGTCCCTGCTCTGTTTCCTGCTTGTTCTGCATCTCCTCCTGGCCTGGGAAGTTTAGTCACCTTTATGCAGACCTGTGCAAGGTGAGCAGGCTGCAGATAGGAACCACAATGGCACCCGAGGAGAGTTACTGCTGGCTTGAGTGGAGTCCATTCAAATGGGACGGAGGGCGGCGGGCGGGGGAGGGACTTACCTGTGTCCATTAAAATATGACTGGGGAGTTACCTAGATCCTTCAGAATGAAGTGGAGTTTAACTAGGCCCCATTAGAATGGGGCAAAGGGATGGGGGAGGTAGCCATGTTTATTAGAATAAGGTGACCAGGTGCGAGGTACTGTGTCCATTACACTGGTGTCACACCTAGAATAGGGGCAGTGGTTTAACCAGTGCTCCTTAGAATGTGGGCAACCCTCCAGACTGTAAAGTGAGATGTATGACCCCTCTCTTTGACCCCTTTCCCCCAGCACACCGTGGCAAAAGGGGGCATTTGTAAGAATGACAATCCTACTGCTCCCCCAAACTTTGTGCGGTTGATGCTGGCACAGGATCTACACCCATCCCGTCATTCCACTGGCATTCACTTGCACCCGTCATTACTTCCTGCTAAAAGCGTCTGGTGTTCCCAACGGAATCAAAAGGCCCAGCACGATCACCTAATCCAGCCTAGTAACCCCGCCCCTATGGAAGTTAGGTGTCAACCATGGCTCAGTGGGCAGCACTCTGGCCTCTGAGTCACAAGGTCATGGGTTCAAGCCCTACTCCATGAAACATAAGCATGTGATCCAGGCTGACCATCGGCGCCGCACTGTCATAGGTGCAATTTTTGTCGGATGAGACATTAAACCGAGGCCCTGTCTGCCTTCTCAGGTGGATGTAAAAGATCCCACGGCCACTATTTTGAAGAAAATTGGGGGAGTTCTCCCCAGTGTCCTGGCCAATATTTATCCCTCAACCAACATCACTAAAAACTGTTTATCTGGCCATTATCACATTGCTGTTTGTGGGATCTTGCTGTGCGCAAATTGGCTGCCGCGTTTCCCACATTACAACAGTGACTACACTTCAAAAAGTACTTTATTGGTTGTAAAACCCTTTGGGATGTCCTGAAGTTGTGAAAGGCGCTATAGAAATGCAAGTCTTTCCAAACTCTTGCATCACTCCAAATAGACCCCAGATCCGGATTGAATCCGGATCGTTTACTCGTTCAGCTGACTAAGTCATTCTACACTTCACAGATCAGGGACTCCCAGAGCAGGCAGTTGGATAGTCGTTCCTCAGGGGGTCTTCGGTGAAGCATCCCATGGCATAAATGGAGGCCGAGGGTCGCGGAGCGTGTTTGAGTTTTGCCGCAGTTTGCTTAAAGAGGATTGTCCACTTGCCGCCTATTTGTTTCTCCAACTGTGCTGTGGCCCCCTGTAGCAAAGCTTCACGCCTTGATCTAACGCACTGCGACCTCTGCTTACAGAGTCGGATCCGGAGAATGTGGAACGACACCGTCCGGAAGCAGTCGGAATCTTCCTTCATGGCGGGGGACATCAACAGCACTCCCACCCTAAATCGAGGTGACCTTCCAAACAGCAGCTCCAGTCACATGTTGGGGTTCACAGCAGAGGGGACTGGTGATCATTCGGGGTGGGAGGGCAGTTGTCTCTATGGAGGCTACAGTCGGTTTGCAAGGCACTGCTCCCAATGCTCTTCAAATGTTCATTCATACCAGCAGGGTGTCCGAACCACTGCCCGTGAGCCGTTTCCAGCCATCGCTCCTTGGCAGTCCGGCCCTTGAAGGCCAGGGAACGTAGTCTTGCTCGCTGATTTGTCCAGTTTGAGCTTCAAGGACTTGACGGTCTGGAAAGGGCCGGGCTTAACATTGTTTCCTGATTGGTGGATTAAATTGTAAATCAGAACACCAGGCTCTGTTAGTTTCAGCAACCTGAGGTACTATTGGGAAAAAGGATTGAAACTTTATAGGAACAGGAGGAGGCAATTCAGCCCTTCGAACTTGTTCCGCCATTCAGTGAGATCATGGCTCATCTGTATCTTACCTCCATCCACCCGCCTTGGTTCTGTATCCCTTAATACCCTTACCCAATGAAAAACAATCAACATCAGTGACATGAATCAGTCATTCATGAAAGAAAGACTTATGAAATAATACTGAGCGGCCTACGGGTGGCACTGTCCAGGGAGAGTATAAATACTCGGGCACGGGCCCAGCTTGCGCAGGACATTCTTAACAGGAACTAGTGAAGGACACAACTAGACCTCCATGTTGTAAAACAGTTGATTAAAGCTTTGTTTAACGCTTAAACCAAGTGCCTGGTAGTTTTCTTACGTCAATCAGTTTGATTGACCCCCAGCCTCAACAGCTTTTTTGGGGGAGAGTTCCAGATTTCCGCTACCCTTTGTGTGAAGAAGTGCTTCCTGACATCACCCCTGAACGGCCTGGCTCTAATTTTAAGGTTATGCCCCCTTGTTCTGGACTCCCCCCAGCAGAGGAAATGGTTTCTCCCTATCTACCCGATCAAATACTTTGATCATCTTAAACACCTCAACTAATCATCCCTTAATCTTCTATATTCAAGGGAATACAGGCCGAGTCTGTGCAACCTGTCCTCATAATTTAGCCCTTTTAGCTCTGGTACCATTCTGGTGAATCTGTGCCGCAGTACCTCCAAGGCCGATATATATTGACTGCATGGTGCACACCTAAGATAGAAATCTTGACTAAATTTGATCATTAGCATCCTGTCGAACGCCCTCTAGTCAACTTCCCTACTGTGGATGTTAAGCTAACCAGGTAATAATGATCAGTTGTGCCCTACCCAGTTCCCCAATTATTGGAACGATTTTTCACCATTCTCCAGTGCCCAGGTACAATCCCAATGTTAATGTAAAAACTATCAACCAAAGCATCACTAATTTCCTCCTCTAAGCTGGGAAATGACCGTGGCCAATATTAGCGAGAAAATACTTAACAAACCCGTATGGCATTCTGGATTTGGATATGGGGTCGATATTTGCAAACAACACATTCTGGACTTGGGTATGGGGTCGATATTTGCAAACAACACATTCTGGATTTGGGTATGGGGTCGATATTTGCAAACAACACAAAAATAGGCAACCTGGTGAAGAGAACTGTAAGTGACCTCAGGAGGACACAAGTTAATATTGTGGGGCCAGATAGATTTTGAATGAAATTTAACGTGGAGAAATGCGAGGTGCTGCATTTTGAGAGGAAGAATGACAGGAAATGCACAGCAAATGGTGAAACTTCGGAGTTCAGATACGCAAATCTTTAAAAAAGTGGGAGGGGAAGGTGATAAAGCTGTAAGACAAAAGGTATATAGGATCCTAGGTTTTATAAGGAGGGGCGTAGAGTACAAACGCAAAGAGTTAATGGACGAACCTGTACAAATTATTGGCCAGGGCACGGTTAGAAGGTTGATCAATCAATGGGAATGAAAATCAGGCGAGGTCTACACTGGGGGGCTGATCGAACCACAGGTTAAACCACCCCCTCTGTTCCTCCTTTCCCTACCTCACTTCCTCCTTTCCATACCTCACTTCCTCCTGTCTACCTCACTTCCTCCTTACTCTGCCTCACTTCCTCCTTACTCTGCCTCACTTCCTCTTGTCTCAAAGTTACATTGTTACTCTTTTCCCCCCTCTAGGAACTATGGGCAACCACCTGCTGACCAATCCTGTTCTGCAGCCTCGTTCCGGTGCCAGCCCCTACAACACGCTCCTGGCCGAGTCCGTTGGGTACAGTGCTCCCTCACCCACTGTCTTCAGCTCACCAGGTTGGAAACAAAACATGCGTCTGTCCTCTCTGCCCAGTCACCCAGCCCCAAATGACCCGCTGCTGGAGGTGGAACT
The DNA here is from genome assembly GCF_052327205.1 of Somniosus microcephalus. Taxonomy (NCBI): domain Eukaryota; kingdom Metazoa; phylum Chordata; class Chondrichthyes; order Squaliformes; family Somniosidae; genus Somniosus; species Somniosus microcephalus. The sequence goes on along the minus strand of NC_141017.1, from coordinate 15,075,274 downwards.
GTGATTCATGTTGCACGTTTAAAAGTCCAGCACCCTAGCATCAACATTATCCTGCTCCATTGGGCTGGCCGTTGCAGGCCTACCCATTGAAATTCCCCCCATAAACTGCTGAGGGAGGTGACTGCAGGTGGCTGAAGATATAGTAATGGGAACCCTGTAACTGATAAATATGGGGGATCCCTACGACCGTAGGTCTGAGTGGGGGTACCTATAATCATTGGATTAGAAGGGTCGCTAATACTGTAGGAATAGGAACCCCCATTGCTAAGGTTATGAGTGATCTCCCCACCTCTATTCATACTGTTATAATGATTGACCATTCAGACAGTTATAGGGGCTTCCAATTCCTGGATCTCAATCTTGGCTCACCTCTGAGCCAGAAGATCGTGGGTTCAAGCCCGACTCTCGGACTTGAGCCCATAATCCAGGCTGACGCTCCGGTGCCAGTGCTGAGGGAGCGCCGCACTGTCTGAGGTGCCGTCTTTCAGATGAGATGTTAAATCGAGGCCCTGTCTGCTCTCTCAGGATGCAAAATACCCTGTAGCTCTCTTCGAAGAAGAGCAGGGGAGTTCTTCCCGGTATCCTGGCCAATATTTATTCCTCATTCAACATCACTGGTCATCACTGATTACCTGGTCATTATCACATTGCTGTTTGTGGGATCTTGCTGTGTGCAAATTGACTGCCACGTTTCCTACATTGCAACAGTGACTAAACTCTTGGGCCCCAGTTCGCTGCTAGTTATTAAGAATTTCCGTTCCTAACATGGCTGTGAGATTGACATATTGCTGATTAATTAACCATGGCTGTCCTAGCACTGAACCTGTCCATGTTCATGATTAACAATTAACTAAACTCGTCAGTGATCAGCTTGCGCCTTCTGCTAAAAAAAAATATTTACATTTTTAATTAATGCTCTGATTAAATGCTTGATTGAATTTGACTTTGTGATCTCCGTGTTTACTGTCTCTTTTCCTTTACTTCACCACATGCTTCCATGCAGGGACCTACAGAGAGACAAGTACGGCAGTTAAGCCTGCGTTTCCTTGTTGAATATAAATGTTTCACACTATGGGTTCAGGCCTTCCAACCCCTCGTCGTTTACAACAGCCTCCCTCCTGAATTGCTCCCGTCACTTCAGCAGTAGCAAAACACTGCGGATGCTGGAAATCAGAAACAACAGCAGGAAATGCTGGAAACACGCAGCAGGTCAGGCAGCCTCCGTGGAGAGAGAAACATTTCATCATTCGCCTCATCCGACGCTTCAACAAAAAACGTTTTTCTTCCTTTCAGATGTTAAGGATCGCAAGCTTCAACAACTCTTGGACACCAACGCTACCCCCGCCCCCCCCCCCCCCACCCCCAGAAACTTCTTCCCCTTCACTTTCCTCTGATCCCGTCCCTTCTTCCAATCTCACCCGTTGCCGTGTTTTCACTATCCCCTCTGACCTTCCCCTCTCTGACCCCGAACGATCAGTCTTCAGCAGAGGCCTGAGCTTCATCCCCTTACGCCCCCATAGAAACATAGAAGATAGGAGCAGGAGTAGGCCATTCGGCCCCTCGACCCTGCTCCGCCATTCAATGCGATCATGGCTGATCATCCAAACTCAGTACCCTGTCCCTGCTTTCTCCCCCTATCCCTTGATCCCTTTAGCCTTAAGAAATATATCTAACTCCTTCTTGAATATATTTAATGAATTGGCCTCAACTGCCTTCTGTGGTAGAGAATTCCACAGGTTCACCACTCTCTGGGTGAAGAAATTCCTCCTTATCTCTGTCCTAAATGGCTTACCCCTTATCCTTAGACTGTGACCCCTGGTTCTGGACTCCCCCGCCATCGGGAACATCCTCCCTGCACCTAGTCTGTCTAGTCCTGTTAGAATTTTATAATTTCAATGAGATCCATCTCAATGAATTTCGAGCTTGGCATGAAGCTGAGCTCTTTTTCCGCCACCTTCATCTCCGTGCCCGCTTCTTTGACCAGGAATCTTCCCCCCGCACAGCTGACCCTTTCTCCCGCTATCAGAATTCTCGATCTACCTGGACACCTCCCTCAGGCCCCTTAACCTCTCTAGATCTTTTCATTGCTAACTGCCGCTCACTCACTTCGACCTACCTCCCTCTGAACTTGCACCACTCCGTTCTCTCCGATCCAACCCTAACATTATCATTAAACCTGCTGACAAGGGTGGTGTCGTTGTTGTTTGGCGAACTGACCTCTACCGTGCGGAGGCTGAACGCCAACTCTCTGACACCTCCTCCTACCTCCGCCTGGACCATGACCCCACTACCGAACATCAAGCCATTGTTTCCAAGACTGTCACTGACCTCACCTCCTCTGGAGATCTTCCTCATAGTTCCCCAATCCCGCACAGCCCGCTTCTACCTCCTTCCCAGGACCCATCGTTTCAGCCTGTTCTTGCCCCACGAAACTGATTTCTTCCTATCTCGACTTTATTTTTTCTCCCCTTGTCCAGTCTCTTCCCACCTACATTCACGACTCTTCCGACGCCACTTTAACAGTTTCCAGTTTCCTGGCCCCAACTGTCTCCTTTTGACTATGGACATCCAATCCCTCTACACCTCCATCCCCCACCAGGATGGCCTGAGGGCGCTCCGCTTCTTCCTTGAAGAGAGGCCCAACCAGTCCCCATCCGCCACCACCCTCCTCCGCCTGGCTGAACTTGTTCTCACATTAAAAACTTCTCCTTTGACTCCACTCACTTCCTCCAAATCAAAGGTGTTGCTATGGGTACCCGCATGGGCCCTAGCTATGCCTGCCTTTTCGTGGGATATGTGGAACACTCTTTGTTCCAGTCCTACTCGGGTCCCCTCCCTCACCTCTTTTTCCGATACATTGATGACTGTATCGGTGCCGTTTCCTGCTCTCGCCCTGAACTAGAAAATTTAATTCACTTTGCTTCCAATTTCCACCCTTCCCTCACCTTCATATGATCCATCTCCGACTCTTCCCTTCCCTTCCTCGACTTCTCTGTCTCCATCTCTGGGGATAGGTTATTGACCAACATTCACTACAAGCCCACTGACTCCCACAGCTACCTGGACTACACTTCCTCCCACCCCACTTCCTGTAAGGACTCTATTCCACTCTCCCAGTTTAAATGTCTCTGCCGCATCTGTTCCGACGATGCCACCTTTCATACTTGTGCTTCCGATATGTCTTCCTTTTTCCTCAACTGAGGATTCCCCTCTACTGTGGTTGACATGGCCCTCGATGGTGTCCATTCCATTTCCTGCACTTCTGCTCTTACCCCTGCCCCTCCCTCCCAGAACCACGATAGGGTTCCCCTTGTCTTCACCTTTCACCCCACCAGCGGGCCTTTGGCGTAGCGGTAGCATCCCCGCCGCTGGGCCAGAAGGCGTAGGGTTTCGAACCCCGCTCCAGACTGTCCCGGCAAGTGGAGTCGGAGTTCCGGCTCTAAATTCTGGGTTGACATCTAGCGGGATACTTGCGTCCGTGGGTGTGGGTGGCCCCCCCCCCTCGTATGGGTTGTGGGAGCCCGTAAAACCCTCCCGCCATAGGACTAACCACCCTAATGGCTGGTATGAAGATGGTTACGGTCACAGAAGGAGCGTTAATCGCGGCCAGAAATCCTTCCACCACTTCATACAGTTCCCCAAAGGGAACAGTGTGAAGACACGTACGACGACGACCCCACCAGCCTCCACATTCAACGGATCATCTTCCACCATTTCCACCACCTCCAGCGAGATCTCACCACCAAAGACATCTTCCTCTCCCCCTCTCCCCCCGCCCTCCTTTCAGCATTCCGAAAAGACCGCTCTCTCTGCGACACCCTGGTCCACTCCTCTATCACCCGCAACACCCCTTCCCCTTCGCCCGGCACCTTCCCGTGCAAGCGCAGGAGATGCAACACATGCCCTTTTACCTCCTCCCTTCCCACTGTCCAGGGCCCCAAACACCCCTTCCAGGTGAAACAGCGATTTACTTGTACTTCTCGCAATCTAGTATACTGTATTCGCTGCTCACGATGCGGTCTCCTCTACACTGGGGAGACCAAACGCAGATTGGGTGACCGCTTTGCGGAACACCTCCGTTCAGTCCGTAAGGGTGACCCCGAGCTTCCGGTCGCCTGTCACTTTAATTCTCCGCTCCATTCCCACTCAGACCTCACCGTACTTGGGCTCTTGCATTGTTCCACGGAAGCTCAGCGTAAGCTCGAGGAACAGCACCTCATCTTTCAGTTAGGCACTTTACAGCCTTCTGGACTCAACATCGAGTTCAACAGTTTCAGATCATAACCTCGGCCCCTATGTTTTTTTCTATCACTTTCACATGGCAGCTGTTGATGATTCTGCCATTGCCATTTACACCTCATCTAGACCCATCTTTTGTTTCTTAACTTGTACCATTACCATCTACTTTCGCGTCGCACCATCATCCCTTTTGTCTCTTAATCTCTCCTGCCTTCCACCCTATCACAGACCTTCCCTTTTGTTCTTTCCTTCCCTCCCCCCTTTCCCCGCCCCTACACTTGCTTAAAAACCTGTTCCATCTCCAATGTTTTCCAGTTGTGATGAAGGGTCATCGACCTGAAACATTGATTCTGTTTCTCTCTCTACAGATGCTGCCTGACCGGCTGAGTATTTCCAACATTTTCTGTTGTTGCTTAGTTGATTGGTATATTTTTGTATCACACTGAATATATGAAGGGCTCACGACAACCCAAACCTACTGGAAGCCAAACTATGGCCCCTGAATCCACACCAAATTTGGCTACACCTCTGACCTTGGGCCCTTCACCCAGTCTTCTTAGGTTGGAAGGTCTGTCGATCGTAGCTCGAAGCCGGGAGATGCATGTGCAACTCAAACTGTGATAGACAGAAGGCAGTCAGCTGTACCAGGTTTAGTCAATTGACAGATGAGATAATGAACTGAATTAATGATTTGGAACAATATGGTAAATAAGCTATCTTCTGCCGCGACTGTACAATTACACTGGGGCCCCCTGTCATACTCTTAACTGAAGTTCTGGCAGGTCGCCATTTGCAGTGTGGCTGTCATTCTCAAGCTGGCAGCCATTTGCAGTGTATCACCGTCTTAAGATGGCAGCCATTTTCAGAGTGTCAGTCTCAAGCTGGCAGCCATTTGCAGTGTGTCTGCCAGTCTCAAGCTGGCAGCCATTTGCAGTGTATCACTGTCTTAAGATGGCAGCCATTTTCAGAGTGTCAGTCTCAAGCTGGCAGCCATTTGCAGTGTGTCTACCAGTTTCAAGCTGGCAGCCATTTGCAGTGTAGCACTGTCTTAAGATGGCAGCCATTTTCAGAGTGTCAGTCTCAAGCTGGCAGCCATTTGCAGTGTGTCTGCCAGTCTCAAGCTGCCAGCCATTTGCAGTGTGTCTGCCAGTCTCAAGCTGGCAGCCATTTGCAGTGTGTCTGCCAGTCTCAAGCTGGCAGCCATTTGCAGTGCGTCACTGTCTTAAGATGACAGCCATTTTCAGAGTGCCAGTCTCAAGATGGTAGTTATCTGCAGAATGTTTGTCTATTCTGGAAACATTGCTAAGTCATCTTCCTTACCTATACTACTGACCTTATGGGAAAGCAAACGGAACACAGCGATGCCTGCACTGTTAGCAAGGACTGTCCATGCAATACACGATTGTGTCAGATACACACTTGTTAGTGTTTAGCTTTCCTGAATTTCAGAATTGCGTGTTGGTGGCATGATGGACTGCCTGTGCAGGACTGGCTGCCATGGGGTTATCAATCAGCACTGCTCGTCACAGAGGATTTAAGTGGTCAGCTAGGCTGCATGGTCTTCTGAAGAGGAACAGATTCTCTGTCCAATGTGCCTTGAACTAGCTTATCCCTTTTTATCTCAGATTGAAGAGCATGAGCTGTTCTGAATGGTTCCTTCTACCTCTCTCCCCATCTACTTTTCCCAGTCACTCCCCCTTAACTTTCCCAGTCACTCCCCCTTAACTTTCCCAGTCACTCCCCATACCTTTCCCAATCACTCCATACCCTTCCCAATCACTCCCCAGATCCAATCCAATCAGGATTTGAGTATAAGAGTAAAGACGTCTTACTGCAATTCTATAGGGCCCTGGTGAGACCACACCGGGAGTATTGTGTACAGTTTTGGTCTCCTTACCTAAGGAAGGATATACTTGCCATAGAGGGAGTGCATCGAAGGTTCACCAGACTGATTCCTGGGATGGGGGGATTGTCCTATGAGGCGAGATTGAGTAGACTAGGCCTATATTCTCTAGAGTTTAGAAGAATGAGAGGTGATCTCATTGAAACATACAAAATTCCTACAGGGCTTGACAGGGTAGATGCAGGGAGGATGTTTCCCCTTGGCTGGGGAATCTAGAACCAGGGGTCACAGTCTCAGAATAAGGGGTCGGCCATTTAGGACTGAGATGAGGAGAAATTTCTTCACTCAGAGGGTGGTGAATCTTTGGAATTCTCTACCCCAGAGGGCTGTGGAGGCTCAGTCGTTGAGTATATTCAAGACAGAAATCGATAGATTTTTGAATATTAAGGGAATCAAGGGATGTGGGGAGAGTGCAGGACAGTGGAGATAAGGTAGAAGATCAGCCATGATCGCATTGAATGGCGGAGCAGGCTCAAGGGGCCAAATGGCCGACTCCTGCTCCTATTTCTTAATCATTCCCTCCATACCCTCCCCAGTCAGTCACCATATCTTTCCTAATCACTCCCCCATATTCTTCCCAACCACCTTCCATACCCTTCCCAATCACTCCCCTCGCCCATCCTAATCACTCTCTCCATACCCTGCCCCCTACAGTGGGCATTGTCCTTGGGGAGAAATAATGGGGATGGGGCAAATAATAAACCCAGTTTTTAAATGTAACTTTGATCCAATGATTGTTTCTTTTCCTCATTTGCTGTGGTTTTTTTTGCAGAGCACCCGGTGAACATCACGAGGGACCCGTGTGCCATGGACACGCTGCCCCTCAACGGCAACTTCAACAACAGCTACTCCTTCCGCAACAGTGACTTCACCACCGACGGCACGCCGCTCGGCGACTGCCGCCGGAACCTGACCGACGCCGCCTTCGAGAAGATGATCATCTCCGAGCTGGTCCACAACAACCTGCGGCCCGGCAGCAAGACCCTCCCCGGCGAGCAGGGCGCGCCGGCCAGCAGCGGTGGCGGAGGGGGCGCCACCAGCAGCGAAGATGACGCCATCGTCCCCGACGCCCCCTCGCTGACCCAGGAGGACAACATCGAGATCGAGCTGATGTACAAGGCGCTGGAAGAGCCGCTGCTGCTTCAGCGCGCCCAGTCGCTGCTCTACCACAGCGACCCCGAGCTGGAGGAGTCCGAGAGCTACACCGCCGAAATAACGGACGGGCTGGATGGCCAGCTCCAGTCCCCAAACAGAGACTCCCTCTACACCAGCATGACCAACCTAAGAGACTCCTCCTACCCGGACAGCAGCCCGGAGGTGATCGGGGAAACCGTGCCCCAGTCCCAGGCCAACGATGAGATCTACTACAGCTCCAGGCCCAACCTAGTGTTCAGGAGCCAGCTACAGGCCTACTACCAGTCCAGGAGAGGCAGCAATGATGGCTACATCGTATCGGTCAATGTGGATGGCTCCGTGGCAGAAGGTGATGGACAAATGCAACTGGTAACCAGTCTCTGAAACGAAAAGCGGGGGGTGGGGGCAATTCAAGGACCCGGGTATAGGGTGCCCTTGGTTCTGCCAGAAATGTAGGGCTGTGATTTGTACAGAGGACCAACCTTGTTGGAGCAGGGCTGCCAGTTTTTTTTTTTGCTGTTGGACGTATCGGACCGTAACAAACCTTGGGATCGCCTGATATATAAATTACTACCTCCAGCCAACTTGTCCAAACCCCGGGTGGAACTTTATAAACGGGATGTCCCGTTCCGCCAAAGGCTACCAGGAATGCATCGCCTCTTCGGGTGGGGGGGGGGGGAAAGAAATGTGACCCTGCCTTGCCAAACAATGCTGGTTCCTGCACTCAAATACATCGGCAAGACTCGGAAAGCAGCCGGGAATGGCCAGCTATGCGGTGCTAACACTGAAGATGCCTCCCAGCTTTCAAATTCCAAGAGCTCTTGAAAAAAAAAACCCCAACAACAGAAGCGATTGAGCCATAAACACGGTGCCAGCTGTGAAGTGTGATCAGGAATTAGCGGGCACTTAAAGTTAACTAATGGTGTGTGAAAGATGATTCGAGTCTTATTCGATTAATTCCCTCCTAACTGTGGCCACAGCACCAAAAGAGGCTTGGACCTCGACCTCCTCTGTTGTCGGTGTCCGTCACCAGAGTATTTGGCAGGTAACTGTCCAGACTTAACGTGTGTGGGAGCCTTTGCTGCTAAGGTGTCTGGGAACCAGCTTCATGTCAGAACCGCCCCCCCAACCCCTCCCTCCAAACTGTAGCTTTGTTGACTGTGCTGTCCATTGGATCTCGAATCCGGACTCCCATCTGCGGAGGAGGAGGAAGGGAGGGAAGAAGCAGAAGGAGTCTCGTAGGATCGCAAGGAAAATGGCCGCAGCCAACCCCAGGCCCCGCGCCCCGCCCTCGTTGGGCGCGCCCCGGGCCGCGGAAGCCGGAACGCGAGTGAGAGAGCGAGCGTCGCTTTTGGCCCAGCCCTCCCGTCTGTCAGGAATGGCGGCAGGCGCAGCACGTGCGAGGCAGGCGCAGGGCGGAGGGCAGATCCCGCTCCCAAAGGCCGCAGTCCACGGAAGCTCACAGACGATGTAAATAGAAATGAATTCGCCCGCGCTCCGCGTGCGGGAAGCCACATCTTTTTTGGGGGGGGGGTTTTCTTTCGGGTTTTTTTCCCCCTCCGCTTTTGTGCCACTGACCGACAGAACATTAGCGGCCCACCGTCGGCTGGGCGACTGAGGTCAGGCCCTGTAGCACCACCAGGAAGTGACATCGATGTTATTCATCTCTTATGGCACATGTGTATTATATACAGGAGGTTGTGATTGGGTGACCTTTGACCTTCCGTCCCAAACAAGATGAACTTTCACCTCAACTTTAAAAAAAAAATCCTTGACGACCGATGGGCCCCATTTTTCTTGTGGTTGTAGGCCGTCGTTGATCTGTGTAATTTTACTACAAAAAAAAATATACACAAAGTGTTTAATGTCCTCTTTAAACCCTTTGAGTTCTCAGAGCACAAAATCTTTTATAATCTCGTCGTGTCCCCCGAGTATAGAGAAGGAGGCAGACCAGACTTCCGTGTTCAGAAGTTGCCTTTTGGCCTCTCCAGAAAGGAGGGACTTTTACAAATGGTGTGTGTGTGTGTTTAACAAAAAACAAAAAAAAATAATTCTTGCCAATATAAGCTTTAGACACGAGGGTGTCATGCACAGTCTGTTAACAGCACTTTCAATCGGTCTGACATCATTTATAACTCGCGTCATTGGCCCGTGTTCACTGGACAGCCAATTAGATTTGTGCTTCTTTCCTTCATCATAATGCCATGGAAGCCAGACTCTGGGCGTGGGCTTATTCTCGAGGCTTGAGATGGGCCCCCGAAACCAGCTCTGTGTCCCTGGTGTGGAGGACCAGACCAGCTCTGTGTCCCTGGTGTGGAGGACCAGACCAGCTCTGTGACCCTGGTGTGGAGGACCAGACCAGCTCTGTGACCCTGGTGTGGAGGACCAGACCAGCTCTGTGACCCTGGTGTGGAGGATCCGAAACCAGCTTTGTGTCCCTGGTGCGGAGGACCAGACCAGCTCTGTGACCCTGGTGTGGAGGACCAGACCAGCTCTGTGTCCCTGGTGTGGAGGACCAGACCAGCTCTGTGTCCCTGGTGTGGAGGTCCCTAGTGTGGAGGATCTGAGATCAGCTCTGTGTCCCTGGAGTGGAGCACCCCAGTGTGGAGCCCCAAAGACCAGCTCTGTGGCCTTGACACAGACTGCACAGCCTGAGATGGGCTGTGGCCTGCACTGTTCTCTGTGCTGAGGGCCAGCCCCACACCACAGCCTTCCTGTTATTGCTAAAATGGGGATACTGGAGATGAGGCCAGTGCAGGGCTGTGTGTAGGTCAGGGTGCACTCTGAACCCTTACACCTGCCCACAATGCAGTCACACATGGATTGCAAAGGCATCTTCACAGCTCCCAGTAGACCCAACTCTGATTAAACCCCAAACATCCTAGTGTAACACACTGACTCATGTCCAGTGTCAACACACACTGACAGTGTCAGCACTCACACCCACACACACTGATAGTGTCAGCACTCACACCCACACACACTGACAGTGTCAGCACTCACACCCACACACACTGATAGTGTCAGCACTCAAACCCACACACAGCGACAGTGTCAGCACCCATACACACACACACTGATAGTGTCAGCACTCACACCCACTCACACTGATAGTGTCAGCACTCACACCCACACACATTGATAGTGTCAGCACTCACACACACCCACACTGATAGTGTCAGCACTCACACACACCCACACTAATAGTGTCAGCACTCACACACACACACACACACACACACACTGATAGTGTCAGCACTCACACCCACACACACTGATAGTGTCAGCACTCACACACACCCACACTGATAGTGTCAGCACTCACACACACCCACACTAATAGTGTCAGCACTCACACACACACACACACACTGATAGTGTCAGCACTCACACCCACACACACTGACAGTGTCAGCACTCACACCCACACACACTGATAGTGTCAGCACTCACACACACACACACACACTGATAGTGTCAGCACTCACACCCACACACACTGACAGTGTCAGCACTCACACCCACACACACTGATAGTGTCAGCACTCACACCCACACACACTGATAGTGTCAGCACTCACACTGATAGTGTCAGCACTCTCTCACACACACACACACACACACACTGATAGAGTCAGCACTCACACCCACACACACTGATAGTGTCAGCACTCACACCCACACACAGCGACAGTGTCAGCACCCATACACACACACACTGATAGTGTCAGCACTCACACCCACTCACACTGATAGTGTCAGCACTCACACCCACACACATTGATAGTGTCAGCACTCACACCCACACACATTGATAGTGTCAGCACTCACACCCACACACACTGACAGTGTCAGCATTCACACCCACTCACACCCACACACAGACAGTGTCAGCACTCACACCCACACACACTGATAGTGTCAGCACCCACACACACTCACACCCACACACACTGATAGTGTCAGCACCCACACACACTCACACCCACACACAGCTACTCACAGTGCTGGAGTCAGTGTTCACCTATACAGAGTAAGCTAGTAATCAGTCTGACTCAGATACTCATGAACTCAGTTACACACATGTTCAGCCGCTGACACCCAGGTGCTGAGTTACTCACTACTCCACGCTCAGTCACGCACACGCACACACCCAGGTGAATAGTGCGTCCGTTCAGGCCTGGTGACAGGCGTGAGTCGCTGGTGACACATACGCCGACTCTGCACAGAGCCACCAGCCCCGGGGCAAATGATCCAATCCGAAGATGCGCTAAAATGCCCCAAACCCATCGCGCGCTCAACGTATCGCAGGGGAGACCACTTCCAGCCCCATATCACACCTGAACAATGATGAAGGAAAAAGCAACAGAGCTGACTGACAGGGTCTTAACTAAAAAAACAGAAGTGGCAAGCCCTTCATTTTAAACGATTCTCTATACTTTTAATTCTTAACTTAATACAAAGTAAAATTGCAAAGGGCCAGGCAATATTTGAAATATTGGCTTACAATCCGATTTTTTTTATACTATATATTGCATTTAATGTATATTGAATGTGATTGGAAAGAATGGCTGTCAATGGACAATGAGCTGGTTAATATATTTTCTGTTTATTTATTATGTATTCTACAGAATAATATATAAAATGGAAACATTGGTTGTTGTATATGTGACTACAGTCTGGTAATTACCATGTTTGAACAGACATAAGATGCAATTTTTTTTGGGGGGGACGGTGGGGAGGAGGGTGCTGGAGAAAATCTACTTTCATTGGTTCAGATCCGAGATGAGCAGGTTGTCCCGTGACAGGTGGGCACCGACTCTCGCGCGGCAGAGAGAGTCCACCCACTGTGTGCTAATCACTTATAACACATCCCGCTCCGGGGGGGGGCATTGTAGGGAGGGTGGTGGAGTGGGGGGGGGGGGGGTGTGCGGGAGCATAGAACCCAGAGACTGGGTAACAAACAGAAAACCAGAGATTATTCCTTTCCTTGTCACCCGCTTTGCAGAGTATTCAATACCTTTCATTGCGTTCTGCTGAATGTTCCTCTAGGAATATGGGAATGGGAGGAGGCCATTCAGCCCCTCGGGCCTGTTCCGCCATTCCATTAGACCAGGGCTGGAGCTGCACCTCGTCTCCATTGCTCCATATCCACTGATACCCCGACCCAACCAAAAGCTATCGATCTCGGCCTTGAAAGCTCCAATTGTTTCACCAGCACTCACAGGGAGAGAGTTCCAAATTTCTACCCACCCATTCCTGAATGGCCTAGCTCGAATTTGGAGATCTGCTACAAAGGGACCTCTGCCCACGAGTCACAGCAATGAGTACTGCACGCATGGCCTGAGGAAGAATCCTGCTCTGGTGTCCTGCACAGGCTCCTTGTTGTTACAGGCGCTGTATTTCTACTTGGTCCTCATTTCTTTGTCTCCCTTCTCGTTGTGTTGTATATTTCTCAGGTTCTGAACATTCCCTGACCTGAGTTCTCATGATGCGCTCCTGGTTTAAGAAGTAGTCTTTTATTTCCTGCCTCCAGGGACCCTGTCTCTGTCTTTAGATCCTCCTTTCCTCACGATGGCCCATCGTCCCGTGGGGAGACTAGCGAAGCTGGAATTGCTCTCTTTAGAGCAGAGAAGGTCGAGGGGATTTATTTAATCGAGGTGCTCAAAATTATGAGGGGTTTTGGTAGAGTAAATTAAGAGAAACTGTTTCCAGTGGCAGGAGGGTCGGTAACCAGAGGGCTTAGATTTAAGGTAATTGGCAAAACAGCCAGAGGGGGCGATGAGGAAACATTCTTTTACGCAGCGAGTTGTTGTGATCTGAAAGGGCGGTGGAAGCAGATTCAATAGTAACTTTCAAAAAGGGAATTGGATAAATACTTGAAAAGGAAAAATTTGCAGAGCTACAGGGAAAGAGCAGGGGGAGCGGGACTAATTGGAGCTCTTTCAAAGAGCCGGCACAGGCACGATGGACCGAATGGCCTCCTTCTGTGCTGTATCATTCTATCTTCCGTTGCTCTCTGGTTCTGTCCTGTCGCTTCCCACCTACGCTGCGTGCTTTGTTAAACTTGCAGCTTTCTCCCCGAGTCCTCTGTGCATTTCCCTGGGTTTCCTTTGTCTCAATCAGTGGGGTCTCCGCCTGGTCGTCAGGCCCCTGGGCTTTGAATGTAGCCGGGGTAATAGTTCGGGGGTGGGGGGGTGGTGAGACGGCTCCACTGGCCCTGGTTTGGCCGCTGGGCACACACGCTCGTGGTTTCTCGCCGTGTCGGCTGTCCAGGGTGTGTTATAACGGAGTTCTGGACCTGGTACTTGAATGTGGCCGGATCCAGGACAGTCCTATCATCACAATTGTATAACTTTCATTAAAAAAAAATTGGAACTAGCTGTTTCTGAATCAACTTTTTTTGTTAAATCTGTAAGAGCAAACCCTTTGTTCACTTGCAGTCTCCCACCGGGGAGTCTGAGAAAGCCCATCAACTGGACTTTCTTAGTAACATGTGAAAGGAGTGACGTGCAGCCACTGCACTCGGGCCCTTTAAATACTGTAAGTTAGACACTGATATAACCACCTGACAAAGGCGTAGATCTTGACTTTGGCCGATAGTGTGGAACGGACGATAGCGGATCCATGGACCCTTTTACATCTCTCCACATTCAAGTCAATGGAAATAAAGATGGGAAGAGACATAAAATGGGCTGCCCACTCTCTCCAATGCACAAAGTAAAAATCTACACCAAAGAGTTTGTGCAGCAAGTGTCGGCAACTGTGCTGGCATCTGGTAGAGTGAATGTTGGTGCCTGCTGGAGTCGGTGTTGGTGTGTGCTCGAGTCGGTGTTGGTATGTGCTGGAGTTCAGTGTTGGTGTGTGCTGGAGTCAGTGTTGGTGTGTGATGGAGTCAGTGTTGGTGTGTGCTTGAGTTCAGTGTTGGTGTGTGCTGGAGTCAGTGTTGGTGTGTGCTGGAGTCGGTGTTGGTGTGTGCTGGAGTCGGTGTTGGTGTGTGCTGGAGTTCAGTGTTGGTGTGTGCTGGAGCCAGTGTTGGTATGTGTTGGTGTTGGTGTGTGCTGGAGTTCAGTGTTGGTGTGTGCTGGAGTCAGTGGTGGTGTGTGCTGGAGCTGGTGTCGGTGTGTGCTGGAGTCGGTGTTGGTGTGTGCTGGAGTTCAGTGTTGGTGTGTGCTGGAGTCAGTGTTGGTGTGTGCTGGAGTCGGTGTTGGTGTGGGCTGGAGCCGGTGTTGGTGTGTGCTGGAGTCAGTGGTGGTGTGTGCTGGAGTCATTGGTGCTGTGTGCTGGAGTCAGTGTTGGTGTGTGCTGGAGTTCGATGTTGGTGTTTGCTGGAGTCGGTGTTGGTGTGTTCTGGAGTCAGTGTTGCTGTGTGCTGGAGTTTGATGTTGGTGTTTGCTGGTGTCGGTGTTAGTGTGTGCTGGAGTCGGTGTTGGTGTTTGCTGGAGTCAGTGTTGGTGTGTGCTGGAGTCAGTGTTGGTGTGTGATGGAGTCAGTGTTGGTGTGTGCTGGAGTCGGTGTTGGTGTGTGCTGGAGTCGGTGTTGGTGTGTGCTGGAGTCGGTGTTGGTGTGTGCTGGAGTTGGTGTTTGCTGGAGTCAGTATTGGTGTGTGCTGGAGTTGGTGTGGGAGTGTGCTGGAGTTCAGTGTTGGTGTGTGCTGGAGTCAGTGCTGGTGTGTGCTGGAGTTCAGTGTTGGCCTATGCTGGAGTCGGTGTTGGTGTGTGCTGGAGTTCGATGTTGGTGTTTGTTGGAGCCAGTGTTGGTGTGTGCTGGAGTTCAGTGTTCGTGTGTGCTGGAGTCAGTGTTGGTGTGTGCTGGAGCCAGTGTTGGTGTGTGCTGGAGTCGGTGTTGGTGTGTGCTGGAGTTCAGTGTTGGTGTGTGCTGGAGTCAGTGGTGGTGTGTGCTGGAGCTGGCGTTGGTGTGTGCTGGAGCCGGTGTTGGTGTGTGCTGGAGTCGGTGTTGGTGTGTGCTGGAGTTCAGTGTTGGTGTGTGCTGGAGTCAGTGTTGGTGTGTGCTGGAGTCAGTGTTGGTGTGTGCTGGAGTTCGATGTTGGTGTTTGCTGGAGTCGGTGTTGGTGTGTGCTGGTGTCAGTGTTGGTGTGTGCTGGAGTCGGTGTTGGTGTGTGCTGGAGTCGGTGTTGGTGTGTGCTGGAGTCGGTGTTGGTGTGTGCTGGAGTCGGTGTTGGTGTGTGCTGGAGTCGGTGTTGGTGTGTGCTGGAATCGGTGTTGGTGTGTGCTGGAGTCGGTGTTGATGTGTGCTGGTGTTAGTGTTGGTGTGTGCTGGAGTTCGATGGTGTTTGCTGGAGTCAGTGCTGGTGTGTGCTGGAGTTCAGTGTTGGTGTCTGCTGGAGTCAGTGTTGGTGTGTGCTGGAGTTCAGTGTTGGTGTGTGCTGGAGTCGGTGTTGGTGTTTGCTGGAGTCAGTATTGGTGTGTGCTGGAGTCGGTGTGGGAGTGTGCTGGAGTTCAGTGTTGGTGTGTGCTGGAGTCAGTGCTGGTGTGTGCTGGAGTTCAGTGTTGGCCTATGCTGGAGTCGGTGTTGGTGTGTGCTGGAGTTCGATGTTGGTGTTTGCTGGAGCCAGTGTTGGTGTGTGCTGGAGTTCAGTGTTGGTGTGTGCTGGAGTCAGTGGTGGTGTGTGCTGGAGCTGGCGTTGGTGTGTGCTGGAGTTCAGTGTTGGTGTGTGCTGGAGTCAGTGTTGGTGTGTGCTGGAGTCGCTGTTGGTGTGTGCTGGAGTCGGTGTTGGTGTGTGCTGGAGTTCAGTGTTGGTGTGTGCTGGAGTCAGTATTGGTGTGTGCTAGAGTTCAGTGTTGGTGTGTGCTGGAGTTCAGTGTTGGTGTGTGCTGCAGTTCGATGTTGGTGTTTGCTGGTGTTGGTGTGTGCTGGAGTCAATGTTGGTGTGTGCTGGAGTCAGTGTTGGTGTGTGCTGGTGTTGGTGTGTGCTGGAGTCGGTGTTGGTGTGTGCTGTAGTCAGTATTGGTGTATGCTGGAGTCAGAGCTGGTGTGTGCTGGAGTCAGTGTTGGTGTGTGCTGGAGTCAGTGTTGGTGTGTGCTGGTGTCAGTGTTGCTGTGTGCTGGAGTTTGTAGTGTATGTAACCTGTACTACCTTAAGAGGATACCTTAAGGTGATGGACTACTTTTTATCGGCTCCTGTACATTGTAGTACCGGTGGTGACCACACCGGTATATAAACCCTGTGGAGCAAAGTGTACCTCAGTTCTGCCCTGACCCCCAATCACGAAAGACCTGTTTACTTACTTCTGTTGTCTGTGTCCTGTTATTCATTATAACAGCACTTGTAAACACAGACTCAACAGAGTTCAGTGTTGGTGTGTGCTGGAGTCAGTGTTGGTGTGTGCTGGAGTTCAGTGTTGGTGTGTGCGGGAGTCGGTGTTGGTATCTGCTGGAGTCGGTGTTGGTGTGCGCTGGAGTCGGTGTTGGTGTGTGCTGGAGTCGGTGTTGGTGTGTGCTGGAGTTCAGTGTTGGTGTGTGCTGGAGTCGGTGTTGGTGTGTGCTGGAGTCGGTGTTGGTGTGTGCTGGAGTCGGTGTTGGTGTGTGCTGGAGTGGGTGTTGGTGTGTGCTGGATCAGTGTTGGTGTGAGCTGGAGTCGGTGTTGGTGTGTGCTGGAGTGGGTGTTGGTGTGTGCTGGAGTTCAGTGTTGGTGTGTGCTGGAGTCAGTGTTGGTGTGTGCTGGAGTGGGTGTTGGTGTGAGCTGGAGTCGGTGTTGGTGTGTGCTGGAGTCGGTGTTGGTGTGTGCTGGAGTCGGTGTTGGTGTGTGCTGGAGTGGGTGTTGGTGTTTGCTGGAGTCGGTGTTGGTGTGTGCTGGAGTTCCATGTTGGTGTGTGCTGGAATTCAGTGTTGGTAAGTGCTGGAGTCAGTGTTGGTGTGTGCTGGAGTTCAGTGTTGGTGTGTGCTGGAGTTCAGTGTTGGTGTCTGCTGGAGTCAGTGTTCGTGTGTGATGGAGTCAGTGTTGGTGTGTGCTGGAGTTCAGTGTTGGTGTGTGCTGGAGTCGGTGTTGGTGTGTGCTGGAGTCGGTGTTGGTGTTTGCTGGAGTCGGTGTTGGTGTGTGCTGGAGTTCAGTGTTGGCGTGTGCTGGAGTTCAGTGTTGGTGTCTGCTGGAGTCAGTGTTGGTGTGTGCTGGACTCAGTGTTGGTGTGTGCTGGAGTCGGTGTTGGTGTTTGCTGGAGTCAGTATTGGTGTGTGCTGGAGTTGGTGTGGGAGTGTGCTGGAGTTCAGTGTTGGTGTGTGCTGGAGTCAGTGCTGGTGTGTGCTGGAGTTCAGTGTTGGCCTATGCTGGAGTCGGTGTTGGTGTGTGCCGGAGTTCGATGTTGGTGTGTGCTGGAGTCAGTGTTGGTGTGTGCTGGACTTCAGTGTTCGTGTGTGATGGAGTCAGTGTTGGTGTGTGCTGGAGTCAGTGTTGGTGTGTGCTGGAGCCAGTGTTGGTGTGTGCTGGAGTCGGTGTTGGTGTGTGCTGGACTTCAGTGTTGGTGTGTGCTGGAGTCAGTGGTGGTGTGTGCTGGAGCTGGCGTTGGTGTGTGCTGGAGCCGGTGTTGGTGTGTGCTGGAGTCGGTGTTGGTGTGTGCTTTAGTCAGTGTTGGTGTGTGCTGGAGTCAGTGTTGGTGTGTGCTGGACTTCAGTGTTCGTGTGTGATGGAGTCAGTGTTGGTGTTTGCTGGAGTCGGTGTTGGTGTGTGCTGGAGTCAGTGTTGGTGTGTGCTGGAGTCAGTGTTGGTGTGTGCTGGTGTTGGTGTGTGCTGGAGTCGGTGTTGGTGTGTGCTGGTGTCAGTGTTGCTGTGTGCTGGAGTTCAGTGTTGGTGTGTGCTGGAGTCAGTGTTGGTGTGTGCTGGAGTCAGTGTTGATGTGTGCTGGTGTTAGTGTTGGTGTGTGCTGGAGTTCGATGTTGGTGTGTGCTGGAGTTCGATGTTGGTGTTTGCTGGAGTCAGTGCTGGTGTGTGCTGCAGTTCAGTGTTGGTGTCTGCTGGAGTCAGTGTTGGTGTGTGCTGGAGTTCAGTGTTGGTGTGTGCTGGAGTCGGTGTTGGTGTTTGCTGGAGTCGGTGTTGGTGTGTGCTGGAGTCGGTGTTGGTGTGTGCTGGAGTCGGTGTTGGTGTGTGCTGGAGTCGGTGTTGGTGTGTGCTGGAGTCGGTGTTGGTGTGTGCTGGAGTTCAGTGTTGGTGTGTGCTGGAGTCAGTATTGGTGTGTGCTAGAGTTCAGTGTTGGTGTGTGCTGGAGTTCAGTGTTGGTGTGTGCTGGTGTTGGTGTGTGCTGGAGTCGGTGTTGGTGTGTGATGGAGTCAGTGTTTGTGTGTGCTGGAGTCAGTGTTGGTGTGTGCTGCAGTTCGATGTTGGTGTTTGCTGGAGTTGGTGTTGGTGTGTGCTGGAGTCAATGTTGGTGTGTGCTGGAGTCAGTGTTGGTGTGTGCTGGTGTTGGTGTGTGCTGGAGTCGGTGTTGGTGTGTGCTGTAGTCAGTATTGGTGTATGCTGGAGTCAGAGCTGGTGTGTGCTGGTGTCAGTGTTGCTGTGTGCTGGAGTTTGTAGTGTATGTAACCTGTACTACCTTAAGAGGATACCTTAAGGTGATGGACTACTTTTTATCGGCTCCTGTACATTGTAGTACCGGTGGTGACCACACCGGTATATAAACCCTGCGGAGCAAAGTGTACCTCAGTTCTGCCCTGACCCGCAATCACTAAAGACCTGTTTACTTACTTCTGTTGTCTGTGTCCTGTTATTCATTATAACAGCACTTGTAAACACAGACTCAACAGAGTTCAGTGTTGGTGTGTGCTGGAGTCAGTGTTGGTGTGTGCTGGAGTCAGTGTTGGTGTGTGCTGGAGTTCAGTGTTGGTGTGTGCTGGAGTCGGTGTTGGTGTGTGCGGGAGTCGGTGTTGGTGTGTGCGGGAGTCGGTGTTGGTGTGTGCTGGAGTCGGTGTTGGTATCTGCTGGAGTCGGTGTTGGTGTGCGCTGGAGTCGGTGTTGGTGTGCGCTGGAGTCGGTGTTGGTGTGTGCTGGAGTTCAGTGTTGGTGTGTGCTGGAGTTCAGTGTTGGTGTGTGCTGGAGTCGGTGTTGGTGTGTGCTGGAGTCGGTGTTGGTGTGTGCTGGAGTCGGTGTTGGTGTGTGCTGGAGTCGGTGTTGGTGTGTGCTGGATCAGTGTTGGTGTGAGCTGGAGTCAGTGTTGGTGTGTGCTGGAGTCAGTGTTGCTGTGTGCTGGAATTCAGTGTTGGTGTGTGCTGGAGTCAGTATTGGTGTGTGCTGGAGTCAGTGTTGGTGTGTGCTAGAGTTCAGTGTTGGTGTGTGCTGGAGCCGGTGTTGGTGTGTGCTGGAGTCGGTGTTGGTGTGTGCTGGAGTTCAGTGTTGGTGTGTGCTGGAGTCAGTGGTGGTGTGTGCTGGAGTTCAGTGTTGGTGTGTGCTGGAGTCAGTGTTAGTGTGTGCTGGAGTCGGTGTTGGTGTGTGCTGGAGTCGGTGTTGGTGTTTGCTGGAGTCAGTGTTGGTGTGTGCTGGAGTTCAGTGTTGGTGTGTGCTGGAGTTCAGTGTTGGTGTGTGCTGGAGTCAATGTTAGTGTGTGCTGGAGTCAGTGTTGGTGTGTGTTGGAGTCGGTGTTGGTGTTTGCTGGAGTCAGTGTTGGTGTGTGCTGGAGTTCAGTGTTGGTGTGTGCTGGAGTTCAGTGTTGGTGCGTGCTGGAGTCAGTGTTAGTGTGTGCTGGAGTCAGTGTTGGTGTGTGCTGGAGTCGGTGTTGGTGTGTGCTGGATCAGTGTTGGTGTGTGCTGGAGTCAGTGTTGGTGTGTGCTGGAGTCAGTGTTGCTGTGTGCTGGAGTTCAGTGTTGGTGTGTGCTGGAGTCTGTATTGGTGTGTGCTGGAGTCAGTGTTGGTGTGTGCTAGAGTTCAGTGTTGGTGTGTGCTGGAATCGGTGTTGGTGTGTGCTGGAGTCAGTGTTGGTGTGTGCTGGAGTTCAGTGTTGGTGTGTGCTGGAATCGGTGTTGGTGTGTGCTGGAGTCAGTGTTGGTGTGTGCTGGAGTTCAGTGTTGGTGTGTGCTGGAATTCAGTGTTGGTGTGTGCTGGAGTCAGTGTTGGTGTGTGCTGGAGTTCAGTGTTGGTGTGTGCTGGATTCAGTGTTGGCATGTGCTGGAGTCAGTGTTGGTAAGTGCTGGAGTCGGTGTTGGTGTGTGCTGGAGTTCAGTGTTGGTGTTTGCTGGAGTTCAGTGTTGGTCTGTGCTGGAATCAGTGTTGGTGTGTGCTGGAGTTGGTGCTGATGTGTGCTGGAGTCTGTTGGTGTGTGCTGGAGTCGGTGTTGGTGTTTGCTGGAGTCAGTGTTGGTGTGTGCTGGAGTCAGTGTTGGTGTGTGCTGGAGTCGGTGTTGGTGTGTGCTGGAATCGGTGTTGGTGTGTGCTGGAGTCGGTGTTGGTGTGTGCTGGTGTCGGTGTGTGCTGGTGTCAGTGTTGGTGTTTGCTGGAGTCTGTATTGGTGTGTGCTGGAGTCAGTGTTGGTGTGTGCTGGAGTTCAGTGTTGGTGTGTGCTGGAGTTCAGTGTTGGTGTGTGCTGGAGTCGGTGTTGGTGTGTGCTGGAGTTGGTGTTGGTGTGTGCTGGTGTCAGTGTTGGTGTGTGCTGGTGTCAGTGTTGGTGTGTGCTGGTGTTCAGTGTTGGTGTGTGCTGGAGTTGGATGTTGGTGTTTGCTGGAGGCTGTGTTGGTGTGTGCTGGAGTCGGTGTTGGTGTGTGCTGGAGTCCGAGTTGGTGTGTGCTGGAGTTCGATTTTGGTGTGTGCTGGAGTGGGTGTTGGTGTGTGCTGGAGTTCAGTGTTGGCGTGTGCTGGAGGTCAATGTTGGTGTGTGCTGGAATCGGTGTTGGTGTGTGCTGGAGTCAGTGTTGGTGTGTGCTGGAGTTCAGTGTTGGTGTGTGCTGGAATTCAGTGTTGGTGTGTGCTGGAGTCAGTGTTGGTGTGTGCTGGAGTTCAGTGTTGGTGTGTGCTGGATTCAGTGTTGGTATGTGCTGGAGTCAGTGTTGGTAAGTGCTGGAGTCGGTGTTGGTGTGTGCTGGAGTTCAGTGTTGGTGTTTGCTGGAGTTCAGTGTTGGTCTGTGCTGGAATCAGTGTTGGTGTGTGCTGGAGTTGGTGCTGATGTGTGCTGGAGTCAGTGTTGGTGTGTGCTGGAGTCGGTGTTGGTGTTTGCTGGAGTCAGTGTTGGTGTGTGCTGGAGTCAGTGTTGGTGTGTGCTGGAGTTGAGTGTTGGTGTGTGCTGGAGTCGGTGTTGGTGTGTGCTGGAGTCTGTTGGTGTGTGCTGGATCAGTGTTGGTGTGTGCTGGAATCGGTGTTGGTGTGTGCTGGTGTCGGTGTGTGCTGGTGTCAGTGTTGGTGTTTGCTGGAGTCAGTGTTGGTGTGTGCTGGAGTTCAGTGTTGGTGTGTGCTGGAGTTCAGTGTTGGTGCGTGCTGGAGTCAGTGTTAGTGTGTGCTGGAGTCAGTGTTGGTGTGTGCTGGAGTCGGTGTTGGTGTGTGCTGGATCAGTGTTGGTGTGTGCTGGAGTCAGTGTTGGTGTGTGCTGGAGTCAGTGTTGCTGTGTGCTGGAGTTCAGTGTTGGTGTGTGCTGGAGTCTGTATTGGTGTGTGCTGGAGTCAGTGTTGGTGTGTGCTAGAGTTCAGTGTTGGTGTGTGCTGGAGTTCAGTGTTGGTGTGTGCTGGAGTCAGTGTTGGTGTGTGCTGGAGTCGGTGTTGGTGTGTGCTGGTGTCAGTGTTGGTGTGTGCTGGTGTTCAGTGTTGGTGTGTGCTGGTGTTAGTGTTGGTGTGTGTTGGAGTCGGTGTTGGTGTTTACTGGAGTCGGTGTTGTGTGCTGGTGTCAGTGTTGGTGTGTGCTGGAGTTGGATGTTGGTGTTTGCTGGAGGCTGTGTTGGTGTGTGCTGGAGTCGGTGTTGGTGTGTGCTGGAGTCCGAGTTGGTGTGTGCTGGAGTTCGATTTTGGTGTGTGCTGGAGTGGGTGTTGGTGTGTGCTGGAGTTCAGTGTTGGCGTGTGCTGGAGTTCAATGTTGGTGTGTGCTGGAATCGGTGTTGGTGTGTGCTGGAGTCAGTGTTGGTGTGTGCTGGAGTTCAGTGTTGGTGTGTGCTGGAATTCAGTGTTGGTGTGTGCTGGAGTCAGTGTTGGTGTGTGCTGGAGTTCAGTGTCGGTGTGTGCTGGATTCAGTGTTGGTATGTGCTGGAGTCAGTGTTGGTAAGTGCTGGAGTCGGTGTTGGTGTGTGCTGGAGTTCAGTGTTGGTGTGTGCTGGAGTCAGTGTTGGTGTTTGCTGGAGTTCAGTGTTGGTCTGTGCTGGAATCAGTGTTGGTGTGTGCTGGAGTTGGTGCTGATGTGTGCTGGAGTCAGTGTTGGTGTGTGCTGGAGTCGGTGTTGGTGTTTGCTGGAGTCAGTGTTGGTGTGTGCTGGAGTCAGTGTTGGTGTGTGCTGGAGTTGAGTGTTGGTGTGTGCTGGAGTCGGTGTTGGTGTGTGCTGGAGTCGGTGTTGGTGTGTGCTGGAGTCGGTGTTGGTGTGTGCTGGAGTCAATGTTAGTGTGTGCTGGAGTCAGTGTTGGTGTGTGCTGGAGTCGGTGTTGGTGTTTGCTGGAGTCAGTGTTGGTGTGTGCTGGAGTTCAGTGTTGGTGTGTGCTGGAGTTCAGTGTTGGTGCGTGCTGGAGTCAGTGTTAGTGTGTGCTGGAGTCAGTGTTGGTGTGTGCTGGAGTCGGTGTTGGTGTGTGCTGGATCAGTGTTGGTGTGTGCTGGAGTCAGTGTTGGTGTGTGCTGGAGTCAGTGTTGCTGTGTGCTGGAGTTCAGTGTTGGTGTGTGCTGGAGTCTGTATTGGTGTGTGCTGGAGTCAGTGTTGGTGTGTGCTAGAGTTCAGTGTTGGTGTGTGCTGGAATCGGTGTTGGTGTGTGCTGGAGTCAGTGTTGGTGTGTGCTGGAGTTCAGTGTTGGTGTGTGCTGGAATCGGTGTTGGTGTGTGCTGGAGTCAGTGTTGGTGTGTGCTGGAGTTCAGTGTTGGTGTGTGCTGGAATTCAGTGTTGGTGTGTGCTGGAGTCAGTGTTGGTGTGTGCTGGAGTTCAGTGTTGGTGTGTGCTGGATTCAGTGTTGGCATGTGCTGGAGTCAGTGTTGGTAAGTGCTGGAGTCGGTGTTGGTGTGTGCTGGAGTTCAGTGTTGGTGTTTGCTGGAGTTCAGTGTTGGTCTGTGCTGGAATCAGTGTTGGTGTGTGCTGGAGTTGGTGCTGATGTGTGCTGGAGTCTGTTGGTGTGTGCTGGAGTCGGTGTTGGTGTTTGCTGGAGTCAGTGTTGGTGTGTGCTGGAGTCAGTGTTGGTGTGTGCTGGAGTCGGTGTTGGTGTGTGCTGGAATCGGTGTTGGTGTGTGCTGGAGTCGGTGTTGGTGTGTGCTGGTGTCGGTGTGTGCTGGTGTCAGTGTTGGTGTTTGCTGGAGTCTGTATTGGTGTGTGCTGGAGTCAGTGTTGGTGTGTGCTGGAGTTCAGTGTTGGTGTGTGCTGGAGTTCAGTGTTGGTGTGTGCTGGTGTCAGTGTTGGTGTGTGCTGGTGTCAGTGTTGGTGTGTGCTGGTGTTCAGTGTTGGTGTGTGCTGGAGTTGGATGTTGGTGTTTGCTGGAGGCTGTGTTGGTGTGTGCTGGAGTTCGATTTTGGTGTGTGCTGGAGTGGGTGTTGGTGTGTGCTGGAGTTCAGTGTTGGCGTGTGCTGGAGGTCAATGTTGGTGTGTGCTGGAATCGGTGTTGGTGTGTGCTGGAGTCAGTGTTGGTGTGTGCTGGAGTTCAGTGTTGGTGTGTGCTGGAATTCAGTGTTGGTGTGTGCTGGAGTCAGTGTTGGTGTGTGCTGGAGTTCAGTGTTGGTGTGTGCTGGATTCAGTGTTGGTATGTGCTGGAGTCAGTGTTGGTAAGTGCTGGAGTCGGTGTTGGTGTGTGCTGGAGTTCAGTGTTGGTGTTTGCTGGAGTTCAGTGTTGGTCTGTGCTGGAATCAGTGTTGGTGTGTGCTGGAGTTGGTGCTGATGTGTGCTGGAGTCAGTGCTGATGTGTGCTGGAGTCAGTGTTGGTGTGTGCTGGAGTCGGTGTTGGTGTTTGCTGGAGTCAGTGTTGGTGTGTGCTGGAGTCAGTGTTGGTGTGTGCTGGAGTTGAGTGTTGGTGTGTGCTGGAGTCGGTGTTGGTGTGTGCTGGAGTCTGTTGGTGTGTGCTGGATCAGTGTTGGTGTGTGCTGGAATCGGTGTTGGTGTGTGCTGGTGTCGGTGTGTGCTGGTGTCAGTGTTGGTGTTTGCTGGAGTCAGTGTTGGTGTGTGCTGGAGTTCAGTGTTGGTGTGTGCTGGAGTTCAGTGTTGGTGCGTGCTGGAGTCAGTGTTAGTGTGTGCTGGAGTCGGTGTTGGTGTGTGCTGGAGTCGGTGTTGGTGTGTGCTGGATCAGTGTTGGTGTGTGCTGGAGTCAGTGTTGGTGTGTGCTGGAGTCAGTGTTGCTGTGTGCTGGAGTTCAGTGTTGGTGTGTGCTGGAGTCTGTATTGGTGTGTGCTGGAGTCAGTGTTGGTGTGTGCTAGAGTTCAGTGTTGGTGTGTGCTGGAGTTCAGTGTTGGTGTGTGCTGGAGTCAGTGTTGGTGTGTGCTGGAGTCGGTGTTGGTGTGTGCTGGTGTCAGTGTTGGTGTGTGCTGGTGTTCAGTGTTGGTGTGTGCTGGTGTTAGTGTTGGTGTGTGTTGGAGTCGGTGTTGGTGTTTACTGGAGTCGGTGTTGTGTGCTGGTGTCAGTGTTGGTGTGTGCTGGAGTTGGATGTTGGTGTTTGCTGGAGGCTGTGTTGGTGTGTGCTGGAGTCGGTGTTGGTGTGTGCTGGAGTCCGAGTTGGTGTGTGCTGGAGTTCGATTTTGGTGTGTGCTGGAGTGGGTGTTGGTGTGTGCTGGAGTTCAGTGTTGGCGTGTGCTGGAGTTCAATGTTGGTGTGTGCTGGAATCGGTGTTGGTGTGTGCTGGAGTCAGTGTTGGTGTGTGCTGGAGTTCAGTGTTGGTGTGTGCTGGAATTCAGTGTTGGTGTGTGCTGGAGTCAGTGTTGGTGTGTGCTGGAGTTCAGTGTCGGTGTGTGCTGGATTCAGTGTTGGTATGTGCTGGAGTCAGTGTTGGTAAGTGCTGGAGTCGGTGTTGGTGTGTGCTGGAGTTCAGTGTTGGTGTGTGCTGGAGTCAGTGTTGGTGTTTGCTGGAGTTCAGTGTTGGTCTGTGCTGGAATCAGTGTTGGTGTGTGCTGGAGTTGGTGCTGATGTGTGCTGGAGTCAGTGTTGGTGTGTGCTGGAGTCGGTGTTGGTGTTTGCTGGAGTCAGTGTTGGTGTGTGCTGGAGTCAGTGTTGGTGTGTGCTGGAGTTGAGTGTTGGTGTGTGCTGGTGTCGGTGTTGGTGTGTGCTGGAGTCGGTGTTGGTGTGTGCTGGAGTCGGTGTTGGTGTGTGCTGGAGTCGGTGTTGGTGTGTGCTGGAGTCGGTGTTGGTGTGTGCTGGAGTCGGTGTTGGTGTGTGCTGGAGTCGGTGTTGGTGTGTGCTGGAGTCGGTGTTGGTGTGTGCTGGAGTCGGTGTTGGTGTGTGCTGGAGTCGGTGTTGGTGTGTGCTGGAGTCTGTTGGTGTGTGCTGGATCAGTGTTGGTGTGTGCTGGAATCGGTGTTGGTGTGTGCTGGAGTCGGTGTTGGTGTGTGCTGGTGTCGGTGTGTGCTGGTGTCAGTGTTGGTGTGTGCTGGAGCCAATGCTGGTGAGTGCTGGAGTCGGTGCTGATGTGTGCTGGTGTCAGTGTTGCTGTGTGCTGGTGTTCAGTGTTGATGTGTGCTGGAGTTGGTTGTTGGTGTTTGCTGGAGGCTGTGTTGGTGTGTGCTGGAGTTCGATGTTGGTGTGTGTTGGAGTCGGTGTTGGTGTGTGCTGGAGTCCGTGTTGGTGTGTGCTGGAGTTCAGTGTTGGTGTGTGCTGGATTTCAGTGTTGGTGTGTGCTGGAATTCAGTGTTGGTGTGTGCTGGAGTCAGTGTTGGTGAGTGCTGGAGTCGGTGTTGGTGTGTGCTGGAGTCAGTGTTGGTGTGTGCTTGAGTCAGTGTTGGTGTGTGCTGGAGTCAGTGTTGGTGTGTGCTGGAGTCAGTGTTGGTGTGTGCTGGAGTCAGTGTTTGTGTGTGCTGGAGTTGGTGTTGGTGTGTGCTGGAATCAGGGTTGGTATGTGCTGGAGTCGGTGTTGGTGTGCGCTGGAGTCGGTGTCGGTATGTGCTGGAGTCGGTGTTGGTGTGTGCTGGAATCAGGGTTGGTATGTGCTGGAGTCGGTGTTGGTGTGTGCTGGAGTCGGTGTCGGTATGTGCTGGAGTCGTTGTTGGTGTGTGCTGGATTCAGTGTTGGTATGTGCTGGAGTCTGTTGGTATTTGCTGGAGTCGGTGTTGGTGTGTGCTGGAGTTCAGTGTTGGTGTGTGCTGGAGTCGGTGTTGGTGTGTGCTGGAGTCGGTGCTGATGTGTGCTGGAGTCAGTGTTGGTGTGTGCTGGAGTCAGTGTTGGTGTTTGCTGGAGTCAGTGTTGGTGTGTGCTGGAGTCAGTGTTGGTGTGTGCTGGAGTCGGTGCTGATGTGTGCTGGAGTCAGTGTTGGTGTGTGCTGGAGTCGGTGTTGGTGTGTGCTGGAGTCGGTGTTGGTGTGTGCTGGAGTCAGTGTTGGTGTGTGCTGGAGTCGGTGTTGGTGTGTGCTGGAGTTCAGTATTGGTGTGTGCTGGAGCCAGTGTTGGTGTGTGCTGGAGTTCAGTGTTGGTGTGTGCTGGAGTTCAGTGTTGGTGTGTGCTGGAGTCGGTGCTGATGTGTGCTGGAGTCGGTGTTGGTGTGTGCTGGAGTCAGTGTTGGTGTGTGCTGGTGTCAGTGTTGGTGTGTGCTGGAGTCAGTTTTGGTGTGTGCTGGAGTCCGTGTTGGTGTGTGCTGGAGTCAGTGTTGGTGTGTGCTGGAATCGGTGCTGATGTGTGCTGGAGTCGGTATTGGTGTGTGCTGGAGTCGGTGCTGATGTGTGCTGGAGTCGGTGCTGGTGTGTGCTGGAGTCGGTGTTGGTGTGTGCTGGACTCGGTGTTGGTGTGTGCTGGTGTTCAGTATTGGTTTGTGCTGGAGTTAGTGTTGGTGTGTGCTGGAGTCGGTGTTGGTGTGTGCTGGAGTCGGTGTTGGTGTGTGCTGGAGTCGGTGGTGGTGTGTGCTGGTGTCAGTGTTGGTGTGTGCTGGTGTCAGTGTTGGTGTGTGCTGGATTCGGTGCTGATGCGTGCTGGAGCCGGTTTACCGTGTGCTTTTGTGGGTCTGGGGGGTAGGGGGTGGGGTGTTACAATTCAGGTTTGCTCCCAACACGTCTGCCTTGTGTTCACAGCAAAACAGCTGCTTTCCAGAGTCTCCCATGAACTGTATGCCAAGTCTGAGTTAGTGTGTCGTGGGAGTGGCACATCACTCATCACATTCTCGCTCCTTCCAAAAGGCAGAAAACTCCAGTCTACCGGTCCAACGCAGACAAGTTAAAACCAACAGATTCATTTCCAAGTCGAATAGTCGACAGAGGCAGCAGCTCGTCCAGAAGACCATGATTCTCTCCTTCTGTGTTTTCCAGCCTGATACGCTTTTCAATTACTTCATTAAAGGAGATGAGTCGAAGAAGAGATGATGAGTCGAAAGAAGAGATGAATAAGGCTTTTATTAGCTAAGAAGAGACCATGCTTCTTCGTGAGTGACTGAACAAGTCTGAACGAAACCCACACAGTGGTGGGTGGAGTCAGCTGAGGCATGCCTCCATACACAGCGCCACCCAGAGGTGGCAATATACAATACAGTGGTTTACCACATTCACCCCTTGTTTAATGTGAAGTCCGGCGGGGTGAAGGGTACTACAAGTTAAGTCTATCAGGAGGCCTTGTCTGACGTCCTGATCGTCGTGGTGGCGGCGGTGGTGTTGCAGCATCCGACGTCGGGTCTGGTGTCTGGGTGGTTGGCGAAGATTCCTGGGGCTTTGGCATGCCGTCTGCAGGGGTTGGGTTGGGAGGGGTGGTGGGGGATAACAGTGGTAAGGGGGATAACGGTGGTAAGGGGGATAACGGTGGTAATTCAGGGGTACCCGAGGGTGCGAGATCTCGTATGGAGACCGTGTCCTCCCGCCCGTCTGGGTATGTCACCCAGGCATACTGGGGGTTGGCGTGTAGGAGGTGCACCCGCTCGACCAGGGGGTCCGTTTTATGCGTCCTCACGTGCCTCCGCAGTAGGACGGGCCCAGGAGAAGTCAACCATGCCGGTAGCGAGGTTCCCGATGTAGACTTCCGGGGGAAAACGAACATTTTCTCATGAGGGGTCGCATTAGTGGCAGTACAAAGCAGTGACCGAATGGAGTGAAGCGCTGCAGGGAGGACCTCCTGCCAGCGGGAGGTCGGAAGGCCCTTAGATTTTAGTGCTAAGAGGACTGCCTTCCAAACCGTCGCGTTCTCCCTTTCCACCTGGCCGTTCCCCCGGGGGTTGTAACTGGTGGTCCTGCTCGTGGCGATACCTCTTGTTAGCAGGTACTGCCGAAGTTCGTCGCTCATGAACGATGAGCCCCTGTCGCTATGTATATAGCTGGGGAACCCGAACAGAGCGAAGATGTCATTCAGACACTTGATGACCGTGGTACTGGTCATGTCTGGGCAAGGGATGGCAAAGGGGAAACGGGAGTACTCATCAACTATGTTGAGGAAGTACACATTGCGGTCAGCGGAGGGGAGGGGCCCTTTAAAATCGACGCTCAGGCGCTCGAAGGGGCGGGTGGCCTTGATCAGGCTTGCTCTGTCCGGCCTATAGAAGTGCGGTTTGCACTCGGCGCAGATTTGGCAGCTCTTGGTCATGGTCCTGACCTCCTCGATGGAGTAGGGCAGGTTACGGGATTTGATAAAATGGAAAAACCTGGTGACCCCCGGGTGGCAGAGGTCATTGTGGAGGGACTGCAGCCTATCACTCTGCGCGTTGGCGCATGTACCACGTGATAGGGCATCTGGGGGCTCATTGAGTTTCCCTGGCCGATACAAGATATCATAATTGTAGGTGGAGAGTTCGATTCTCCACCTCAAGATCTTGTCGTTCTTGATTTTACCCCTCTGCTTATTATTAAACATAAAAGCTACTGAACGCTGGTCAGTGAGCAGGGTAAATCGTTTCCCGGCCAGGTAATGCCTCCAGTGACGCACCGCTTCTACAATAGCCTGGGCCTCCTTTTCGACGGAGGAGTGCCTCGTCTCGGGGCCCTGGAGGGTCCTTGAGAAAAAGGCCACGGGTCTGCCCGCCTGGTTAAGGGTCGCGGCTAGGGCGAAGTCGGAGGCATCGCTCTCCACTTGGAAGGGGATGGACTCATCCACCGCGTGCATTGCGGCCTTCGCGATATCGTTCTTGATAAGAGTGAAGGCTGCACACGCCTCTGGTGTCAGGGGGAAGGAGGTGGCTTTGATGAGGGGCCTGGCTTTGTCTGCATAGAGGGGCACCCACTGGGCGTAGTAGGAGAAAAACCCCAGGCATCTCTTCAGTGCTTTTTGGCAGTGGGGAAGGGGTAGCTCCATTAGGGGGCGCATTCTGTCGGGGTCGGGCCCGATGACTCCGTTCTCCACCACGCAGCCGAGGATGGCCAGGCGCTTGGTGTGAAACATACATTTTTCCTTATTGTACGTTAGGTTCAGCCGTTGGGCCGTACGGAGGAAATTTGCTAGATTAACGTCGTGGTCCTGCTGGTCGTGGCCGCAGATGGTGACGTTATCCAAATAGGGGAAGGTTGCCCGCAGCGCGTTCTGGTCAACCATTCGGTCCATCTCCCTTTGGAAGACCGAAACCCCGTTGGTGACGCCGAAGGGGACCCTAAGGAAGTGGTAGAGGCGGCCGTTTGCCTCGAAGGCAGTATACTGGCGGTCCTCATGGCGGATGGGCAGCTGGTGGTACGCTGACTTAAGGTCGATGGTGGAGAATACTTTGTATTGCGCAATCTGATTGACCATATCAGATATGCGAGGGAGGGGGTACGCGTCCAGCTGGGTGTACCGGTTTATGGTTTGGCTGTAGTCGATTACCATGCGGCGTTTTGCAGTGGTTTTAACGACTACAACCTGGGCTCGCCAGGGGCTAGTGCTACCTTCGATAATGCCCTCCTTCAAGAGCCGCTCCACCTCAGAGCTGATAAAAGCTCTGTCCCCGGCACTGTACCGCCTGCTTTTGGTAGCGATGGGTTTACAGTCGCGGGTGAGGTTAGCGAACAGGGGAGGGGGGGGGACTTTTAATGTGGAAAGGCTGCAGGTGGTTTGCAGCGGGCGATTTAAAAGTTGTTGGTTGCAGACTGTGAGTGGGGGGAGGGGTCCACCGTATGCTAGTGTGACACTCTTAAGGTGGCACTGAAAATCCAACCCTAGCAGGACGGCAGCGCAAAGACGGGGCAGGACTAGCAGTTTAAATTTTTGATATTCAGTGCCCCCTACTGACAGGGTCACCACACAGTAGCCGCTGATGTCCATTGACTGGGACTTGGACGCCATAGAAATGCGATGGTGCGTTGGCAGAATCGTGAGGGAGTGGCTACGTACCGTGTCGGGGTGGACGAAACTCTCTGTGCTCCCGCTGTCGATCAGGCAACTGGTGGCGCGGCCGTTTACCGCGATATCCATCATGGAGCTGGATAGATGGTGAGGGTGGCCTTGATCCAGCGTCACGGAGGCCAGTATGTGGCTTAGTGAGTCACTATAGTCATCCGCCGAGACGGTGGTCGGTTCCGGTGACGAAATGGCGGTTGAGTGCGTTGGATACGATGGCGGCGGATGCCATGCGGCCGGGGGTACACAAAATGGCGGATAAGATGGCTGCTCCCACGGCCCGCACGCTGCGCTGCTGGCTGGCTTCCCCTTGCAGGCGTTAGCGTAATGGCCTTTCTTCCCGCAGCCCGAGCAGGTAGCTGTCTTAGCTGGGCAGTGCGCTCTGGGATGTTTTAACTGGCCACAGAAATAGCATTTTTGGGCCTGGTTACTGGGCATCGAAGCAGTTCTTACCGGAGGCTGCTGTCTCGGTTGGGTCGCTGCAGCGGTTGGTGCCGGGGGCGGCGGTCCCGTGTCCCACGGTTTCGATTGCCATGTCTCGGCGCCGTTACGGGGGTATGCCTCGAGGTTTCGGTGGGCCTCCTCTAACGAGAGCGCAAGGGCAATGGCCGTCTTCAGGTCGGGTTCCTTGCTTTCTAGCAGTCTCTGCCGGGTGTGGTCTGACTGGAGGCCCCTGACGAAGGCATCACAGGCGAGTCCCTGCGCGTGCTCCACAGCCGTTACCGCTTTACAATCGCAGTCTCTGCAGAGTGCCAGTAGCGCCCGTGCAAATGCCCCTACCGATTCTCCCGGTTGCTGCCTGCGGGATCCCAAGAGGTGTCGGGCGTAAATTGTGTTCACTGGGTGCGTATATTGCCCTTTTAGTAGCTCGAGGGCCGCCACGTACGTATTAGAGTC
This sequence comes from Somniosus microcephalus, assembly GCF_052327205.1. Lineage (NCBI taxonomy): Eukaryota > Metazoa > Chordata > Chondrichthyes > Squaliformes > Somniosidae > Somniosus > Somniosus microcephalus. Next base: position 15,043,594 of record NC_141017.1, on the reverse strand, counting down.
CCGGATTAGCATATATACTTGATGGCTCACCTGGGCGGTCAAAATTTTCAGTTTGTGATCCTCCTCTGTAACCTGTGAGATTGCGAGGAAGGATTCAAAGCAGCTCAGCCAGTGTTCAAACTTGGCTGATGCACCCACATCTTGAGGGTCGAGGTCCAGGCGTGGTGGTCTGAGGGCTCTCAGCAATGTCTGCTGTATCCGTTGCTGTTGTTGCTCCTCAGGTGTCGCCATTTAACTTTTAGCTAATAAAATTGATACGCTTATCAATTACTTCATAAAAGGAGATGAGTCGAAGAAGAGATGATGAGTCGAAAGAAGAGATGAATAAGGCTTTTATTAGCTAAGAAGAGACCATGCTTCTTCGTGAGTGACTGAACAAGTCTGAACGAAACCCACACAGTGGTGGGTGGAGTCAGCTGAGGCATGCCTCCATACACAGCGCCACCCAGAGGTGGCAATATACAATACAGTGGTTTACCACACAGCCCAAGATTGTCCCCTTCATCAAAGTAACAAATCACTGGCTAGAATGCACAGAAGCAGCTATCACAGGTCTGCGTGTAATGTACTTAAAAATAAGTAAAGAAAGATTAAGTGCCCTAAGGTCCCTTTTTAGATTGCGTTCCTTACATAGCTTAATGCGCGATAGGAGTTTTTTATGAAATGGTCTTCCGTGGACCTGCACGGTGCAAAGTTGTACACGGGTGGTGCAAATTTCTAATTCACTGAGCTCGGGTCTTCAGACAGAACTAAGACTGAGCAATCACAGCTGTATTTCTATGCCCTGGCAGTCCTTCCAAGTCACAATTGTGTGTTGGAAGTTAGCAGGCAATCTAAGAACACAAGGGAACACACAGTTTGTGGGGAAAGGTACAATATCAGGATATCATCTTGCTTTGATGGTTCAGCAATCACAGCCTTTTAATGAAGCAATTTATCTGGTCCGTCAATCCACACATACTAACTTTTCAAGCTCACAGCCATTGCCATACTGCTGCTTTCATATGACAGGTAAAGCTTATGATGGGACTATGTCATGGAGAGGCATCAACTGGTTCGATGATGCCAGCTTCCAGTAGCTGCTTTAGTTCAGCTGTGACCCCGTCACGGAGAGCAAGCGGGATGCGGCGCAGTGGCTGAATGACAGGGGTAACGGTGGAGTCAACCATGGGCTGGTGGGTGAAGGCAGTCAGGCAGCCCAGACCCTCGAAGAGTGCTGGCCATGTTTGGCGCCACGGTGAGGCGACGTGCAGAATCGCAGACCCACCGGTGTCCAAGAGAGAAAAACCCAGGTCAGTGAAAAGATCCAGTCCCATCAGGTTAGCTCCTTGGCGTGCCACATGAAAACAAAAATCTGGCAAAACTTTTGTTCCATAGCGTACAGTGAGGTTGACTGAGCCCACTCGTCCAATTTTCGAATTACCATACCCGCAAAGGGCAGTGGAGGGCGCAGAGAGTGGCAGGGAGCTGAAAAAGCGTTTGAATGTGTCCACATTCAGCAGTGAGACGCTGGCACCGGTATCCAACAACAGCGGGATGCACACATCATTCAGGTTAATTGTGCATCACTTGAAAGCCACTACTGGCCCAGAGCTCACGTTGTGAATTATATTGCTTGAGGACTGAGAGTGTTCATTTGTAGCAACCGGGGCAGAGCGGCAGACATTGGCAAAGTGATTTTGTTTTCCACAATTGCGACAGGCTTGGCCGCGCGCGGGGCAATTCTGCGCTCTGGTAGCATGTGAACAAGATCTGCAGTTTCCACACTGTTGCCACGGTAGCGCGCGTTGCTGCCGTCGCACGAGCATTACCGTGTCGGGGCCGAGGGCACTGTCACTGGGTGTGTATGCTAGTTTCGCTGCACATTCGGCTGCAGACTTCACTTGAAAGGCAATGTTGACTGCCTGTGACAACGACAGATCATCGGACTCGAGTAACAGTCTTTCACGCACTCTCACGTTGTTTGTGTGCTCTATTAGTTGATCACGCACCATCTCATCTTGTAATGCACCAAACTTGCACGAGCTAGCTAACCCCCTCAAATTAGCCACGTATTGATGCACTGACTCGCCGAGGAGTTGGTGACGCTGTCTAAAAATGAATCGCCGCAGGAGGGCACTTTGTGGGGCAGAGAAGTGTGTGCTTAACAGAGCCACAGCCTCATCATATGTTTGGATTGAGTCTGCTGTGCATAATGTCCCAAGAACACGCTGGCCCTCCGCTCCCAAGCAATGGGATAACAGTGCCTTTTTCCGAGCCGTACTCACAGTTTCTAGTCCAAGAGCAATGAGATAGCTTTCAAAGGACTGTAACCAGCGAACCCATGGGATCGGGGGCTCACCTGGTAGTGCAAGGAAGGGAGGAGGTGGTGGAAGCAAGATTTCAGCCATCCTTGTCGCCAAATGTTGCGCTTGCAAAGATAATCCAGAGACCGTCAGTGAGTTCAGTTCATGCTGCTTTAATCATGGCTGCCACACACACACACACACTTCCAGGCACAAGCAATCGAATACCTATACACAATACAATGATAACAGCACTATCAAGCTGCATGTGCTCAGGCCAAGGCAATCGAGTACCTATCACCAAATGTCAGACATAACAGGGACGTCCAGTCTGGCTGTCCATTCGAACACCTCCTGAGAGGCCGAGTGGGGCAATGAAGAGCCTCCCGCAGCAGATCTCAGTGGGCAGGTTGATGTGATGTGTTTTATGGTCTGGGACTCGTGGCCACAGTCGCACTTCGGGTCGTCCCTTATCCTCCACTTGTGGAGCAGGTGACCTCATCGTCCGTGCCCTGTGCGGATTGGGTTGAGCGCTGCCCACTGACCTCGAGGGAGGTCGAAGCCGGGGGAGACTCTGCTGTTGGGGCACTGAGGAGGTGTTGGCTCTTTATAAAATAACAACAGAAAATGCTGGAAATACTCAGCAGGCCAGGCAGCATCCGTGGAGAGAGAGAAACAGAGTCAATGTTTCGGGTTTGGGACCCTTCATCAGAACTGGAAAAAGCTGGAGATGTAACAGATATTAAACAGGTGCAGAGACGTTAGGAGTGGAGAAAGGAATTGAAAGAACACCCTGTACTTTTGTAAGAGGCAGGAAAGATAAAATGTTGCAAATGGGAGTGGCAAAAATCATACTGCATGAAAAATGAGGGCAGGGATAATTATCTGAAATTGCTGAACTCGATGTTGAGTCCGGCAGGCTGTAAAGTGCCTAATCGAAAGATGAGGTGCTGTTCCTCGAGCTTACGTTGAGCTTCATTGGAACATGGGGGGGCACAGTGGCATAGTGGTTAGCACTGTTGCCTCACAGCGCCAGGGACCCGGGTTCAAATCTGGCCTCGGGTGACTGTCTGTGTGGAGTTTGCACATTCTCCCTGTGTCTGCGTGGGTTTTCTCCGGGTGCTCCGGTTTCCTCCCACAGTCCAAAGATGTGCAGGTTAGGTTGATTTGGCTATGATAAATTGACCCTTAGTGTTAGGGGGTTAAATACGTGGGGTTACGGGGATAGGGTGGGATGTGTGTCGGTGCAGGCTCGATGGGCCGAAATGGCCTCTATCTGCACTGTAGATTCTGTGATTCTGTGATTCTGTGAATGTAATAGGCCGAGGACAGAGAGATCAGAGCGGGAGTGAAGCGGAGAATTAAAGTGACAGGCGACCAGACGCTCAGGGTCACCCTTACAAAATGAAATTTCAGATTTCCAGCATCCGCAGTATTTTGCTATTATAGTTATGTTGGTTCTTTATGTTGCCGTGCGTCCCACGTTTCCGTCCACCTGGATAGTGCAGTGAGACCAGCTGCATGAATATCAGCTGCTGTTTCCCAGATTTTAAGCGCGCCTCTGGTGGGTTTTTCAAGTCTTCGTGAATGGGAGGGTCGATGTTGCTCATGACTTTTTTTCCATTTCACGGAGCACGGTGGCGTCGCGGCGAATGGCGGGCGGGGCGATGCGGGACAGCGCTGGGAGCCGCTCGGTTGGAGTGGACTTGAGCGTCCCTGACACCGTCCTCATGGCGACGTTTAGCGTGGCGGCTGTGGGACCGTGAGGCAGCGCAGTATTCCGCAGCAGGGTAGACCAGGGCCACTGGAGTGGTGTGAGGTGTTCTGGCTGTGCTCCCGTCATGAGGCAACATTTTATTAATTTCTGTGATGTTTGACACAAAACGGTTTAATATTAACTTTGGGTGACAGCATCAAATGGGCAGTTTCGAACTGGCCGCCTGTTATACGCCCCATTCCATTAACTTCAATAAAAAAGGAAAATCGTGCGGGGTGCATAATGGCCGGTTAATTCGATACCGCCCATTTTACACCATCCCCAGAACACAATCGATCCAGGACAGACATTTACGATTGCAAGTTAATCCCTGAGACCTCGAAACCATGAGATTCTCAGGCGCGCACTATGTCGGACAAGACCTCAGCCGATGGTCTCTCAACTGCTTCACCCATGGGTGGGGCCTCGGCATTCACCAGCACAGAGTCACAGAGATACAGGGTCAAGGGCTCCTCACACAGTCAGTCTTCTATCGTCAAATGCAACAGCAAGATTCCACAAAGAAAAATGAGATGAATGACCAGATAATCTGTTTTCCACACTCAAAAAGCTCAATACCTTCCAGGGCAAAGCAATCCGCTTGATCAGGTGGGCAGAACAGTGGCAAATGGAATTTTTTTTTAAATTTGTTTTCACGGGATGTGGGCGTCGCTGGCGAGGCCAGCATTTATTGCCCATCCCTAGTTGCCCTTGAGAAGGTGGTGGTGAGCTGCCTTCTTGAACCGCTGCAGTCCGTGTGGTGAAGGTACTCCCACAGTGCTGTTAGGGAGGGAGTTCCAGGGTTTTGACCCAGTGACGATGAAGGATCGGCCGATATACTTCTAAGTCAGGATGATGTGTGACTTGGAGGGGAACTTGGAGGTGGTGGCGTTCCCATGCGCCTGCTGCCCTTGTCCTTCTAGGTGGAAGAGGTTGCGGGTTTGGGAGGTGCTGCCGAAGAAGTCTTGGCGAGTTGCTGCAGTGCATCTTGTAGATGGTACACACTGCAGCCACGGTGCGTCGGTGGTGGAGGGAGTGAATATTTAAGTTGGTAGAGGATGTGCCAATCAAGCGGGCTGCTTTGTCCTGGATGGTGTCGAGCTTCTTGAGTGTTGTTGGAGCTGCACTCATCCAGGCAAGTGGAGAGTATTCCATCACAGTCCTTACTTCAATCCGGTGAAGTGTGAGGTAATGCATTTGGGGAGGGCTAACAAGGCAAGGGAATACACATTAAATGGTAGGACACTGAGAAATGCAGAGGATCAGAGGGACCTCGGAGTGCATGTCCACAGATCCCTGAAGGTAGCAGGACAGGTAGATAAGGTGGTTAAGAAGGCATACGGGATACTTGCCTTTATTAGCCGAGGCACAGAATACAAGAGCAGGGAGGTTATGCTCGAAATGTACAAAACACTAGTTAGGCCACAGCTAGAATACTGCGTGCAGTTCTGGTCACCACATTACAGGAAGGATGTCATTGCACTAGACGGGGTGCAGAGGAGATTTACGAGGATGTTGCCTGGGCTGGGAAACTTTAGGAAAGATTGGATAAGCTGGGGTTGTTTTCTTTGGAACAGAGGAGGCTGAGGGGAGACTTGATTGAGGTGTATAAAATTATGAGGGGCTGAGATAGAGTGGATAGGAAGGACCTATTTCCCCTAGCAGAGAGGTCAATAACCAGGGGGCATAGATTTAAAGTAATTGGTAGAAGCATTAGAGGGGAGTTGAGGAGAACCTTTTTCACCCAGGGGGTGGTGAGGGTCTGGAACTCACTGCCCGAAAGGGAGGTAGAGGCAGAAACCCTCATCACAGCCTAAACACTGACCACCACCAGCGCACCGTGGCTGCAGTGTGTACTATCTACAGCATACACTGCAGCAACTTGCCAAGGCTTCTTCAGTAGCACCTCCCAAGCCTGTGACCTAGAAGGACAAGGCTAGCAGGTACATGGGGACACCACCATCTCCAAGTATCCCTCCAAGTCACACACCATCCGGTCTTGGAAAAATATTGCAGTTCCTTCATCGTCGCTGAGTCAAAATCCTGGAACTCCCTAACTAACTATATAATGGGAGCAGCTTCACCGCACGTATTTCAGCGGTTCAAGAAGGCGGCTCACCACCATCCCCTCGAGGGCAACTTGGAACGGGCAATAAATGCCGGCCCGCCCAGCGGCGCACACATCCTGAGAATGACTGAAACTGAATAAACAAATAAACAGTTTTTAGCGGTATTGATTGAAGGATAAATATTGGCTAAGACAGAGGTAAAATTCCCAGCTCTTCCTCAAATAGTACCATGGGATCCTTACCAGCCACATAAAGAAAACAAAGAATGATCCAAGCTGTATCGGCAGAGGGAGCGAGCATTAGTCCAGGGAACTGAAAATCAGTTTTTACAAAGCATTGCTTTGGCCCGACCTGGAGTACTGTACACAATTCTGATCCGATACTACACTGAGGATAATACAGTGCGGATAATACAGTGCGGATACTACAGTTAGGATAGTACGGTTTTACTGTTGTGTCTCCTCACCATCACCAAGGCCGCCTACTTCCTCCTCTGTAATATCGACCTTCTCCACTCCTGCCTCAGCGCATCTGCTGCTGGAACCCTCATCCATGCTTTTATTGCTATTCCCATGCTCTCCAGGCCGAGCTCCTGCCTTCCACCCTTTGAAAACCTAACCTCATTCAACACTCGGCTGCCCTTGTCCTAACTCGCACCAAGTTCCGTTCACCCATCACCCCCGTGCTCACTGCCCCGTGTCCTAACTCGCACCAAGTCCTGTTCACCCATCACCCCCGTGCTCACTGCCCCGTGTCCTAACTCGCACCAAGTTCCGTTCACCCATCACCCCCGTGCTCACTGCCCCGTGTCCTAACTCACACCCAGTCCCGTTCACCCATCACCCCTGTGCTCGCTGACCTACATTGGTTCCCAGTCCGGCAATGCCTCGATTTTCTCAATTCCCTCCATGGCCTCGCCCCTCTCTATCTCTGTAACCTCCTCCAGCCCTACAATCCTCCGAGATCTCTGCGCTCCTCCAATTCTTCCCTCTTGCGCATCCCCGATTTTAATCACTCCACCATTGACGGCCGTGCCTTCAGCTGCCTCGGCCCTAAGCTCTGGAATTCCCCACCCTAAACCTCTCCGCCTCGCTACCTCTCTCTCCTCCCTTAAGATACTCTTTAAAACCTACTACTTTGACCAAGCACCTGCCCTAATATCTCTTTATTTGACTCATTGTCAATTTTCATCTGATTACGCTCCTGTGAAGCGCCTTGGGATGTTTTACTACGATAAAGGCGCTATATAAATGCAAGTTGTTGGTATCGAGCCTCGTGTTGCCTGGAGCTGGAGGAGGTTCAGTCGTGGCCAGGCTTGTTAAATAAACCTGTAATTAAGAGAAAACGAGGTATTTTGTCTCAGTGCTTGCACTGGGCACCAGCCTGCACTGCGGGAGTCAGATGTACAGGCACCTCATTAACAGCAACACCTGCCTGAGTGATTTGCTGCCAAACCAACATTGACAATTAAAACCAGCCAGCAACAGAGGGAAGTGACAGGCCCCAGTTTTAGCACATATTTTCCTCCTTGTTTTTAGGCAGCCGTTGCCTTTTCTAATCAGAGGAAGGGAAGAGGGTTTTGATTCGAGCAGATGCCAACCCAATTGTGCCAGTGTCAACCAGGAGAGAGAAGTGACCTCCACCGGCCCGCCTCCCCAAGCCCTCAGTAAGAGTGCGCTATCCGAGTGTGTGACATTGTAGAGCAGGTAGATCGTTGAGCGACTTTGCAAAGAACGATCCGAGGCAAAGGACTAAATTCCTGCGGAATGTTTGCGATCCTGAGGGATTGTCGTGAGCTGAAACCTGGCGCTGGTGCGAAGGCGGCACTTGGATGGCAACTGGAGAGGGTCATAAGTCAAAAGCACCTTCAGGTGGAACGAGCCAGGAGCAGGGAAACCCCAGGAAACCCTCACAGGGAGACAGCCAAGAGTAAACCCTGCCAAATAGAGGGCCATGCAATGAATCCAGTCAAAACACAATGTTGGATATTAATTTCAAAAAATCATTCTAGTTATTATCGCTGCGGGACCCTTGTGCCCAATGGCATCACCATGACTCCGCCAGAATTACTGCAGAATGTATTGTTCTCTGTGGAAACGTGTTAGAGGAAGGTTACGTTCTGCCTTTTGGAAGTAGGGTAGATATCACTGTCAGCTGTGGCTCACTGGGTAGCATTCATTTCTCTGAGGCAGAAAGTCATGGGTTTAAGCTCCACTCCAGAGCCTTGAGCACATAATCCATTGACACGCCCAGTGCCGTGCTGAGGGAGTGCCGCGCTGTCCTGGCCAATATTTATCCCTCAAAACCGGAAGCTCAGGGTCAGGCTTGCGGACTGAACGGAGGTGTTCAGCAAAGCGATCACCCAATCTGTGTTTGGTCTCCCCAATCGAGACCGCATCGTGAGCAGTGAATACAGTACACTAAATTGAAAGAAGTACAAGTAAATCGCTGTTTAACCTGGAAGGAGTGTTCGGGGCCCTGGACGGTGGGAAGGGAGGAGGTGAAAGGTCAGGTGTTGCAGCTCCTGCACTTGCACGGGAAGGTGCCGTGGGAAGGGTTGGGGCGATGGAAGAGTGGACCAGAGTGTCACAGAGGGAACGGTCCCTTCGGAATGCTGAAAGGGGAGAGGAGGGGGAGATGTGTTTGGTGGTGACATCGCGCTGGAGGTGGTGGAAATGGCCTCCTCTACATTAGGGAGACCAATTGGCCGATCGCTTTGCTGAACACCTCTGGTCAGTTTGCAAGCGTGGCACTGAGCTTCCGGCCGCTTGCCATTTTAATGTCCCGTCCCACTCCCACTCTGACCTCTCTGTCTTCAGCCCCCTGATGAAGCTCAATGAAGCTCAATGGAAGCTCGAGGAACAGCACCTCATCTTTCGATTCGGCACTTTACAGTCTTCTGGACTCAACATCGAGTTCAACAATTTCAGATCATAACCACTGCTCCCACTTTTTCAGACAGCAGGTGCTGGTAATGATTCTGCTGTTCAATAAATCTCTCCTGCCTTCCACCCTATCACTGACCTTCCCTTTTGTTCTTTCCTCCCCTCCCCCCTTTCCCTGCCTCTGTACTTGCTTAAAACCTGTTCCATCTCCAGCTTTTTCCAGTTCTGACGAAGGGTCATCGACCTGAAACGTTAACTCTGTTTCTCCCTCCACAGATGCTGCCGGACCTGCTGAGTGTTTCCTACATTTTCTGTTTATACTTCAAAAGTACTTGATTGGCTGCAAAGTGCTTTGGGACGTCCTGAGGTTGTGAAAGGCGCTATACAAATGCACGTCTTTCTTCTTTACTGGTGTCAATGGTGAGAATTCACGGTAAAGCCTTGACAAGGATAAGAAACTAGTTTGAGGGCAAGAAGAATTTAGGGGAGTGATGTTTGGGCTGGGGCGCTGCACTGAGGGGATTGGTGCTGGGCCCTCCTATTCTTTCTCATACACATCAATGTCCTGGATGCTAAAACTCAATGAAGATTAATCATCTTCACCGATGAGTCCAAGGAAGCAGGAATTCAATGAATTCCATAAATGGGCAAAACATTGGCAGATGAACTTTGTTACAGTGATAAATGGAATGTTAAAGAGAAATATAGAATCTTATCCTTAAGATGTCCCAAAGCACTTCACAGTCAATCAAGTACTTTTGAAGTGAAGTCACTGTTATTTAAAGGAACATGGCACAGCAAGATCTCACAAACCCCAAATGAGGTGTGTGGTCAATTAATCTGTGCTTTACATCCACCTGAGCAACCAGAAATAGGCAGACGAGGTCTTAGTTTAATGACTCATCGGATAGACAGCAGCGTGGAGATTGCGGGCACAATGGCAGGATGTGGCCGTGACGAGCGCCCTAACCGGGAGGCCCTAAGCTCTGGAATTCCCTCCCTAAACCTCTCTGCCTTTAAGGCGCTTCTTGGAAACTACCTCTTTGACCAAGCTTTTGGTCACTTGTCCTAATATCTCCTTATGTAGCTCAGTGTCAAAATCTGTTTGATAATCGCTCTCCTGTGAAGCACCTTAGGACCTTTTACTACGTTAAAGGCGCTATATAAATGCAAGTTGTTGTTGTTGTAGAAGAAAGGTCAAAGAGCATGTGGGTTTTTTAAAGGATAAATTGGGTGGAACTATTTCAGATGGTCAGGTTTCTGGCCGATATATTGAATGGAGTCTTCACATCAATATTCACAGAGGAGGATTATAGACAAATTTCAGTCACAGTAAATGGGCGATATGATCCATAGCACTTATCGAGGTTAGTGAAGGATGTGTAGGGCAGAAACTGAAAGGATTCAATATCCACAAGGCTCCTTGGCCAGATGGGATATGTCATGAATAATTATCCCTCAAGCAACTTCACTGAAACAGAGATACCGAGTTATAGAAAACGGTGGGCAGCAAAAAGGACCCAACTAATTTAATATTAAGGGAATCAAGGGATATGGAGATCGGGCGGGGAAGTGGAGTTGAGGTCGATGATCAGCCGTGATCTTATTGAATGGCGGAGCAGGCTCGAGGGGCCGTATGGCCGACTCCTGCTCCTATTTGTTATGTGCTTATGTTATAGAATCCTCAAGGGGTTCACAGCTCCATAAACATTGAGCTGTACCTGAGAACTGGAGGATGGCAAATGTAAATACAATATTCCAAAGAAGGAGTGCGGCACAAACCTGGTCACTGCAGGCCAATTAACCTAACACCCACAGTGGGGGAAATGCGATTAAATGGACATTTGAAAAGCATGGGTACATTAGGGGCAGTTAACATGGGTTTAGCAATAATAGGTCATACCTTACAAACCTACTGGAATTCTTTGAGAAGCTAACTAAGTTAGCAGGTGAGGGTAATCCAGTAAATTTAACTTCCTTGGATTTTTAAAAGGCTTTTGGCAAAGTTCCCCATGTAGGGAAAGTTAAAGCTCAAGGAATAGACATCTAGCCAGATTGAGAATTGACTTGGCAATGGAAGACAATACGTGCCGATAAGTGGAAAATAACCAGCGGTGTTCCTGTGGGATCCATTCTGGGATTCTAGCTGTTCCCAATATCTGCGAAGGATACATTTTTTCATATTCATTCTCAGGATGCAGGCGTGGCTGGCAAGGCCAGGATTCACTGCCCGTCCCTAGTCGCCCCTTGAGAAGGTGGTGGCGGGACGTTTTCTTGGTCCGCTGCAGTCCGTGAGGTGAGATACTCCCACAGTGCCGTTAGGGAGGGATTTCCAGGATTTTGACCCAACGACCATGAAATCCCACGATGGCAGTTTGAGAATTTGAACTCAGTATAAAAATCTGGTATCAAGAAAACCCGCCGGATTGTCGTAAAAACCCAACAGGTTCACTAATGTCCTTTAGGGAACGAAACCTGCCGTCCTTACCCGGTCTGGACCTATACCTGATGTGGTTGACTCCTAACTTCCCGCTGAAGTGGCCTAGCCAGCCACTCAGTTGTAACAAACCGTTACCAGTGGTTCAAGAAGAAGGCGGCTCACCACCACTACCTTCTCGCGGGCAACTAGGGATGGGCAATAAACGCCGGCCTTGCCAGCGACGTCCACATCCCATGAATGAATGTGAAAAAACATTGTGATTTCAACCTAACAAGGCCAGGAATGAAATGGATGGCGCTTCAGGAGCTAGTCAGGTGCCCCCCCCCACCACCACCCCCACGATGCAAATGGCTGGTGCACAGTCGGGTGATGATATGCAGCAGGGATTCTCGGATCTTCAGCCAGCTGATGAGCACCACACAGCATCAGTGACTCCTGCAAGGAACATGGGGGCAGCGAACAGGGTTACAGTGTTGCTCGCTGATGTCCCTCAGTCACATCGAATTTACAGCACAGAAACACTACTGCACCGTGCACAGACCAGCAACCATGGTGACAACTCTGCCCCCAAAAGAAAGAAAGACTTGCATTCATATAGCGTCTTTCACAACCTCAGGACGTCTCAAAGCACTTTACAGCCAATGAAGTACTTTTGAAGTGTAGTCACTGTTGTAATGTCGGAAACGCGGCAGCCAATTTGCAAATAATGACCAGATAATGACCAGATAATCTGTTTTAGTGATGTTGGTTGAGGGATAAATATTGGCCCAGTACACCGGGGAGAACTCCCCTGCTCTTCATCAAAATAGTACCGTGGGATCTTTTATGTCCACCTGAGAGAGCAGACGGGGCCTCGGTTTAACGTCTCATCCGAAAGACGGGCACCTCCGACAGTGCGGCACTCCCTCAGCACTGCACCGGAGTATCGGCCTAGATTTTGTGCTCAAGTCTCTGGATTTGGGCTTGAACCATGACCTTTCTGGCGCCGAGACAAGCGTGCTGCCCACTGAGCCACAGCTGACACCGAGAGGGAGGCTAGAAGCACAGAACAAGTGGGCGGCTCCTGAATCACCACCTCTCCCATGCTGCCACTTGCCTCTGGACAAAGAGAAGGCCTAATAGCAAACAAGCCCCTGGTGTGGATCAGCACAGCCCATTCCCCGCACTCAGTATGAATTATCTGGGTTTGCCAAACTAAGTGGTCAAGATAATAACAAGCGCACAGACTCCTCAGAGAGTCTCCTCACCTACTTTATCCAGTGCTACCTCACAATCAAGAAGTGAAGTAGAAATGTGATGCACACCGATTCACATAGCACAAGAAGAAGGGGGAGGGGGTGGGGGGGCAGTACCGGGTTTGGAGGCAAGCATCCAGGGCAATAGCCCAGGGCCCAGGCCATGAGGGGGCACCACTGGGCTAAGTACAGGAAACTCTCGATTTATCAGCACCTAAATAACCAGAAATCTCTGTTAACCGGCAAAATTCAGGAGTAGGTTCAGGTAAGTTTTACTTCATATTAGTGGCAGTTCCTGGATCTGTGGCCGTGTAACTGGGGCTCTTACACTTGTTGCTAAGCAACAGGGACGCTTGGCCTGTGGCCGGAGTTCCTGCACATGTTGCTAAGCAACAGGGAAACCTGGATTTGTTGCTGTGTACGGCGCTATCGTACCTTTTAACTATACCTCTCTGTAATCCGGACTTTTTGATAAACCGGCACCACGCCGGTCCCGTCGGTGCCGGATACCAAAGAGTTTCCTGTAGTAGAAATGGGATCTTGCATTGTTCTACGGAAGCTCAGTGTAAGCTCGAGGAACAGCACCTCATCTTCCGATTAGGCACTTTACAGCCTTCCGGACTCAATATCGAGTTCAACAATTTCAGATCATAACCTCGGCCCCCATTACATTTTTACTTATATTTTTTATCCACACCTTTGTTTTGGCCCTTCTCCCCCTTTTTTTTCTCTCCCACATGGCAGCTGTCTCCCATTCCGCCAGCACATTTCACACCTAATCTAGAGCCGTCTTTTGTCTCCACTAGTCCTATCACCATCTCGTCTGGTTTTGAATACCTCTTAATGGCTCTTCACTTCTCTTTTGTTCTCTCCCAGCCGCCAAACTGGCCTTTTAATCTGTTTCATTTCCTGTGCTTTTTCAGTCTTGACAAAGGGTTTCGACCCGAAACGTTGACTCTCTTTCTCTCTCCACGGATGTTGCCTGGCCTGCTGAGTTTTTCCAGCATTTTCTGTTGTTATTAGCAGAAATGGAAGTCAACCAAAGTCAACCAGAGAGAAGGGAGGGGAGGCGTTCACTCCTTAGCCTCTGCCCGGAGCCTCCACCAGTTTAACGCTAGTGCTGGGCAGGGGGATAACTGTGGCACCTCACATCCAATTGAACCAAAAGCAGGCATGAACATAAGAATTGTTCAATCAGAGCGGCTTTGTGCATTGGCTGCTGGTTCCCTGTCTTCCACTGATAGCAATCTCGCCCGCGTCAGAAGGTTCAAGCCCCACTCCAGAGACTTGAACACAAAATCCAGGCAGACACTCCAGTGCAGTGCCAAGGTGATGCGCTATCAACAATACCAAAGACTATGAGATGGACTTAAATGAAGTAGGCTTTTATTGACTAAGAACTAGAGCATGCCTCTGCTAGTGAATCCATCCTAAGAGCTCCCGGGGGAAGGGTGGTGAGTCACCTTTATACCCGGGCTTAGGGGTGGAGCCAGGGGCTGAGACATGCCTGGACTTGTACAGGGTTAACAGTGGTTTACCACACAGGCATGTACAGGTTAACAGTGGTTCACCACATTCACCCCTCGTTTAAAAAAGAGTCCGGCGGGGTGAAGTGTTTCAAAAGTTCATATACGAAAGTCTCTCCGGGGGTCTTGTCTGCCGTAATGATCTTCGTGGTGCCGGTTGCGGCGGTTCTTTGCCCGCGGCCGCTTCTCGCGTGGGACGGAGCACTGGCGTGTCGTCCTCTCGGGGTAGGGATGGCACCAGCATGTCGTCAGTTCATGGTAGACACCCCGGTGGTGCGTCGTGGGTAGTGGTGGTGGGTGGAGGTAGTGGATGGTGATCGATGGTGTTTCGGGTGGTACCTGAGGGTGCGAGGTCTCGAATTGAGACTGTGTCCTCCCGCCCGTCAGGATACGCCACGTAGGCGTACTGTGGGTTGGCGTGGAGGAGGTGAACCTTTTCGACCAGGGGGTCCGTCTTATGGCTCCTCACGTGTTTCCTGAGCAGGACGGGTCCCGGAGACGTCAGCCATGGCGGTAGTGATGTCCCCGAGGTGGATTTCCTGGGGAAGACGAACATCTCCTCGTGAGGGGTGATGTTTGTGGCAGTACAGAGCAGTGATCGTATGGAGTGGAGCGCATCGGGGAGGACATCTTGCCAGCGGGAGGTTGGGAGGCCCTTGGATTTTAGGGCAAGCACGGCGGTCTTCCACACCGTTGCGTTCTCCCTCTCTACCTGTCCGTTACCCCGGGGGTTGTAGCTGGTAGTCCTGCTCGTGGCTATGCCCTTCTCGAGCAGGTACTGGCGCAGCTCGTCGCTCATGAACGACGAGCCCCTGTCGCTGTGGATGTAATTGGGGGAGCCAAATTTGGCGAACAGGTCGTGGAGGCACCTGATGACTGTGGCGCTGGTCATGTCCGGGCAGGGGATGGCGAAGGGGAAACGGGAGTACTCGTCAATAATATTGAGGAAGTACATGTTGCGGTCAGAGGAGGGAAGGGGCCCCTTGAAATCGACGCTGAGACGTTCGAAGGGGCGGGTGGCTTTAATCAGGTGTGCCCTGTCTGGCCTATAAAAATGCGGTTTGCATTCGGCGCAGACCTGGCAGTTCCTGGTCATGGTCCTGACCTCCTCGATGGAGTAAGGCAGGTTGCGAGCTTTAATAAAGTGGAAGAACCTGGTGACCCCCGGGTGGCAGAGATCATTGTGGAGGGTCCGTAGCCTATCGACTTGTGCGTTGGCACATGTCCAACGGGATAGGGCGTCTGGGGGCTCATTAAGTTTCCCGGGCCGGTATAAGATATCGTAGTTGTAGGTGGATAACTCGATCCTCCACCGCAATATCTTATCATTTTTGATTTTCCCCCTTTGTCTGTTGTTAAACATAAATGCTACTGACCGTTGGTCAGTGAGCAGGGTGAAACGTTTACCGGCCAGGTAATGCCTCCAGTGCCGTACAGCCTCCACTATCGCCTGGGCTTCCTTCTCGACTGAGGAGTGTCGAATTTCGGGGCCCTGGAGGGTCCGTGAAAAGAAGGCCACGGGTCTCCCCGCCTGGTTAAGGGTTGCGGCTAGGGCGAAGTCGGATGCATCGCTCTCCACTTGGAAAGGGATGGACTCATCCACTGCGTGCATTGTGGCCTTCGCAATGTCCTCTTTTATGAGGGTGAAGGCCGCACGGGCCTCTGCCGTCAGGGAGAAGGAGGTTGACTTGATGAGGGGCCGGGCTTTGTCCGCATAGTTGGGCACCCACTGGGCGTAGTAAGAGAAGAGCCCTAGGCATCTCTTCAGGGCTTTTAGGCAGTGGAGGGGGGGTAGTTCCAGGAGGGGGCGCATTCGGTCGGGGTCGGGGCCAATGACTCCGTTTTCCACCACGCAGCCAAGAATAGCGAGGCGCGCGGTGCGGAACATACATTTTTCTCTGTTGTATGTCAGATTCAGCCGTTGGGCCGTAGGGAGGAATTTTTCTAGGTTGGCGTCGTGGTCCTGCCGGTCATGGCCGCAGATGGTGACGTTGTCTAGATAGGGGAAGGTGGCCTGCAGCGCGTTCTGGTCAACCATCCGGTCCATCTCCCTTTGGAAGACCGAGACCCCGTTGGTGATGCCGAAGGGGACTCGGAGGAAGTGGTAGAGGCGACCGTCAGCCTCGAAGGCCGTGTACTGGCGGTCCTCAGGCCTGATGGGGAGCTGGTGGTATGCCGATTTCAGATCAATCGTCGAGAATACCCGGTATTGTGCTATCTGGTTGACCATGTCAGATATGCGGGGAAGTGGGTATGCGTCTAATTGCGTGTATCGATTGATCGTCTGGCTGTAATCAATAACCAGGCGCTGTTTTTCGCCGGTCTTTACTACCACCACTTGGGCTCGCCATGGGCTGGTGCTGTCCTCGATAATCCCTTCCCTCAGGAGTCTTTGTACTTCTGATTTAATAAAGCTCCTATCCCCGGCACTGTACCGCCTGCTTTTAGTAGCAATTGGCTTGCAGTCTTTGGCGAGGTTAGCGAACAACGGGGGGGGTTTGACCTTCAGGGTGGACAGGCTGCATACTTTGCGCGGCGCCGTGTTTAAATTCTGCTGGCTGCAGACTGTAAGTGGGGGCAGGGGCCCGCCATATGCCATCGTGACGCTCTCCAGATGGCACTGGAAGTCTAATCCTAGCAGTACGGGAGCGCAGAGCTGTGGCAGGATGAGGAATTTAAACTCTCTGTACTCCACGCCGTTCACTGTCAGAGTCGCTACACAGTAGCTGCCGACGTCCGCCGTATGGGACTTTGAGGCCATAAAGACCTGGTGGCGTGTGCGCATAACCGATAGGGAGTAGCGTCGCACCGTGTCAGGGTGGATGAAGCTCTCCGTGCTTCCGCAGTCGAAAAGGCAATTTGTGGCATGGCCATTTACCTTTACGTTCATCATGGACCTGGCTAGTTGATGGGGCCTAGATTGGTCCAGGGTGATGGAGGCCATCGTCGAGGTCGGTGGGTCGCTGTAGTATTCGCCCGCGCCGAGGGCCTGGTCCCGAGATGGTGTCCAAGATGGCGGCTCCCCCTCGGCTGGTGGTGTCCAAAATGGCGGCCCGCACGGCTCACACGTGGTTGGTGGGGTCCAAAATGGCGGCCTGTACAGTTCACACGCGGCGCTGCTGGAATTGGGGGTCGATTTCGCCTTGCACACTCTCGCGTAGTGGCCTTTCTTGCCGCATTTGGAGCAGGTCGCGTCCTTTGCTGGGCATTGCTGTCTGGGGTGCTTGGCCTGGCCGCAGAAGTAGCATTTCTGGCCTCTGGTCATTGCAGCTGTAGTTGGGCTGCTGGCGGCTTGTGGCCTTACCGGGTCCCAAGATGGCTGCTCCCGTGGCATCCACGTGGCCATCCGGTCAGGAGGGTAGGCGTCCATGTTCTGGAGGGCCACGTCTAATGAGTTAGCGAGGGCCACCGTCTTCTGCAGGTCGAGCCCCCTCTGTTCCAGCAGCCTCTGCCGAGTATAGTTGCACCTGATGCCGGCTACGTAGGCGTCTCGGATCAGGTCTTCCGTGCATTCCTTGGCCGTCACCGCTTTGCAATTACAGTCCCGGCCGAGGACTCTCAGTGCCAGTAAATATTCAGCGCCCGATTCCCCGGGGCGCTGTTTTCGGGTAGCCAGGAGGTGTCTGGCGTAGACCTCGTTAACAGGCCTCACGTATTGTTCCTTTAGCGTCACGATGGCGGCCGCGTAAGTAGTGGCGTCTCGGATGATCGAGTAGACTCGGTGGCTCACCCGTGAGTTCAAGACAAGCCGTTTCGCGTCATCTGTAGTGACGGTAGTGCTGGAGGCCTCCAGGAAGGCTTCGAAACAGCTCAGCCAGTGTTCAAAGTTATTGGCTGCATCTGCTGCTTGAGGAGCCAGGTCTAAACGTTCCAGCTTCAAGATTTGCTCCATGTTGAAAATTAGTCAATAAAATTGATGCGCTATCAACAATACCAAAGACTACGAGATGGACTTAAATGAAGTAGGCTTTTATTGACTAAGAACTGGATCGTGCCTCTGCTAGTGAATCCATCCTAAGAGCTCCCAGGGGAAGGGTGGTGAGTCACCTTTATACCCGGGCTTAGGGGTGGAGCCAGGGGCTGAGACATGCCTGGACTTGTACAGGGTTAACAGTGGTTTACCACACAGGCATGTACAGGTTAACAGTGGTTTACCACACAAGGGAGTGCTGCACTGTCAGAGTTGCTGTCTTTTGGATGAGATGTTAAACCGAGGACCGGTCTGCCCTCTCAGGGGGACATAAAAGATTCCACGGCACCAATCGAAAACAAGCAAGGCCGTTCTCCGACCATACAACCACACCATCCCACTGAGAAGAAACAGAGAAGCATCACAGTCAAACCAACACGCTGCTTCCATTACCACACCACCATAGGAACAGCAGGAGGCCATTCAGCCCCTCGAGCCTCTTCCGCCATGCAGTTAGATCACCGCTGATCCGTCCCTCAAATGCAGATTGGGTGACCGCTTTGCAGAACTTCTCCGTTCAGTCCGTAAGGGTGACCCCGAGCTTCCGGTCGCCTGTCACTTTAATTCTCCGCTCCACTCCCAATCTGGCCTCTCCATCCTCGGCCCCCTACACTGTTCCAATGAAGCTCAATGGAAGCGCGAGGAACAGCACCTCATCTTTCGATTAGACACTTTACAGCCTTCTGGACTCAACATTGAGTTCAACAATTTCAGATCATGACCTCGGCCCCAATCCTTTGTTTTCATTTTTTTCATTTTTTCTCTCTCTCTCACATGGCAGCTGTCAATCATTCTGCCATTGCCATTTACACTTCATCTAGAGTCATCTTTGTTAGATCCGTGATTCTGAGAGTATGATGTTTTTCAATAACCACACGGATGCTGTAACTTAACAATCAACAGGTGTTTACTGGAGTAGGGTAATCTCAAGACTGGGGTACAGAGGCATGCTCAAGGCTTATATACAGGTGTGGTCACTGCCGGTACTACAGTATACAGGAGCTGTAAAAGTAGTTCTCTCTTAAAGGTACATACACTACAATTCCTCCCCTTTTTAGATTAGAAGTACCCATAATAATCAAATAACAATTAACACTTTAACATGTACATTAAACAACAATAGTCCATTTATAGATTCAGTCTTTGGGGCGGCTTCCTGATCCTTTCGGGATAGCGCCTTTCCTGAGGTTCTTGTTCTTGGTGCGGAGGCGATTCTGGCCCCTTTTTATCGGTTAGTTCATCGGGTTCCACTGCTACTGGTTCGGAGGTAGATGCTACCTGTATGTTGGGTTCATCCCCAGGTATGCAAGACATGGGGTTGACTCGTTCCTGTGACGCTAAGATCTGATCAATGTGGCGTCTCACAATGTTCTCCCCGACATCCACTGTGTACATTAATGGCCCCAGCCGTGTGCATATCATTCCGGGTTGCCATTTCTCTGTTCGGTAGTCACGGGCCAAGACTGGTTGTCCTACATTGAAGCTCCTTGTCGGCTTCTCATTGAAGTGCTGGAATTGTTTGTTCTCAACATTTCTTCGCACATTTGGTCTGAGCAAGTCCAGATGAGATCGCAACCTTCGGTTAAAGAACATCATGGCCGGGGTCTGGTTGGTAACTGCATGTGTCACGTTTCGGTAGGCTAATAAGAAATTGTCCATCTTATGCTGTAGTGGAATTTCATCGTCGCACATGGCCTTTATCGCCTCCTTAAAGGTTTGTACGAACCTCTCAGCCAATCCATTTGTGGCTGGATGATACGGGGCGGATGTGTAATGCCTTACCTCATTCCTTCTCATAAATTTTCGAAACTCTTCAGACACAAACTGTGGTCCATTATCAGAGCAAATCTGCTCTGGCAAGCCGTTTCTGGCAAATATGGTCCGTAGGACTGCAATCGTTTTCTCTGTAGTGGTTGAGGACATTTTTATCACCTCAGGCCACTTCGAATGAGCATCCACTGCTATTAAGAACATTGAGTCCATGAATGGACCAGCAAAATCAATATGCACCCGTTGCCATGGAGAGGAGGGCCACTCCCATGGGTGTAGAGGGGCATGTGGTGGTGCATTTTGGACCTTCTGGCATCCTGAGCAGCTCTTGGTTAGGTCTTCGATTTGTTGATCGATTCCCAGCCACCACACATAAGCCCTAGCAAGGCTTTTTATTTTCACTCCCCCCAGATGACCTTCATGTAGCTCATTTAGCACTCTCTCCCTTAACTTGGGTGGAATCACCACTCTGGATCCACACATCACTGTCCCCTGGCATACTGACAGCTGTTCTCTTCTGGATGAGAATGCTGGCAACAGTGAGTCGCCCTGTGTTGGCCATCCCCTCACCGTCAAATCATATACCCGAGACAGCATCGGATCATTGTGGGTCTCCTTCTCTATAGCTGCGTTCGTTACTGGCAATCGTTCAATTATTGACCAATAAAATATCTCGATAGGGTCCACTGCTGGTGCTTCCTCCACAGTAGGCACTGGCAGGCGCGATAGCCCATCAGCGTTTCCATGCTGTTTCGTGCCTTTATATTCTATTTCATATTGATTCGCCCCTAGAAACAGGGACCATCTTTGTAACCGTTGTGCCGTCATTACTGGAATGCCCTTCTTAGGATTAAAGATGGAGACAAGTGGTTGGTGGTCAGTCAGCAAGGTGAACTTCTGCCCATGCAGATAGTGGTTGAATTTTTTTACTCCCCATACTAGGCTGAGGGCCTCCCTGTCAATCTGGGCGTAGTTGTGCTCAGCTGAGGTTAGTGACCGAGACACAAAGGCTACTGGCCTCTCCAACCCGTCTGGGAATTTGTGCGACAGCACCGCTCCAATACCATAGGGTGATGCATCACATGCCAAATGAATTGGTAGTGCTGGGTTGAAATGGGCCAACACCTCTTTTGATGTGATCAATTCTTTACACTTCTGGAAAGCTCGTCTACGTTCGTCATTCCACTTCCATGGTACCCCTGTTTGCAGTAGGGTGTTCAGGGGGTGTAATACCGTGGACAAATTTGGTAAGAACTTATGGTAGTAGTTTACCAGCCCGAGGAACGACCTCAGTTGTGACACATTTTCCGGTGCTGGAGCCTTGACTACTGCCTCAATCTTTTCAGGGGACTTATGTAACCCCTCTTCATCGATGACGTGGCCACAATACGAGATCTGCTTCTGGAAAAACTCACACTTGTGGCGATTAGCTCGTAGCCCATATTCCTTTAATCTGGTGAGCACCTTCCCCAAGTTGGCGAGGTGATCACTGTCATTTTCGCCCGTGACCAGGATGTCGTCCAAATAACACTGGGTCCCTGGAATCCCTTGCAGGACTTGATCCATCGCCCTTTGCCAAATAGCCGGAGCCAATGCTACCCCGAACACCAGCCGGTTGTATTGATAAAGACCTTTATGAGTGTTAATCGTAAGGTATTGTTTCGAAGCTTCTTCTACCTCCATTTGCAAGTTTTCCTGGGCCAGATCAATTTTGGTGAAGCGTTTCCTCCAGATAGCGAGGCGAAAATATCCTCAATTCGTGGAAGCGGATATTGTACCGTGTGAAGGACTGGGTTCACTGTCACCTTAAATTCCCCACAGATGCGGACCTTCTTTGGTTCCCCAGGCATATTACTCAACAACCTCTTCATTACAGGAATGATGGGTGTAGCCCACTCGCTCCAGTCTACTTTGGACAGTACTCCTGAACGTTCCAACCCTTCCAGCTCTGCTTCGACAGCTGGTCTGATCGCATAAGGCACTGGTCTGGCCTTAAGAAACTTTGGGCTTGCATTTTCCTCTATTTTAATCGTTGCTGTTATGCCTTTTAGTGTTCCGAGTTCCTCCTGGAACACTTCTTTTGCGTCAGTTAGCATTTTTGACAGTCGTCCAGGTGTGACGTCGTCATCCTTTTTGGCCTCAACCTTCAGTGCCTGTAGGGAATGCCAATCTAATTGTATCTTCCGGATCCATTCGCGTCCCAGCAGTGGTGGTCCTCCATCTGGCAATACATATATATCCATTTTAGGTATTTCCTGGCCTTTATATATCACTTTCACCCTTATTTTTCCTTTGGGGTAGACTTTTTGCCCCATGTACGTCTTCAAGACAATCTCTGTAGCTTTCAAGGGTATATGTGAAAATAGCCGCTTGTAGTCCCTTTGGTTTATGACTGTTAGGGCTGATCCTGTGTCCAATTCCATTTTCACTTGGACTCCGTCTATCTTGAGCGTGACCCAGATAGTCTGGTGATGCTCCATTTTGGTTACCTTATGTAGTTTCAGACAACCCAGCTCCTTGCTTCCGGAGTCTGTGTCACTTTTCTGTTCGTCTGAACTACTGTCCATCACCTGGTGTACCTTTTTGTACTTCTCCTGTGGAGATTTCTACTATGCTTTTGAAATTCTTGTTCACAGGCTTCTCTGTGGTTATTAGGTTTCGCAGTAACCCATAAGTTTTTGCACCCATGGAATTTAACAAAACCAGTGCTTTCCTAGCATCTGGCACTTCATTCGCCCTGCAGTACACCTCAATACGTTCCACATATGTCGCCCAATCTTCGACTTCATTGTCGAACGTAGAGATACTGCCACTCTTCTGCATCCCTGGGTGTGATTTAACTGTCAAAAATGGTGTCTCCCGCGCTTTCCTTCCTTCCCGCGCTCGCCCTTCTTCTCCGCTGCGGCTTCTAAAAATGGCGTCTCCCGCGCTCTTCCTTCTTCTCCGCGGCTCAATGGCGTCTCCCGCGCTCTCCCTTCTTCTCCCCGCGGACACTGTTCAGCCCTTGAGCCCTGGCTGTGCTCTGCGCGTTCTTTTTTTTTTGTGCGCCTTTCCCGTTTCCGCCGCTCGGTCCTGAACCCGACTGTTGCTTTACCCTCTCTCTCTCCGTTTTCTTTTTCCTCAACGCCACTCGGTTTTCAACCCCCGGCTGCGCCCTGTGCGCTTCACCCTCTGTCTTACCCCGTCAATGCTGCTCGGCTTTCTCTCCGCCGTCGGTCGTCTCCAGCCGCCGCTGTCCGGGAAGGGTCTGCGCTGTACCTGTCGTCAGTCTATTGCTGATCGTCGTGGCTGGGGAACCAAGCCCGGCTCTCCACAGCCTCCCCTGCGATGTTCACTCTCTGCCGGACGACTGGGCGGTTGCTCGTGGTCGACGCCCGTGTTTCTGGCCTCGACTTTCTTCCACCGCCCTCCTGGAGCGAATCCCCGAAGGGAAATACAGAGTTGCAGGTAGATTCGAATCGACACTCGTCGCCACTGTTAGATCCGTGATTCTGAGAGTATGATGTTTTTCAATAACCACACGGATGCTGTAACTTAACAATCAACAGGTATTTACTGGAGTAGGGTAATCTCAAGACTGGGGTACAGAGGCATGCTCAAGGCTTATATACAGGTGTGGTCACTGCCGGTACTACAGTATACAGGAGTTGTAAAAGTAGTTCTCTCTTAAAGGTACATACACTACAATCTTTTGTTTCTTAACTTGTCCCATTACCATCTCCTTTTGCCTTGCACCATCATCCCTTTTGTCTTTTAATCTCTCCTGCCTTCCACCCAATCACAGACCTTTTGTTCTTTCTTCCCCTCCCCCCTTTCCCTGCCCTGACACTTGCTTAAAAACCTGTTACACCTCTAACTTTTCCAGGTCTGACGAAGGGTCATCGACCTGAAACGTTAACTCTGTTTCTCTCTCCACAGATGCTGCCTGACCTGCTGAGTATTTCCAGCATTTTCTGTTTTTATGTACCTCAACTCCATTTACCCGCCTTGGCTTCATATCCCTTGATACCCTTACCCAACAACAATCTACGAGATGCAGGAAGGATGCTCCCGATGGCTGGGGAGTCCAGATAAGGGGTAAGCCATTTAGGACTGAGATGAGGGGGAATTTCTTCACCCAGAGAGTGGTGAACCTGTGGAATTCTCTACCACAGAAGGCAGTTGAGGCCAATTCATTAAATATATTCAAGAAGGAGTTGGATATATTTCTTAAGGCTAAAGGGATCAAGGGATATGGGGAGAAAGCAGGGACAGGGTACTGAATTTGGATGATCAGCCATGATCTCATTGAATAGCAGAACAGGCTCGAGGGGCCGAATGGCCTACTCCTGCTCCTATCTTCTATGTTTCTATGTTTTTATTGGCCTCAGTCTTGAAAGCTCCAATTGTCCCTCAGCATCCACAGCCTTTTGGGGGAGAGTGTTCCCGATTTCCACTACCCTTTGTGTGAAAAAGTGCTTCCTGATTTTGCTCCTAAATGGCCTGGTTCTAATTTAAAGATTGTGGCCTAGAAATTCAGTTTGGGGCGCCCAGCTCGCCTGGGCGCCAGAATTACCGCTGCGCGCGGAGCCACTTGCGCCAGCGGGAAATTCAGTTTCAGCACCCCAAGTTGAAGCCGGCCGCTAAACAAGGGTTTCGGCACCCCGCTTGGGGCGCTGAAACTGAATATCGGCGTGTAAAGTGCCGCAGCGCCACCCGCTGTGGCACGGCAGCCTGCGGTACTGCAGGCCTTCCTCCCACTGTTAAGGGGGAGGTGCCTGCAACAGCGCAATCCCCGCTCGCGAGTGCCGGCAAATGAGCCCGGCACCAAGGAGAAGTGCCGGGCTCTCTGGAAACAGCCGGCAATGCCGCGGGGGGGTGGTGAAGGAGGCCGGGGAAGGAGGTGCGGGCAGGCGGCGGCCGAAAAAGCGGCCGGCCGCACCTCCACCTTAACTCGCCCCACTACCGGCACAGGTAGGCCCCGTGTACCGGTCGCTATTTGCGGCCGGCGCGGGGGAGGCGGCAGCGACCAAATATGGCCAGCGGGGCGATAGCGGGGCGCTGCGCACACCGATGACGTCATCGGTGGCGGCGCAGCGCTACTGGCTAATGCCGCCATTAGCGCCCCGCTAAATATCGCGGTAGGTTTGCACAGTGGCGCAAAAGCCCTCTTTGGGCGCTAACTGGTGGCGCAGGCCACTGAATTTCTAGGCCTGTGTCCCCTTGTTCTGGATTACCCCCCCCCCCCACCACCAGAGGAAATAGTTTCTCTTTATCTGCCCTATCGAATCCCTTTACCATTTCAAACGCCTCGATTAGATCACCCTTCAACCTTCTAAACCCAAGAGAATACAAACTAAGTGGGTCCAACCTGTCCTCCTAATTTAACCCTTTAAGCCCCGGTATCATTCCGCACGGCCACACCTGTCTGAGTAGAGGACAATCTCCACTCTTGTCTATTAAATCACCAATCAGGTCCTTGATTAATTAAATGTAAACAAATCAGAAATGGGTAAATAACAATTACAAATGAGGAAGCTGTAAAATTGACTCAACTCTTTTTTTGAAAGCTACCAACTCTAGGCTAACAAATAGCAGAAAGCGCCCACTCAAAATAGCTCGAAAAAGTTTTGTGAGGTTGGTTTGAGAAGCCATCTTAGTGGTTAGTGTTAAATCCGTGAATTTTGATGTATGGTGTCCTTCAATAAATCAACAGAGGCTGCAGAGGAACAATCAACAGGTGTTTACTGGATGAGAGTCACCCAAAAACTAACAGTACAGATCCCTACTCAGGGTTTATATACAGGTGTGGTCACTGCCGGTACTACAGTATACAGGAGCTGTAAAAAGTAGTTCTCCCCTTAAAGGTACATACACTACAATTCCTCCCCTTTTAGATTAACAGTACCATAACATTCATTTAACAATTAACACTTTTAACATGCAACATTAACTGAAAATAGTCCATTTATAAATTCAGTCTTTGGGGCGGCTTCCTGATCCTTTCTGGATAGCGCTTTTCCTGAGTGTCTTGCTCTTGGTGCGGAGGCGATTCTGGCCCCCTGTCGTCGGTTGGTTCATCAGCTTCCGATGCTACTGTTTCTGGGGTAGATGCTACCTGTATGTCGGGTTCATCCCCAGGTACGCGAGACCTGGGGTTGACTCGTTCCTGTGACCCTAGGATCTGGTCGACATGGCGTCTCACAATGTTCTCCCCAACATCCACTGTGTACATTAGTGGCCCCTGCCGTGTGCATATCGTTCCTGGTTGCCATTTCTCTGTTCGGTAGTCGCGGGCCAAGACTGGTTGCCCTACATTGAAGCTCCTTGTCGGCTTCTCATTGATGTGCTGGAATTGCTTATTCTCAACATCTCTTCGTACATTTGGTCTGAGCAAATCCAGACGAGATCTCAACCTTCGGTTAAAGAACATCATGGCCGGGGTCTGGTTGGTGACTGCATGTGTCGCATTTCTGTAGGCTAACAGGAAATTGTCCACCTTATGCTGCAGTGGAATGTCGTCATTGCACATGGCCCTTACTGCTTTTTTAAAGGTTTGTACGAACCTCTCAGCCAATCCATTTGTGGCTGGATGATACGGGGCGGATGTGTAATGCCTTACCCCATTCCTTTTCATAAATCTTTGAAACTCTTCAGACACAAACTGTGGTCCGCTATCAGAGCAAATCTGCTCTGGCAAGCCGTTCCTGGCAAATATGGTCCGTAGGACTGCAATAGTTTTCTCCGTGGTGGTGGAGGACATTTTGATCACCTCAGGCCATTTCAAGTGCGCATCCACGGCTATTAAAAACATTGAGTCCATGAATGGACCAGCAAAATCAATATGCACCCGTTGCCATGGAGATGGCCACTCCCATGGGTGTAGAGGGGCATGTGGTGGTGAATTTTGGACCTTCTGACATCCTGAGCAGCTCTTTGTCAGATCCTCGATTTGCTGATCGATCCCCGGCCACCACACATAAGCCCTAGCAAGGCTTTTCATTTTCACCCCTCCCAGATGGCCTTCGTGAAGCTCATTGAGCACTCTCTCCCTTAACTTGGCTGGAATTACCACTCGGGATCCACACATCAAGGTCCCCTGGCATACTGACAGCTGTTCTCTTCTGGATGAGAATGCTGGCAACAGTGAGTCGCCATGTGCTGGCCATCCCTTCACCGTCAAATCATATACCCGAGACAGTGTCGGGTCATTTCGGGTCTCCTTCTCTATACCAGCGTTAGTTACTGGCAAGCATTCAATTATAGTCGAATGAAATATTTCGACAGGATCCACTGCTGGTGCTTCCTCCGCAGTAGGCAGTGGCAGGCGTGATAGCCCATCAGCGTTTCCATGCTGTTTCGTGCCCTTATACTCGATATCATATTGGTGCGCCCCTAGAAAAAGAGACCATCTTTGTAGCCGTTGCGCAGTCATCACCGGAACGCCCTTCTTTGGATTAAAGATGGAGACAAGTGGTTGGTGGTCAGTCAGCAAGGTGAACTTCTGCCCGTGCAGATAGTGGTTGAACTTTTTCACTCCCCACACTAAGCTGAGGGCCTCCCTGTCAATCTGGGCATAGTTACGCTCGGCTGAGGTTAGTGACCGAGACGCAAAGGCTACTGGCCTCTCCGAGCCGTCTGGAAATTTGTGCGACAGCACCGCTCCAATGCCATAGGGTGATGCATCACACGCCAGCCGAATTGGTAGTGCTGGGTTGAAATGAGCCAACACCTCTTTTGATGTGATCAATTCTTTGCACTTCTGGAAAGCTCATTTACATTCGTCATTCCACTTCCATGGTACCCCCGTTTGCAGTAGGGTGTTCAGTGGGTGTAGTACTGTAGACAAATTCGGCAAGAAATTATCGTAATAGTTCACCAACCCGAGGAACGACCTCAGTTGTGACACATTTTCCGGTGCTGGAGCCTTGACTACTGCCTCAATCTTTTCAGGGGACTTATGTAACCCCTTTTCATCAATAACGTGGCCACAATACGAGATCTGCTTCTGGAAAAACTTGCATTTGTGGCGATTAGCTCGGAGCTCATAATCCTTCAATCTAGTGAGCACCTGCTCCAGGTTGGCGAGGTGATCACTCTCATTTTCGCCCGTGACCAGGATGTCGTCCAAATAACACTGGGTCCCTGGAATCCCTTGCAGGACTTGATCCATTGCCCTTTGCCAAATAGCCGGAGCTGATGCTACCCCGAACACCAGCCGGTTGTATTGGCAGAGACCTTTATGAGTGTTGATCGTGAAGTACTGTTTCGAGGCTTCTTCTACCTCCATTTGCAGGTACGCCTGGGCCAGATCAATCTTAGTGAAGTGTTTCCCTCCAGATAGCGAGGCGAAAATATCTTCAATCCGCGGAAGCGGATGTTGTACAGTGTGAAGGACTGGGTTCACTGTCACCTTAGAGTTCCCACAGATGCGAACCTTCTTTGGTTCCCCAGGTGTATTACTCAACGACCTCTTCATTACAGGAATGATGGGTGTAGTCCACTCGCTCCAGTCCACTTTGGATAGTACTTCTGAACGTTCCAAACCTTCCAGCTCTGCTTCGACGGCTGGGCGGATCGCATAAGGTACTGGTCTGGCCTTAAAAAAACTTTGGGCTTGCATTTTCCTCTATTTTGATCG
The DNA here is from genome assembly GCF_052327205.1 of Somniosus microcephalus. Taxonomy (NCBI): domain Eukaryota; kingdom Metazoa; phylum Chordata; class Chondrichthyes; order Squaliformes; family Somniosidae; genus Somniosus; species Somniosus microcephalus. The sequence goes on along the minus strand of NC_141017.1, from coordinate 15,015,038 downwards.
TTGCTGTTATGCTTTTTAGTGTTCCGAGTCCCCCCTGGAACACTTCTTGTGCATCAGTTAGCATTTTTGACAGTCGTCCAGGTGTGACGTCGTCATCCTTTTTGGCATCTACAGTCAGTGTTTGTATGGAATGCCAATCTAGCTGTATCTTCCGGATCCATTCACGCCCTAGTAGTGGTGGTCCTCCATCTGGCAATACATATAGGTCAATTTTTGGTGTTTCCTTGCCGTTGTATATCATGTTCACCCTTATTTTTCCTTTGGGGTAGACTTTTTGCCCCGTGTACGTCTTCAAGACAATCTCTGTATCTCTCAAGGGTATATGTGAGAATAGCCGCTTGTAGTCCCTTCGGTTTATGACTGTTAGGGCTGATCCTGTGTCCAATTCCATTTTCACTTGGACTCCGTCTATCTTGAGCGTGACCCAGATAGTTTGGTGATCCTCCATTTTGATTACATTATGTAGTTTCAGACAACCCAGCTCCTTGCTTCTGGAGTCTGTATCACTTTTCTGTTCGTCTGAACTACTCTCCGTCACCTTATGTACCTTTTTGTACTTCTCCTGTGGAGATTTCTTGCTGCTGGTTTTCTTTCCTGACCTGCAGACACTTGCCATGTGTCCTACTTTTCCACACTGTCTGCGCACTTGGTCCTTGAACCAACAATCCTTATGGTCATGTGTTGTTCTGCCGCAGCGATAACACTTCACTGCTCCATATGACATTTCATTTGTGCCATATTCTTGCGGTCTCTGTTGTATCTCTGCAGCGCCCCGTGCGGCTGCTTCGTGTGATACTGCCATGCTGAAAGCCTTGTCCAGCGTAAGATCCTTTTCTGATAGAAGCCGTTTCTAGGTTCCTTCACTTTGAAGCCCACACACAAACTTGTCCCTTAAAGTATCTGCTAGTCCCGTTCCAAACTGGCAGTGTATCGATAGTTCACGCAGTTCCGTTAAATACTCAGCATTACTTTCATCTTTATGCTGGTTCCTTTTGTGAAACTTAAATCTTTCTGCTATCAGCAGTGGTGTGGGGTTTAAGTGGTCCTGTAGGATTGCCACTATGCTTTCAAAATCCTTTTCCACTGGCTTCTCTGGGGTTACTAGGTTTCGCAGTAAGCCGTACGTTTTTGCACCCATGGAATTCAACAATACCAGTGCTTTCCTGGCATCTGGCACTTCATTCACCTTGCAGTACACTTCTACGCGTTCTATATATGTTGCCCAATCTTCGACTTCATTGTCGAACGCTGTGACACTGCCACTCTTCGGCATCCCTGGGTGTGGTTAGACTGGCTAAAAATGGCGTGTCCCGCGCTCTCCCTTCTCCGCTGGCTCAAAATGGTGTCTCCCGCGCTTCCTTTCTTCCCCCGCGGACGCTGCTCAGCCCTTGAAACCCCGGCCGCGCTCTGCGCGTTTTCCCCTCTCTCGTTGACGCCGCTCGGTCTTCAACCCCGGCTGCGCCCTGTGCGCTTTACCCTCTCTCTTACCCCGTCGACGCTGCTCGGCCTTTTTCTGTGCCATCGGTCGGCTCCAGCCGCCGCCGTCCGGGACGGGTCTGCGCCGTACCTGCTGCCAGCCCGCTGCGCTGGATCGTCACGGCTGGGGAACCAAGCCCAGCTCTCCACAGCCTCCTCTGCGATGTTCAAGTCCTCTCCGGATGGTCAACGCCCACACTGGTGGAATCGGCCTTCCTCTACAGAGTTGCAGGTAGGTTCGAATCGACTCGTCGCCACTGTTAAATCCGTGAATTTTGATGTATGGTGTCCTTCAATAAATCGACAGAGACTGCAGAGGAACAATCAACAGGTGTTTACTGGATGAAGGTTACTCTAAAACTAAAGTACAGATCCCTACTCAGGGTTTATATACAGGTGTGGTCACAGCCGGTACTACAGTATACAGGAGCTGTAAAAAGTAGTTCTCCTCTTAAAGGTACATACACTACAGTTAGAGTAAGATTTATAAATGGTTATATTTCAGGGCTCTTTTGGGAGTGCATGTGTGCCAGAGGACTGGAGAGTGGCGAGTGTAATATCCGTTTTCAAATAGAGCTAATCTGGACAATTACGGGCCAGTTAGTTTAAACATCTGTGGCAGGGGCAATTTAGGAATTAAAAAAATTAGCTTGTTCTGAATAAGTTCTGCAGGGGTTCTCCCTGAGAGATTCAGGGCCAGAACATTTATTCAAATGCAGATCATTGCCCAGCCAGTGTTGTAAGAGAACTTGCATTTATATAGCACCTTTCACAACCTCAGGATGCCCCAAAGCGGTTCACAGCCAATGAAACGTAAGTGCGATGTAGGAAAAGGGCAGCAGCCAATTTGCGCACAGCAAGGTCCCACAAGGAGCATTAAGATAAATGACCAACCAATCTGTTTTAGTGATAAATGTTGGCCAGGACACCCAGGAGAACTTGCTTGCTGTTCCACAGGATCTTTCACATCCGCCAGCAGAGGCAGACACAACCTGAGTTTAACATCTCATCCAAAAGACAGTACAGTACTCCCTCACTAGTGACAGCTTAGATATGTGCTCAACCCTCTGGAGTGGACCTTGAAAATTAGAGCGAGGTCATTCAGGGGTGATGTCAGGAAGCACTTCTTCTGGAACTCTCTCCCCCAAAAAGCAGTTGAGGCTGGGGAGGGGGTCAATTGAAAATGTCAAAACTGAGATGGAGAGATTTTTGTTGGGCAAGGGTATTAAGGGTCACGGAACCAAGACGGGTAGTTGGAGTTAAGATACAGATCAGCTGGGATCTCATTGAATGGTGGAACAGGCTCGAGGGGCTGAATGGCCTCCTGTTCCTAACCCTCAACCTTCTGAGTGTGCGGTAAGGGTACTGTCACGGAGTCAAGGCTGATACAACTATCAAAGATAGTGTTTGTAGTAACCTGGGAGGTTATGAGTAACCTGATCCACCAGGTGGTGCTGTGGCAATTGCTCTCCTGATTTAAGTCTGAGCTGTACTGGTTGTACTCTTTGTTTTTGCTGCCTCATGGTAGAAGCTTTTAGGTGCAAGTGTTGATTAAACCATGTTAAGGAGTTAACCGGTGTCCTTCTCCATCTATGGCCACCTCAAGATACCACATATGGCGACAAGAATAAAGGACGGAAGAGTTTTGGAGTATTCAGAAGTGGTGCTCGGGTTGGTTAGCAAACTAGTCGGAAAAGCACGAGGCTAGGCCGCGGGAGTCGAAGCGGAGTTTGATTTTTTGGCTGAAGTGACCGGACTCCAAGGATGGCAGGAACGGTAGGCTCCGTGGCACCTTTTGACAGCAAGTCGCAGTCTTGGGAGGAGTATTTTGAAATACTGAGCCATTTCTTTATGGCAAACGAGGTGGACAGTGCTGAAAAGAAAAGGGCCATTTTACTGAGTTGTGTGGGAGTGCAAACCCATAGACGGATGAGGAATCTGCTGAGCCCGGAGCGGCCAGGAGAAAAATCTTTTGACAAGTTGGTGAGTCTACTGAAGAATCATTTCAATCCGAAACCTAGTGAAATAGTACAGAGATGGAAATTCAGTTCGAGGATTAGGAGGCCGGAAGAAAGCGTTACTGAGTATGTGGAGGAGCTTCGGAAGCTCGCACAGGACTGTAATTTTGGAAATGCGCTCACAGTCATGTTAAGGGACAGACTAGTATGCGGAGTTAACGACGACAGTATACAGCAAAGGTTGCTGTCAGAAGAAGGATTAACGTTTGAGACGGCACTTAAAAAAGCACAAGCCATGGAGACGGCTAACAAGGACATTAAGGACTTAAACAGTATGAGCAAGGAGAAATGGAGTAAACCAGTGGGAGGAGCTGTTTTCAAGATGGAAGCTGGCGCGAAAAGTCCACCAGTCGGGGTTGGGGATTGCTACCGATGTGACGGGATGAGCCATTATGCAAAGGACTGCAGGTTTGCAAAGACAAAGTGCCACAATTGTGGAAAAATAGGGCACTTAAAGAAAGTCTGTAAAAGGGCAGTGAGTGAGAGAAGCAGTGCTAAAGGGGCAAAGCATGCAAAAGGGGGGAGGGAGAAGTACACAAAGCGGGCAAATTACATACACGCGGAGGAAGAGTCTAGTGAGTCTAGTGAGGAGGTTTTCACTGTATACAGTATAGACACTTCAAGGCCCAACGTACCCCCTCTCACTCAGTATTTGATAGTGAACGGAGGTCAAGTAAAGTTTGAGATTGACACCGGATGTAGTGTAACCATAATGTCGCAGACTGAGTACGCCAAGCTATGGGGGGAAGCAAAAGTACCAGAGCTAGGTACATGCCCCATTAGTCTCAAAACCTACACAGGACAGAAGGTGGACATTTTGGGGGCGGCCGAAGTACAAGTGGAACACAAAGGAGTCACCAAAGAGCTTACGGTGGTAGTGGTAGCAAGGTCAGGGCCAAACCTGTTAGGGCGAGGGTGGATCAGTGAGTTGAGTGTGGACTGGCAGGCAATGAATAAAATGGAGGACAGTACAGAGGCACTGCAAGAAGTGCTGATGAAGCATGAGTTAGTGTTCAAGGACGAACTGGGCACCTTAAGGGGAGCCACAGCCAAGATTCATGTAGCCAGTGATGCCACGCCTCGTTTCTTTAAACCAAGGTCGGTACCTTTTGCAATGAAAACCAAGGTTGAGGCGGAACTAGATCACCTGCTAAAGGACAAAGTAATAGAACCAGTGAAATTTTCAGACTGGGCGGCACCAATAGTCCTGGTATTGAAGCCCGACGGTAACGTAAGGGTGTGTGGTGACTATAAGTTAACAGTGAACAGAGTATCATCACTGGAACAGTACCCCATTCTGAGAATGGAGGACATGTTAACATCGCTCGCTGGGGGAGAAAGATTCAGCAAACTGGACATGAGTCATGCTAGATGAAGAATCAAAAAAGTTTGTCACGGTGAACACGCACAAGGGGCTGTTCACGTATGCCAGGTTACCATTTGGTGTCAGTTCCAGCCCAGCAATATTCCAACGGACTATGGAGGGCATTCTGCAGGGCATTCCAAAGGTGGCCGTGTACTTAGATGATATTCTGCTAACAGGAAGTGACGATCAGGATCACTTAAAAACACTGGACAAAGTGCTACAGTGGCTGGAAGAGGCGGGGCTACGCCTGAAACGGAGTAAGTGTAGTTTCATGGAGAAGGAAGTTACATTCCTGGGACATCAGGTGGATGCCACAGGCCTCCATCCATTACCAGGGAAAGTGCGGGCAGTGCAGGATGCACCGGCACCCACCTCAGTGACTGAACTGAAAGCCTATCTAGGGCTCCTGAATTATTATAACCGGAATCCCACGGGGGCCCACAGCTCAACGGCCGGCGCGCTAGGTAAGTGCAGGTCGGGGGTTTACACCCGCGGGAAGCCTCCGACCCGAATTTCTGGGCCAATCTCCTGGACACTGCCGTGAGCCACCCAGAAGAAAAGTCAGAGGGGCATTCTGGCTGTATTATGTGTAATTTCCTTTAAACACACTCATTTATTAGTTATAAAGATATTAGGGATGGGGAAACAAAAGGCTGATTGACCGGGCAGGATGGTCGGAGGCGAGAGATCAGGTGATGAAACCTCTAAGAATACGTGCAGCCAGAGTTGGCAACCTCAGTTTAGCTTTAAAATGGATGCCTCGGTAACGCACGCACTGTAACCGTCCTGACCCGGAAGGTGAATCGCCCCGACACAATCGGCTCACGCCACGTAAACCCATTGCACGTGGCGCGGTGCCTGTGGGCGCCACACTTTAGGGCTCACACGGAAAAAGAAAGACCTGATCGAGGCACGGAGAAAAATATGTCATTGGCCTCTAGCACCGGAGTTAACAAAAAGTATATCGCCAGAAATGTAAACAGGGTTTCTGGCCAACTTCCGCCAAAGTTACGGCGATCAAGCGGGGAAGCTCCAATGAAATTCCTGGTAATAAACAAGAAAGAAACCCACTCTGACCAGGAATTGACCTGAAGACCCACCAAGTTAAATCAGAATGTGATTGAGATCAAGACTGCGGCCAACTCCAGCTTAAAACATTAAAGGGACACACACCTTTGGTTACACCCACTTGCACTTTAGTTACACCCACTTGCACTTAGTTTACACCCACTTACACTTTATTTGCACCCACTTGCACGTTGTTTACACCCACTTGCACTTTGTTTGCACCCACTTACACTTTATTTGCACCCACTTGCACTTTGTTTACACCCACTTGCACTTTATTTACACCCACTTGCACTTTGTTTGCACCCACTTACACTTTGTTTACACCCACTTGCACTTTATTTACACCCACTTGCACTTTAGTTACACCCACTTGCACTTTGTTTACACCCACTTGCACTTTATTTACACCCACTTAGAAAACATAGAAAAACATAGAAAACATAGAGATAGGAACAGGAGTAGGCCATTCGGCCCTTCGAGCCTGCTCCGCCATTCAATGAGATCATGGCTGATCTTCGTCTGAGATCATAGCTGATCTTACCAGTTCAGTACCCCGTCCCCGCCTTTTCTCCGTAACCCTTAATCCCCTTAGCCTTCAGAAATATATCCAATTCTCTCTTGAAAATATTTATTGAATTAGCCTTCACAGCCCTCTGTGGCAGGGAATTCCACAGGCTCACCACTCTTTGAGTGAAGAAATTCTTCCTCATCTCTGTTTTAAATGATTTGCCCGCTATTTTTAGACTGTGGCCCCTGGTTCTGTGCTCCCCTGCCATTGGAAACATTCTCTCTGAATTCAGCCTGTCCAGGCCTGCCATAATTTTATATGTTTCGATGAGATCCCCTCTCAATCTTCTAAACTCCAGTGAGTACAAGCCCAAACTATTCAATCTCTCCTCGTAGGTCTTTGTTTACTCCCACTTGCACTTTGTTTACACCCACTTGCACTTTATTTACACCCACTTACACTTTATTTACACCCACTTACACTTTGGCAGCAGAATAAAACACTGGGGTGCATCTTGACTTTGCACAATAGTGTGAAACGGGTCGTAGCGAGTCGCCAGCCCGTTTTACGTCCCTCCCCATTTTTATTTCCAACGGCTTCAATGGGGAGAGCCGTAAAAGGGGCTGTCGATCCACTATCACCCGTTTCACACTTTCACACAAAGTCAAGATTTGCCCGATTGTGTTTTACATGGTACGATGCGCCTGTCAGCACATCCTCTGACTCACTATGAGCAGCCCGACTGGAGTTCCATTAGCGCTTAACTAATCTTTCTGAGAGCTTTTCTCAACGCTCAAGATGTCACACTCCGTACATCAAAGTACTTTTTTTTAAAGTGAATGAAAGAGTCACCTAACTCTGAGAAAATTGCCACATGCTGGGAAACTAAGGACTTTGACTAAAACCTGGGAAATTAAGGCCTTGATGTGCCAAATAACTGCCTGAATCCGAGAGGTTAAAGCTTAAAACTAAAGGCTTTTATTAAGTAAGAACATGGCATCGAGTTAACACAAGGCAGCCATCATTCATCACCGACCCAGTCCTTATGAGTAAGACGCACACCAATCCGGAGGATCCAGAGGGACAGGGCTAGGGAGGAGCATTAGTGGTTACATCTGTAGAACATTCCAGACATTAGCAAGTACAACAACAACAACAATACAAATGCCAGAACACAGAGCTATTTCATCACATTCACCCCCTGCTATAGATTCAGTCTGTCAGGAGGTCTGATAGTCCTCTGGGAACGACGTAACTCTTGCTGAGGCTCCTCCCGGAGTACTAACTCCGGTTCATTCGAATTCCCAGAATCATCAGTGCTTTCCACACTGAGGATTTGTGTCTCTGAAGGTCCAATACCACGATTGTAAACTCTACTCTCAGAGTCGAACTCTTTTCGAGCTCCAGCAGGTGCAAGATCTTTAATAGAGATCGTATCCTCTCGCCCATCCGGATATTGAATGTACGCATACTGGGGATTAGCATGGAGGAGTTGTACTTCCTCCACCAGTAGATCAGTCTTGTGACCTCTCACATGTCTGCGCAACAGCACAGGGCCCGTGGTCATCAACCATGTGGGTAACGATACTCCATTAGTAGCTTTTCTTGGAAAGCTAAACATCCTTTCATGAGGGGTGGCATTCGTCGCTGTACACAAAAGAGACCTTATGAAATGCAGCACATCTGGCAGGACATCCTGCCAGCGAGAGGTCGGCAGGCCTCGTGACTTCAGAGACAGTACGATAGCCTTCCACACTGTCGCATTTTCTTTCTCGACCTGCCCATTACCACGAGGGTTATAGCTGGTAGTTCTACTCGTTGCAATCCCTTTCAATAGCAAAAACTGTCGCAATTCTTCACTCATAAAGGAAGAACCTCTGTCACTATGTATATAGTTAGGCATGCCAAACAAGGAAAACAGTTGGCAAAGGCATTTAATTACAACAGCACTGGTCACATCCGGACAGGGGATAACAAAAGGGAACCGAGAGTACTCGTCTATAATATTAAGAAAATAGACATTACGGTCGCTCGATGGAAGGGGACCTTTAAAATCGAGACTCAAACGCTCAAATGGTCGAGTTGCTTTAATAAGATGAGCTGGCTCGGACGGCTTATAGAAGCGGGGTTTGCATTCAGCACAAACACGACAGGTTCTGGTCATTGTCCGGACCTCCTCAGTAGAGTAGGGTAGATTGTGGGACTTAATGAAGTGGTTCATTCTGGTAACCCCAGGGTGGCAGAGTGCGTCGTGGAGATTTTGAAGCTTATCTATACCTAGACTAGCACAAACTCCTCGTGACAAAGCATCCGATGGCTCATTGAATACACCAGGCCTGTACTGAATATCATAGTCATATGTTGACAGTTCTATTCGCCATCTTAAAATCTTATCATTTTTGATCTTGCCTCTCTGCTTAGTATTGAACATAAAGGCCACAGATCGCTGGTCCGTAATAAGTGTAAAATGTTGGCCAGCGAGATAATGTCTCCAATACCTGACTGCTTCGATAATCACCTGTGCCTCCTTTTCCACTGAAGAATGTCGAACTTCTGGTCCTTGCAATGTACGAGAGAAGAAAGCTACTGGTCTACCAGCTTGGTTAAGAGTTGCTGCCAACGCAAAATCAGATGCATCACTTTCCACTTGAAAAGGGATCTTCTCATCCACGGCACATACCACTGCCTTCTCAATGTCCCGTTTGATATTAAAGAAAGCCTCCTGAGCTTCCGCCGATAGCGGAAAAGACATCGCCTTAATAAGAGGTCGGACTTTATCTGAGTAGCTAGTCACCCACTGGGCATAGTATGAGAAGAATCCCAGACACCTTCTTAAAGCTTTTACAGTGTGAGGTAAAGGTAATTCCTTAAGTGGGCGTAATCTTTCAGGATCTGGCCCGATTACCCCATTCTCCACAACGCAACCAAGAATACACAAACGTGTAGTATTGAAGGTACACTTGTTTTCGTTGTAGGTCAGGTTTAACCTCTTTGCAGTCTCTAGGAACTTCGCAAGATTTTGATCATGCTCCCGTTGGTCGCGCCCACAGATAGTAACATTGTCCAGGTTTGGGAATGTTACTTCCAACGCGTATTCATCCACCATACGATCCATCTCCTGTTGGAAGACGGATACCCCATTCGTCGCTCCAAAGGACACCCTAAGGAATTGGTACAGGTGCCCATTAGCTTCGAAGGCCGTATAAGGTCGGTCTTCTATTTTGATGGGGAGTTGATGGTAGGCAGACTTTAAATCAATGGTGGAGAACACGCGGTACTGAGCTATCTGGTTCACCATCTCAGAAATACGAGGCAAAGGATAGGCGTCTAATTGGGTATACAAGTTTATAATCTGGCTATAATCGACCACAAGTCTTTTCATTAATTTTAACCACCACCACCTGGGCACGCCACAGGCTATTACTGTGTTCGATGATTCCCTCCCGTTGAAGCCTTTCCACTTCCTCTTTTATAAATGTTTTATCTTCTGAACTATACCGTCGACTCTTAGTCGCTACAGGTCTACAATTAGGAGCAAGGTTCACGAACAAAGAAGGCGGACTTACTTTTAAAGTAGAAAGGCCGCAGACTGTGAGCGGAGGCTGGGATCCACCATACTTAAGGGTAATGCTCTCATGCTGACACTGGAAGTCCAAGCCTAAAATTAAGTTCACACACAACTGAGGTAATATGAGGAGTTTAAAGTCCTTATACTCCGTATCCTTAACGGTCAATGTGACTTTACAATATCCAGTTACCTCCAAAGTAAGGGACTTAGACGCCATCACAATTTCACTTCGAGTAGGATACACCTTCAATGAACAGGAGTTAACAAGGTTGGGGTGTATAAAACTTTCAGTACTGCCACAGTCTATCAAACACCCAGTAGGACGACCATTAATCTTGATGTCCATTCATAGATTTCGACAAGGAACACGGTATGGTCTGGTCAACTGTAGCCGAGGCTAGAGTAAAACGATAGGCGGCAGCAGAGAAGACATCGGGTACAGGATTACCCTTACACACTTTACTAAAATGTCCCCATTTCTTACATTTAAAACAGGTAGCCTCTCTGGCTGGGCCTCTTTGCCTGGGGTGTTTAGATTGGCCACAAAAATAACACTTAGACCCATGGGGTACAGCCGCAACAATAGGATTAAGTGGCGGCTCCATTGGTGTTATGGATGCCTCCATACTCGGAACACACGAGGCTGAGAGAGACGCATGAGCTGATGCATACACTTCTAAATTCTTCTGGGCTACATCTAACGATCGAGCAGTGGCGACGACTGTTTTTAAAACTAACGAGTCATTCTCGAGGAGTCTCTGTCTAATATAATTAAATTGGAGGCCAGATATGAAAGAATCGCAGATGGCTTCTTCCTGATACACTATGGCAGAGACAGCCTTGTAGTTGCAATCCTTAGCCAAAGCCTTAAGGTCCTGCAGGAAATCGTCCAGGAATTCCTCGGGTAATTGCCTGCGAGTAGACAAAAGATACCTGGCGTATACTTCGTTAACCGACTTAAGGTACTGGGCCTTAAGGGCTGCGAGGGCCTCTTCATATGTGGTAATATCTTCAATTATAGAGTAAGTTTGATGACTTACCAAGTTGGTTAGAAGACCCAACTTGTTAACCGTCGGATCGATCGATGCAATGAAGTGTTCAAAACATCGAAGCCAATGCGTAAATTTCTTCGACACATCTGCCGAATGGGGATTGATATCCAGACGCTCTGGTTTCAAAAATCGATCCATCTTCCAAAAGTTGTTACTTAATAAAATTGATGTGCCAAATAACGGCCTGAATCCGTGAGGTTAAAGCTTAAAACTAAAGGCTTTTATTAAGTAAGAATCATGGCATCAAGTTAACACAAGGCAGCCATCATTCATCACCGACCCAGCCCTTATAAATAAGACTCACACCAATCCGGAGGATCCAGAGGGGCGGGGCTAGGGAGGAGCATTAGTGGTTACATCTGTAGAACATTCCAGACATTAGCAAGTACAACAACAACAGACAATAAAAATGCCAGAACACAGAGTTATTTCATCACAGGCCTTTGACTAAAACCTGGGAAATTAAGGCCTTTGACTAAAGCCTGAGGAATTAAGGCCTTTGACTAAAGCCTGAGGAATTAAGGCCTTTGACTGCAGGTTCACAGATCTCACACCTCTGGCAACACACTCCTGAAAGCAAATGACCCAACTTCTGTCGAGTTAACGGCCGTGGTCCTGACCCTGCTTTAGATACTTTTCATTTCTCTGTTAAGACGTTGACCAGTGCAATCTTTCACGTTGCAATTGATCTTTATTAAAGCTTCTGTGCTCACACCTGCAACTTCTTCCAACGTCCATCACCATGGTAACAGTTCTCAGCCATCTTCAACTAATTTTATGCTGAGCACATAGCAAAAAAGCCTTGGCAGAGAAAGCAATGTTCTACTTCAGGTAGGCCCTGTATCCCCTTCACTTGGCAGTAGCTCAATTGTGCAGTACTAAGGGAGAGCTGCACTGTTGGAGGCGCCATCTTTCAGATGAGACCTTACACTGAGGCCCCGTCTGCCCTCTCAAGTGGACATAAACGATCCCATGGCACGACTTGAAGAAGAGCAGGGATGTCCTGTCCCTCAACCAATATCAATGAAACAGATTATCTGGTAATTTATCTCATTGCTGTTTGTGGGAGCTTGCTGTGCACAAATTGGCTGACATGTTTCATACATTACAACTTCAAAGGTTTTTAATTGGTTGTGTGGGACGTCCTGAGGTTGTGAAAGGCGCTGTAGAAATGCATCTATTAATGCAACTATTAACACATTAATAGTATGTCTGGTGTGTTCTGCCCCCAGAGCAGGTCCTGACTTTAGTCTCACACACGAGATTCTTGAGCCATGTACTGGGGAAGAGGAGCTGAGATGTGTTAGGTCCATGTATCTTAATGTTGTGCCCTTCAATAATCAGACAACAGACTGCAGGGAACGATTCAACAGGTGTTTACTCAACGTGGTTCAAACTGCAACTGAAACAACAGATTACTACTCAGCGTTATATACAGGTGTGGTCACTGCCGATACTACAGTATACATGAGCTGTAGAAAGTAGTTCCCCCCCTTAAAGGTACATACATTACAATTCCTCCCCTTTTAGATTAACAGTACCATAACACTCATTTAACAATTAAATATCAAACTAATTACAATTAACACTTTTAACATGCAACATTAGCTGAAAATAGTCTATTTATAAATTCAGTCTTTGGGGAGGCTTCCTGATCCTTTCTGGATAGCGCCTTTCCCGAGTGTCTTGCTCTTGGTGCGGAGGCGATTCTGGCCCCCTGTCGTCGGTTGGTTCATCAGCTTCCGATGCCACTGTTTCTGGGGTAGATGCTACCTGTACGTCGGGTTCATTACCAGGTATGTATGGACGAGGCATGGGGTTGACTTGTTCCTGTGACTCTAGGATCGGTCAGCATGGCGTCTCACGATGCTCTCCCCAATGTCCACTGTGTACATTAGTGGGCCCTGCCGTGTGCATATCGTTCCTGGCTGCCATTTTTCTGTTCGGTAGTCGCAGGCCAAGACTGGTTGCCCTACATTGAAGATCCTTGTTGGCTTCTCATGGATGTGCTGGAATTGCTTACTCTCAACATCTCTTCGTACGTTTGGTCTGAGCGAATCCAGGCGAGATCTTAACCTTCGGTTAAAGAACATCATGGCTGGGGCCTGGTTGGTGACTGCATGTGTCGCATTCCGGTAGGCGAACAGGAAATTGTCCACCTTGTGCTGCAGTGGAATGTTGTCATTGTACATAGCCTTTATTGCCTTCTTAAAGGTTTGTACGAACCTCTCAGCCAATCCATTTGTGGCTGGATGATACGGGGCGGATGTGGAATGCCTTACCCCATTCTTTTTCAAGAACCTCCGGAACTCTTCGGACACAAACTGTGGTCCGTTGTCGGAGCAAATCTGTTCTGGCAAGCCATTCCTGGCAAAAATGGTCCGTAGGACTGCAATAGTTTTCTCCGTGGTGGTGGAGGACATTTTGATGACCTCAGGCCATTTCGAGTGCGCATCCACGGCTATTAAAAACATTGAGTCCATGCATGGACCAGCAAAATCAATATGCACCCATTGCCATGGAGATGAGGGCCACACCCATTGGTGTAGAGGGGCCTGTGGTGGTGCATTTTGGACTTTCTGGCATCCTGAGCAGCTCTTGGTCAGGTCCTCGATTTGTTTATCGATTCCCGGCCACCACACATAAGCCCTGGCTAGGCTTTTCATTTTTACCCCTCCCAGATGACGCTCATGAAGCTCATTGAGCACTCTATCCCTTAACCTGGGTGGAATTACCACTCGGGATCCACACATCAAGGTCCCCTGGCACACTGACAGCTGTTCTCTCCTTGTCGAGAATGCTGGCAACAGTGAGTCGCCATGTGCTGGCCATCCCTTCACCATCAAATCATATACGCGAGACAGTGTCGGGTCATTTCGGGTTTCCTTTTCGATACAAGCATTAGTTACCGGTAGGTATTCAACTATAGTCGAATGGAATATTTTGACAGGATCCACTGCTGGTGCTTCCTCCACAGTAGGCAGTGGCAGGCGTGATAGCCCATCAGCATTTCCATGCTGTTTCGTGCCCTTATATTCAATCTCATAGTGGTGTGCCCCTAGAAAAAGTGACCATCTTTGTAGTCGTTGCGCAGTCATCACCGGAACGCCCTTCTTCGGATTAAAAATGGAGACAAGAGGCTGGTGATCAGTCAGCAAGGTGAATTTCTGCCCGTGCAGATAGTGATTGAACTTTTTCACTCCCCACACTAGGCTGAGGGCCTCCCTGTCAATCTGGGCGTAGTTACGCTCGGCTGAGGTTAGTGATCGTGACGCAAAGGCTATTGGCCTCTCTGAGCCGTCCGAGAATTTGTGCGACAGCACTGCTCCAATGCCGTAAGGCGACGCATCACATGCCAACCGAATTGGTAATGCTGGGTTGTAATGGGCCAATTCCTCTTTCGATGTGATTAGTGTTTTGCTCTTCTGGAAAGCTCGTCTACATTCGTCACTCCACTTCCATGGCACCCCAGTTTGCAGTAGGGTGTTCAGTGGGTGTAGTATTGTAGACAAATTTGGCAAGAACTTATGGTAGTAGTTTACCAGCCCGAGGAACGACCTCAGTTGTGACACATTTTCCGGTGCTGGAGCCTTGACTACTGCCTCAATCTTCTCTGGGGACTTATGTAACCCCTCTTTATCGATAACGTGGCCACAATACGAGATCTGTTTTCTAAAAAAACTCGCATTTGGGGCGGTTAGCTCGGAGCCCATATTCCTGCAATCTAGTGAGCACCTGCTCCAGGTTGGCAAGGTGATCACTGTCATTTTCGCCCGTGACCAGGATGTCGTCCAAATAACACTGGGTCCCTGGGATCCCTTGCAGGACTTGTTCCATTGCCCTCTGCCAAATAGCCGGAGCTGATGCTACCCCGAATACCAGCCGGTTGTATTGGTAGAGACCTTTATGGGTGTTGATTGTGAGGTATTTTTTTGATGCTTCTTCTACCTCCATTTGCAGATACGCCTGGGCCAGATCAATCTTAGTGAAGCGTTTCCCTCCAGATAGCGAGGTGAAAATATCTTCAATCCGCGGAAGTGGATATTGTACGGTGTGAAGGACCGGGTTCACTGTTACCTTAAAGTCCCCACAGATGCGAACCTTCCTTGGTTCCCCAGGCGTGCTGCTCAATGACTTTTTCATCACAGGGACGATGGGTGTAGCCCACTCGCTCCAGTCTACCTTGGACAGCACACCTGAACATTCCAGACTCTCCAGCTCTGCTTCGACAGCTGGGCGGATCGCATAAGGTACCGGTCTGGCCTTAAAAAATTTTGGGCTTGCGTTTTCTTCAATTTTAATCATCGTTGTCATGCCTTTTAGTGTTCCGAGTCCTTGCTGGAACACTTCTTTCGCATCAGTTAGGATCTTTGACAGTCGCCCAGGTGTGACGTCGTCATCCTTTTTGTCAGCCACAGTCAGTGCCTGTATGGAATGCCAATCCGGTTGTATTTTCCGGATCCATTCATGTCCCAGTAATGGTGGTCCTCCATCTTGCAATACATACAGGTCTAGTTTTGGTGTTTCCTTACCGTTATATATAACGGTCACCCTTATTTTTCCTTTGGGGTAGACTTTTTGCTCCGTGTACGTCTTCAAAATAATTTTTGTGTCTCTCAAGGGTATGTGTGAGAATAGCCGCTCGTAGTCCCGTCGGTTTATGACTGTTAGAGCTGATCTTGTGTCCAATTCCATCTTTACCTGGACTCCTGCTATCTTGAGAGTGACCCAAATGGTTCGGTGATCCTCCGTTGTGATCACATTATGTAGTTTCAGACAACTCAGTTCCCTGCTTTCGGAGTCGTTATCACTCTTTTGTTCGTCTGAACTATTCTCCATTATCTTATGTACCTTCTTGTACTTCCCTTTGGTCGGTTTCTTATTGCTGGTTTTCTTTCCCGACCTGCAGACTCGTGCTATGTGTCCTACTTTTCCACACTGTCTGCACACTTTGTCTTTGAACCAGCAATCATTCTGGTCGTGTGTTGTTCTGCCGCAGCGATAGCACTTCTCTGTTCCATATGACATTTCGTTTGTGCCATATTCTTGCGGTCTCTGTTGTATCTCTGCAGCGCCCCGTGCTGCTGCTTCATATGACACCGCAATGCTGAAAGCCTTTTCCAGCGTAAGGTCCTTTTCAGATAAAAGCCGTTTCTGGGTTCCTTCACTTTGAAGCCCACACACAAACTTGTCCCTTAAGGTATCTGCTAGTCCCGTTTCAAACTGGCAGTGTTTCGATAGCTTGCGCAGTTCCGTTAAATACTCAGCATTACTTTCATCTTTATGCTGGTTCCTTTTGTGAAACTTAAATCTTTCTGCTATCAGCAGTGGTGTGGGGTTTAAGTGGTCCTGTAGGATTGACACTGGGCCAGAAATTCGTGACCAAATGCGTGAGTACGGTCTGGGTACTCACGCATCTGGCCGTTGGAAATGCCGGCGTTCAGCATGCACAGCGCATGCGGGGAACGCCGGCATTTCCAGTCCTCGGAACGAAGGGGTTCATAGGCACAGTGCGTGCGACTGCACAGGCAGCGCTTGCACAGTGAACTTCGTCGATTTCATTCATGGATTCAGTGAGGGTAAGTCCTTACAAGTTACACTTGAAAAAAGCATGTGTAAAGTTGTTCCAAGGCTGCGGAGGAAGATATATTTTATCGTGGAGCTTCTGAAAGGCAATATTTTTGTTTGGGAAAGGGAGGGAAGTTATTTTAAGAAATTTTAAGTAAGTTTTAAAGTTTAAATTTTTTTTTTTAAACGGGTTTTCAGAACGGTAGGTAGAAGGAGCAATTGTGGCTGTGTGAATTGAATGTGAAAATGAGTGTTCTAAAATGAGTAATGTAACATTTCCAGCACTTTTAAGAAAGAAACTTTTCATCAGTAATAAGTAATTATGTATGTATGTCCGCATATATTCCTTTACGTATATGTATGTATGTTTTATATTCCTTTACTTATGTGTATGAATGTATGTTTTTAATTATGATTTTTCAATAAGTTACTTTCTCTGAAAGTCATAATTAAATAATACATTCATACACATAAGTAAAGGAATATATACATAACACGCAAAGGAATATATACAGACATACATACTTTCAGAAGCTCCACAATAAGAAATATCTTCCTCCGCAGCCTCTGGAGCAACTGTACCCATGCTTTTTTCATGTGTAAGTTGTAAGGACTTGACCTCACTGAAAGCATGAATGAAAGCGGCGAATTTTACTGTGCACGCGTTCTGCCTCTAAACCCCTTCGTTCAGAGGACAGGAAATGCCGGTTTTCCCCGCATGCGCTGTGCATGCTGAAAACCGGCATTTCCTCCGGCCAGACGCGTAAGTACCCCAACCGTACTCGCGCATTTGGAAGGGAATTACTGGGCCAACATTTTACATGTCAATAAAATGAAAAATTTAACAATTGCACGATTTGCCCCCTCGCATCTGCGACTGAGGGTCCAAGGAGGTGCATTGCGCGAGAGGTCATCGTCGTACATGTCCTCACACTGTTCCCTTTCGGGAACTGTATGAAGTGGTGGAAGGATTTATGGCCGTGATTAACGCTCATTCCGTGACCGTAACCATCTTTGAACCAGCCATTAGGGTGGTTAGTCCTATGGCGTGAGGGTTTTACGGGCTCCCACAACCCATCTGGGGGGGGGGGGCCACCCACACCCGCGGACGCAAGTATCCCGCTGGATGTCCACCCAGAATTTATAGTTGGAGCTCCGACTCCACTTGCCGGGACTGTCTGGAGTGGGGTTCGAAACCCTACTCCTTCTGGCCCAGCGGCGGGGATGCTTACTGCTACGCAAAAGGCCCACTCCGCACAAAAGGTGACACCCATACATTTCCTGCGCCTTTTCCCTCCCCGTGACTGGAGCCCTATGCTGCCACTTGAAAGACCAAGCTATCATCTGCCCTTTTTGCGGCGCCTTTGACTTCTCATTACCAATGATGAGCAGGCGCTGCGCCTCCACCTCCTTGAGGAGATTGCTGAGGTCATCATCAGTTCAATTGTGAGTTCTTTTAATGCCGTGAATTGTGCTCATTCCAGCCATTTCACGTTGCTAATCAGATTGGGCCTTTGGCATAGCGGTAGGATCCCCGCCGCTGGGCCAGATCAGGGTAGGGTTGCGAACCCCGCTCCAGACAGTCCCGGCAAGTGGAGTCGGAGCTCCGGCTCTAAATTCTGGGTTGACATCCAGTGGGATATTTGCGTCCGTGGGTGTGGGTGGCCCCCCCTCCTTGTATAGCTTGTGGGAGCCCGTAAAACCCTCCCGCCATAGGACTAACCGCCCTAATGGCTGGTTCAAAGATGGTTACGGTCACGGAATGAGCGTTAATCATGGCCATAAATCCTTCCACCACTTCATACAGTTCCCCAAAGGGAACAGTGTGAAGACACGTATGACGACGACATTGCTAAATAAATAAATGGAATTAAAAAAATTATTTTAGGGCTTTTAAAAGTCTTTAAATTGCTTTAATTCTGTTTAAAACTACTTCAGATTCTTCAAAATAATGTAAACGTTTTTAAAAGTTTATAAAAGTTACCAAAAGCTTCAAAAAACTTCCAAAAACCTATTTAAACTGCTGCTTTGCATGTAAAAATGCTTAGCAGCTTGGCAGAAACATTGGGGGCGTGTCCTGTTAAACTGAGACCTCAAGGGGCGTGTCTCAGTTGCACAGCGCGCTACAGGCTTCGCGCTGGCTGCACTCCTGGGCGGCGTGACGTCAGACGCTGCCCGGGAGTCAACATTTTAAAACAGCAATTCCAGGCGTCCCTGAAGCTCAACGGCCGGCGCGTCGGGTAAGTGCAGATCGGGGGCTTACACGCGCGACAAGCCCCCGACTCGAATTTCTGGGCCACTATGTTTTCAAAATCCTTTTCTACTGGCTTCTCTGGGGTTACTAGGTTTCGTAGTAAGCCATACATTTTTGCACCCATTGAATTCAACAATACCAGCACTTTCTTGTCATCTGGCACTTCATTCGCCTTGCAGTACACTTCTATGCGTTCGACATATGTCGTCCAATCTTCGACTTCATTGTCGAACGCTGTGATACTGCCACTCTTCGGCATTTTTGGGTGTGGTTAGACTGGCTTAAAATGGTGTCTCCCGCGCTTTCCTTTTTTCCCCGCTGCGGCTTAAAATGGCGTCTCCCGCGCTGCTGCCAACGCCACTCTCGGCGGTCCTCGTGGCAAATGGCGACGCCCTGTGGGTTTCTGCGCTGCTCCTGCGCTGCTGCCAATGCCGTTCTCTGCGGTCCTCATGGCAATGGCAGCGCCTCGCGTTTTCCTGCGCGCCTCTCTCCCCCGTTGACGCTGCTCGGCCCTTGAACACCGGCTGCGCTCTGCTCTCTCTCGTCTCTCTCCCCCATTGACGCCACTCGGTCCTGAACACCGGCTGCGCCCTGTGCGCTCTGCCTTCTCTCTCTCCCCCGTCGACGCTGCTCGGCCTTTTTCTGTGCCGCTGTCCGGGAATGGTCTGCGCAGTACCTGTTGCCAGCCCGTTTCGCTGGACCACCGTGACTGGAAAGCCAAGCCTGGCTCTCGACAGCCTCCCCGGCAATGCTCAAATCTCCGCTGGATGACTGGGCGGTTGCCCGTGGTCGACGCCCATGCTTCTGGACTCGACCTTCTTCCACTGTTCTCCAGGAGCGAATCCCTGAGAGGTGATGCAGAGTTGCAGGTAGGTTCGAATCTGCCTCGTCGCCAATGTTAGGTCCGTGTATCTTAATGTTGTGTCCTTCAATAATCAGACAACAGACTGCAGGGAATGATTCAATAGGTGTTTACTCAACGTGGTTCAAACTGCAACTGAAACAACAGATTACTACTCAGCGTTATATACAGGTGTGGTCACTGCCGGTACTACAGTATACATGAGCTGTAGAAAGTAGTTCCCCCCCCTTAAAGGTACATACATTACAAGATGGTTTCCTGTTGCCTTCCTCAGGGTTTCTATAATGCCTCTCACAATCACCAGATGTCCCAAAGCACTTTACAGCCAATGAAGTACTTCTGAAGTGTAGTCACTGTTGTAATGTAGGAAACGCGGCAGCCAATTTGCACACAGCAAGCTCCCACAAACAGCAATGTGATAATGACCAGATAATCTGTTTTAGTGATGTTGGCTGAAGGGTAAATATTGGCCCCAGGGCACCAGGGATAACTCCCCTGCTCCTCTTCGAAATAGTGCCATGGGATCTTTTACGTCCACCTGAGAGAGCAGACGTGGCCTTGGTTTAACGTCTCATCCGAAAGACGGCACCTTTGGCAATGCAGCGCTCCCTCAGTACTGCACTGGGAGTGTCAGCCTGGATTTTGTGCTCAAGTCTCTGGGCAGGACATACAAAAACAATATCGCCATGAATTTCTCCGGCAGTTCTGCCAAACGACCACCGTTTCTCCAGGGTTTTGGCAGATCTTCCACTGAATCCACAGCAGATGATCGGGAGAATTGCCGGGAAACTCAACCCCCCACGTATTGTACGGATACTGATGCAGTGGCCACAACATGCACAAAGTACAGGAAACTTTTTTTTATCCGGCACGGACGGGACCGACGTGGTGCCGGTTCATCAAAAATTCCGGATAACCGAACGCTATAGTAAAAGATACGGAGCTGAGAGCTCCGTATAAAGCAACAAACACTGTTGCTTAGCAACAACTTCAGAACAATGGCCACAAGTTGCAAGCGTCTCTGTAGCTTAGCAACAGCTGCAGCCACACCCTTGCACAGCAACAAATGGAGGAAGGCAAGTAATAAAAATTACCTGAACCTACTCCTGAATTTTGCCGGTTAACCGAGATTTCCGGTTATTTAGATGCCAGTAAATCGAAAGTTTCCTGTAGATTAAATCTCATGCCTCCAGCACAACTAATCAGGTTTGTGTTCCTGCTGCACTTGTTCCCACAACACATCTGTTGACCAGAGA
The DNA here is from genome assembly GCF_052327205.1 of Somniosus microcephalus. Taxonomy (NCBI): domain Eukaryota; kingdom Metazoa; phylum Chordata; class Chondrichthyes; order Squaliformes; family Somniosidae; genus Somniosus; species Somniosus microcephalus. The sequence continues at coordinate 14,994,039 of NC_141017.1, read as the reverse complement.
ATAGTGATCGGGTGGAACAGGCTGCTGGTCCTTGCAGTGGACGCCGATTCACTAAATTCCTTCAAGCGAGAGCTGGCCCTGTTTCTGACTGAGGTGGAGATCACCTTGTACTAGAGGTAGGCACTGCATGACATTAAAGAGGGCCAGAGTGGTCTCCTGGACTAGTTTCAATTGCCTAAGGGGGCCGGAGAGGATTTCCCAGATTTCTTTTTCCCCCAAATTGGCCTGGGTTTTTAACTTGTTTTTCGTCTCTTCCAGCAGATCGCATGGTTTCGGATGGGGTAAGGAGTGTATATATTATGATGCACAAGGTATCACAATTGTGTGGGAACGGCTGGATAAGAATATAAGAACATAAGAATTAGGAGCAGGAGTAGGCCATAGGGACCCTCGAGCCTGCTCCGCCATTCAGTAAGATCATGGCTGATCTTCTACCTCAACTCCACCTACCCGCACTATCCCCATATCCTTTTATTCCCTTAGTATCCAACAATATATCGATCTCTGTCTTGAATATGCTCAACAACTGAAAGTGAATGTGCAGCAAGCCATTTGAAAGGCAAATGGTATGTTGGCCTTCATTACAAGAGGATTTGAGTACAGGAGTAAAGAAGTCTTACTCCAATTATATAGGGCCTTGGCGGGACCACACCTGGAGTACTGTGTACAATTTTGGTCTCCTTACCTAAGGAAGGATATACTTGCCATAGAGGGAGTGCAACGAAGGTTCACGAGATTGATTCCTGGGATGGCGGGACTGTCGTATGAGAAGAGATTGAGTAAACTAGGCCTGTATTCTCTTGAATTCAGGAGAATGAGAGGGGATCTCATTGAAGCATACAAAATTATTACAGGGCTTGATAGGGTGGATGCTGGGAGAATGTTTCCCTTGGCTGGGGAATCTAGAACCAGGGGCCACAGCCTCAGGATAAAGGGTAGGCCATTCAGGACTGAGATGAGAAGACATTTCTTCACACAGAGGGTGGTGAATCTTTGGAATTCTCTACCCCAGAGGGCTGTGGAGGCTCAGTCATTGGGTATATTCAAAACAGAAGTCGATAGATTTCTGACTAGTAAGGGCATCAAGGGATATGGCGATAGGGCCGGTGAATGGAGTTGAGGCAGAAGATCAGCCATGATCTGATTGAATGGCGGAGCAGGCTCGAAGGGCCGAATGGCCTACTCCTGCTCCTATTTCTTATGTTCTTATGTTATCACTGAGTCTCCACAGCTCTCTGGGTTAGAGAATTCCAGAGGGTCTTTTCCTGTCCGTCATTCTTCGTATCAGTCTTCCCATTGGCTGCGTCCTGGTCCGATGAAGAGAACTATTTTCTGACTTTCGCAACACAACAAACAATATAACAAGTTTAACCCCGGCCTCACACTGTCACATTTCAAGCTGCAATCCCCGTTTAGGTTAAGCAAGAGATGTACAAGTGTGCTCTGTGGGTAGTCAGTCTTCAAGAGCACAGTTGACCTTGATAGGAGCTGTAATGTGAGGAGTGTCAGCTTCAAGCACTGGTTATACTCCAGTGTGTCCCATCTCCAGCACACTTCACTCACTCACTGAATCTCTGCACCAGAAAGCCAATGTTCTGCAAGATGCTTAAGTGTAATCTCTTAAATCAACTGCAGAGGCAGTCCGTTTAGTGACACTGTGCCAAACCCTGTGTTTCTGGTCATTAAAGACAGTCTGACTGCATTCAGATTGTATTCAATACACAGCCGTGTAGAAGTAACTTGATTCCCGCGGTATTTAAAGCGAGGCGTTAGACAGCTCGCTTTCTGCCACGTATTAAAGAGAGATGCTCGGGGCACTGGGACAACCAGCAACATAATGGCCCAGAACTTGGTGTCGGGGGCTTCCCGCGCGTGCAAGCCCCCGATCTGCACTCACCCTGCGCGCTGACATCTGAAGCCCGGGCCTGCTTGCATTTCCTGTCACAGGCCCGGTTCAGATGTCAGCGCGCAGTGCTTACCTGACCCAGCGGCGTAGTTAGTGCGATGTGCCGGCTGGGATCAGGTGAGTACTGTACAACCAATCAGGGGAGGGGAAGGTTCATTCATGAGTTTGAGAGTAAGAACTGTCAAACTCATGAAAACTACGGGGGCCCAAAACACTATTTAAACTTTAAATAAAAATTTTAAAAACATCCCAATCATTAAATTAAGTATAAATAAGTTTTAAAAAATAATTTAAACAATCATTTTTTTTTTTGAAAAAAATAAATTTTTAATAAAAAGGGTCTAAAACTAAACGTACCTTATTGTAGATTCTTTAAAATAATAAACCTGTGGGGAAAAAAATTCTAAATTACACTAAAACACCACTTACCTGTAAAAATAAATACTTACGTGTGCTTTTTACAAGCGTAAAGACCGGAGGCCTTTAGACATGCACAAATCCCCCAAAACAGAGGAAATCCAAGACGCACGCGCTGCCCCCTACAGCGCACGCGCTAGTTGTAAAGTCTGTGGGTTGTGCAGTTAATAAATACACAGACTTCAGAAGTAACAAACAAAACAGGTCTTTACTATTCGAAGGTCCGGGCGAATCTGCCCCAGCAATCCTGCCACAACACTTATATACTGGTGTGGTCACTATCGGTATTACAGTATACAGAAGCCAAACAAATAGTGCCACACCTAAAGTAGTTCTCTTAAAGGTGAACGGTTACATTCAATAGTTCCCTTAAAGGTAGACGGGTACATACACTACACTAGTCTCTTCACCTCTTGGGTTAGAGGAGAGGAAATGCCGGTTTTCAGCGCATGCGCTGTGCATGCTGAAAACTGGCATTTCCTCCGGCCAGACGCGTGAGTACCCCGACCGTACTCACGCGTTTGGGGAGGAATTACTGCCCCAATGATAGTAAGGGCAGGGCAGTGCAGCCCTGCCCACATCCAATACACTGTACTTGGACCTGTGCAGCCTCCTACAGCAAGACCTGCAGCCCACTCTCCCAGCTGGCCATGCAGAATAAAAGTAACTAGGGTCCGCGAGCACTTTCCCAGCTGCAGCAGGCGACACCAATCAATCTGCCATCCATGTCTGTATCAAGCGGGTCACTGAGGCCCTCCCTGACAAGGCCAACCATTTTACACAATTCCCCATCGAAGCCAGCAGGAACGGGTTGTAGGGTTTGCTGCTGGAGCAGGGCTTGCCCCAATCCCAGGCTGTGATTGGCTGCACCCTTTGTAGCCATTGGCGCACCTCTCAATGGACCACCAGCCTTCATGAATAGAATAGGCTTCCATTCCCTTAATGTTCAGCTGGTGAGTGATCACTGATGTAAGAAAACTACTAGGCACTTGGTCTAAGCGTTAAACAAAGCTTTAATCAACTGTTTTACAACATGAAGGCCTAGTTGTGTCCTTCACTAGTTCCTGTTAAGAATGTCCTGCGCAAGCTGGGCCCGTGCCCGAGTATTTATACTCTCCCTGGACAGCGCCACCTGCAGGCCGCTCAGTATTATTTCATAGGTCTTTCTTTCATGAATGACTGATTCATGTCAATCACCATCACGCAAGCTTCTGCCTGGTTTCCTGGCAGCTGCCATGATGCCTCTATAAGGTGCCAGTCTACCATTTGCCCATTCTTTGACCCAGCTCAGCAGGTCAGGGGCTGGCTGCTTTGAGACAGGGGCTATCCTCTTTACACCTGGTGATGACACCTCTACGTAACCTGTGCTCGCTCACTGCACTGAGATACGACCTGAGCCATGGGATCACTGGAGCCAACATTGAGCAGACTATTGGACCACTCAAATAATGCTACTGCTGCCTGGACAGGTCAAGGGTTTTCTGTGCTACTACCACAGAGACTGTCCCAGATTGCGGTCATCTACTGCACTCTGCACAACTTTGCTGTGCAACAGAGACAGCACATGGCGCCTGCACAGCAAGAATCTGATGAGGAGGATCCCAATGACAGCAAGGATGGAGCAGAAGGAGGGCGACAGCCAGAGCTCTTCGGCAACAGTTGATTAACCAACGCTTCACCTCGACTAGTCCTTCCCCCCCAACCCCCCCTAAAACAGTCCTCAACACCACATCGTCTAGTCCTTCCGCCCTCCAGTAAAGAACTTCCAACCTCTGACCAACATTGATGTACAGGACACCTGACATTGCAGCTTCAGTATTTACTATGGAACCGCAGCGTATACAAAGTCGCAGGATCGAAGGTTGTGATTTTCCAATGGCTGAGAGAAGAGTTAATCCATGGTGGTCAACTGTAGCACTCTCACCTCATGAGTCAGAACGGTTGTGGGCTCAAGTCCCACTCCAGCGACTTGAGCACATGATCTAGGCTGACACTCCCAGTGCGGTGCTGAGGGAGTGCTGCACTGTCAGAGGAGCTGTCTTTCAGATGAGTTGTTAAACCGCGGCCCCGTCTGCCCTCTCAGGTAGACGTAAAAGATCCCACAGCACTATTTTCAAGTTCTGGGATTTCTCAGGTGTCCTGGCCAATATTTATTCATCAACCAACATCACTCACATATAAGAACATAAGAAATAAGAGCAGGAGTCGGCCATACGGCCCCTCGAGCCTGCTCCGCCATTCAATAAGACCATGGCTGATCATCGACCTCAACTCCACTTTCCCGCCCGATCTCCATATCCCTTGATTCCCCTAGAGTTCAAAAATCTATTGATCTCAGCCTTGAATATACTCAAAGACTCAGCATCCACAGCCCTCTGGGGCAGAGAATTCCAAAGATTCACAACCCTCTGAGTGAAGAAATTCCTCCTCATCTCAGTCTTAAATGGCTGACCCCTTATCCTGAGACTATGCCCCCTAGTTCTAGACACTCCAGCCAGGGGAAACAACCTCTCAGCATCTACCCTGTCAATCCCCCTCAGAATCTGGTATGTTTCAATGAGATCACCTCTCATTCTAAACTCCAGAGAGTTTGGGCCCATTCTACACAATCTCTCATCATAAGACAACCCTCTCCTCCCAGGAATCAATCTAGTGAACCTGATATGATCTGGTCATTATCACATTTCTGGTTGTGGGAGCTGCTGATGCGCAGGCCTTTGAGATACATGTGGTTGGTGACCTCGAGGAGCTGGAGCCTGAGAAGGCCCGGCTACAGACTACAGCACTGCGGCTGTTTCTGGGGGCAGACTGGCCCAGCTGGCCACCTGGCGCCGTGGTGGGCATTGCTCCAGAGAGAGAGAGAGAGAGGCAAAGGAGCAGAGGCAGTGTCATCCTGAGGGAGGGCAACATGTGCCACTCTCACGGGGCTGCGGCCCATCGCTCCCACCGATGTGCAGGGCAGCGGACTGCAGGAGACCAGTAACACGATTGAAGCCACCGAGCAAGCCCTTTGGTGGAGGTGGTGGGGCCCAGAGACTGAATGGCGCCAGTTTGAGCAGCGATCAAAGCTGCAAGGGCTGGTGACATAGACGCCTGAGGGGGGGATAATGTTAACCTAACTCACTGGGGGGGGAATCCCGCGGGATCAGGTGGAACGTCGGTTTTACTCCCTGTTATAAATCTCATCATCATGAAGAAACGACTCATGAAATAACACTGGACGGCCAGCTGGTGGTGCCGTCCAAGGAGTATAAATACTCGGGCGTGGGCCCAGCTTGTCCAGGGACATTTTGTAAGACAGGAACTAGTGAAGTACAACTAGACCTCCATGTTCTGAAACAAGTTGATTAAAGCCTTGCTTTATACTCGAACCAAGTGCGTAGTGAGTTTTATTACGTCACTCCCCGCCCGATATTTGGCTTCAATAAAGAGTAAAACCAGGCGGGCCATAAAACCAGCGTCGTACCCAATCCCGTCAGTTTGCTGATGGAAGGGTTAGGTTCAAACTGCCCCGAGTGAGAGCCTGGCTGCTGCGGCCATGGCTGGGGCCTTGAGCCAGAACACCACACAAGCTGGCAGCGGACTCCTCCACACTCTCACACACAGTGTGGCAGCTTTCCAATACCTCATGCAATTGCTGGCGTGCAGGAAGCAGGTTTCTTCTTGAAGGTTAAAGTCGGCAGCTTTGTCCTCTCCAGCACGGCCAGGAGGTGAGCTAGCCTCCTGGTGAGCCATCTCCTGCGGTGGTCCTTTCCACTAACCCTGCTCACGTGCTCTGTGATTCAACAGGTGCAGACCCCTCTAACTCACTATCTAGCCTGCACCGCACTCCGATTTTTGTGCTGGTGCCTGGGACGAGGGAACGAGTGCCAGTGCTTCATTGGGAGGGCGGTCCCACTCCGGGTCAGGGGACATATCTCGAAAATGGGGAGAGGGACAAGGGTTAGCAGTAGCAGGTGATTGGCAGCATCGTGCAGCACTGGGTTGCCTCGCTGTGTGACGGTTTCAGGGAAGGGAATAGGTACAAGTGATAGGCAGACACCCCGCCCGGCTTCCAGCCTCGCCATCGCCAACGGCCCTTGACCTGCCTTCTCCAGTGATGGTCCATGGCCTCCTCCTCCCTCGGGGCGAGGGTCTGGATGGAGGCTTCCTCCTCCCCCAGTTCTGCTCCGCTCCAGCTTGTGGTGCAGCACCTTCTCCTGCCGAAACGGAGGGAGTGAGTTAGTGCACGGTTCTTGTGAAAGGTTGTGTCATACAGTGTGCGCGCTGTGAGGAAGGAGCAGCAAGTTGGGAGATGGTCCTGCGTAAGACGGTGGCACTATTGTGAAAGCAGTCAATATACAGGAACTACTAGTATTTATATAGCGCATTTAATGCAGTAAAACATTCCAAGGCGCCTCACGGAAGCGTTATCAAACAAAATTTGAAACCGAGGTACATAAGGGTATACAGGTGAGCAAAAGCTTGGTCAAAGAGGTAGAGTCATTGGGCTAGAAATTCAGTTGGTTGCGCCAGCCGTTAGCGCCTTAGGAGGAGTAGATGTCGAGCGCTAGGCGGCTAGCGCCCGGGCGCTGCGCGATCTGCGCCTCGCCCCAACTTCAGTAGAGATTTAGCGCCGGCACAAAGTCTTTGCGCGCGCTCAGCTGCGCGTGCAGATCATGACGTCATTTCCTCGTGCAACACCCTTTGTGTGCCCCAATCCGGAACTTGAGTCGCGCCGCCCCATTGTGCGCCTGGCGCCCCTAGCAATTGTTGAGTGGAACGGTGCTCAGCCGATGCGGGCCGCGGGGAGCGCAAATTAAAGAGCACTCCTGTACTAGAAAAGGCAGCCGGTACTTGTGGGAGGAGGAGGAGGAGGAGGAGGAGGACCACATAACAAACTAATGTCGGCCTTTCAAAAACACAAATGCACCCTCCCCCTTTAAGAGCTCACAGGCGCCAGAGTGTCTTCGTCAATCAGCAGCTCGCCGCACCTGCCCTGCGCCCGACTTCCGGGGTTTCGCCCCGGGCCGCCGGCTTAGCGCCTAATGATAGTCGTGCATTGCCTGTTTTAGCGCAGCAGCAACCTCTTGGGGCGATGCCACTGAATATCGGCGAAGGGGGCTCGACTTTGCGCCGGGCGCAAACTTTAGCGGCCGCCCGACTTTACCGCCCCAAAAGTGGCTATACTGAATTTCTAGGCCATAGAGTCATAGAGTTATACAGCACAGAAAGAGGCCCTTAGGCCCATCGTGTCCGCGCCGGCCATCAAGCCCTGTCTATTCTAATCCCATTTTCCAGCACTTGGTCCGTAGCCTTGTATGCTATGGCGTTTCAAGTGCTCATCTAAATGCTTCTTGAATGTTGAGGGTTCCTGCCTCTACCACCCTTTCAGGCAGTGAGTTCCAGATTCCAACCACCCTCTGGGTGAAAAAGTTTTTCCTCAAATCCCCTCTAAACCTCCTGCCCTTTACCTTGAAACTATGCCCCTGGTTATTGACCCCTCTACTAAGGGGAAAAGTTCCTTTCTATCTACCCTATCTATGCCCCTCATAATTTTGTACACCTCAATCAGGTCCCTCCTCAGCCTTCTCTGCTCGAAGGAAAACAACCCCAGCCTGTCCAGTCTCTCTTCATAGCTGAAGCACTCCAGCCCAGGTAACATCTGGTGAATCTCCTCTGCACCCTCTCAATGCAATCACATCCTTCCTATAGTGCGGCAACCAGAACTGCACACACTATTCCAGCTGTGGCCTGACTAGCGTTTTGTACAGCTCCATCATAACCTCCCTGCTCTTATAGTCTATGCCTCGGCTAATGAAGGCAAGTATCCCATATGCCTTTTTAACCACCTCTGTTAGATCCGTGGTTCAGTGGATAAATAATTACACGGATGCTGTACATAAACAAATAACAGGTCTTTACTGGAGGAGGGTAATTTCTAGACTGGGGTACAGAGGCATGCGCACAGCTTATATACCGGTGTGGTTACTGCCGGTACTACAGTATACAGGAGCTGTAAAAAGTAGTTCTGACTTAAAGCACATACACTACATTATCCACCTGTTCTGCTGCCTTCAGGGATCTATGTACATGCGCACCAAGGTCCCTCTGATCCCCAGTCCTTCCTAGGGTCCTACCATTCATTGTGTATTCCCTTGCCTTGTTTGTCCTCCCAAAATGCATCACCTCACACTTTTCAGGGTTAAATTCCATTTGCCACTGTTCTGCCCATCTAACCAACCCGTCTATATCGTCCTGTAGCCTGAGGCTTCCCTCCTCGCTATTTACCACTCCACCAATTTTCATGTCATCTGCGAACTTACTGATCATACCTCCTACATTCATATCTAATTCATTAATGTACACTACGAACAGCAAAGGACCCAGCACCGATCCCAGTCACAAAAACAACCTTCGACCATCACCCTCTGCTTCCTACCACTAAGCCAGTTTTGGATCTAATGTGCCAAATTGCCCTGGATCCCATGGGCTCTTACCTTCTTGACCAGTCTCCCATGTGGGACTTTGTCAAAAGCCTTACTGAAGTCCAAGTAGACTACATCAACTGCACTATCCTCATCCACACACCTAGTCACCACCTCAAAAAATTCAAACAATTGGTTAGACATGATCTCCCCCTGACAAAGCCATGCTGACTATCCTTAATTAATCCTTGCTTCTCAAGTGGTGACTAATTCTGTCCCTCAGAATCTTTTCCAATAATTTCCCTACCACTGATGTTAGGCTCACTGGCCTGTAATTCCCTGGTTTATCCCTACTGCCCTTCTTGAACAATGCTACTACGTTAGCTGTTCTCCAGTCCTCTGGCACCTCCCCTGTGGCCAGAGAGGTTCTGAAAATTTATGTCAGAGCCCCTGCAATCTCCTCCTTTGCCTCACACAGCAGCCTGGGATACATCTCGTCAGGGCCTGGGGATTTATCCACTTTTAAGCCCGCTAAAACTGCTAGTACCTCCTCCCTCTCAATACTAATTTGTTCAAGTATATCACAATCCCCCTGCCTGATTTCTATGCCTACATCGTCCTTCTCCATAGTGAACACAGATGCAAAATATTCATTTAAAACCTTATCTACATCTTCCGGCTCTACACACAGTTTGCGCCCGATTGCCTGCCTCTCTTCCGCGGCCATGTTCACGCCCGGGTGGCCCTGGAGATGGAGCACGCGGTGTCTGCCGGCACGCTTGAGGCATTCCGCAACCGGTGGGCGCCGCGGGGACTGGAGTGCATTATCAACCCGGACAATCAAATTTTAATTTAATTTGTTAAGTTTTATTAATTTACTGACAATTTGTTTAACTACCCAATCAAAAGAGTACACACAGATTGCCACTTTGGTCCCTAATGGGCCCTACTCTTTCCCTGGTTATCCTCTTGCCCTTAATATACTTATAAAACTCCTTAGGATTTTCCTTTATTTTGCCCGCCAGTGTTTTTTCATGCCCCCTCTTCGCTCTCCTAATTTCTTTTTTAAGTACCCCCCTGCACTTTCTATACTCCTCTAGGGCTTCCACTGTTTTTAGTCCTTTGTATCTGCCAAAAGCCTCCCTTGTTTTCCTAATCCATTCTTGTATATCCCCTAACATCCAGGGTTCCCTGGGTTTCTTGGTCCCACCCTTGACATTTACGGGAACATGTTGGCGTTGTACTCTCTCTACTTCCTTTCTGAAAGACTCCCACTGCTCTGATGTGGATTTTCCTACAAGTAGCTGATCCCAGTCCACTTTGGCCAGATCCTGCCTTATCGTATTAAAATCAGCCTTCCCCCAAATTAGAACCTTTATTTCCAGTCCATCTTTGTCCTTTTCCATGACTACCTTATATCTCACCGAATTATGGTCACTGTCACCAAAATGCTCTCCTACTAACACTTCTACCACTTGCCCGGCTACATTCCTTAGAATTAGGTCCAGTACCACCCCCTCTCTTGTAGGACTTTCTACATGCTGGCTCAAAAAGCTCTCCTGGATGCACTTTAACAATTTCGCACCCTCTAAGCCTTTCACACTCTGACTATCCCAGTTAATATTGGGGAAGTTGAAATCCCCCACTATTATTACCCTATTATTTCTACACTTCTCTGAGATTTGCCTACATATCTGTTCCTCTATCTCCCCTTGACTGTTTGGGGGCCTATAGTACACTCCCAGCAAAGTGCTTGCCCCCTTTTTGTTTTTAAGTTCTACCCATATGGCCTGATTAGAGGAACCTGCGAAGATATCATCCCTCCTTACTGCAGTAATTGACTCCTTGATTAATATTGCAACACCCCCTCCTCTTTTACACCCCCCTCTGTCTCACCTGAAGATTCTATACCCCGGAATATTGAGCTGCCAGTCCTGCCCCTCCCTCAACCATGTCTCTGTGATAGCAACAATATCATACTCCCATGTGTTCATCAACACCTTTAATTCATCTGCCTTAATCGCAAGACTCCTAGCATTAAAATAAATGCCATCCAGCCTTGCCATACTCCCTTGTGCTGTTACATATTTGCTCTGCCTTCCAGGCTGACTTGTTTTTTCCTCTATATTTGGCTGTGCATCACCCCCTACTATAGCTCCACTCCGTATCCCATCCCTCTGTCAAGTTAGTTTAAGCCCCCCCCCAACAGTACTAGCAAACCTCCCCGCAAGGATGTTGGTCCCGTTCCGGTTCAGGTGCAACCCGTCCGACTTGTACAGGTCCCACCTTCCCCAGACGCAGACCCAGTGATCCAGGAAACTAAAGCCCTCCTTCCTGCACCAACTCTTTAGCCACGCATTCATCTGCTCTATCCTGCTATTCCTATACTCACTAGCACGTGGCACCGGGAGTAGTCCAGAGATTACAACCTTTGAGGTCCTGCTTTTTAATTGTTACCTAGCTCCCTAAATTCTTGTTGCTGGACCTCATCCCCCTTTCTACCCATGTCGTTGGTACCAATGTGAACCACGACCTCTGACTGTTCGCCCTCCCCCTTCAGAATGCCCTGCAGCCGTTCAGTGACATCCTTGACCCTGGCACCAGGGAGGCAACATATCATCCTGGAGTCACGTCTGCAGCCACAGAAACGTCTCTCTGTTCCCCTTACGATAGAATCCCCTCTCACTATTGCTCTCCCACTCTTTCTCCTCCCCTCCTGTGCAGCTGAGCCACTCGCAGAGGTAGGTTTTAAGGAGCGTCTTAAAGGAGGAGAGAGAGGCAGAGAGGTTTAGGGAGGGAATTCTAAAGCTTAGGGCCGTGGCAGCTGAAGGCACGGCCGCCAATGGTGGAGCGATTAAAATCGGGGATGCACAAGAGGCCAGAATTAGAGGAGTGCAGATATCTCGGAGGGTTGGAGGAGGTTACAGAGATATGGCCATGGAGGGTTTTATAACAAGGATGAGAATTTTAAAATTGAGGCGTTGCCAGACCAGAAGGCAATATAGGTCAGTGAGCACAGGGGTGATGGGTGAACGGGACTTGGTGCGAGTTAGGACACGGGGCAGCGAGCACAGGGGTGATGGGTGAACGGGACTTGGTGTGAGTTAGGGACACGGGCAGCGGAGTTTTGGATAATTTTGGATAGAGACTGTTCTGGCAATCATTTCGATCTTGGCTGACCTAGATACCCTTACCCAACAAAGATCTATCGATCTCAGCCCTGAAAATTTCAATCGACTTTCAGTGTCCACAATTGACCAGGTTCCCATCAAAGTGTAGATCCTGTGGTGACTCCACCAGTCTGTGTGGAAAATTCTTTGAGCATGTTTAATAAGTTTGGTGGTTTGGGAGTAATTAATAAACATGCAGGCAGACAGGAGATCAGGCAATGCGCATCTCCTGAATGTTCTTGGTTGTCCCAGGGTGATAAGATTGGATTTCTTTCATAAATTTAATGGTGCCTGTCAGGAAGGCCAATTACATCAGGTTCGATATCAGAAAATTGTTAAACAGCCGAAAGTGAGAGATTGATCAGCATTAATCTCCAGGTAATCTGCCTGTCTCTACTTTTTACCGAATTCGATCCAATCTCACCTGACGGTAGGTGTTGGCTCTCACAGGCCCAGATGTGCTCCTGGATGCAGATGTTCCTTCTCTCGTTGGGATTGGACTGCCCAAGCCCTAGCCTGCCCAGTATCAGAAGCAACAGCAGTTCAGCCAGTCAGTTAACAACAGCAATTCCTGCTCGGGGTACGGTAGCATATTGGTTATGTTACTGGACTAGTAATCCAGAAGGCCTGGACCAATGGTCCGGAGACATGAATTCAAATCCTCACCACGACAGCTGGGGAATTTTAATTCAGTTAATTAAATAAACATGGAATTAAAATAAAAAGCTAGTGTCAGTAACAATGACCATGAAACTACTGGATTGTCGTAAAAACCCATCTGGTTCACTAAGGTCCTTTAGGGAAGGAAAACTCTGTCCTTACCCGGTCTGGCCTATATGTGACTCCAGACCCACAGCGATGTAGTTTGACTCTTCACTGCCCTATAGGAAGGATGTGATTACATTGGAGAGGGTGCAGAGGAGATTCACCAGGATGTTACCTGGGCTGGAGCGCTTCAGCTGTGAAGAGAGACTGGACAGGCTGGGGTTGTTTTCCTTAGAGCAGAGAAGGCTGAGGGGGGACCTGATTGAGGTGTACAAAATTATGAGGGGCATAGATAGGGTAGATAGAAAGGAATATTTCCCCTTAGTAGCAATGGGATTAGAATAGACAGGGCTTGATGGCCGGCGCGGACACGATGGGCCGAAGGGCCTCTTTCTGTGCTGTATAACACTATGATTCTATGCCCTCTGAAATGACCTAGCAAGTCTCTCAGTTGTACCAAACCGCTATGACAAACTACACGACTGCAGTGGTTCAAGAAGGTGGCTCACCACCACCTTCTGAAGAGCAATTAGGGATGGGCAATAAATGCTGGCCATGCCAGTGATGCCCACAGCCCATGAATGAATAATAAAAAAATCACTGCAGTTAAAGATACTGCCAGTCCATGACAGGCAGTGCCAGGCACCAATGTTCCCTGTAATTATTTTTTGGGCCGCGCGGCCCCTTTGACAGGCTGCCCGGCCCATTCAGAATTCCCCGCATGCGCGTTTTTTTTCAATTTCAAAGGCGGCTCACCGGCTGCGCGGGACCTCTAGAGCACTGCGCGGCCACACAGCTTAAAGGGAACATTGCCAGGCACTGCTCACACTGCGACAGACACTGCAGCACTCCCTCAGCACTGCACTGGGTGTGTCAGCCTAGATTTTGTGCTCAAGTCTCTGGAGTGGGACTATGAACCCACAACCTTCTAGCCCAGAGGTGACAGTGCTTCCAACTAAGTCACGGCTAACACCATAGGCTTTTTAAGGTGTAAGTAGTGCAATAGCCCGAAAACAAATCACCCCCATTGTCTAAAAGGGGCAAGTTTTACAGTGAGCCTTGCAACATGTCTGCCTTAGGTGTAAGAGGAACAGGAACAGCAGGAGAGCCCGACACAGGAGCTTTCCGACAATCAGAGGTGGACATAATCAGAGAGGAGAATGGAGGGAATTACACAGAATGGAAGCAAAGCAGAGAGACGGCTCGGAGAAAACAGATTGTTTTCCAATTTTGCTCCATGAGCACTGCCACAGAAGGTCATCTAGTCGCATTGTAGCAATTGAGGAATGGGAAACTTCGTTCCACACAAGCCTCTACATAACAGGGCCACCGCACTTCAGAATAGTTCACCACAGTTTGAGACATTTCTCAGGAGACCTGCTATAGAAATGGAAGCCCATTCTTTCTTGCTCCTTCTCTCTCTCTCTGTCACTCTCTATCTTTCCCACTCTCCCCTCTCTCTCTCTCTCTCTCCTGTCTTTCCCACTCTCTGTCTCTCCCTCTTTCCCCTCACTTTCTCTCTTCCTCTCTCTGTCTCTCTCTGTCTCTCCACGCCTCTTTCTCTCTTGTCTCTCCTCTCTGTCTTTCCTCTTCCCTCACTCGCTCCCTCTCTACCCCTCCCTCTTTCTCTCCATCTCTGTCTCACTGTCCCCGTTCTCTTTCTCTGTCACTCTTTCTTTCTCTGTCCCATGCCCTCTCTGTGTCTCTGTATTCCCCCCTTTCTCTCTCTCCACCCGCCTACACCCAGGACAAGAAACCTAGATGATCCCGAAGCCACAACAAGTCCAGCTCACTTCGAGTGTACTCCTCCTGTGCCCTACAACCCTCCGAGATCTCAGTATCCCCTATTTTCATCGCTCCACCATTGGCGGCCGTACCTTCAGCTGCCAAGGCCCTAAGCTCTGGAATTCCCTCTGTAAACCTCTCCACCTCTCTACCTCTCTTTCCTCCTTTAAGACACTCCTTAAAACCTAGCTCTCTGACCAAGCTTTTGGTCACCTGCCCTAATATCTTATAACAAAAGCAAAACACTGCAGATGCTGGAAATCTGAGATAAAAAATAGAAAATGCTGGAAATACTCAGCAGGTCAGGCAGCATCTATGGAGAGAGAGAAACAGAGTTAATCTTTCAGGTCAATGACCTTTCGTCAGAACTGGAAAAAGTTAGAGATGGGACAGGTTTGAAACAAGTGCAGGGGAAGGGAAAGGGGGGAGGGGAGGAAAGAACAAAAGGGAAGGTCTGTGATAGGGTGGAAGGTGGGAGAGATTAAATGACAAAAGGGATGATGGTGGATCTTTTTATGTGGCTCGGTGTCAAATTTTGCCTGATAACGCTCCTGTGAAGCGCCTTGGGATGTTTTACTATGTTAAAGGCGCTACATAAATGTAAGTTGTTGTTGCTGCTGGTTAGCACCCAGGCTGGTGGGAGCGGGCAAGGGCCGGAGAATCGAGGTCCTCCCCCAACTGCTGCACACCCACAACTCAAACCGCGAGCCTGTGTGGGAGCTCTGCTGCTCAATCACACCGGTTAGACCTCAATACCGCACAATGGGGCGATCAAGCACAAGGGGGCACAATCTTCACCTCAGAGCCAGGTCGTTCAGGAGTGAAATCGGGAAACAACGCATTTTCACACAAAGGGCAGTGGAAATCTGGAACTCTCTCCCCCCCAAAAAGCTGTGGACGCTGGCGTAAGAAAACTACTCGGCACTTGGTCTGAGTGTTAAACAAGGCTTTAATCAACTGTTTTTCAACATGGAGATCGAGTTGTGTCCTTCACTAGTTCCTGTTAAAGAATGTCCTGAGCAAGCTGGGCCCGTGCCTGAGTATTTATACCCTCCCTGGACAGCGCCACCAGCAGGCCACCCAGTATCATTTCATAAGTCATTTCCACATGAATGACAAGATTCATGTCAGACACTGGGGGACAATTGGAGCTTTCAAGACTGAGAGGGATAGGTTTTTGTTGGGTGAGGGTATCAAGGGATTTGGAGCAAAGGTAGGTAAATGGAGTTGAGGTGCAGATCAGCCCTGATCTAATTGAATGGTGGAGCAGGATCGAGGGGCTGAATGGCCTCCCCCTGTTCCCAATATCCCTTTGTTCCTATGAATCCTTTCCCATCATACTAATAAACAGCTGTAGGTTTTTATGCCACTTTGTTTACGATCCAGAACCTGGCGCGAGTCTACCTCACCCCATGACGTCGAATCAGTGAAATCAAAACAGGAGAAGTGGATCTGGATCACATCGGGTTCGTCCATTTCAAGTTGTAATGGATTCAGTGCAAGCTCCACACTCAGCCAATCTATCTCCAAATCGCATTGAAATCAGATCTAAGTTCTATTCCAATCGTATTCCCAATCTAAATCTTTCTCTATTGATCAACAATCCCACCCCAGGTCCAGCCCGCACAATAGGATGGAAGGGGAGGCAAGGGGGTGTAACTAAACCAGTGTGGCTCCTATTAGCTTCATGGTGAAAGCAGAGAAGGTTAAGAGGAGATTTTATAGAGGTGCTCAAAATCATAAAGGGTTTTGATGGAGTAAATAAGGAGAAACTGTGGGTGACCAGAGGACACAGATTTAAGGTCATTCGCAAAAGGACCAGAAGGGAGATGAGGGGAATTTCTTTTACACAGCAAGTTGTTATAATTTGTTCCTGGGATCTGGGTGTCGCTGGCAAGGCCAGCATTTATTGCCCATCCCTCAATTGTCCTTGAGAAGGTGGTGGTGAGCTGCCTTCTTGAACTGTTGCAGTCCATGTGGTGAAGGTACTCCCACAGTGCTGTTAGGGAGGGAGTTCCAGGATTTTGACCCAGCGACGATGAAGGATCGGCCGATATATTTCCAAGTCAGGATGGTGTGTGACTTGGAGGGGAACTTGGAGGTGGTGGTGTTCCCATGCGCTTGCTGCCCTTGTCCTTCTAGGTGGTAGAGGTCGCAGGTTTGGGAGGTGCTGCTGAAGAAGCCTTGGCGAGTTGCTGCAGTGCATCTTGCAGATGGTACACACTGCAGCCACGGTGCACCGGTGGTGGAGGGAGTGAATGTTTGAGGTGGTGGATGGGGTGCCAATCAAGTGGGCTGCTTTGTCTTGGATGGTGTCGAGCTTCTTGAGTGTTGTTGGAGCTGCACTCATCCAGGCAAGTGGAGAGTATTCCATCACACTCCTGACTTGTGCCTTGTAGATGGTGGAAAGGCTTTGGGAAGTCAGGAGGTGACTTTAAGCATGCATGTAGTCCTGTGTTGCAGCTTCCCCAGGTTGTCACCTCATTTTTAGGTACACCTGGTGCTGCTCCTGGCATGCTCTTCTACATTTCTCATTGAACCAGGGTTGGTCCCCTGGCTTGATGGTAATGGTAGAGTGAGGAATATGCCGGGCCATGAGGTTACAGATTGTGGTGGAATGCAATTCTGCTGCTGCTGATGGCCCACAGTGCCTCATGGATGCCCAGTTTTGATATGCTAGATCTGTTCTGAATCTGTCCCATTAAGCGCGGTGGTAGTGCCACACAACACAATGGAGGGTATTTCATCTCCACAATGACTGTGGGGTGGTCACTGCTACCAGTGCTGTCATGGACAGAGGCATCTGCGACAGGTAGATTTGTGAGGATGAGGTCAAGTAGGCTTTTCCCTCGTGTTGATTCTCTCACCACATGCCGCAGGCCCAGACTGGCAGTTACATCCTTCAGGACTTGGCCAGCTCGGTCAGTAGTGGTGCTACCGAGCCACTCTTGGTGATGGACATTGAAGTCCCCCACCCAGAGTACATTCTGTGCCCTAGCTACTCTCTGTGCTCCTTCCAAGTGGTGTTGAACATGGAGGAGTACTGATTCATCAGCTGAGGGAGGGCAGTCGGTGGTAATCAGCAGGAGGTTTCCTTGCCCATGCTTGACCTGAAGCCATGAGACTTCATGGGGTCCAGAGTCAATGTTGAGGACTCCCAGGGCCACTCCTTCCTGACTGTATACCACTGTGCCGCCAACCATGGTGAGTGTGTCCTGCCAGTGGGACAGGCCATACCCAGGGATGGTGATGGATGAGTTTGGGACATTGGCTGAAAGGTGTGATTCTGTGAGTATGACTATGTCGGGCTGTTGCTTGACTAGTCTGTGGGACAGCTCTCCCAATTTTGGTGCAAGTCCCCAGATGTTAGTGAGGAGGGCTTTGCCGGGTGACTGGGCTGGGTGTGCCGTTGTCGTGTCCGAAGCAGGTGCCGAGGTCGATGCCAGGCGGTCCATCCTGTGAGTCAGTCAAGTGACCTCTCAGAGTTCTTGGACAAGACACCAATAGGCAGCAGCCAGTAGTTTTGAGCAATAGATCAGATTTATTAAGCTTACAGCGTAATCAATACTTAACATTAGGCGATAGTCAAAACGAATAGCTCGCAGCCCTTGGTCTCTGGAGCCCTTCGGACACAGGCAATGTCGTCACAAGTCTGTTCCTTTTCTTCGCAGCAAATCTCTGTGTAAAGCTGTTCTTTGAGTATCGAGGCTTTAACCCTTTCCTTATCAAAAGTTTGTTTGGCCAGTGTCCATATATGGACTTTAACAGAAGCAACTTCTTTAATTGGTTCTAATGGTCAAAATACCATTGTCACTCAGCTTAAGCTAGCATCCCTCCTTTCCAGTATTTTTCCACAACCCTTTCCTGCTGTCTTGTTATCTTGTTTATAGTTTTTCACCCCATTGGAATTTACCATATCTCTTTCATTTCATAGCCTCCCTGGAACAAGGTCTTTATACCAAGGGCCCATATCAGCGCTGTTTCAACTTGTCTTGAGGTATCCGGACCAACTCACTTTAATTTACCAGATAAATACCTTAACTTCCATGATCTCTCTCATTTGATGTCCTTATACTAATTATCCTTTAAATATTGTTGCAATTAGTTTTGTTAAGCGAAATCTAAGTTCTACTTAGCATCATAATATGTTATTTAATGATTTGACCTTCACTAGCAGCCTGTGGCTGCTTGTTATCAAAGCTCAGTCAAAATTGCTTGTGACTGTCCCCGCAGCTGCATTCTGAACAAGTCTTAGCTTTTTAGTTACCCAGGAGTAATTATGGGTAATATTATTTGGTCAATGGCTACACTTGAAGTTATACATATATGATTCTTGTCTACTAAATATCTGCCTTTCCTACAGTCCGGTTTTATTCTTATTAATGTGTTTCGTAGCGGTTGTATACAACTGAGTGACTTGCTAGGCCATTTCAGAGGGCAGTTAAGAATCAACCACATTGCTGTGGGTCTGGAAGCCACTTATAGGCCAGACCGGGTAAGGACAACAGATTTCCTTCCCTAAAGGACATTAGTGAACCGGATGGGTTTTTATGACAATCTGATAGTTTCATGGTCGCCATTACTGATGGAAGCTTTTTGTTGCAGATTTATTTAATTAACTGAACTTATAAATTCCCCAGCAGCCGTGGTGGGATTTGAACTCACGTCGCTGGATCATTAAGGTAACCACTATGCTCCCGTCCCCGTAGCCTGGAATGCGCTGCCTGAAAGGGCGGTGGAAGCAGATTCAACAGTAACTTTCAAAAGGGAATTGGATAAATACTTGAAAAGGAGAAAATTGCAGGGCGCTGGGGGAAAGAGCGGGGGAGTGGGACTAATTGGAGAGCTCTTTCAAAGAGCCGGCACTGGCTCGATGGTCCCCGGCTGTGCTGCATCATTCTATGACTCTATGCGATGGGCGTTTCTTTTTGATCCAGCTCAAGCAGGTGAAAATAGATTGAATTTAGTAGCAGAATGCCACACCTCAAGTTGGCGTTAGCGAGTTCCAACAGACAGGACCCTTCCTCTCCAGCTGTACTGAGCGGGTGACTTCACTCCGATCGCCCAGTGCCTGCGTGACAACCTCATTGCAGCTCATGCAAAACTGACCGAGCCATCGAGACGGCAGCACCTCCAACATCAGGGCTCTGAAACAACTTCAGGAATTAGTCTACAAGCTACAGTTAACGGCCAGTTCTAGTCTTTGTTGCACAAGAGATGGACAGCAGAACAATTTGTGTGAGCTGTAGTTTACTCTCTCACAGCTCTCTACCAACAGTGAGGTAAGAGTTCCTCTTGTGACAGTATTGTAAATACTTCTGTTCAATATTCCCAGTGAAATCGTCAACACCTTTGTCCCCATAATCTGGGCTGGATTTGATCACAGGTGCTAGAGCACACAGGCAAGAGTGTGACCCACAGCACCAGCCAATTCCCCGCAAACATCCTCATTTAAAAAGTGACTGGGTTTGGGGGTAACAAAGAAGGAATACGTAGACTTTTAGGGGGTGAAGGGAAACAGAAATTGGGAGTGGGGGAGAGAAACCGAGAGAGATTGGGAGTGGGAGAGAAACAGGGAGAGATTGGGAGTGGGAGAGAAACCGGGAGAGATTGGGAGTGAGGGGAGAAAAACAAGGAGAGATTGGGAGTGGGAGAGAAAAACAGGGAGAGATTGGGAGTGGGAGAAAAACCGGGAGAGATTGGGAGTGGGAGAGAAACCAGGAGAGAGTGGGAGAGAAACCGGGAGAGATTGGGAGTGGGAGAGAAACCGGGAGAGATTGGGAGTGAGGGGAGAAAAACAAGGAGAGATTGGGAGTGGGAGAGAAAAACAGGGAGAGACTGGGAGTGAGGGGAGAAAAACAAGGAGAGATTGGGAGTGGGAGAGAAACAGGGGGATTGGGAGATTGTACACAGATCAGTAAAATGTAGTAGTCATGTAATAAAATAATCAAAAAGGCTAATGGAATATTAGCCCTTCACTTGAGTGCTAGAATACAAGGGGGTAGAAGTTATGCTGCAGCTGTACAAAGCCCTGGTTAGACCACACCTGGAGCACTGGGAGCAGTTCTGGGCACCACACCTTAGGAAGGATATATTGGCCTTGGAGGGAGTGCAGCGTAGGTTTACCAGAATGATACCCGGACTCCAAGGGTTAGATTATGAGGAGAGATTACATAAACTAGGCTTGAATTCCCTGGAATATAGAAGGATAAGGGATTTTGAAAGGACTTGGTAGGGTGTAGGAATGTCTAGTTCCTATCCAAAAGACTGAGGTCCACTCAGGCGATCAAATAAACGAGGTTTAATGAAAACGAACAGAGTTTAACGGATAACTACAGGAGAACATCGAATATAGGTCTAGTCAGTTCGGAGTCTCCACGAGGACTGCTTGGGCCGTCCCGTGGCTGACGTCATGACGTCATCACATTTTCCCCGCCGGTGGGGGATCACGTGATGAACAGCGTGACGTCATCGCGTTTACCCGCGCTATTAAAGTGATCGCGCTCTGTACATGTAAACAGTGAAAACAAAGATACAGACTCAGGCTGCAGCTAACATATTATTAAAGGGAATTATATACAATTGGTCGGAGTCCCTTAGTGGCTCTGCCACAAGGGTAGATAGAGAGAAACTTCTTCCACTGATAGGGGAGTCTAGGACAAGGTGACTTAACCTTAAAATCAGAACCAGGCCATTCAGGAGAGAAGTTAGGAAACACTTCTTCAAGCAAAGGGTGGTAGAAGTGTGGAACTATCTCCTACAAAAAGCAGTAGGTGCCAGCTCAATTAATAATATTAAATCTGAGATCGCTGGGTTTTTGCTAGCCAAGGGTATTAAGGGATATGGAGCCAAGGCGGGAGGATGGAGTTAGGATGCTGATCAGCCATGATCTGATTGAATGGCGGAACAGGCTCGAGGGGCTGAATGGCCTCCTCCTGTTCCTATGAGTGTGGGAGGGAATCAGAGAGAGACTGGGAGTGGGGGAGAGAAAGAGACAGGTTGGAAACAGGAGAACGTGACTCAACAGTTTGGGGGTAGGAGAAAAGCGAAGCACAATCGGTAACAGCAGAGCAAAGCAGGACTGGGATTGTGACACGGAATGAGAGAGGAGCAGAGAGAGATTCTGAGTGTGACAGAACCGACAAAGATTGGGAGAGAGAGAGAGAAACTGACACAGAAGCAGGAGCTGGGCCGAGATCAAAAAGTCCGGAGTCAGTGTTGAGGACTCCCAGGGCCACTCCCTCCCGACTGTATACCAATGTGCCGCCACATCTGGTGGGTCTGTCCTGCTGGTGGGACAGGGCATACCATGGGCTGGTGATGAAGGAATCTGGGGCATTGGCTGAAAGGTATGATTCTGTGAGTATGACTATGTCAGGCTGTTGCTTGACTCGTCTGTGGGACAGCTCTCCCAATTTTGGATCAAAAGCCTGGTACTGAAACCAACATTGACCCACAGACGTTCTCTCTCCGTGGCACAGTGGCTAGCACTCTCACCACTGCTGCCAGATGGTCGTGAGTTCAAGGCCCACTCCAGAGGCTTTGAGCACAAACTCTAGGCTGACACTCCAGTGCTGTATCGAGGGAGCGCTGCACTGTCGGAGCTGTCGTTTGTCGGATGAAAGGTTAAACTGAGGCCCTGCCTCCCCTCTCAGGTGGATATAAAAGATCCCACGGCACTATTTCGAAGAACAGCAGGGGAGTTATCCCCAGAGTACTCGACAATATTTACCCCTCAACCAAAATCCCTAAAAAAACAGATTATCCGGTTATTATCTCATTACTGTGTATGGGATCTTGCTGTGTGCAAATTGGCTGCCGTGTTTCCTATATTACAAGTGACTACACTTCAAAAGTGCTTTTCACCATCGACGTCCAATCCCTATCCACCTCTATTCCCATACCATCCTCCATTTCTTCCTTGAACAGAGGCCCGACCAGTCCCCATCCACCACCACCCTCCTCCGCCTGGCTGAACTTGTTCTCACATTGAACACCTTCTCCTTTGACTCCACTCACTTCCTCCAAATTAAAGGTGTTGCTATGGGAACCCACATAGGTCCTAGCTATGCCTGCCTTTCCGTGGGATATGTGGAACATTCTTTGTTCCAGTCCTACTCAGGTCTCCTCCCTCACATCATTTTCTGATACATTGATGACAGTATCGGTGCTATTTCCAGCTCTCACCCTGAACTGGAAAACTTCATCAACTTTGCTTCCAATTTCCACCCTTCCCTCACCTTACATGGTCTATCTCCGACTCTTCCCTTCCCTTCCTCGAATTCTCTGTCTCCATCTCTGGGGATAGGCTATCGTCAAACATCCACAATAAGCTCACTGACTCCCACAGCTACCTCCTCCCACCCTAATTCCTGTAAGGACTCTATTCCATTCTCCCAGTTTTTCCGTCTCCGCCGCGTCTGTTCTGACGATGCCACCTTCCATACTAGTGCTTCCGGTATGTCTTACTTTTTCCTCAACCGAGGATTCCGCTCTACCGTGGTTGACATGGCCCTCAACCGTCTCTGCTCCATTTCCCACACTTCCGCTCTCACCCCCTCCCCTCTCTCCCAGAACCACGATAGGGTTCCCCTTGTCCTCACCTTCCACCCCACCAGCCTCCACATTCAACGGATCATTCTGCGCAATTCCGCCACCTCCAGCGTGATCCCACCACCAAACGCATCTTCCCCTCCCCTCCCCTTTCAGCATTCTGAAGGGACCGCTCCCGCCGCGACACCCTGGTCCACCCCCAACACCCCCTCCCCTTCCCACGGCACTTGCCAGCACAGAGTCCCTGGCAGTGTTCCCTGTAAGGTGCGTTGCCGCGTGACCACACGGCCGCGCTCTGCTCCAGGGAACCCGCGCAGCCGGCTTGCCGGCATCTCAATGTAAAAACCGTGCATGCGCGGTATTTTGAACGGCCTGCGCAGCCACGTAATGGAGCTGCGCATGGCCAAAAAAATTGCATAGGACCCTGACCGGGATTTTATCCTCCCCTGCCCCATGAGAATGAGGCGTGGAAGGGGTTAAAATTTGAACATTCTCGCCCCTGGTCGCCGTGATATTAGCGGCAGTGAATCAAGCCTTGGATGAGGCTCCTACTAAAGGCAGGCGGGGGCCTACTTAACATGCAAAAGTGGCGGACCGATGACGTCATCAATGCAGCGACATGATATTAACGCCAAGCCAGGGGGGGGAAACCGGCAGTGCCCGCTGCCCGGCAACACAATCACAGCAGGAGGAGCCGACTGGTCAGAAGAGGCCATGGTAAGCCTTCAAAAATTACCTCTGTTAGAACTCCTGTGGGTCAGGAGGAGCAAGGCAGCACCCGCCCCTACCTCCCCCCACCCCCACTCCCGGCCCGACAAGGAGTCTCCAGGCCCAGCCTCCCTCAACGATCGTGCTGGGACCTCCAACCACCCACCCCTGACCCCCAACCACTGACCCCCCCACCCTCCGATCCCGGGTCACCTCCAGACCCGACGGCGGTTAGGGATCATTCCAACGGACCCTTGGCTGCAGCCTGCTGCCGCCAAATTCCCGCTCCCGTTGGCCACGTGGTGTCGGGCGAGACTCCGGGAGTTTTTATTTAAATGAGGTCGTTAAGACCAGCAGGGCTTCCGCGTCCACCGAATATCCGGGTGCGCTGCCCGCTACCAGGCCCCCCGCACCTTTACCACCGCCCCCCACCACACCCCCCTTCCATCCGGGAAAAATCGAGGCCCCTGTGTATACCTGTGGTGATATTCTCATATTGTTGTTTATTGTATTTCAGCAGATTGAGCTGTGACGTCTTTTCTGCTTTCAAAGCAGTTTGAATAGTTCGAGCTATGATGGACGCCTGGCTCTCGGCGGGCGAGATGAAAGAGAAACATTTTCAATGCGTGCTGCAGCCTGAGAACAGGTAGTGAGAGGCCTCCTGAGAGGCCGGCTCCCGACACCCTTGCAAAAACACAGCCATTGTTGCCGAATGATTCCCTGACAGGAAATCTGTAAAGGGTCAGGCTCCGGGCCTTGCCTGGGGAGGACTGTCAAGACATGTTTGAAAAACACAGACTGATAGTTACGACTTCACAGCTCCTCAGCGTTACCGCTGGCAACAGCTCTGGGCCCAGCTGACATCTGGAAAGCCTGTCAAAGTAGGCCCGAGATGAAGTTGCTCATCATAGGCCTTCTTCGGTGGAAAGATGAAAACAGCAGAAAAGTGGCAGAGGTCCGGCTGGTGCGCAGTGGTAGACACGGAGAATTTTCTGTCAGTTTTTAACTTTTATAAAAGTGTGTCTGAAGGGTGAACAAGATGCCGCATGTACTTGTGTGGCTACAACAAAAACAACAACTTGTATTTATATAGCACCTTGGGATGTTTAACTACATTAAAGGCGCTATACAGGAGCGTTACCAAACAAAATTCAAAACCGAGCCACGTAAGGAGATATCAGGACAGGTGGCCAAAAGCTGGGTCAAAGCGGTAGGTTTTAAGGAGTGTCTTAAAGGAGGAGAGAGAGAGGTGGAGAGGCGGAGAGGTTTAGGCAGGGAATTCCAGAGCTTAGAGCCCAAGCAACAGAAGGCACGGCCACCAGTGGTGGAGCGGTTAAAATCGGGGATGCTCAAGAGGCCAGAATTAGAGGAGCGCAGAGATCTCGGGGGGGGGGGGTTGTGGGGCTGGAGGAGATTACAGAGATAGGGAGGAGCGAGGTCATGGAGGGATTTGAAAACAAGGGTGAGAATTTTGAAATCGAGGCGTTGCTTAACCGGGAGCCAATGTAGGTCACTGAGCACGGGGGTGATGGGTGAACAGGACTTGGTGTGAATTAGGACACGGACAGCCGAGTTTTGGGTGACCTCAAGTTTACGTAGGGTAGAACGTCATCCATAACTATACGTTCAGTGCACACTAGAGTGGATGTTCCATAGCGTATGTTCAATATTGTAAGCTTGGTCGATATTGGATGTTCAGCGCCATGCATTCTTTTGTTAATTGTTTGTTCTTGGGATGTGGGCAAGAGAGTATTGACTACCCACCCCTAGTTGCCCAGAGGGCATTAAGAGTCAAGCGTGGGTCGGTAGTCACATGCCTTCTCTTCTTAGGCAGTCCCTCGGAACCGAGGATGACTTGCTTCCACATTAAAAATGAGTTCTCAGGTGACTGATGAGTCCAATGTGGGACCTACAGTCTCTGTCACAGGTAGGGCAGGTGGTGGTTGAAGGGGCGGGTGGGTGGGGTGCTTGGGTTGACGTGCGCTCCTTTCGCTGTTTGCGCTTGGCTTCCGCTTGCTCCTGGCAAAGCGACTCTAGGTGTTCGGCACCTTCCCGGATGCTTCTCCTCCACTTTGTGCGGTCTTGGGCCAGGGATTCCCAGGTGTCGGTGGGGATGTTGCACTTTTTCAAGGAGGCTTTGAGGGTGTCCTTGAAGCGTTTCCTCTGCCCACCTGGGGTTCTCTTGCCGTGTCGGAGCTCCAAATAGAGCGCTTGTTTTGGGAGTCTCGTATCGGGCATGTGGACAATGGGACCCTTCCATCGGAGCTGATCGAGCGTGGTCAAAGCCTCGATGCTGGGGATGTTGGCCTGAGCGAGAACACTGACGTTGGTGTGCCTATCCTGCCAATGGATTTGCAGGATCTTGCGGAGGCAGCATCAGTGGTACCTCTCCAGTGCTTTGAGGTGCCTGCTGTACATGGTCCATGTCTGTGAGGCATACAGCAGGGCAGGTATCACTGCTGCCCTGTAGACCATGAGCTTAGTGCCGGGTTTGAGTCACACGTAGGCCACACCGTGAGAGGATGCCAGCGCCTGTATCCTGAGGGGCATTAACGAACCAGTTAAGTATCTATGACAAACAAGCAGCTCTGATGGGCATTTTTCTTCTGCTGCCTGCCTACAAATTACCACAATTATTGAATTCAGCATCACAACATGCCCACGGTGGGAAGTGACCTCAGGACCTCTGGGTTACTAGTCCTGGACCGTAGCCACTCGCCAGCTGTGCCCTACCTTTCGGTGCGTATGTCTGGGTGCCAGAAACTCACTGCCAGATGTTCAGTGCCATGTGCCCAGTGTCAGATGTCCGGTGCTGTATGTTCGGTGCCAGCTATTTCGATTGCAAGTGTCGGGGGCCGTATGCTCTGCCTCGGTTGCCGGGTTCAGCGCTGGGGCCGTTGCCGAGGTAACGTCACTCATTCTGCCTCCACATGGCAAGGGATACCAGCGCCTGGACAGAAAGAATTAACGTGAGGGGCACTGTCTTCATGAAAGAAGCAGTTGGCAGATTTTTTATTATTACATGGGAAGGGGGAACGGGCTGTGTGTCACTGCAAATAGCGGAATGATGCTCTTCAGTGAAATTTATGTCATTTGGTTTGCAACTCTATTAAAAAGTAAAATGATAAATGGCTCACCAGAAAACTATCAAGGTGGTTTCAACGTCAAAATGTGTTTTCATCTGCAGCTCTGTCAGAAGGTGAGGCCTCCCACTTCCCCCATCCTGCTCTGTACTACCAGCCGCAGCTCAGTGGGCAGCACCCTCGCCCCTGAGTCAGAAGGTCGTGGGTGTTATAAATCTCATCAAGAAACTACTTATGAAATAACGCTGGACGGCCAGCTGGTGGCGCCGTCCAAGGAGTATAAATGCTCGGGCGTGGGCCCCAGCTTGTCAGGGACATTTTGTAAGACAAGGAGCTAGTGAAGTACAACTAGACCTCCATGTTCTGAAACAAGTTGATTAAAGCCTTGCTTTATACTCAAGCCAAGTGCGTAGTGAGTTTTATTACGTCAGTGGGTTCAAGCCCCACTCCAGAGACCTGAACACAAAATCTAGGCTGACACTCCCAGTGCAGTGCTGAGGGATTGCCGCACTGTCGGAGGTGCCGTCTTTTGGATGAGCCGTTAACCCCGTCTGCTCTCTCAAGTGGACGTAAAAGATCCCACGGCGCTATTTTGAAGAAGAGCGGGGGCGTTCTTCCCGGTGCCCTGGCCGATATTTATCCCTCAATCAACATCATTAAAACAGGTTATCTGGCCATTATCACATTGCTGTTTGTGGGAGCTTGCTGTGCGCAATTTGGCTGCCGCGTTTCCTACATTACAACAGTGACTACACTTCAAAAGTATCTCAGTGACTGCAAAGCGCTTTGGGGCGTCGTGATAGGCGCTATAGAAATGCAAGTTCTTTCTTTTTAAGATGACAGCTCATCAACTTGGTCACCTTCAGAATGTGTGGCCCACACCGGAGAGCGTTTGGCGATCAGTATACACAGCTCAAGTGTGTGCAGGGGCCGCAATGAATTGATCAGCATGTCAGCCATAGCAGAGAACAGGCCTTGTCCATCGGTAGCTGCGTCCGTGGAAACATGGGCTGCCTGTGGGAAGAGACTAAGGGAGCCTCCATCCCCCAGTAGAGGCCCACGCTCCAGTGTTCTTATTCCAGTTCTCTGCACGGCCAAAGGGCTCTATTTTCAAATGCTCTGGGGGTGAAATTAATCTTAGTCAGTGGCGCGAAACAGGCTCATTGAAAATCGGCAGCTCATTTTACACCAGGCCTGAATTTTCCTTTCCATTTGTCTCAATCAGCTGTTCAGGCCTGTTCCATCATTCGTGGCAGATCTACACCCGCAACTCCATTTACCCGCCTTGGCTCCCTACCTCTTGATAAGCAAAACCAATGAGATAATGACCAGATAATCTGTTTCTTTATCGATGACCATTCAGGGATAAATATTGGCCAGGACACCGGGGAGAACTTCCCTGCTCTTCTTCGGAATAGTGCCGTGGGGTCATTTAATGAGTCCACCGTGAGAGGGCAGACGGGGCCTTGGTTGAATGGTCTCATCCAAAAAAAATGGCATCTCTGACGGTGCAGCACTCCCGCAGTACTGCATTGGGAGCATCAGCCCAGATATTGTGCTCAAGTACCTGGAGCGGGTCTTGAACCCTTAACCTTCTGACGCCCAGGCCGGAGTGCTACCCACTGAGCCCCGGCTGATAAGGTTCCAATCCTTGCAGAGCCACGATGCTGAGTAGCTTGGTTAAGCTTCATGGGTTTTGGATTCACGTCATAAAATTCTCTCTCTCTCTCTGCCTCGTTATATAAAGGATTTTTAATATTCAAGGCTGGAGCAAGTTTCTGATTTAGATGTTAATGGTTTTCCTGAAGCTAAAACACAGAGCAATGTCATCTTTGTAATAACTGGAAAAATCACTTGATATAAATTTATAGAACGCTGGTCCCACTGGCTACAAAACTCATTTACACCGAGTGCAATAAAATATTAAACATAATGAAAGACATTTTTATCCACATTTTCTTCCTGTTGGGCTTCCTCATCAACGTATCACCTGCTTCAACAGGCACTGGGCAATCACGGCTCAGGCTAGGGCTGCCAACCCTCCAGGATTGCCCTGGAGTCTCCAGGAATTGAAGGTTGATCTCTTGAGCACCCAGGAGGACAATCATAGGGGTAGCAAAAAGATTATGAGTTGTTTTCAATTTCTTTGAACACTTTTCGTCTATTAGTTATAAAAGTCTTGGTTACATGGGGAAAAGGCCAATTGACCGGGCGGGGCGGTTGGCGACTGCAGGTCATGTGATGAAACCTCCAGGGATACGCCCAATCAGAGTTGGTAACCCGAGCTGAGGTCCAAGGGCACTGCAGGAAAGCGTAGGCCTGCAGCAAGCCTGCTTCTCTCCTCCAACCTCTCTTCATCCATGCGTTGAGTTCCTTAAGCCGCTCTTTAATAAGCCAAACCCTTCTCCCTCTTTCAGCCTCCTTTCTGCTTTTGCATAGGAAATGTGAGATGATCAAAGACCTCGGTCCATCTAGTTCGCCTTCTACCATCCTGGTAGTCGCACGGTACAACGATAATGGAGTAGCTGACTAATCACAGCAATCAATCTCTATCGGGGAGTCCAGAACCAGGGGTCACAGTCTATGGATAAGGGGTAAGCCATTTAGGACAGAGATGAGGAGGAATTTCTTCACCCAGAGAATGGTGAACCTGTGGAATTCTCTACCACAGAAGGCGGTTGAGGCCAATTCATTAAATATATTCAAGAAGGAGTTGGATATATTTCTTAAGGCTAAAGGGATCAAGGGATATGGGGAGAAGGCAGGGACAGGGTACTGAATTTGGATGATCAGCCATGATCTCATTAAATGGCGGAGCAGGCTCGAGGGGCCGAATGGCCGACTCCTGCTCCTATCTTCTATGTTTCTATGTTTCTATGTTTCTATCAATTAGTCTACAACAGACCCAGACATGAGGCGAGGAAAACCCCCAGTGGTGGAGAGCTTTGGGAACCAGAGGTCCAAAGTCATAATCATAATCCTAATCAACTTTATTGTCATTGTTAGTGCACAAGTGCAGTACAACGAAATGTAGGCTTACGGCTCCCGAGAGTGTACATTTAGATTAAGACATTTAAACATTCAACATACATTTGGCTTGTAATACATTAACATAAACATAACCATAATAAAGTGCATTGGCAGATGTGCAGGCTTTAGAGTTTATTTGTGGAGTTCAGTAGGATGACAGCCCTGGGAAAGAAGCTGTTCCTAAATCTGGTCATACGGGTGCGAATGCACCTGTAGCGTCTCCCAGATGGCAGGAGGGTGAACGGACTGTGGCTAGGGTGGGTAGGGTCTTTGATGATGGTCCGTGACCTCCGTAAACAGCGTTCCTCCCAAGCACGCTACACTCACCACACGCCATGTCTCCAATTACTCGTATAATGTATCCCTCCATGGGCCCTATTTCCCAGATCCGAGATCTGTACCTCAACCTCATTTACCTGCCTACGCTCCATATCCCTTGATACTCGCACCCAACAAAAGTCTTGTGAATTAATTGACTGAAGTGATACTTTCAAAAAGGCACAGGAGAAAAATCGATTGATCTCAGCCTTGAAAACTCCAACTATCTCCCAGTGTCCACCGCCTCTTGGGGAAGACAGCTTTAAATTTCCACCACCCTTTGCATGAAAAAGTGCGTCCTGATTTCCCTCCTAAATGGCCTGGCTCTAATTTTAAGATTATGTCCCCTCGCTCTTGATTCCCCCGCCAGAGGAAATAGCTTCTTCGGTGGAAAAATTTGGTTGCTTTGCGCCTCCTAAGAGGGCGCTAACAGGGCGCAAAGCAACTAGCGCCCGGGTGCGGCACCGCCAATGCCTGCTGCGAAATTCAGCCGGAGGTTAGCGGCGGTGGTAACCGTTAGCACCCCGCGGCGCTGTGCCGCTGGCGATGACATCATCGCTGTGCGCAGCGCCCCGCTCGCGATCTTTGGTAGCGCCCCCTGACTTACGACCGGACGCTGTGTCCGACGGGGTCAGGGGGTCCTACCTGCGGCTGGGGCGGCGCTAATTAAAGGTGAGGTGCCGGGTGGCCGTTTTTGTTGCTGGCCGCCTGCCAGCACCTGCCTCCGTTGCCGTCCCCGGCCTCCTCTGCAGCCCCCTCAGAGGGTGCCGGCTGCGCTCCATGAGCCTGGCACTTCTCTTGAGTGCCGGGCTCTATTGCCGGCACTCCGATCCCGGTGGCCCAGCTGGGCCCCAGGTCGTGCTGCGCAAGGCCCCTCCACTTTAATAAGGGGAGGAAGGCCTGCAGTACCGCGGCGCGACATGCCGTGATATTTCCTCGCAGTGCTCCTTAAAATCTACCTCTTTCCCTGTCCTAATCTCTCCTTACCTGTCTTGGAGTCAAATTTTGTCTGATAACGCTCCTGTGAAGCACATGGAGACGGTTTACTATGCTAAAGGCACTATATAAGTACTGTTGTAGTTTTGGTCTCCTTACCTAAGAAAGGATATACTTGCCATAGAGGGAGTGCAGCGAAGGTTCACCAGACTGATTCCTGGGATGGCAGGGCTGTCGTATGAGGAGAGATTGGGTCGAATAGGCCTGCATTCACTAGAGTTTAGAAGATCCAAGGAGAGGACATATAAATTGGCCAGAAAAAGCAGTAATCCAGAGGATTGGGAGCAGTTTAGGATTCAACAAAGGAGGACAAAGGGATTAATTAATAAAGGGAAAATAGAATATGAGAGTAAGCTTGCAGGGAACATAAAAACTGACTGTAAAAACTTTTATAGATATGTGAAGAGAAAAAGATTGGTGAAGTCAAGCGTAGGTCCCTTGCAGTCAGAATCAGGGAAATTTATAATGGGGAAAAAAGAAATGGCAGGCCAATTAAATACATATTTTGGTTCTGTCTTCACAAAGGAGGACACAAATAACCTCCCAGAAATGTCGGGGAACATAGGGTCTGATGAAAGGGAGGAACTGAATGAAATCAGTATTTGTAGGGAAATGGTGTTAGGGAAATTGATGGGATTGAAGGCCGATAAATCCCCAGGGCCTGATAATCTACATCCTAGGGTACTGAAGGAAGTGGCCCTAGAAATAGCAGATGCATTGCTGATCATCTTCCAACATTCGATGGAATCTGGAACAGTACCCATGGATTGGAGGGTAGCTAATGTTACCCCACTATTCAAAAAAGGTGGTAGAGAGAAAACGGGGAATTACAGGCCGGTTAGCCTGACATCGGTAGTGGGAAAATGCTAGAGTCCATTATAAAAGATGTAATAGCAGATCACTTGGAAAACAGTGACAGGATCGGACAAAGTCAACATGGATTTACATTAAGGTAAATCGTACTTGACTAATCTACTGGTATTTTTGAGGATGTAACTAGTAAAATAGATAAGGGAGAATGAGTGGATGTGGTGTATTTGGACTTTCAGAAGGCTTTCGATAAGGTCCCACATAAGAGATTAGCGTGTAAAGTTAACGCACATGGGATTGGGGGCAAGGTATTGAATGGATAGAGAACTGGTTGGCAGATAGAAAGCAAAGAGTTGGAATAAACGGGTCTTTTTCCGAGTGGCAGGCAGTGACTAGTGGGGTACCGCAGGGATCGGTCCTTGGACCCCAGCTATTCACAATATATATTAAGGATCTAGACAAGGGAACTAGATGTAATATCTCCAAATTTGCAGATGACACAAAGCTGGGTGGACGTGTGTGCTGTGAGGAGGATGCCAAAAAACTACAGGATGATTTGGACAGGTTGGGTGATTGGGCAGAAGCATGGCAGATGCAATATAACGTGGATAAATGTGAGGTTATCCACTTTGGTGTCAAAAGCAATAAGGCAGATTATTATCTGAATGGCAATAGATTGGGAGAAGGGGAAGTGCAACGAGACCTGGGTGTCCTTGTGCACCAGTCGCTGAAGGTAAGCATGCAGGTGCAGCAGGCGGTTAAGAAGGCAAATGGTACGTTGGCCTTCATAGCGACAGGATTCGAGTACAGGAACAAGGATGTCTTGCTACAGTTGTACAGGGCCTTGGTGAGACCACATCTTGAGTATTGTGTGCAGTTTTGTTCGCCTTATCTGAGGAAGGATATTCTTGCCATGGAAGGAGTTCAGCGAAGATACACCAGGCTGATACCTGGGATGGCAGGAATGACGTATGAGGAGAGATTGGGTCGATTGGGCTTGTACTCGCTGGAGTTTAGAAGAATGTAGGGGTTCACAAAATTCCCCTATTTTCCCTGAAGATCGGGAAATATTGGTTCACATCGTGGATGAAGAATTATGTGCTTTGAATTGCCTCCGTGTTGGATCAATGATTTAAAGCATACTCAGAGCCACGAAAGACTGCTCTGAGATTGACAGCACGTGGACAACACCAGAATCGAGGAATTCTGTGAAAAAATGTTCACACCTGAATGACAGTTCATTTTTATTAATCAATCACGAAGATTTTAAAATGGCTGTCAGAGAAAGCATTGGCCAAGAACAGTGGGGCTTGGAAAAGCAGCTTGTACAGCTTGTAGTGTGTCTGTGTGAAAGACCTGTCAATCAAACCAGGGAGGTTCCCTTTGTGGAGAGGCAAGGTTTGTTTACACGAAACTGCAGGATGTTTATTTACTTAAGGGATTAACCCACTTGAGACTAACCGCAGAACAATCGGCTCTGTTTACACACAAATCGAAACCCATTCAAACTCCCTACACACACAATGAGGCACATTGAAGCTGTGGAAAGGACTTTTCAGATGGAACCGTTAAGAAACGAATGAGGTTTTGAATCACCCATTGACTCAGACAATGCGGCAGTTGGATTCCCTTTGTTCAGCCCAGGGAGCTCCGGAGGTGGGCGGGAACATTCCGGCCCCAGAGTGTAGACACATTAAATCACTCCAACCACTTTGAATCAGCCAATCACAGCCTTTCTTTTGTGTATTGGAACTTTTGGGCGCGAATTTTGCACACAGACCTTTTCAGCGCCAAAACAGCAGGAGTTGGCAGGATATAAAGATAGCTTCTGAAGAGCTATCTCTCTCTCTTACTTCGCTGGACCCCAGCGCCAAACAGCAGGAGTTGGCAGGATATAAAAGATAGCTCCTGAGAAGCTATCTCTCTCTTACTTCGCTGGACCACAGGTGAGCAGGTTTCTGACTCCTCAACAAGGTAACCTAGTAAGGAGTTAAGGGGTGGTAATTTAGGGGAAATTGCTAAGATTGTTTA
The DNA here is from genome assembly GCF_052327205.1 of Somniosus microcephalus. Classification (NCBI taxonomy): domain Eukaryota; kingdom Metazoa; phylum Chordata; class Chondrichthyes; order Squaliformes; family Somniosidae; genus Somniosus; species Somniosus microcephalus. The sequence continues at coordinate 14,960,060 of NC_141017.1, read as the reverse complement.
ATTAACATTGTAGACATTTATCCCTCGTTTTTGCCGTCTGCCTTCCTCTGTTAAGCAATTTTACTGTAATTACTGTGTTCGTGTGGTATAGTTTAAAAATTTGATTATAGTTCCTTTAGTTTAATAAAGTTTGACTTTCTCACACCCAGACCAGTTGTCCGTTTTAATATATCATTAATTATAAGTCCTTCAGTCAGACCTGGAAGGTGGGGTAGCGATTCGAAACCGCTGTTTAAATTGGTTTACAGTGTAGCAGCAAAAGGCTGCCTGACCAGGTGAATTACTGTAAACCAGGTAAAAGGTTGGAATTGGTCAGAGTGCAGGCAAAGGCTGCTGACAAGGTAAATTACCGTAAACTACGGAAAAGATGCCCCCCTACAAAATGACGACCGCGGCAGGACTGGAGGCAGTTCTTGATATGATGACTGGCCTGGGTCTGGAGAAATCATCAGCTATTGCTTTTCTTGTTTTCAGTATGTTGGTAGCCCTGCGGATATTAGCGGCAGCATGTAGGCTGACCTATTATAGTATAGGTGGCCGGGTTAAGGAGGGTGAGATGAGGGTGCAGGAGGAGGTTAAAGAGGCCAAGAATCGGGAGTCCCAACTTGAAAAATGCCAGGTGGGGGTAGAACGCCTCATAAGAGAGGTGAACGAGGCCAGAGATAGTGGGATGAGGGTGCAGGAAGAGAATGCATGCCTCACACTAGAGGTCACGAAATGCCAGGCATTTATAGAGCGCCTTGTGCAGGAAGTCACAGAGGCGAGGGACAGTGAGATGAGGCTCCAGGAGGAAAACGCACACCTCACCCAAGAAGCTAGCGAGGGCAAAAGTCACACGAGGAACAAGATAGAGTTCCTAAAGTGCCAAATTTACAGTTCAAAGAGGAACGAGATGAGACTGCGGGAAGAGAATGCCCGCCTCACCTCAGAAGTAACAGAGCAGGAGGAGAAGGTTAGGGAGGTAAAGGCAGCCTATAAGCTGGCCTGCGACCAAAGGTTTAGTGGAGCAGATCATACCCCATGTAACAGAAAGATAGAGAGTTTGGGTATGGAGTTAAGGAGAACTGAGCTGCTTAAGCAGGGGAACAGGGAAGGAGAGTTCTGGGACCCCTGTAGAGCAGGTCCGGTAGCAGAAATCTGGGACAAGGGAGGCACACAGGGGATAGTTTTGGCCCCAGACCAAAGGCAGATCCAAGTCCAAAATTCCCCATTTAAAGCCACCTGGGTAAGAGAACATGGGGGAGAAATTCGGTTGGTTGCGCCACTGATTAACGCCTAAAGACGCCGAGAAGTGGGGCGTTAGCCAATTTCCGGCGGGCACAAGGCGCCTAGCGCCTCGCCCCATATTGAGCATGCATTTAGCACCGGCGCTAAATCTTAGCACCCGCTCATGGGCGCAGGCTGATTATGATGTCATTTGAGTGTGCAACGCCTTTTTGGCGCCCCGGACTGGAAATTCAGTGGCGCCCCCCTCCGTAGTGCCTGGCGCTAATAGTGACAGCTTACCTGGGCCTTACCAAGTCACTCTCGGGCTGGAGGAGCATTATTTAAAGGTGACTGGTGTGGTTTAAAAGCGGCAGCCATTTTTGGATCACTACTTCCTCGAGAGCTACAACGAGTTGCTGAGCTGCACACTGAAAGCCATTTGACCACTGAGCCAGCGCAGGCAGACGATCTTCAGCCTTCTGCCCATCACCTTGCTGTTGGTGAGCCTTGACAATGGGGAACCTTCCTGTGGGCACTTATTATGGGGGCTGCATTGGAGGGGAACGTCCTGCTGCTGAATCATCTGGAAAGGGCACTGAGACTCTGGGAGAGGGGGCGGGCATGGCCAGATGGAGGAGGGCCAACAGACATCGCCACAGCAGACCTTACGCTGGCAGGGTTTTCCGACAGCAGTTTTCCTACATGAACATGCCGGAGGAGCAGCGTGTCAGAAGGCTGCGATTTAGAAAGGAGGTGGTGACTGAGTTGTGCCAGCTGCTTCAGCCAGATCTGCAGCCTCAGATAAGGTGCAGGACATCTCAGTCGGTGGCTGAGAAGATGCCAGCTGGCCTGAACTTCTACGCGAGCGGCTCTTCTCAGGCTGCGCGTCAGAGGCTGATCAGAAGTAGCTTCTAGGCCCCTCTCACGGAATGCTTGCTGCCATTCCAAGAACAGGAATGGAACCAGTCTGATACCCCCAAGCCTGTGAAGGGCAAGATGCATGCAAATAGAAGGCATGGCCATTGTGAATGAAGAAAGTGTTTCATTACACAAAATGTGGTTCCTTCAAACATGAGAAAACTATGGCAACAGAAAGCAAAACGAATACACTGACACATAACTGACTCTCACACCCGGGAGACTGTCCAAAACATAAATCACATTCCGACCATCTTCCTTGGCCTTGATTCCACTGCGCCAACCAAAGCATCCAATGCCCCATCAGTGAGGTGTTCCGCCCTCTGCCTCACCCTTTCCATGTCTTGCTAGGCTGGTGCGCCACAGGTAGGCTCCCACCGCTTTGAAGGCCTACAAGGCAGTGAGTGTGTCTGGTGATGCCAATTGACCTGCCCCTTTAAGAGCTGGCCGGCGCCAGTGTGTCTCAGGGAAAGTGATTATTGACAGCACCCTCGCTGCACCCCGCCGCCACGAAATTGGGTTGCGCCCCCGGGTTAGCACCTTAAGAGCCTCGTGCAGCGCCTGATTTAGCGCCGCAATCACCCTCAGGGGCGCAGCAACCCAATATTGCGCCAGGTGGCACTAAATCGCAACTGGCGCTAGGCTTTGCGCTTTGCCAGAACTAGCACCCCAAACGGGGCTATACCCAATTTCTAGGCATGGGTTTGCTGACCAGACAAGTTCAAGTTCACAGGCTGGAAAGACAGGCGCTGTGGCTTGTTTCCAGGGAAAAGTTGTCCAACCCACAAATTGGGACACTTCCCTGCCCCAGTGGAACCTAAATTTTGGCCAAAGCTTAAATTTGAACCAAAGTTTAAATTTAAACAAGTTATGTGGCTCAGAAACAAAGAAACAGCAACCTGAGATTAGAAATCTGCAGGCTGCTGCAAATCCATTGACAAAAAAATCGCCTGGGGGGCTCCAGGGAGGAGCAGCCCTTTGAGAAGACTCCCCGCGCATGCGCAGTCGCTGGTCTGGAGGCAGGAATTCCCCAGCCTTCTGAACAAGAGGTTCGCGCAGGCGCAGTCACGCGCCTGAGGGGAGAGGTTGCCCAAGACCAGGCTCGCGCAGGCACGGTTCCCAGCCTGTACCCCCAGCGGCTCTTCCTCAGTTTCCCCGCGCAGGCACAGCCACGCGGCTGAGGGAAGAGGTTCCCCAACACTGGGCTTGCGCAGGCGCAGTCGCGAGCTTGGTACCCCCAGTGGATCATCTTCAGTTTTCCCACGCAGGCGCAGCCGCGCACCCGTGGGAAAAGATTCCCCAACACCAGGTTCGCGCAGGTGCAGTCGCGGACCCGGAACCCCCAGCGACTCTTGCTCAGTTTGAGGCCGAGCGCGCAGGCGCAGTCGGCCGTTTAAAAATCCCCGCTTCCCAAGCTATACGCGCAGGCGCAGCGGCCTGCTTGGAAGACTCAGCGGTCCTTCCAAACCTTTTTAGAGAAATCGAACGCACAGGCGCGTTTGCCTGTGAGAGTGTAACGGTTCCCCAGCCCTGTGAAGAGATTGTTCGCGCAGGTGCAGTTGCCTGCGGGACCACAGCGGCTCTTCCTCAGCTTTTTCACGCAGGCGCGCCTGCTTGTTTATAGACAGAGGCTTCACAGCCTCTGCCGAGGGACTCCGGGGAGAAGGTGTGCGCAGGCGCAGTCACCTGCTTGAATACAGAGGCTTCACAGCCTCTGCCGAGGGACTCAGGGGAGGAGATCCACACAGGCGTAGTGGCCTGTTTAAAGGGACCAGCTTCCCAGCCCGCTTCCAGAGTGGTCCCCCCAATGATGTGGGACTCTGGGGAGGCAGGGATAGCAATCCCTCTTGCAGGAGACATAGGGAGGGAGCTGACACCAGGTTTTGGATCGAGAGAGGGAGATTTGTACCAGCAGGCTGCCAGGCATATTATACAGTCCGGAATGTTTGCATCAGGGGGAGAAGGTTGCCAGCCAGCTAGGGCTACAACCCAGGCACAGGGTCTGTCAGCCAAGGCTTCCCCCACAGAGACGCCCCTCAGAAAGTCTCAGCGGGTCCGCAAGCCCAAGAAAAGATGGTCACCAGAGTACCTGCCACAAAGGGCAATCTCCCGAACCAGGGAGAAGCCAAAGAACAGAGGTCCCAAACCAGCAGCCATAAGCTGCGAGGGACCAGAGGCAGGAGGCAGTCCAGCTTCGCTGCAGCCAGCAGTAATCTGCAACAGTGCCAGAGATTAGCCTGGCCACCCGGAGACAGGCGGCATTTGTATTATAGCTTTGTTTTGATTATCGTTTTGATTATAGCGTGCTTTTAAGGTTTGTATTTTAAGTTTAGAATGTTTCAAATGTTTTGAGTTTCAGTAGTTAAGTTTAAGTTTACATGTGTGCCATATGTTTGTATTTTGGTCCGAGGTCAAGGGACACGACCATGTCTCCACCTAAGGCTGCAGGTCAGTGAGACCTGGCTGCATGTCCTTTTAAGTTTTGCAGGAGAGTGGAAGATGAAGCAGCCCTGTTCGCCCAGCCCATGCTGGGCATCGAATGAAGATAAGGATACAGAATGTTGGGGATCACCTCGCCACTGGACAAATCAAGAGGGAAACCCCGCAACAGCCTTCGGGAGAAACCGGACAGGGTCCGGAGGAACTTGCCTACTCCTCCTACGCGGAAGAGATGGCCCCAGCTGAGTGGGGCACGGCCCCCCAACCCAGCACTATCCTGACCGAAGTTCACTTGCGGCAGACCTCGCTGTTGAAGAGTCATGGTGGGGAAGCGCGGGCGCCTTGTCAGATAGGGACGCGTTCCCCGGGAGTGGGTGGTGATGGCCCGGGAAAGTTTGTAAAGGGGAGGGGGAGACCCAAGAGTCGCGTGGGTGCGTTCGGGGAAGGGAGGAACTCACCCGGGGGCCCACGGGCAAAGTTAGAGTGTAAGTGTGGCTGGGGAGGATGAGTGGGTGGCCGGATCTGGGATCCAAGTTTGAGTGTGGGGCCAGGGAGAGCTGCCACACAGGCACCCATCATCTTCTGCAGCCAGTCAAGGGAAGACAGGAGGGGGAGGGACTGGGAGCCACAATCCCATACTCCCTGGTCTCGGTCTGTGCCAAGGTAATCCACAAAGGGACAAGGGAGTGGCTCAGGGCTGGTGGAGCAGGCTGGTCTGTAAATCCATTCTGTATGTTTTAAAGGTTTAAGACCAATCAAAGGGGGGTGGAAGGAACATTTACTGCCCGAGTGGGAGGAGCAATACCCACTCGAATTTCGTGACCCATCATTGGCATGTGATGGTCCGGGTTTGTTTAAGCATGTTGTTCAAGATTTTTTTTTTTCATTTTGTGACAACTCCAAGTTGAGCAGAGGCGTAGGATCCTCTCCGTGCTTGGGATCATTTTGATTACATTGTGTAACTAAGATTGCAACATTTTGTAATAAGTTGTAATGTAACAAGTGATTGTAAATTTTGATGCATTGTATAATGTAACAAGTGACGCAGGGGTATCAGACCCCTTATTGTAAATTGATGTATCTGTAAGATGCCTACCGTACCATGGTTTTTTCTCGAACTTGAGGGGAATAGATGGGACGGGGATCAGTGGTAGGTAGCTGTTAGGCAAATACAGGGGATGGTTGTTTGTCGGGGGTCAGGAAATTTTGCTCACTCCTTCGAGTGGATACTTCAATCAAGTTGGGAGTATAACAAATAACCTCACAGAAATGTCGGGGAACATAGGGTCTGATGAAAGGGAGGAACTGAATGAAATCAGTATTTGTAGGGAAATGGTGTTAGGGAAATTGATGGGACTGAAGGCCGATAAATCCCCAGGGTCTGATAATCTACATCCTAGGGTACTTAAGGAAGTGGCCCTAGAAATTGTAGATGCATTGCTGATCATCTTCCAACATTCGATGGAATCTGGAACAGTACCCATGGATTGGAGGGTAGCTAATGTTACCCCACTATTCAAAAAAGGTGGTAGAGAGAAAATAGGGAATTACAGACCGGTAAGCCTGACATCGGTAGTGGGGGAAATGCTAGAGTCCATTATAAAAGATGTAATAGCAGATCACTTGGAAAACAGTGACAGGATCGGACAAAGTCAACATGGATTTACAAAAGGTAAATCGTGCTTGACTAATCTACTGGTATTTTTTGAGGATGTAACTGGTAAAATAGATAAGGGAGAACCAGTGGATGTGGTGTATTTGGACTTTCAGAAGGCTTTCTATAAGGTCCCACATAAGAGATTAGCGTGTAAAGTTAAGGCACATGGGATTGGGGGCAAGGTATTGAATGGACAGAGAACTGGTTGGCAGATAGAAAGCAAAGAGTTGGAATAAACGGGTCTTTTTCCGAGTGGCAGGCAGTGACTAGTGGGGTACCGCAGAGATCGGTCCTTGGACCCCAGCTATTCACAATATATATTAAGGATCTAGACAAGGGAACTAGATGTAATATCTCCAAATTTGCAGATGACACAAAGCTGGGTGGACGTGTGTGCTGTGAGGAGGATGCCAAAAAACTACAGGATGATTTGGACAGGTTGGGTGATTGGGCAGAAGCATGGCAGATGCAATATAACGTGGATAAATGTGAGGTTATCCACTTTGGTGTCAAAAACAGGAAGGCAGATTATTATCTGAATGGCAATAGATTGGGAGAAGGGGAAGTGCAACGAGACCTGGGTGTCCTTGTGCACCAGTCGCTGAAGGTAAGCATGCAGGTGCAGCAGGCGGTTAAGAAGGCAAATGGTACGTTGGCCTTCATAGCGAGAGGGTTTGAGTACAGGAACAAGGATGTCTTGCTACAGTTGTACAGGGCCTTGGTGAGACCACACCTTGAGTATTGTGTGCAGTTTTGGTTGCCTTATCTGAGGAAGGATGTTCTTGCCATGGAAGGAGTTCAGCGAAGATTCACCAGGCTGATACCTGGGATGGCAGGAATGATGTATGAGGAGAGATTGGGTCGATTGGGCTTGTACTCGCTGGAGTTTAGAAAAATGTAGGGGTTCACAAAATTCCCCTATTTTCCCTGAAGATCGGGAAATATTGGTTCACATCGTGGATGAAGAATTATGTGCTTTGAATTGCCTCCGTGTTGGATCAATGTTTTTAAAGCATACTCAGAGCCATGAAAGACTGCTCTGAGATGGACAGCACGTGGACAACACCGGAATCGAGGAGTTCTGTGAAAAAATGTTCACACCTGAATGACAGTTCGTTTTTATTAATCAATCACAAAGATTTTAAAATGGCTGTCAGAGAAAGCATTGGCCAAGAACAGTGGGGCTTGGAAAAACAGCTTGTAGTGTGTCTGTGTGAAAGACCTGTCAATCAAACCAGGGAGGTTCCCTTTGTGGAGAGGCAAGGTTTGTTTACACGAAACTGCAGGATGTTTATTTACTTAAGGGATTAACCCACTTGAGACTAACCGCAGAACAATCGGCTCTGTTTACACAGAAATCCAAACCCATTCAAACTCCCTAAACACACAATGAGGCACATTGAAGCTGTGGAAAGGACTTTTCAGATGGAACCGTTAAGAAACGAATGAGGTTTTGAATCACCCATTGACTCAGACAATACGGCAGTTGGATTCCCTTTGTTCAGCCCAGGGAGCTCCGGAGGTGGGCGGGAACATTCCGGCCCCAGAGTGTAGACACATTAAATCACTCCAACCACTTTGAATCAGCCAATCACAGCCTTTCTTTTGTGTATTGGAACTTTTGGGCGCGAATTTTGCACACAGACCTTTTCAGCGCCAAAACAGCAGGAGTTGGCAGGATATAAAGATAGCTTCTGAAGAGCTATCTCTCTCTCTTACTTCGCTGGACCCCAGCGCCAAACAGCAGGAGTTGGCAGGATATAAAAGATAGCTCCTGAGAAGCTATCTCTCTCTTACTTCGCTGGACCACAGGTGAGCAGGTTTCTGGCTCCTCATCAAGGCAACCTAGTAAGGAGTTAGGGGATGGTAATTTAGGGGAAATTGCTAAGATTGTTTAATTAACATTGTAGACATTTATCCCTCATTTTTGCCGTCTGCCTTCCCCTGTTAAGCAATTTTACTGTAATTACTGTGTTCGTGTGGTATAGTTTAAAAATTTGATTATAGTTTCTTCAGTTTAATAAAGTTTGACTTTCTCACACCCAGACCAGTTGTCCGTTTTAATATATCATTAATTATAAGTCCTTCAGTCAGAACTGGAAGGTGGGGTAGCGATTCAAAACCGCTGTTTAAATTGGTTTACAGTGTAGCAGCAAAAGGCTGCCTGACCAGGTGAATTACTGTAAACCAGGTAAAAGGTTGGAATTGGTCAGAGTGCACGCAAAGGCTGCTGACCAGGTAAATTACCGTAAACCACGGAAAAGATGCCCCCCTACAAGGGGATCTCATTGAAACTTATAAAATTCTGGCAGGACTGGACAGACTAGATGCAGGGAGGATGTTCCCGATGGTCGGGGAATCCAGAACCAGGGGTCACAGTCTAAGGATAAGGGGTAAGCCTTTTAGGACAGAAATGAGGAGGAATTTCTTCACCCAGAGAGTGGTGAACCTGTGGAATTCTCTACCATAGGAGGCAGTTGAGGCCAATTCATTAAATATATTCAAGAAGGAGTTGGATATATTTCTTAAGGCTAAACGGATCGAGGGGTATGGGGAGAAAGCAGGTACCGGGTACTGAACTTGAATGATCAGCCATGATTGCATTGAATGGTGGAGCAGGCTCGAGGGGCCAAATGGCCTACTCCTGCTCCTATCTTCTATGTTTCTATGTTTCTATTTAAGAATGAGAGGGGATCTCGTGGAAACATATAAAATTCTGACAGGGCTAGACAGACTGGATGCGCTTCTCGTAGTGCCCCGCTTCCCTCTTGGGGCACTACCGATGAATTTCGGCCGCAGGGGCGCTAACTTTTTCGGGGCGCTAAAAGTAGCGCTCCGGCGAAGTTAACGCCCCAAAGGGGACGCGACTCATATTTTCCCCGTTTGTATCTACCCTTCCGAATCCCTTTAACATTTTCAACACCTCGATCAGATCACCCCTCTTGATATACTCAAGGGAATACAAGCCAAGTCTATCCAACAGGTGCTCATAATTTAACTCTCTAAGCTGGTGTGCATTTTTAACCCTCTAAGACCCAGTATCATTCTGGTGTGCATTCAGACAACCAGCCCCGTGACCCCTACCCGTTGTCCTCCCTCCTCCCCTCCCTGTTATGACCAGCTCTCACATCCTGACAAAGTCCCACCTGAGTTGTTAACCCCTCTCAGCCGCTGACAGACCAGCTCCGTGTTTGTGGCATCTTCGGTTTATTCGTGAGGCCCTGAGTGGATTTAATGACTGAAGTGATATGTTTAAAAAGGCCCAGGAGAAAGTGAAGCCGTTTCTCCTGACAGAGAGCAGTCCGGGATTGGGCATCCCATCAAAACAACAACTTGCATTTATAGAAAACATAGAAACATAGGAGCAGGAGTCGGCCATTCGGCCCTTCGAGCCTGCTCCGCCATTCAATATGATCATGGCTGATCCTCTATCTCAATACCATATTCCCGCGCTCTCCCCATACCCCTTGATGCCTTTTGTGTCTAGAAATCTATCTATCTCCTTCTTAAATATATTCAGTGACTTGGCCTCCACAGCCTTCTGTGGTAGAGAATTCCACAGGTTCACCACCCTCTGAGTGAAGACATTTCTCCTCATCTCAGTCCTAAATATCCTACCCTGTATCCTGAGACTGTGACCCCTCGTTCTAGACCCGCCCAGCCAGGGGAAACATCCTCCCTGCGTCCAGTCTGTCTAGCCCTGTCAGAATTTTATACGTTTCAATGAGATCCCCTCTCTTATCTTCGAAACTCTAGTGAATACAGGCCTAGTCGACCCAATCTCTCCTCATACAACAGTCCTGCCATCCCAGGAATCAGTCTGGTGAACCTTCGCTGCACTCCCTCTATGGCAAGTATATCCTTTCTTAGGTAAGGAGACCAAAACTGCACACAGTGCTTATATAGTGCCTTTAGCATAGTAAACCGTCTCAATATGCTTCACAGGAGCGTTATCAGACAAAATTTGACTCCAAGACAGGTAAGGAGATATTAGGACAGGGAAAGAGGTCGGTTTTAAGGAGCGTCTTAAAGGAGGAGAGAGAGGCGGAGAGGTTTAGGGAGGGAATTCCAGAGCTTAAGGGCCCAGGCAGCTGAAGGCACGGCCGCCAATGGTGGGGCAATAGAGATCAGGGATGTGCAAAAGGCCAGAATTGGAGGAGTGCAGAGATCTCGGAGGGTTGTGGGCAATGTCGCCTCTAATTTTGTTTTGGGTGCGCAGCCCCTTTAAGTGGCTGTTCGGCCCATTCAAATTTTCACGCATGCGCTGTTATTCCCATTGAAAAGCCGGCGAGCGGTCTGTGCTCCACGCCGTTACGTGGCCGCGCAGCTTATAGGGAGCATTGGTTGTAGAGCTGGAGGAGGTTATAGAGATAGGGAGGGGGCGAGGCCGTGGAGGGATTTGAACACATGGATGAGAATTTTAAAATTGAGGCATTGCTGGACCAGGAGCCAATGTAGGTCAGCGAGCACAGGGGGTGAGGGGCGACTCGCTGCGAGTTAGGACACGGGGCAGCAGAGTTTTGGATGAGCTCAAGTTTACGGCGGGTGCAAGGTGTGAGGCCGGCCAGGAGTGCGTTGGAGTAGAGGCAACAAAAGGGATTCATTTGGAGTAAGTCTCTGATAATTAGTGCAGACTCTTTCCCCCACATACTCCTTCCTCCGAAAATACAACCCCCATCAGTCTCTCCTGTTCCCAATGGCTCTAGGAATTCCCCGTTTCTCATTTCCTACCCCTGGGGGTGAAGCTTTCCACCCCGATACGCTCAAACGTTGCCTTCCGAGCACCATCGGTTCTGCAAGGTCTGTTCGGCCCTGTCCTACCAGCACTGCTGCTCTCAGTCAATTATTATTCCTTCTAAACACTAATGCTGCTGTGTGAGACTCTCTCTGCCAGCCACGGGCTTCAACCTCTCTATTAAGCTGATTAATTCACCGTCTTATTCCATTCACAACCTTCAAGCTCCACTACCTTGCTCTTCATATTTGTGTAAACACTTTATAATTATTATAATTCCAGCTCCCAGCTACTCATTTATATATTTAATCTGCTGATTTTTTTTAACTCCTTCTTTCCCTCTACTTATCCCGTCCTTATTTGTTTTTTACTTTTCCACCAACGTTCCCTGCCCCCTCCGCCCTTCCCTCTCTCCTCTCAAAGCTTTCTTCTTACCTCATCGACTGCATCTTCCATCCCTCTCTCCTCTGATGTCTCTCTGTCCCTTCGCTAGACCATACACTCCCTCCTCTGTTACTGCTCTCTTTCCCTTCCTTCTCTCTATCTCTCATCCTATCTTTTGTGTTAACTCTACTTCTCGCCCTCTCTGTCTCCCTCACTTTTCAATTTGTACACTCCCTCCTCCTTCTATCTCTCTCCCTCCCTCCTCTGTTAACGCTCTCATTCCTGTTAGTTGTCTCCTCCCTTTGTTACCTCTCTCCCTCCCTCCTCTTCCCTCTCTCCCTCCCTCCTTCCTCTCCCCTGTTACCTCTCTCTCCCTCCCTCCTCTTCCCTCTCTCCCTCCATCCTTCCTCTCCCGTTACCTCCCTCTCTCCCTCCCTCCTCTTCCCTCTCTCCCTCCCTCTCCCCTGTTACCTCTCTCTCTCCCTCCCTCCTCTTCCCTCTCTCCTGCCTTCCTTCCCTGTTATGTCTCTCCCTCCCTCCCCGTTACCTCTCTCTCTCTCTTTCTCCTTCCTGTTACTTCTCTCCTCCCCCCACTCTGTTCCATTCACCCTCCCTATTCTGTTCACACTAATTCACTTTCCCAGCTTCACAGTACTGTAGTTTAGTCTTTGCCCAGTAATTAAGGGGCAGCTCCTGCCCATTTCTGAGTGTGATGTGGCGTCTCCAGTCAGTGTCCGGTTTTCATCTTGTGTCGTGCTTCCTATCATTTACAGTATCACAAGGAACCTTTATCGATTCAAGGGCTGGAGATGGCCAGACACTCATCGGCCCTCTGTGTTGGGCACTAGGGATTTTGTTTGCATATGTTCTTTCAATGAACAGTGTAATTAATCCAACCTCATTTGCACAGGTCAATGTCATTAGCTAGTTTCTGGTAGTCAATTTGCCACATCTGAATAATTTCAACCAACTTCCATTGGCGAGAAAGACTTGCCACCAGCACTATACTAGCAGCCGGATCATAGAATCATAGAATAGCACAGCACAGAAGGAGGCCATTCGGCCCATCGAGTCTACGCCGGCTCTTTCGAAGAGCAATCCAGTTAGTCCCACTCCCCCGCTCTTTCCCCATAGCCCTGCAATTGTTTCTCCTGCAAGTCTTTATCCAATTCCCTTTTGAAGGCTACTATTGAATCTGTATCCACCGCCCTATCAGGCAGTGCATTCTAAATCCTCACCACTCGCTGCGTAAATAAGTTTTTCCTCCTGTCGCCTCTGGTTCTTTTGCCAATCACCTGAAATCTGTGTCCTCTGGTTATCGACCCTTCAGCCAATGGAAACAGTTTCTCTTTATTTACTCTATCTAAGCCCTACATGATTTCGAACACCTCTATCAAATCTCCTCTTAGCCTTCTCTGCTCCAAGGAGAACAGCCCCAGCTTCACCAGTCTATCCTCGTAACTGTAATCCCTCATCCCTGGAACCATTCTAGTAAATCTCTTCTGTACCCTCTCCAAAGCCTTCACGTCCTTCCTAAAGTGTGGTGCCCAGAATTGGACACAATACTCCAGCCGGGGCTGAACTCGTGTTTTATATCGGTTTAGTACAACTTCCTGGCTTTGTACTCCATGCCTCTATTAATAAAGCTCAGGATCCCATCTGCTTTATTAACTGCTTTGTTAACCTGTTCTGCCACCTTCAACGATTTGTGCACAAACACCCCCCCGGTCTCTCTGTTCTTGCACCCCCTTTAAAATTGTACCATTTAGTCTGTATGGTCTTTGCTCATTCTTCCTACCAAAATGTATCCCCTTGTGGCAGAACCACTGAATGACTCTGGCTAACTGTATATAATTCTCTTTAACGATGTTCCAACACCAGCCTAAACCTGTACCATTGTGTTAGGCATTACTGTGTTTTGTATATAGAGTTTGCATGTACGGGGCATGGCCCCTTTAAGAGCACGGGAAAACGCGGGCAAATGCGATGACGTCACGTCGCAAACCACGGGGCTGCCCAGGCAGTCCTCGTGGCATCTCCGTTGAGTAAAGACCTGTTTAATTGTTCTCTTGTGTCGATCTCCGTTATTCGTTGGAATTCGTTAATTCCTACACCCTTATATTTTTCTGCGTTGAATTCCATCTGCCACGTGTCCACCCTTCCACCAGCCTGTCTATGTCCTCTTGAAGTCTATTACTATCTTCCTCACTGTTTACTACACTTCCAAGTTTCGTGTCATCTGCAAATTTTGAAACCTCCTTCAAGTCTGAAAAGCAGCCATTCACCACAACTCTCGGTTTTCTATCCCTGAGCCAGTTTTGTATCCATGCTGCTACTGCCCCTTTTTATCCCATGGGCTTCAATTTTGCTAACAAGCCTAGAATGTGGCACTTTATCGAACGCCATTTGAAAGTCCATACAAACAACTTCTGCTGCACTGCCCTCATCCACCCTCTCTGTTACCTCATCAAAAAACTCAATCAAGTTAGTCAGACACGATTTGCCCTTAAACCCGTGCGGGCTCTCCTTTATTAGTCCACGCTTGTCCAAGTGGTTGTTAATTTTCTCCCAGATTATTGTTTCTAAAAGCTTCCCCACCACCGATGTTAAACTGACTGGCCTGTAGTTGCGAGGTTTATCCTTCTCCCCTTTTTGAACAAGGGTGTAACATTTGCAATCCTCCAGTCCTTTGGCACTGCCCCCATATCTAGGGAGGATTGGAAGATTGTGTCCACCACCTCCGCAATTTCCACCCTCAGCAATCTAGGTGGCTAATCCGCTTTAATTACCGCCAGCCTGTCTCGTACCTCCTCTTTATTTTTATCTCATCAGTATTGCAGCAACCTCCTCGTTTACCATAGCTTCGGCAAAGTCCTCTTCCTTGGCAAACACCGACGCAAAGCACTCAATTAGTACCTCAACCCTCTGCCTCCACCAATAGATCCCCATTTTGGTCCCTAATTGGTCCCACCACTCCTCTGACAACAGTTTTACTATTAATTTGCCTTTAGAAGACCTTTGGATTCCCTTTTTATGTTAGCCGCCAATCTATTCTCGTACTGTGTCTGTACCCCTCTTATTTCCTTGTTCACTTCTCCTCTACTTTTTAGAGTCAGCCTGATCCTCAAGCTGTATTATCAAGCTGACACCTGTCATACGTCCCTTTTTTCTGCTTCATCCTACTCTCTAACCTCTTCATCATCCAGGGAGCTCTGGCTTTGGTTGCCCTCCTTCTCCCCCTTGTGGGAATGTACCTAGACTGTACCCGAACCATGCTCCATTACATTTCTGCCTGCCAGCCTTTGACTCTAATTTACCCAGGCCAGATTTCTCCTCAATCGCGATCTTTCCAACTGGATGTTTGAAATTGGAAAGCAGCCCAGATTTGGCCAGGGGTGGTATATCATCGCACTGGAGCATCAATACCCCACCTGTGAGACTGGGCACCTGCCCATGAGGCCGGACACCCTGTCCTAGAAACTGGACACCAGTCCTGGAGACTGGACACTCTGCTCTGAAGACTGGACACCCTGCCCTGGAGACTGGACACCAGTCCTGGAGACTGAACACCTGCCCTGTAGACTGGACACCCTGCCTATGAGATCGGACACCTTGCCCTGGAGACTGGACACCAGTCCTGGAGACTGAACACCTGCCCTGGAGACTGGACACTCTGCTCTGAAGACTGGACACTCTGCTCTGAAGACTGGACACCCTGCCTATGAGATCGGACACCCTGCCCTGGAGACTGGACACCAGTCCTGGAGACTGAACACCTGTCCTGTAGACTGGACACCCTGCCCATGAGACCACACACCCTGTCCTTGAAACTGGACACCTGCCCTGTAGACTGGACACCTGCCCTGTAGACTGGACACCCTGTCTGAGAAACTGGACACCTGTCCTGGAGACTGGACACCTGTCCTGGAGACTGGACACCCTGTCTGAGAAACTGGACACCTGCCCTGTAGACTGGACACCTTGCCCTGGAGACTGGACACCCCTGCCCTGTAGACTGGACACCTTGCCCTGGAGACTGGACACCTGCCCTGTAGACTGGACACCTTGCCCTGGAGACTGGACACACCTGCCCTGTAGACTGGACACCTTGCCCTGGAGACTGGACACCCCTGCCCTGTAGACTGGACACCTTGCCCTGGAGACTGGACACCTCTGCCCTGTAGACTGGACACCCCTGCCCTGTAGACTGGACACCCCTGCCCTGGAGACTGGACACCCCTGCCCTGGAGACTGGACACCCCTGCCCTGGAGACTGGACACCCCTACCCTGGAGACTGGACACCCCTACCCTGGAGACTGGACACCCCTGCCCTGGAGACTGGACACCCTGTCCTGGAGACTGGACACCCTGTCTGAGAAACTGGTCATCTGTCCTGGAGACTGGACCTGTCCTGGAGACTGGACACCCCTGCTTTGGAGATTTGACACCCCCACTCTGGGGAATGGACATCCCTAGTCTGGAAATTCGACACCCTGCTCTACAACACCAGAGAAATGCACCCAGGTTGTCAGCTATCTACAAGACTGTCCCTCCAACAGTGCTGGAACCTGAATTGAGAGGGAAACATTGACGTCACTGAATTGGATGGAATCCTCAGCCCCTGTAGTTGGAATGGAGTCACTTCTCTTCCCCAGGGTGGAACAGTAGCTCCTTAGTCTGAGCTGGAGTTGAGCCGAGGTCCCAATGGTGACCTCTCCCCAGTGTATCACAATTGCACCATCCATTAATGATCCTGATTGAGAATCAGTTTGTGCAGCATCACAAACAGAAGGTGAAGAAGAATCTCTGCATCACTGGCACTTGTCACCTTAATAAATATTCACAAGAAATAAGAATGGTTCTGTCTCCGTGTTGATGAAGTGATGGGAAATTCTCAACCTTCATTATGCATCTGTCTCATGATCTCCAGGTGATGGGTACAAATCCATCTTTGTAATCACTTCAGTTTGAACGCTGGGGGTGGGGCTGTAAACATTGCTGACAGACAAACCCTCCGTCAACCTTGATTACCACTGGCATACTTTATCATCCCTACACTTGAAATATCAGAAGTTTTAAGATGTGGATCACAGATTCAATAAATAACTCCAGCTCCATCTCAGTCCCTGCAGCCCAAGGCCGGGGAGGTGATAAAACCATCAACTCCATGGCCTCTCGTCAGGTGCTGTGGACCAGGGGCGGGAACAACTTAATCACCAAATGTGATCATTTTATGAGCCGTTCTAATGATTTTCAGATGGAAGAAAAGTCCACTTGTTAACAACGTGCTCGGTGGATTTATTGGCCCTGGGTTTATCATCCTGATATCATCCTGAAGTTCAGTAACCTACAGGGCTACGGACCAAGAGCTGGAAAGTGGGATTAGGCTGGATAGCTCTTTTTCGGCCAGCACAGACACGATGGGCCGAATAGCCTTCTTCTTTGTTGCAAATTTCTATGATTCACTATTTCACAATCAGATTCAATCCTCATATCCTGGTATATTCAAAATTCAATCCCAGAGTTTTTTAAAAAATTCGCTTATGGGATCTAGGCGTCGCTGGCAAGGCCAGCATTTATTGCCCATCCCTAGTTGCCCCTTGAGAAGGTGGCGGTGAACTGTCTTCTTGAACCGCTGCAGTCCGTGTGGTGAAGGTACTCCCACAGTGCGGTTAGGGAGGGAGTTCCAGGATTTTGACCCAGCGATGATGAAGGATATACTTCTAAGTCAGGATGGTGTGTGACTTGGAGGGTAACTTGGAGGTGGTGGTGTTCTCATGCACCTGCTGCGGTGGTGTTCTCATGCACCTGCTGCCTTTGTCCATCTAGGTGGAAAAGATCGTGGGTTGGGAGGTGCTGCCGAAGAAGCCTTGGCGAGTTGCTGCAGTGCATCTTGCCTGAGACACAAAAGCTATTTTCCATTGAGAATAAATTAAAGTTCATAATTCAGTGATTCTCACAATGATACACACACAACAACTTGCATTTATATAGCACTTTAAACACCTTTAGCACTGGAACATAAACCCAAATCCCAACACAGCCACTAGGACATAACCCAAACCCCAACACACCCACTAGGACATAACCCAAATCCCAACACACCCACTAGGACATAACCCAAATCCCAACACACCCACTAGGACATAACCCAAATCTCAACACACCCACTAGGACATAACCCAAATTCCAACACACCCACTAGGACATAACCCAAATCCCAACAAACCTACTAGGACATAACCCAAATCCCAACACACCCAGTAGGACATAACCCAAACCCCAACACACCCACTAGGACATAACCCAAATCCCAACACACCCACTAGGACATAACCAAAAGCCCAACACACCCACTAGGACATAACCCAGACACCAGTACAACCATTTAGACGTAACACAGACACCAGCTCATCTATTGATTTACAGCCCAACACTTGAACTTAACCTGCTATGAAGCATGAACCTGTAAATTCCTGAACACATGCAAATTGGGAGGGAATTGTGTGATACATATAAGTGCAAGTCTTTCGTTCTTTATCAGCAGCAGAGACACCTACTAGGAGGTCTCCTGAGCTCTCATGAATGTTCAAACTGCTGGTAAAGACCTTGGGCTAAAAATTGAGTAGCGCCCCAATTGAGGCGCTAACTTCGCCGGGGCGCTAAAAGTAGTGCCCCAGAAAAATTAGCGCCCCTGTGCCGGAAAATCAGTGGTTGCGCCCCAAGAGGGAAGCGGGGCGCTACTGGAAGCGCCCCGCATCCCTCTTGGGGCGCTGCGAGTCAATATTGCAGCATTATGTGCCGCAGCGCCACACGCTGCAGCACGTCGCGCCGCGGTACTGCAGGCCTTCCTCCCCTTCTTAAAGGGGAGGGGCCTTGTGCAGCGTGACGTGGGGCCCAGCTGGGCCCCCGGGGATCGGGAGTGCAGGCAAAAGAGCCCGGCACTCAAGAGATGTGCCGGGCTATTGGAGCGCAACCGGCACTCCGTGGTGGGGGGGGGGGTTCAGGAGGCCGGGGGCGGGAGTGCAGGCAGGTGCTGGCAGGTGGCCAGCAACAAAAATGGCCGCCCTGCACCTCGCCTTTAAATTGCGCCTCCCCGGCCGCAGGTACGCCCCATGACCCCGTCGGACACAGCGTCCGGCGGTAAATCAGGGGGCGCTCCCGAAGATCACGGCCGGGGCATGAGCGGGGCGCTGCGCACACCAATGACATCATCGCCAGCGGCGCAGCGCCGCAGGGCGCTACCGGTTAGCGCCACCACTAACCTCCCGCTGAATTTTGCGGGAGGCATGGGCAGTGCCGCGCCCGGGCGCTAGTTGGTTTGCGCCCCACTTAGCGCCCTCTTAAGGCGCTAACGGGTGGCGCTACCAACTGAATTTTTCCCCCCTTGAGTTCCAATGACCAAGAAAGCTCTCTTGTCCAACTTCAATATGCTGAGGAATCAGATGGCGAGCCAAGTGCCAGGGCTTCACAGATCTTCCTGCTGCCCAAAGTTCTGCTCTTTCACAGATCAATGGTCAGGCTGAGCTCAGAACATAGGAACAGAAGGAGGTCATTCAGCCCCTCGAGCCTGCTCTGCCATCCAATTAGATCATGGTTCCATTTAGCCGCCTTTGTCCCATATCCCTTGATACCCTTACCCAACAAAAAATTATCAATCCCAGTCTTGAAAACTTCAATTGGCTCCCACCATTCACAGCCTTTTAGGAAAGAGAATTCCAAATTTCTACCACCCTTTGTGTGAAAAAGTGTTTCCTGATTTCCTTCCTGAACGGCCTGGCTCTAATTTTAAGATTGTGCCTCCTTGATCTGGATTCCCCCACCAGAGGAAATAGTCTCTCCGTATCTACCCTATTGAATCGTTTTAACATTTTAAACACCGCAATTAGATCACCCCTCAATCTCCTATACTCAAGGAAATATAAGCCAAGTTTATGCAAGCTCTCCTCATAACTTAACCCTCTAAACCCCGGCATCATTCTTGATGGTTGGATCCAACTACTTGTCATAACTATTGGCGGGATTGGGAGATGCCTGCCGGGAAGAGTAAATAAAAGTGATTGATTCCTGGGGTGAGAGGGCTGTCCTATGAGGAGAGATTGAGTAGAATGGGCCGATACTCTCTGGAGTTTAGAAGAATGAGCGGCGAGCACATTGAAACAACAACAAGAACTTGCATTTATATAGCACCTTTAACTTAGTAAACTGTCCCAGGGAGCTTCACAGGAGCGTTATCAAACAAAATTTGACACAGAGCCACCGTCTTAAAGGAGGAGAGAGAGGTAGAGAGGCGGAGAGGTTTAGGGAGGGAATTCCAGAGTTTAGGGCCTCGGCAGATGAAGGCAGGGCCGCCAATGGTGGGGCGATTGATGCACAAGAGGCCAGGATTGGAGGAGAGCAGAGATCTCGGAGGGTTGTAGGGCTGGATACATAACATTCTTCGAGGGCTTGACAAGGTAGCTGCTGAGAGGCTGTTTCCCCTGACTGGAGAGTCTAGATCTAGAAATCATAGACTTGTAGGAACTCGGGTTCACCTAAGTAGGTATCGGACGAATTCCTACCAAATAATCGAGTTCGACTTCAGGAGAAACAATCAAGAAGTTCTTTCATGCAGGAACAGATGAAATACAGCAGGTAAGAGAGATGGATGCAGGAGAGCCGTGGAGTAGGTCTTTCCCCAGTGGGTCGCCACGAGGACTGAGTCCACAGTCCCGTGGATAGCGTGATGACGTCATCACGCTCAGTCACGTTTTCCCGCGCTTAGGTGGTCACATGACCTGCGTCGTGATGTCGACGCGTTTGCCCGCGCTTGGGCGGTCACGTGACCCGCGTCGATACGTCGGCGCGTTTACCTGGCACTGAGGCTGGCCGTTGCGGCCGAAGTCGCGAGAGCGGGAGGCCGAACCGGGCCGGCGGCCATCGCGGGCGCGGGAGGTCGAACCGGGCCGGTGGCCACCGCAGGAGCGGGAGGCTGTGTTGTGCCGGCGACCGTCGTGGGAGTGGAAGGTCGGACTGAGCCGGCGGCCGACGCGTTTAGGTGAGTCACGTGATGCGTGATGTGACGTCAGTGCATTAGGTCGCGTTCTTAAAGGGGAAACGGCCCGAACAGGTAAGTTATATACATACATAGTAAAGTTAAAGGGAATTATGTATACTATAAGTAAGGGACACCTGGTGGTACCGCCACAGACTCAAGATAAGGGGTCAGCCATTCAGGACTGAGCTGAGGAGAAATTTCTTCACTCAGAGGGTTGTGAACAATGTTCCCTCAGTGGGAAAGGTCCCGCACAGGCCACTTACCGGCTTCTCCATTGTAAATACCGTGCATGCATGGTAATTTAAAGGGACCGCGCACTAAAAGAAACAGGCCACGCAGAACAAAGCCCAACTTACACCGAACATTGGTTGTGAATCTTTGGAATTTGGTACCCCAGAGGGCTGTGGATGCTCAGTAATTTAGTATATTCCAGACTGAGATCGATAGATTTTTGGACACTAAAGGAATCAAGGGATATGGGGATAGGGCGGGAAAGTGGAGCTGAGGTAGAAGGTCAGCCATGATCTTATGTGAAGTTGAAAGATGAATAACCTACAAGATGCCTTGTTGTCTGCACACCCAATCGGGCCCACAACCTTCCATGGTCTTGTTGCAGGACCTGTTCATATCAAAGTAAACTGCTAGTGACATCAGCTACAATTGAAAAGTTACCAGAAACGGTTACCATAAAGAAATTAACGGAAAGAGAAATCACTAGCAGTCTCATCTGATTAGCATGTTGCTAGCAATATCAACTGTTGACAAATATCGAATGGTCAGGAGGACTGGAGCAGGAGAAAGCTCCTCCATCTCAGTCTGCCGACGTTCTGAGGTTCTCTCTTGAATCACGATCAAGATTCCAGCACAAAGTAGAGAATGAGATGCCGAGGGGGGTCTGGAAATGAGGTCATTGTCGGGGAGGGGATTAGCCTGATGCTGTGTGGTCTCCTGCGATAAAGGCAGGTGTTTTATTAACCAGAAAGACTTGCATTTATTTAGCGCCTTTCATGACCACCAGACATCCCAAATTGCTTTACAGCCAATGAAGTACTTTTGGAAGTGTAGTCACTGTTATACGTGGCGGCCAATTTGTGCACAGCAAGCTCCCACAAACAGCAACGTGATAATGACCAGGTAATCTGGGCTGGATTTTGTCAGCCCCGAGGAGGCGGGTATGGAGGTGAGACAGCCGGTAAAGTTGCAGAAAGTGGGGGCGGATGGCAAACCCGCCCCCATCCCGCCTCCGTGCCCTTTTGCCAGGAGGCGGGAAGCCGTCCTGCCCCGGGTCCCGTCTCCTCGAGGCGGGAAAGGGATTAAATCCTTTTAACTGCCTGTTAACAGGTAGTTAACAGGCAGAAAAAAGGATTAGTCCCATTTTACCTGTTCAAGTGCAGGCTTCCCGACCTCGGAGAACCCCCACTGGGGCGGAGGAGTCGAGTAGGAGGTCTGCGGGGGTCAAAGAGTTCTGAAAGTGAGATGTAGAGGTGAGTGATGAGTGCAAGTGTGGAGTGGTAAGTATGTGAGGTGAGTGTAAAGTGTTATAAAATGTTCACTTACCTTTGTTTCTGCCTACAGCCTTCAGCCGCTGTGGATCCAGAGTCCCGACATCTTCGTTGTAGATTTCACAGACTGGCTGTTGGATCCTCCGAACCAACAGTCATCTGATTTTTACAAAGTAGAAAGGTTTGATGAGTCCTGAACACAAGGGCTCATCAAACTACACAGAAAGTCAGTGTTTGACAGCTTCACAGAGCTGTCAAACGATGACATTTCTTCTTTCAAGAAGTCTTGACAGATGGCACGTCAGACGTTGACGTGCTCTGTCACTGACTTCCCTCTAACTGGCCTGCTGAGCCCGCTGGGCGGGCTTAACAAGGTCAATCAGGGGAAAATCCCTCTGGTTGGCCAGAGGCTGATGGAGGCGGGACTGAGACCCGACAAGCAGCAGTACCGCCTCCAGCACGTCTCCATTCATAAAATCCAGCCCTGTGTTTTAGTGATGTTGGTTGAGGGATAAATATTGGAAGGACTCACCTGCTCTTCCTCGAAATAGTGCCGTGGGATCTTTCATGTCCGCCTGAGAGAGCATTATAAATGCATTATAGGGGCCTTATAAAAAATTGTGTGCTTTCTTTTCATTTGCTTTGAACACTTTTGTTTATTAGTTGGGGGGGGGAAAAAGCTATTTGACCGGCCAGGGCAATTGAAGGTCATGTGATGAAATCACCAGGAATACATCCAACCAGAGTTGGCAATGCTGAACCTACGGGTTAACCCCTGAGTGCAGGGATGTAGTACGTAAGCTTTGATGGTAGTCCTACTGTTAGAGAGCTCAAACACTGTAACAGTGGTCATTTTAAACCAACTTGCTGGGCAGGAATCCCACGGGAACGCCGGTTTTACACCCTGCCCAATATTACTCCCCGGTGTCTACAATGGAGAGTAACATCAGGCAGGGGGGGTCTAAAACCAGCGTTCCACCCGATCCCGTCAGTTTCCCGACGGGTGGCTACGGTTCAAATTACCCCCTATAGAATCACACAGCGCAGGAGGAGGTCATTCGGCCCATCGTGCCTGTGCCATCTCTTTGAAAGAGCTATCCAATTAGTCCCACTCACCATCCCACCCCTGCTCTTTCCCAATAGGTTGGAAAGTAGGGGGCCTTATTTTTTTTCCCAGCTTTATTCTTTATTCAAGTACAGCAGTACTTATACAACTCATCAATTACAAAGTAAATCCATTACATCCATTGACCACAATAGGAAAAGAATAAAGCCTTAAAAAAACAGCTTTATGGTTAACAATATCGTTCACCCATTCAATCGTTCGTTCGCTCGCTCGTTCGTTCGCTCGAGCATAGGGGGTCTTATATGAGAGCATGTACGGTAAAACCAATTATGTAAATGCGTTGTCAGTTGGCAGGTCAATTTAGCCGCTGGCAATGCCCTCAGGCCATGAAGTGGAGAGTGACAGCCTGATGGTTTGGCTGTTAACTCTGTGCAATGGATGTGTCAATCCCAGCACCAAAGCCCTAACCATTCTAAACAGGACACCGCGACGTTATAACAAGACATTATAAACTGTTTTCAGCAGTTTCTGTCTTGGAACTTATAACAAGTTGAAGCTCAGGGAAGAGAAAGAATCGATGGAGCGGTTAACAAACTCCGAGTCGACACAGCACAGCGAGGTCACCTCCTCCTCGCCTCTGAAGCGTTGCTAATGCCGTCGTGTTGACACGGTGTCTGGGAAGAGTATTTTGCAGCACTCCCAGCGCTCTATGTGTAGGGTGAGTGATGTAACTCTGCAGCCTTGTATCGATCCCATCCATCATCTCCCTCCCCTCCTCCCCACCCCACCCTCGCTCTGCATCTGTCGAGAGCCCTGAACCAGTCAGCCAGCAGTCTGTTATCAGAAGCTGACAGATCCTGCTTCTATCGCTGGCCCCATTTTCAGACACTTTTGTCAATAATCCCAATTAGCCTCTGAAGAATTAGCAGGGAACTCACAGCGTGTCGACGCTGGATGAATCTTAACAGGGGCTGATAATGTGCAATAGGTAGAGGCCCGGAAACTACTGTCGGTGTGTTAATCGGGAGTTGGGAAAGTCTTGGGGGAGAATTCTCGCCTGCTGGTTCAAGTGATTTTTGCTGTTGTTTTTTTTAATGGTCTGTGGGCCAATGAGAAAGGAGCAGCAATGAATCTTCTAAATCAGCCCGAGACAGCATCGTAAGGCATAGCTAACTGATTACTCGCCAAACCACTTTTAGAGTGAAAAGAATATTTGACAGATGGGCTGCTGCTGCCTGTTCCACAAGGGCTCGGCAAGAGAAGACACGCAATTTAAGGAACCGATTGCCTTCTCCCCAGAGCCACCTGTGGCTCCAGGCATGGGAGGGAGCCAGCAAAATAAACCAGGCGATATCAGTCAGATACTACAATCTCCGGCTAGATGGTAACTGTCATAAATCTCATCATCGAGAAACTACCTATGAAATAACACTGGACGGCCAGCTGGTGGCGCCGTCCAAGGAGTATAAATACTCGGGCGTGGTCCCAGCTTTCCAGGGACATTTTGTAAGACAAGGAACTAGTGAAGTACAACTAGACTTCCATGTTCTGAAACAAGTTGATTAAAGCCTTGCTTTATACTCAAACCAAGTGCGTAGTGAGTTTTATTACGTCAGTAACCAATGAGAAATAAGTTGTCAGCACAGCGTTTAAGTCAAGCGCAGGGTGTTTATTTCCTCTGTAATGTGGCATGAGAACACTGGCAGCTTGAGTTGGCACCATGCTACCCCTTGGCGCTTGCATGTTTGGCACCTCGAGATCGTTTTACTACATTAAAGTTGCTATATAAATGCAAGGCTGACTCACCCGCAGGGTCCTCACAATGCGAGGCCCAAGAGGCTCCTGTTCCACCAGAAGCCTAGCGGGCTGTAGCCAACCGACACACATACCCCTTCAACCAGAGAATCACTTGGCAGGAGCGTTGAATTCGGTGTCACACGTCCAGATAGAATTTACAGCACAGAAACCGGTCGTTCAGCCCAACTGGTCTATGCCGGTGTTTGTGCTCCACACGAGCCTCCTCCCACCCCTTCTTCATCTAATCCTGGCCAATATTTATCCCTCAATCAACATAACAAAAACAGGATATGTGGTCATTATCACATTGCTGTTTGTGGGAGCTTGCTGTGCACAAATTGGCTGCCGCGTTTTCTACATTACAACAGTGACTACACTTCAAAAGTACTTCATTGGCTGTAAAGCGCTTTGAGACGTCCAGTGGTCATGAAAGGCGCTGTAGAAAGGCAAGTCTTTCTTTAATCCCATCAGCATAACCTTCTATTCCTTCCTCCCTCATGTGCTTATCTAGCTTCCCCTGAAATATATCTACGTTATTCACCTCACCACTCCCTGTGGTAGCGAGTTCCACATTCTCACCACTCTCCGGATAAAGGAGTTTCTCCTGAATTCCCTATTGGATTTATGGGTGACTATCTTATTTTTATCTGAATCAAAATACAAGTGTATAAGGGGTAGCATTAATAATAATAAAAATAATAATAATCAACTTTTATTGTCATTGTTAGTGCACAAGTGCAGTACAACGAAATGTAGGCTTGCAGCTCCCGAGAGTGTACATTTAGATTAAGACATTTAACATTCGACATTCATTTGGCTTGTAATACATAAACATAACCATAATAAAGTGCATTGGCAGATGTGCAGGCTTTAGAGTTTATTTGTGGAGTTCAGTAGGATGACAGCCCTGGGAAAGAAGCTGTTCCTAAATCTGGCCGTTCGGGTGCGAATGCATCTGTAGCGTCTCCCAGATGGCAGGAGGGCGAACAGACTGTGGCTGGGGTGGGTAGGGTCTTTGATGATGGTCAGTGACCTCCGTAAACAGCGTTTCTGGTATATGTGCTCTATGGTCGGTAGCCGGGTGCCGGTAATGCGTTGGGCAGTTTTGACTACCCACTGCAGGGCTTTCCGATCATAGGAGCTACAGCTGTGCCAACATTGTGCCAACTCAAGCTGCCAATGTTCTCATGCTACATTGTAGAGGAAATAAGCACCCTGAGCTTGACTTAACCATTGTGCTGAGTATTGATTTGTAATTGGTTACAATATAGCAGGAGCCAACATACAATGGCATTGGATGGGATATGAAGAGCAGAGCATGAAGGTGTAGGAGAAGGCTTACAGACACTTACAAATGTGGTTTGACCCTTTTAAGGAATGTCTTTGTGGCACATTAAGGCCGGCACCTGGCATCATAGGAACATAAGGATTGCTGGACAAAAATTAGACCACGGTCCATCTAGTTCGCCTTCTACCATCCTGGCAGTCGCATGATGCAACAATTAGTCTACAACAGACCCAGGCATGAGGAAAAGCCCCAGTGGGGGAGAGATTTGGGAACCATAGGTCCAAAGTCGCCTGCTCCTCCCAAGCACGCTACACTTACCACATGTCATGCCACAAATTACTCATATGCTGAGTCCCAAAATGTTATTTTCTGACTCTGCTTCTCTCCATGGTTAGCACATGGACCTCATAAGCCACAGCGCCTGGAGACGTTTTACTAAGTTAAAGGTGTTATATAAATGCAAGTTATTGTAATATTATTAAAAGAAAAATAATCCAATTCTTGTTCACTGGGAGAGGGAGGGTTAGTACAGAAGATTAAGGGTTGATCTAATTGAGGTGTTGAAGTTGATTGAAGGAGTTGATAGGGTAGAGAGAGAAACTATTTCCTCTGGTTGGGGGGAGTCCAGAACAAGGGGGCATAACCTTAAAATTAGAGCCAGGCCGTTCAGGGGTGATGTCAGGAAGCACTTCTTCACACAAAGGGTAGCGGAAATCTGGAACTCTCACCCCCAAAAAGCTGTTGAGGCTTGGAGTCAATTGAAAATTTCAAAGCTGCGATTGATAGATTCTTGTTGGGTAAGGGTATTAAGGGATATGGAACCAAGGCAGGTAGATGGAATTAAGATACAGATCAGCCATGAACTAATTGAATGTTCCTGTGTTCCTATGTCCTTATGTTCCTGTGTTCCTAGTGCCAGCTGGCTGTTTGTGACCTGGATTGCGGTTGGTCTCTGCTCTATCACTCTGGGACTATCTGTGATTTGTTTCCTCTGCTTTCATTACCCTGACAGATTGGTTTGAACCCTGGACTTTGAGGGGCTGTTGTCAGTGCGCTGAGACACATCCCCATGGATCAGCAGCTGGCTGGATATAACACCGCCATCTCCCCGAGCACGGCACATTGCTTTCTGATCACTCCCCACCACGGACTGGCAGTAAGGCAGGAGCCCAGACATCACCTGGACTGTGTAACTTAAAGAATCATAACTCCTCACACAAAATACATCCCTTGCTTATTTTGTTTTCTACTTCTGCTCAGTCAAGCAGCATTTTGCATGAGCTGTGATCATATTGACAGGATTATTATTAAGCCCCATTTACCAGAACCCAGCTATTTCACACCACCAATCCCAACGTCCTAAGGCGCTTCACAGGAGCGTTAACAAAACAAATTTGACACCAAGACACATAATGAAATATTAGGACAGGTGACCAAAAGCTGGGTCAAAGGAGTAGCTTTTAAAGGCCGTCTTAAAGGAGGAGAGAGAGGTAGAGAAGTGGAGAAGTTTAGGGAGGGAATTCCAGAGCCTAGGGCCGCGGCAGCTGAAGGCACGGCGACTGCTGCTGGAGCGATTAAAATCGGGGATGCACAAGAGTCCCAAATTGGAGAGATCTCGGAGGGCTGTGGGGCTGCAGGAGGTTACAGAGATAGGGAGGGCCGAGGCCATGGAGGGATTTGAAAACAAGGATGCGAATTTTAAATATCGAGGCGTTGCCGGACCGGAAGCCAATAAAGGGTCAGCGAGCACAGGGGTTGTTGTGTATGTAACCTGTTCCACCTTAAGAGAGCTTAAGCCTGTTCCACCTTAAGAGATGTACTACTTTCTCAGGCTGCTGTAGACGTAATACCGGGGGTGAACACACCGGTATATAAGCACTGTGCAGTAATCTTGTATTCAGTATAGTCCCTACCTCCAACCAGTAAAGACCTGTTTGAGTTATACGTTTAAGTCTTTGTGTTAATTGTTCAATACAATACACATACTTAACACTGGCGACGAGTCAGGTTCTTACCCTGCGGCAGTTATTCCACGGCGGTTGAAGAGAGGTTTCAAACCTCACCACTCACCACCCCACTGGAAGCGACAGGCATTAGGACCCTGAAGCCTCCATCAGCTTGTGAACCGGAGTAGAAGACAGGACTGGGGAAGAGAGAGGTACAGGGCGATAGCGATCGGCAGATAAGGGCCGGGCCGCTTTGAAGTGAGGGGCGCAGCCGGGCCATCGATCGCAAGCACTGATAAGGGCCGGGCCGCTTTCAAGTGCGAGGCGCAGCCGGGCCATCGATCGAAATCCCTGATAAGGGCCGCAATCGGGCTGAAAGGCGCAGCGTCGGCAGACACTGAAGGTGCGAGAGCCGCGGTGAAAAGCGCGGGCCATCGATCGCGGCGGAGATAAGGGCCGCACTCGGGGCTGAAGGGAGACGGCGTCGGGGGACGGGTGAAGACCGCCAAGCGCGGGAAAACCACCATTTTGTGGGCGGAGGACGACGGCAAGAGCGGGAAGCCGCCATCTTGGATAGCAGAAAAAAAAAATCTGAGAAATTGCAAATCTGATAAAGTACTACAATGCCTAAACACGGGAATATTAGCAACTTTGATAGTGACATCGAAGATTGGGCCATATATGTTGAACGAGTTAAAAATTATTGTACGGCCAATAAAATTCGTGAGGCTGATAAAGCACTAACATTATTAAATTTAATGGGTGCGAAGACATACGGGCAATTGAAACACCTGTTATCACCAGATGAACCGGCGGATAAGACGTTCGATGAAATTGTTACTGTCCTGAAAGATCATCTAAACCCCACGCCGCTGATGCTAGCGGAACGATTTAAATTTTATGACAGAAGGCAGCTACAGCATGAAAGCAATGCTGAATATTTGCTGGAATTGCGTAAATTAGCGAAATATTGTCAGTTTGGAACGGGACTGACAGATGCACTACGAGACAAATTTGTGTGTGGTTTATTTAAACAGGATACACAAAAGCGACTGCTCGAGGAGAATGAGCTGACGCTTGAGAAGGCGGTCACTATGGCAGCAGCACACAAAGCCGCAGCGAGAGGCACGGCAGTAATGCAGCTATGGTCACCGGAGCTCAGTGCACACAAATTGGGTGTGAGTTCTGTTAAATGTTATCGTTGTGGAAAGACAACGCATGATCAGAACCAGTGTTGGTTTAAAAACCAAGAATGTAGAACTTGTGGTAGGCTTGGACATATAGCTAGAGTATGCAGGTCAGCGAAGAAGACCAGCAACAAGAAGTCACCGCAAGGGAAATACGCAAAGGTACACAAGGTGGCCGAACAGGAGTCCGATTCAGACGCAAACAGTATTGAACTGGCTAGCTTAAGGGTACTCAACGTTGGTAAGGGTGCAGACCTCCAGACAATTTGGGTTACTCTTCAGATAGAAGGAGTCCAAGTAAAAATGGAATTGGACACTGGATCGGCATTGTCGGTCATGAATAAGAAAGATTACAGAAGGTTATTCCAACATATTCCCCTACAGGATACGGAGATTATATTGACAACCTACACGGGGCAGAGAGTGTACCCCATCGGGACAATAAAGGTTGCAGTGGCCAACAAGGGCGAAGGAAGTCAAATAATGGACTTATATGTGCTACCGGAGGGAGGTCCACCACTGCTAGGCCGGGAGTGGTTTAGAAACATAAATATGGACTGGCATTCGCTAAAAGCCATAAAGAGTGAGAACTCGGTGCAGATAATCAGCCCAGACTCTAGAACTGATGATGGTAAGACCAACCCATGTGCAAAAGACAAAGTTTCAGCACAGAATTCCACTGAGCAACAACAACATAGTTTAACAGAGAATTCTGAGTCTGTCAAGTCTACTGATATGCACATTTTTGAGGGACACTGGGCTCGAACTCAACTCCATTTCAAACTACAACAACAATTAGAACAAATGATTCGCCGTTTTGAGCAAGAGATGAATGAAATAAAAAAGTTCTTTGTTACAGAGTGGGAGAATCTGGAAAGGCAACAGAAGCAACTGATGGAGAAAATGGAGCAGGAGCACACCAACCATCTGCGCGAGGAGGCCGAACGAATCAAAGCTGATTCAGGTTCTGAAGGTGCGTGCCATAATCTGGTGTCAGAAGAGTTAACGGTCAGCCAACTCCTTCATATGCTGAGGGACAAGACTCTGAAATGGGAAAAACTTGAACACGAGCTGCGATCTTCAAAGGAAAAGGGTTCGGAGCTCTCAAAAGTCATTGAGATGGCTGATGTGACGACACAGACTGAAACGACTGCAACAGAGCAGCCATTGGATGCCAAAAGTACGCTGACTCACGTCAATGTAGAACAACAGACCGCTGAAACAGCTGCTCCGGTAGAGGGATTGCATAGTCCGAGCAATCAATCTCCAAAGGAAGTTGAAGTATTAAAATCACAAATGAGGTCACTAGTAAACGACTTGCTGAAAGCCCAGAAAAAGCTGGATGCAGAGGTACACATGAAGAAGTCTCTTCAGGAAAGATGTCTGGATTTGGAACAAGAGCTGGCTAACGTCCAGCTGGGTATGGAGGAAATAGACAACCCTCTCGCTGGCCTAGCTCAGGACGACACCGAATATTACCATGACCTGTCGGACGACTCCGAATATTACGATGTCCTGTCCTG
The DNA here is from genome assembly GCF_052327205.1 of Somniosus microcephalus. Lineage (NCBI taxonomy): Eukaryota > Metazoa > Chordata > Chondrichthyes > Squaliformes > Somniosidae > Somniosus > Somniosus microcephalus. The sequence goes on along the minus strand of NC_141017.1, from coordinate 14,929,374 downwards.
CCCAGCTTGTAACTTCGACCCCCAAAGTGCAGAAATCATGGAGGAGCACCAAAAGTCTACGGAACATCGGAAGAAGGTGGCTCTACTACGGGAAGTAAGAGAGATAGAGAAGGAACAGCAGTCGGATAGCGTCCAGTTGGGTAAGGAAGAAGTAGAAGGGCCTCTCGACCTGTTGAGTGATATTGAATACTACGAGGATGTGGTATGCCCAAATTGTGATGGAAACTCCCAAAGTGCTGAAATCCGGAGGAAGCACTTAAGGTCTAAAGAACATAGAGAGTTGGTAGCATTACAGCTGTCCGCCGAGAAGATGGGAACGACAAGAATTGTAAAAAGGCAGAAAAGAAAAAGAAGAGGCCGAAAATAATAATTGTTTAAAATATTGTTACTTCTACTACCTCCGGCCGAACACTACGAAAAGATGCTGTCTGGAACGAATTAAGATCAGAGACTGAATTTACGAACTGTTCCCACAGAGACTGAACCTGTAAACTGTTCCCACTAAGAGTATGTTGCAACTGTTCGTAGAGATTGAATCTGTGAACTGTTTTCCGCAGAGACTGAATCTGTGATATGTTACGTTAAACATGAAGTTATATGTGTATATATGTTATTACGTTATGTTAAATGGGGGGGATGACTATAAAGCTAAGAAGGGAGGAGTGTTGTGTATGTAACCTGTTCCACCTTAAGAGAGCTTAAGCCTGTTCCACCTTAAGAGATGTACTACTTTCTCAGGCTGCTGTAGACGTAATACCGGGGGTGAACACACCGGTATATAAGCACTGTGTAGTGATATTGTATTCAGTATAGTCCCTACCTCCAACCAGTAAAGACCTGTTTGAGTTATACGTTTAAGTCTTTGTGTTAATTGTTCAATACAATACACATACTTAACAGGGGTGGTGGGTGAACAGGACTTGGTGTGAATTAGGATACGGGCAGCAGAGTTTTGGACGAGCTCAGGATTACAGAGGGTGGAAGGTGGGTGGCCGGCCAGGAGAGCATGACTGCCCAGTGTAATGATATCAGCAAATAGAGATGGTATTTGCCTGTTCGATTATGATGCCTTAATAGCATGTTTGCATGTATTGATTGCTTGTGCCTGACCAGCAGAGGGCATGTGACCGAGAGAAGCAAGGCAGTTAGTTTAGTTTCAGTTTCGTTCTAGATGCATCACTAGCATAATGGTGTCTCCTGAATGCTGTATAAAGAGTTGAACAGACTTTAGATTAAAACTCATTTTCTTTCATAAATGTCTCATCATTGAACCCACAAAGAAATCAATACATGGTGTCAGAAGTGGCTGAAAGAGATGAAGAGAAAAAATTTGAAGTTAAATCAGCTCTCCACAAATTAGCAAGCCAAAAGAGAACATCGTTGCTTACCATTGGAGAACAGCTAACGAAGTGAAAAATGGAAGGTTTACTCCCACCGGCGACGCTTCACTTGACAGGTAATGTGGCTGAAAATTGGAGGAGATTCAAACAACGTGTGGGGTTGTATTTATCAGCAATCGGAGCTGACGAGAAAAGTAATAAAAGGAAATCGTCACTGTTCTTACATGTCGTGGGCGATGAAGCGCTGGAGGTGTATAATAACTTCACATTCGTTGCTAATGGATACAAAATGAAGCTAGATAAAATAATGGAACAGTTTGAGGCCTACTGCATACCTAAACGTAACATGACGTTTGAGAGGCACAGATTTTTCACATGTGTACAGAAAACGGGTGAGACTATTGATCAGTATGTGACTGAACTGAGAAACAGAAGCAAATCGTGTGAATTTGGGGGACTGACAGACTCGCTGATAAAAGACAGACTGGTGTGTGGTATTCCAGATAATGGTCTAAGGGAAAGACTGCTAAGAGAGCAAGATCTAGACCTGGGAAAAGCCATAGCACTGTGTAGGGCTACAGAGACTGTGAAGTTGCAGGCAAAGGAGCTGTTCAGTGACAGTAGCTGCAACGTGGATGCAGTGAGTAAGAACGGATACAAACCGTTTAACAAAACGAGCGCCAATGTGAAAAAAGAGGCGTGGCCAGCGAACGAAAATGAAAGGGACAATCGAAAGTCATGTAGTCGATGCGGTACACAGCATCCACCAAGAAAGTGTCCAGCATATGGTAAAACATGCAATAGTTGCAACAAAAACAACCATTATGCCCGTTGCTGTAAGAACCAAGTGCAACAAAGCAAGGTCCATGCAGTAGATGAAAGCGACATAGAGGAGTTCTATGTAGATGTTGTGTCTGAAAACAAACAAGAAGAAAGAGACTGGATGTTGACACTAAAAGTGAATGACATACACATTCCATTTAAATTGGATACTGGAGCACAAGTTAATGTGATATCAGAGACTGATTTTAAGAAAATTAGACCCAGACCAAAGATACATGGAATCAAAGTGAAAGTGACAGGATACTCAGGTACTGAAATACCAGTGAAAGGAAGATGCATTGTCAAAGTGACACACAAGGACAGAGAGCACACGTTAGCATTAATCGTGGTGCCAAAGGATGTGCAAGCCATACTAGGTTTAAAAGCCTGTGAGAGACTGAACCTGGTAAAGAGACTCCTCGTTGAGGAAAGCGAAGGAGAGACAGTCTATGATGAACTGAATGTTGCGTACACACCGGGTAAGCTGATGTATACAGCAGACACGTTGTCCAGAGCTGTTGACCCAGGAGAGCCCGCAAGCACAGTGAAAAGACTGATGTACAAGGCAAAAGACAGTGGAACTGACTTCTACCAGAGCATGCTTGTATACCGCACAACGCCGCTCGAGTGTGGTAAGTCACCAGCCCAACTCCTGATGGGACGTCGGCTAAGGTCAAACCTACCCATCCCGGAGAACCTCCTGAAAACAAAAGAGGGGGAGAAAGTGAGGAAGTTCAAAGAACAACAGAAAGAAAAGCAAAAGTACTACTATGACAGAGGAACACAAAACCTACCTGAACTCCACACTGGTGACCAAGTAAGGTTCAAAGACAAACAAACACATGGACGCAGAAGGGAACTGTCCTGAGTGAAGTTCAACCAAGATCATACACCATTCAGACAGATGAGGGTGCTGTTCTGAGAAGAAATCATCGAGATCTTCTCATGGGACCAGCCACAGCAGGTCAAGAGACTGATACTGTTGAACAACCTGATCACACAGCTGAGAACACATCATCTGAGGCAACAACTCAGATTCAAGGACAATCAATCAGAAAATCCTCAAGACACGTGAAGCCTCCTGAGAGACTCATTGAGCAAATTTAAGGACTATTGTTATAGAAGGAAGTAATATTATCTTATTCTTTCTTCAAGTTCTAGTGTATTGACATATTTCATGTGAACACACAAAGCAAGGTTAAAAAACCTTGATCATGATAATGATAATGTAAGTTCATTAAGTGTTACAGTTAAAATGCAGATTACTACAAAGAAAACATGTTGTTAGTTAAAAGTAAAATACTTTTGTTTTAAGAAAAGGAGATGTAATGATATCAGCAAATAGAGATGGTATTTGCCTGTTCGATTATGATGCCTTAATAGCATGTTTGCATGTATTGATTGCCTGTGCCTGACCAGCAGAGGGCATGTGACCGAGAGAAGCAAGGCAGTTAGTTTAGTTTCAGTTTCGTTCTAGATGCATCACTAGCATAATGGTGTCTCCTGAATGCTGTATAAAGAGTTGAACAGACTTTAGATTAAAACTCATTCTCTTTCATAAATGTCTCATCATTGAACCCACAAAGAAATCAATACACCCCTGTTATCAGGATGCAGCTCCGCAGTCCCACTGAACTGCAAGAGAGGGCGTACATGACCCCACTGAAGCCCCTATCTATTCGGGCGCTCAGCCTGCCCAAGGTGGAGAAGATGGTTGAGCTCAGAGCCTGGATAGCCCCAATGTTATAAATCTCATCATCAAGAAACTACTTATGAAATAATGCTGGATGGCCAGCTGGTGGCGCCATCCAAGGAGTATAAATACTCGGGCATCAGCCCCAGCTTGTCAGGGACATTTTGTAAGACAAGGAGCTAGTGAAATACAACTAGACCTCCATGTTCTGAAACAAGTTGATTAAAGCCTTGCTTTATACTCAAACCAAGTGCGAAGTGAGTTTTATTACTTCACCCAGTGACGTAATAAAGACTTGTTTTTAAATAAAGCACTTGGTTGTACATAAAGCAAGGCTTTAATCGACTTGTAACAAAACATGGAGGTCTAGTTAGTAGTCACTAGCTTCCTGTTTCCAGACTGTCTCTGGCCAAGGTGGGCCCACGCCCGATTAATGGGGCTGCGGTGGAAAGGGTGGACAGCTTTAAGTTACTCGGAGTCCACATCATGGAAGACCTCTCCTGGTCCCTCAATACCTCCTCTCTGGTGAAGAAGGCCCAGCAGCGCCTATATTTCCTAAGGAGGCTGAAGGGATGTAACCTGTCACCCCTGATCCTCTCTAACTTTTACCGCTGCACAATAGAGAGCATCCTGACAAACTGTATCACAGTATGGTATGGCAGCTGTAGCTACTATGACCAGAAAGCCCTGCAGCGGGTAGTCAAAACTGCCCAACGCATTACCGGCACCCGGCTACCGACCATAGAGCACATATACCAGAAACGCTGTTTACGGAGGTCACGGTCCATCATCAAAGACCCTACCCACCCCAGCCACAGTCTGTTCGCCCTCCTGCCATCTGGGAGACGCTACAGGTGCATTCGCACCCGTACGACCAGACTTAGGAACATCTTCTTTCCCAGGGCTGTCATCCTACTGAACTCCACAAATAAACTCTATAGCCTGCACATCTGCCAATGCACTTTATTATGGTTATGTTTATGTTAATGTATTACAAGCCAAATGTATGTTGAATGTTTAAATGTCTTAATCTAAATGTACACTCTCGGGAGCCGCAAGCCTACATTTCGTTGTACTGCACTTGTGCACTAACAATGACAATAAAAGTTGATTTGATTTTTTTATACTCCTCGGGCGGTGCCCTCAGCTGACCGTTCAGTAGTACTTCTTGTAGAAGTTGCGATTTATGACACCCAGTATGAGCCTCCCTGAGAGATGCTGCTATTGGTGTCACAAAGCCCCTACCAGGAGGGTTCAGGTACAGCATCCATTGAGGTGACCACACGCTCCATCGTTGACGTGAGACTGTCAATGCCACACACCAGAACCATACACAAGTTGGTAGCAGACTCCTCCAGCAGCTCCCTGGCAGGCTGTCCAATAGCATTAAGCAATTGCTTCCGTGCCGAAAGCATTTGACTTTATATAGGCAGCAGCCCAGGCCTCCTCAGCAGAGCCAGGACAGGAGCCAAGCCTCCAGTGAGACTTTTCCTGGGCCATCCTTTCCACCTCCCCCCTGCTCCTTTTTTCTACAATCTTTCTTTAATCATTCCCCGGGGTGTGGGCATTGCTGGCAACGCCGGCAGTTGGTGCCCATCCCTAATTGCCCTCGAGGGTTGTAGAATGTTGATGGGAGAAGAAGCATTGGCAGGTTATTCCGGCATGGAGGCAGAGGTGGTTGTTTGGAAGCATTCCAACTGAACCCAATTCCACATTCAGCTGACATCCATAATCATGTATATCCAGCAAGAATCTCCGAACAGCAATGAAACAAAGAAAAAGAAACTCGTTTTATTTATATAGTGTCTTTCACACCTTCAGGATGTCCCAAAGTGCTTTACAGTCAATGAAGTACTTTTGAAGTGTAGTCACTGTTGTAATGTGGGAAACGCGGCAGCCAATCTGTGCACAGCAAGCTCCCACAAGCAGCAATGTGATAATGACCAGATAATGACCAGATAATCTGTTTAGTGATGTTGATTGAGAGATAAATATTGGCCAAGGCACTGGGAAAAACGCCCCTGCTCTTCTTCAAAATAGTGCCTAATACATGGAATCTTTTACATCCACGTGAGAGGGCAGACGGGGCCTCAGTTTAATGTCTCAGTTTAATGCTGCGCTGAGGCCCACTAACTCAGCACAGCCCAAGGATTGAACCTGGGACCTTCCTGGTCAGTAGAGCTGTACCAGGAAGGTGCTATTTCCCCCTGAGATATCTCTCCGGATGCTTCGGGCTCGATTTTCATTGGGCCATTGAGGCGGGATTGGAGGCGTGTGGGGGGTTAAAATCGCAAAATCGGGGGGGCACGAACCCATCCCGCCCCCAACCCGCCCCCAACCCGCCTCCATGCCAGTTTCAAAGGAGGCGGGTACCCGACCCGCACTGGGAGCCGCCTCCCCGAGGTGGGAAGGGGAATAGTGCCAATTAACTGCCTGTTTTTAGCCTAATCCCTATTTTCATTCTTGAAGTGTGGGATTCCCGATGGCTCCAAACCACGCCAAGTTAGCGAGGCGGACCGTCGGGCTGAAGGGCTTGGAGGGTTCGAGATGTCCGGTGTTCAGGTGAGTGATGGGTGCATGAGTGCAGAGGTAAGTGTGTTTGGTGTGTGTAAAGTGTTTAAATAAGTTTTACTTACCTTTACTTAACTTTACAGCCTTCCTTCCTTCAGGTCTCGGGAGTCCCTCATCTCACCGGCACAGAAAGCAGAATGGCCGCCAGCTGTCAAAAGTTGCAGCATTCAGCTTTCTGTTCCAGAGAGATCTCTAAATCAGCCTGAGAGGAAGGAATTAACTTAGAGTACAGATTGTCCGTGTTTGACAGCTTCAAACAGCTGTCAAACGCTGATATTTCATCTGTCAAAAGCTCTTGACAGATGAAATGTCAATCTGTGACGTCACCTGTTGCCGGGTGGCCCTTAATTGGCCTGCTGAGCCCACTGGGCGGGCTCAACAAGGTCAATCAAGTGAAAATCGCGTGGGTTGGCCACAACTCGATGGAGGCGGGACTACAACCCTGAAAGTTGTAGTCCCGCCTCCTACACGCCTCCTCAATCAAAATCCAGCCTGGCAAGTCCAAAGCAGAGAGATAATTTTGAGTTTGTTAATTATTGTCTTTAGCTTATTATTAGACTGTAGGAATGTCTAGTTCCTATCCAAAGACTGAGATCCACTCAGGCGATCAAACAAAATGAAGTTCAATGGAAACTAACAGGTTTAAACAAGTAACTGCAGGAGAACATCGAGTGTAGGTCTGTTCAGTTCGGAGGCTCCAGGAGGACTGACTAGGGCAGTCCCGTGGTTGACGTCATGACATCATCACGCTCTTCCCGCCAGTGGGGAATCACGTGATGAACGGCGTGATGTCATCACATTTAAAGTAATCCCGCTCTGGACAAGTAAACAGTATAAATAAAGATACAGACTCAGGCTGTAGCTAACATGTTGTTAGTGGGAATTATATACAAACGTCCTTTAGTCCTTTAGTGGCTCCGCCACATGCGCCCCCCCAGAATTGTCTTTAACAGCAAAAGTGAGACGGCGAGGAGGCCTGACAAGCCTGTCTGAGCGACTTCTGTAACCCTGAAGTGGAAGCTGATGGACGGTGGTTGAGCTGGCGGGCGGTTGTGGTGGATCTGGCACGGCGACTGCAGGTGGTCAGCCACATTTTGGCGGTTGAGCGATTTCGACTGGGCGGTCCAGGTCTAAGTGTGCCAGCTTCAACCGGTCAACCGAAATGTGGTCCGGTTTACCTCCGATATCGACCGAAAAGGTTTTGTCTCCCGGCTCTATGACGCGGAAGGGACCAGTGTAAGGAGGCTTGAGCGGATCCCGGTGAGCGTCATGGCGGATAAACACGTACTCGGCACTTTTCAGCTCAGTTGAGACGTGGGCGCTCTGTAAGCCGTGATGCGACGTAGGCACTGGAGCGAAACATCTGGCCGCTTCCTGGTGGCTGACGAGTTGCTGGGATGTGGACCATGGCTCTGTTGGGGACGGGAGGAAATCTCCTGGTACTCGTAGTGGCTGGCCATATACGAGTTCCGCCGAGGACGATTGCAAATCTTCTTTGGGCACCGTACGAAGACCCAAAAGGACCCAGGGAAGTCTGTCCACCCATCCCGCACCTTGAAGACTGGCCCGCAGAGCGGCTTTGAGCGACCTGTGGAATCGCTCGCACAGGCCGTTCGCCTGTGGATGATAGGCGGTGGTGCGATGTAGTTTGGTGCCAAGTCCCTGAGCCACAGCATTCCAGAGCTCAGAGGAAAACTGCAGTCCACGATCGGAAGAGATGTCCGCCGGTACGCCGAAACGAGCAACCCAAGAGGAGATGAAAGCTCTGGCTACGTCTGCCGCAGTGGTGGAAACCAAAGGCACTGCCTCTGGCCATCTAGTGGTGCGGTCTACCATTGTGAGGATGTGTATAAAACCTTGAGAAGGTGGAAGCGGCCCCATGAGGTCCACATTCACGTGGTCGAATCGACGCTCCGGAACAGCGAAAGTGGTCAATGGAGCTTTTACATGACGCTGTACCTTAGCCTTTTGGCAGACCACGCAGGTGTTGGCCCAGTCGCGGACATCCATGTGCATACCCCTCCAGACGAATTTTGACGACATCAGCCTTTGCGAGGCCTTCATGCCAGGGTGTGACAAACCGTGTATGGCGTCGAACACTTTACAGTGCCAGGCAATTGGTACGATAGGGCGGGGAGCTCCCATGGAGACGTCGCAAAGTAGCGTGGTGCCTGCGGCATGGAATTTGACGTCGGCCGCTTGGAAGCTAGAGGGGCTGGTCCTGTATGCTTGGACCTCCGGGTCCGAGGCTTGATCTGCAGCCATGAGGGCATAGTCAATTCAGAGTTGGACTGCGTGAACAGTCGCGCGGAAGAGGCAATCCGCCACCAGGTTGTCTTTGCCAGACAAATGCTGAATGTCCGTGGTGAATTCTGAAATGAACGTCAGGTGACGTTGCTGCCGAGCTGACCACGGTTCGGCGGTCTTGGCCATAGCGTACGTTAGTGGCTTGTGGTCTACAAAAGCCGTGAACGGACGTTCCTCTAGTAAGAACCGGAAATGGCGGATGGCTAGAAAAAGGGCCAGCAACTCCCGGTCGAAAGTGCTGTACTTTCTTTCGTTTCGCCGTAGTTGACGGTTGAAAAACGCCAGCGGTTGCCACGTCCTATTCTCCCACTGTTCCTGTACTGCACCAATTGCGTAGTCCGACGCGTCGGTGGTAAGGGCAATGGTGGCACCTGGAAGCGGGTGCGCCAGCATGGTTGCGTTGGCCAAGGCGCCTTTGGTGTCGACGAACGCCCGGTCCATCTCGGCCATCCAGCTGATCGGATCCTTACCAGACTTGGCCCTGAGGGCCTCGTACAAGGGCTGCATAAGCAGAGCTGCCTTAGGGACGAACCGGTGCTAAAAATTGACCATCCCGAGGAACTCTTGTAGGGCCTTGACGGTCTGTGGGCGCGGGAAAGATGTAACCGCCTCTACCTTCGTCTGTAAGGGAATTGCGCCGTCTGATGTGATGTGGTGGCCCAAGAAATCAATCCGCTGCAGGCCGAACTGGCACTTGGCCAGGTTGATAATCAAACCATGTTGACTGAGGCGTGTGAAGAGGGTGCGCAGATGGCAGAAGTGCTCCTCTTTGCTAGGGCTGGCGATGAGGATGTCGTCAAGGTAGACGAAAAGGAATTTTAGGTCCCGGAGCACGTAGCCCATCAAGCGCTGGAAAGCCTGTGCAGCGTTCTTCAAGCCAAACGGCATCCGCAGAAATTCAAACAGGCCGAATGGGGTGATTGTTAGATCCGGGTATCTTAATGTGGTGTCCTTCAATAATCAGACAAAGACTGCAGGGAATGATCAACAGGTGTTTACTGAATGAGCGTTCAAACTGCAACTGACTGTACAGAGCACCACTCAGGGTTTATATACAGGTGTGGTCACTGCCGGTACTACAGGATACAGGAGCTGTAAAAAGTAGTTCTCCCCCTTAAAGGTACATACATTACAATTCCTCCCCTTTTAGATTAACAGTACCATAACACTCATTTAACAATTGAATATCAAACTACTTACAATTAACACTTTTAACATGCAACATTAACTGGAAATAGTCTATTTATAAATTCAGTCTTTGGGGAGGCTTCCTGATTCTTTCTGGATAACGCCTTTCCCGAGTGTCTCGCTCTTGGTGCGGAGGCAATTCTAACACCCTGTCATCAGTTGATTCATCAGCTTCCAATGCTATTGTTTCTGAGGTAGATGCGACCTGTACGTCGGGTTCCTCACCAGGTACGTATGGCCGAGACATGGGGTTGACTCGTTCCTGTGACTCTAGGATCTGGTCAGCATGGCGTCTCACAATGTTCTCCCCAAAATCCACTGTGTACATTAGTGGCCCCTGCCGTGTGCATATCGTTCCTGGTTGCCATTTCTCTGTTCAGTAGTCGCGGGCCAAGACTGGTTGCCCTACATTGAAGCTCCTTGTCGGCTTCTCATTGATGTGTTGGAATTGCTTATTCTCAACATCTCTTCGTACATTTGGTCTGAGCAAATCCAGACGAGATCTCAACCTTCGGTTAAAGAACATCATGCCCAGGGCCTGGTTGGTGACTGCATGTGTCGCATTTCTGTAGGCTAACAGGAAATTGTCCACCTTATGCTGCAGTGGAATGTCATCATGGCACATGGCCTTTACTGCTTTTTTAAAGGTTTGTACGAACCTCTCAGCCAATCCATTTATGGCTGGATGATATGGGGCGGATGTGTAATGCCTTACCCCATTCCTTTTCATAAATCTTCAAAACACTTCGGACACAAACTGTGGACCGTTATCAGAGCAAATCTGCTCTGGCAAGCCGTTCCTGGCAAAAGTGGTCCGTAGGACTGCAATAGTTTTCTCCGTGGTGGTGGAGGACATTTTGATCTCCTCAGGCCATTTCGAGTGCGCATCCACGGCTATTAAAAACATTGAGTCCATGAATGGACGAGCAAAATCAATATGCACCCATTGCCATGGAGATGAGGGCCACTCCCATGAGTGTAGAGGGGCATGTGGTGGTGCATTTTGGACCTTCTGGCATCCTGAGCAGCTCTTTGTCAGGTCCTCGATTTGCTGATCGATCTCCGGCCACCACACATAAGCCCTAGCAAGGCTTTTCATTTTCACCCCTCCCAGATGACCTTCGTGAAGCTCATTGAGCACTCTCTCCCTTAACTTGGGTGGAATTACCACTCGGGATCCACACATCAAGTTCCCCTGGCATACTGACAGCTGTTCTCTACTGGATGAGAATGCTGGCAACAGTGAGTCGCCATGTGCTGGCCATCCCTTCACCATCAAATCATATACCCGAGACAGTGTCGGGTCATTTCGGGTCTCCTTCTCTATACCAGCGTTAGTTACTGGCAAGCATTCAATTACAGTCGAATGAAATATTTCGACAGGATCCACTGCTGGTGCTTCCTCCACAGTAGGCAGTGGCAGGCGTGATAGCCCATCAGCATTTCCATGCTGTTTCGTGCCCTTATACTCGATATCATATTGGTGCGCCCCTAGAAAAAGGGACCATCTTTGTAGCCGTTGCGCAGTCATCACCGGAACGCCCTTCTTTGGATTAAAGATGGAGACAAGTGGTTGGTGGTCAGTCAGCAAGGTGAACTTCTGCCCGTGCAGATAGTGATTGAACTTTTTCACTCCCCACACTAGGCTGAGGGCCTCCCTGTCAATCTGGGCGTAGTTACGCTCGGCTGAGGTTAGTGACCAAGACGCAAAGGCTACTGGCCTCTCCGAGCCGTCCGGGAATTTGTGCGACAGCACCGCTCCAATGCCATAGGGTGATGCATCACACGCCAACCGAATTGGTAGTGCTGGGTTGAAATGAGCCAACACCTCTTTCGATGTGATCAATGCTTTGCTCTTCTGGAAAGCTCGTTTACATTAGTCACTCCACTTCCATGGTACCCCCGTTTGCAATAGGGTGTTCAGTGGGTGTAGTAAGGTAGACAAATTTGGCAAGAACTTATGGTAGTAGTTCACCAGCCCGAGGAACGACCTCAGTTGTGACACATTTTCCGGTGCTGGAGCCTTGACTACTGTCTCAATCTTTTCAGGGGACTTATGTAACCCCTCTTTATCAATAACGTGGCCACAATACGAGATCTGCTCCTGGAAAAAGTCGCATTTGTGGCGATTAGCTCGGAGCCCATATTCCTTCAATCTAGTGAGCACCTGCTCCAGGTTGGCGAGGTGATCACTGTCATTTTTGCCCGTGACCAGGATGTCGTCCAAATAACACTGGGTCCCTGGAATCCCTTGCAGGACTTGTTCCATTGCCCTTGCCAAATAGCCGAAGCTGATGCTACCCCGAACACCAGCCGGTTGTATTGGTAGAGACCTTTATAAGTGTTGATCGTGAGGTACTGTTTTGAGGCTTCTTCTACCTCCATTTGCAGGTACGCCTGGGCCAGATCAATCTTAGTGAAGCGTTTCCCTCCAGATAGCGAGGTAAAAATATCTTCAATCCGCGGAAGCGGATATTGTACAGTGTGAAGGACTGGGTGCAGTCACCTTAAAGTCCCCACAGATGCGAACCTTCTTTGGTTCCCCAGGTGTATTACTCAACGACCTCTTCATTACAGGAACGATGGGTGTCGCCCACTCACTCCAGTCCACTTTGGACAGTACTCCTGAACGTTCCAAACCTTCCAGCTCTGCTTCGACGGCTGGGCAGATCGCATAAGGTACCGGTCTGGCCTTAAAACACTTTGGGCTTGCATTTTCCTCTATTTTGATCGTCACTGTTATGCCTTTTAGTGTTCCGAGTCCCTGCTGGAACACTTCTTGTGCGTCAGTTAGCATTTTTGACAGTCGTCCAGGTGTGACGTCGTCATCCTTTTTGGCATCTACAGTCAGTGCTTGTATGGAATGCCAATCTAGCTGTATCTTCCGGAACCATTCACGTCCTAGTAGTGGTGGTCCTCCATCTGGCAATACATATAGGTCAATTTTTGGTGTTTCCTTGCCGTTATATATAACGTTCACCCTTATTTTTCCTTTGGGGTAGACTTTTTGCCCCGTGTACATCTTCAAGACAATCTTTGTATCTCTCAAGGGTATATGTGAGAATAGCCGCTTGTAGTCCCTTCGGTTTATGACTGTTAGGGCTGATCCTGTGTCCAATTCCATTTTCACTTGGACTCCTGCTATCTTGAGCGTGACCCAGATAGTTTGGTGATCCTCCGTTTTGATCACATTATGTAGTTTCAGACAACCCAGCTCTTTGCTTCCAGAGTCTGTATCACTCTTCTGTTCGTCTGAACTACTCTCCGTCACCTTATGTACCTTCTTGTACTTCTCCTGTGGAGATTTCTTGCTGCTGGTTTTCTTTCCCGACCTGCAGACTCTTGCTATGTGTCCTACTTTTCCACACTGTCTGCACACTTTGTCCTTGAACCAGCAATCATTATGGTCGTGTGTTGTTCTGCCGCAGCGATAGCACTTCACTGTTCCGTATGACATTTCATTTGTGCCATATTCTTGCGGTCTCCGTTGTATCTCTGCAGTGCCCCGATTTGCTGGTTCGTGTGCTACTGCCATGCTGAAAGCCTTGTCCAGCGTAAGATCCTTTTCTAATAGAAGCCGTTTCTGGGTTCCTTCACTTTGAAGCCCACACACAAACTTGTCCCTTAAAGTATCTGCTAGTCCCGTTCCAAACTGGCAGTGTTTCGATAGCTTGCGCAGTTCCGTTAAATACTCAGCATTACTTTCATCTTTATGCTGGTTCCTTTTGTGAAACTTAAATCTTTCTGCTATCAACAGCGGTGTGGGGTTTAAGTGGTCCTGTAGGATTGACACTATGTTTTCAAAACCCTTTTCTACTGGCTTCTCTGGGATTACTAGGTTTCGTGGTAAGCCATACGTTTTTGCACCCGTTGAATTCAACAATACCAGCACTTTCTTGTCATCTGGCACTTCATTCGCCTTGCAGTATACTTCTATGCGTTCGACATATGTCGTCCAATCTTCGACTTCATTGTCGAACGCTGTGATACTGCCACTCTTCGGCATTTTTGGGTGTGGTTAGACTGGCTTAAAATGGTGTCTCCCGCTCTTTCCTTTCTTCCCCGCTGCGGCTTAAAATGGTGTCTCCCGCGCTTTCCTTTCTTCCCCACTGCGGCTTAAAATGGCGTCTCCCGCGCTTTCCTTTCTTCCCCGCAGCAGCTTAAAATGGCGTCTCCCGCGCTGCTGCCAACGCCGCTCTCAGCGGTCCTCCTGGCAAATGGCGACACCCTGTGGGTTTCGTGCGCTGCTCCTGCGCTGCTGCCAATGCTGTTCTCTGCAGTCCTCGTGGCAATGGCAGCGCCTCACGTTTTCCTGCGCACCTCTCTCCCCCGTTGACGCTGCTCGGCCCCTGAACACCGGCTGCGCTCTGCTCTCTCTCACCTCTCTCCCACATTGACGCCGCTTGTAGTGTATGTAACTGTTCTACCTTTAAGAGAACTATTTTAGGTGTGGCACTACTTTATCCTGGCTGCTGTATACTGTAATACCGATGGTGACCACACCGGTATATAAGTGCTGTGGCAGAATTTATTGGGCAGATTCGCCCTGACCTTCGAATAGTAAAGTCCTGTTTAAGTTACTCTTGTAGTCTGTGTATTACTTCGCTATACAACCCACAGACTTTACAGTGGCGACAAGTTCGATCTTACCCTGCAGCAACAATACTTCTGAAGAAGTAAACGAGCGTCGAGAAGAGGCACCCGCCCTCGTCGTTTTGCTGAGAGAAAACTCGAGTCTGCAGACCAAGAAAGGAGGAAGATTTCAAACACGAAGTCTTCCATCAGCAACAGGCACGGATTGTCCCTTCTGCCACGGTGGTGAGTGAGCCGATCAACACGAGAAGCAAGTCGGCCACGGTGACTGTGAGTAAAGGGAAAATAGAAACAAATAAACGGAGGATAAGGGCGGTGCACTCGACCACGGTCGAGGGGGAAAGGAGCCGGACAGAAGTCGGGCCCAGAGGCGCTGAGACTGGGGCAGCGTGGAGCAGAAGCCGCGGTACAAGCGGGCTGGGGAGTGTCGTGAGACGACTAGACCGCGACGGCGAAAAAGGCCGGACAAATACCGCGACCACGAGGCGCTGCGACCGGGATCATAAGGCGCGGGAAGATATAAACATAAATAAGCCACGGAGAACTCAGCCACAGCCGGGGAGGAAAGCACCGGACTGCGAGAAGCTGGGAGGCGCGATTGGGGTGAAAAGGCCAGACAGTGACTGAGGCCACGAAGCGCTGCGACCGGATCGTAAGGCGCGGGAAGAGATAAAAATAAATAAACCGCGGAGAACGCAGCCGCAGCCGGGGAGGAAGCACCGGACTGCGAGAGGCTGGGAGGAGCGATTGGGTGAAAAAGGTCGGACAGTGACCGAGGCCACGAAGCGCTGCGACCGGGATCGTAAGGCGCGGGAAGAGATAAAATAAATAAATCGCGGAGAACTCAGCCACAGCCGGGGAGGGAAGCACCGGACTGCGAGAGGGCTGGGAGGCGCGATTGAGAGCCGCGCGAGCAGGAGAGACAGAGCCCGAGCGAGAGCCGCGTGAACGGGAGAGACAGAGCCCGAGAGAGAGTGAGCGAGAGCCGCGCGAGCGGGAGAGACAGATCCCGAGGAAGACTGAGCGAGATCCAGCCCAGCGGCTGAAACTGTTCGCCGTCAACGGGTTGTACCCAGAGCCGGTTGCCCGGCCGAGAGAAGGGAACGCGCTGAAGCCGAAGCGCAGGCTGCGAACCCCGAAAGCCAGCGGCCGTCGCCCGAGGGAAAAGCTTACCCCTCCTGCCAGGGGAAGAAAAGCGGGAACCGCCATCTTGAAAGTGGGCGGGGAAAGATGATAAGCGCGGGAAACCGCCAGTAGGCGGAGAAAAAGACAGAAGCGGGAACCGCCATTTTGAAAGGGGCGGGGAAAGAAGATAAGCGCGGGGAAACCGCCATCTTGGAAAAAAAAAGAGTTAAAGAAATATTTCGTTGTTGTTTATCAGGGAGGTGAAGATGCCTAAGCGTGGTAACATCAACAATTTCGATTCCGAGGTAGAAGATTGGGCCACGTATGTAGAACGCATTGAGATATATTGTGAGGCCAATAAAATAGAGGATGATGATAAAGCTATAACCTTGCTAAACTCGATGGGGGCGAAGACATACGGGCTATTGAAGCATCTTCTAGCACCAGTTAAACCGGCGGATCAAACCTTCGATAATATTGTTGCTGTTCTGAAGGATCACTTGAACCCCACACCGCTGATGTTGGCGGAACGATTCAAATTTTATGCGAGAACGCAACGGAAAGAGGAAAGCAACGCGGAATACTTGGTCGAACTGCGTAGGCTAGCGAAATACTGCCAGTTTGGAGGAAATCTGACAGAGGCATTGCGAGACAAGTTCGTGTGCGGGTTGTCGAAGGAAGGAACGCAAAAGCGACTGCTCGAAGAGAACGACCTTACACTGGATAGGGCTGTCCTTATTGCAGCATCACACGAAGCCGCAGCGAAAGGAACTGCGGAAATGCAGCTGAAGGCAGCGGTCCTCAGTGTGGATCAAATTACTTCGGGTGCAACGAAATGTTATCGTTGTGGGAAGACAACACACGACCAGAACCAATGCTGGTTTAAAAACCAGGACTGTAGGAAATGTGGCAAACTGGGTCACATAGCCAAAGTATGCCGGTCAGGGAAGAAGACCAACAAACAAAAAAAAAAGCCATCACAGGAAAAGTACAACAAAGTACACAAGGTGGTTGAGAAGAGTTCAGATGAACAGAATTCGGATTCAGACCCAAGCGGCCAGGAACTGGGTAGTCTGAGAATTCATAATGTGAGTAAGGAAGCTGACCTACAAACTATCTCGGTCATGCTAAAAATAGCCGGAGTCCAAGTGAGAATGGAATTGGACACTGGATCAGCCCTATCAGTCATAAATCGAAGGGATTACAACCGGCTATTCTCACATATACCCTTGAGAGATACCAAGTTCGTATTGCAGACATACACGGGGCATAAAGTATACCCCATGGGAAAGATAAGAGTCAAGGTGAGAGACGGGCAAAGAACACCCCGGAATGGACTTATACATACTACCTGAGGGAGGACCACCACTTCTAGGACGGGAGTGGATCAAGAAAATAGACGTGGAATGGCACTACCTCAAAGCAATAACGAGTGAGGACTCGGGGCAGACAATCAGCTCAGACTCTGAAACGGATGACGATAAGACCAGCCCAAGCATGAAAGACAAGTCTAAAATGAACTTGCTGACTAAGGTTGGTAGAACGAATGTGGGCATAAAGGCTTATGCTCCAGAGGAGAACAAAGCTTCAGAACAGAATTCCTCTGAACAACAACAACATAGCTTGACAGAGAATTCTGAGTCTGTTCAAGTTACAGACATATATATTACTGAGGAACATCGAGCTCGAACGCAAACTTATTTCAGATTACGACAGCAATTAGAACAATTGAATTGCCGTCTCGAGCAAGAGATGAAAGCAATGAAAAAGTTCTATGATACCGAATGGGAGAATCTGGAAAGACAACAGAAGCAGCTGGGGAAGAAAAGGGAGCAGGAGCACACAAACCGTCTGCACGAGGAGGCCAAACGAATCAAAGCTGATTCGGCTTCTGAAGGGGCGTGCTCCAATCCGGTGGAACAAGATGTGCCGCAACTGAAGGCGCTGGTTAGCAGGTTGCAGGCAGAAAAAGCTGAGTTGGTCGACATGACTTCCGAGCTCCTACTGAAGTTGGGTGCAGCATCACCGGACGATTCATTTGTGGAAATTCGAATGATGGGGGCTGCGGATGATGGCGAAGTAGAAGCAGCAAAGGAGCCCCAGGACAAGGTTCTAAACAGCCCTGCAGCTAATGGAAAAGGGATGAGGACAGAAGAGTTAACAGTCAGCCAACTCCTCCAGGGCAAGGTTATAAACAGCCCTGTAGTTAATGGAAAAGGGATGATGGCAGAAGAGTTAACAGTCAGCCAACTCATTCATATGCTGAGGGATAAAACTCTAAAATGGGAAAAACTTAAATACGAGCCTCAATCTTCAAAGGGAAGGGAGCTCTCAAAAGTCATTGGAAGAGCTGAGGTGGCAACCCAGACTGAGAAGTCTGCAGCAGAACAGCCCTTGGATGCCAAAAGTACGCTGACACACAGCAATGTAGAACAACAGAATACTGAAACAGCTACTTCAGTAGAGGGATTGAATAGTCCGATCAATCAATCTCCGAATGAAGTTGAAGTATTGAAATCACAAATGAGGTCATTAGTAAAAGACTTGCAGGAAGCCCAGAAAAAGCGGGATGAATCTGAACGCATGATGAAGTCTCTTCAGGACAGATGTCGGGATTTGGAACAAAAGTCGGCTAACGTCCAGCCGGGTAAGGAGGAAATAGAAGACCCTCTCGCTGGCCTAGCTCAGGACGACACCGAATATTACCATGATCTGTTGAGTGACACTGAATATTACGAGGACCTGGTCTGCCCAGCTTGTGCCGAGAACTCCCAAAGTGCCGAAATCAGGACGAATCACTTAAAGTCTAAGGAACATAGGGAGATGGTGGCGTTACAGCTGGCAGCTGACAATGGAGCCCCGAGAGTCTCCAAGAAGCAAAAAAGGAAAAGACGAAGCAGAAGATGATAACCATCTGAACCATTATTACTTCTACCCGATCACACACGTGGTCCCCCGAACGGAGCCAAATCAGTTGGAAAGTAGGAAAATTTCCCAAGGCAATCCAACTGTTTTTTTTTGTTTGTTTTAAAAAAGTCAGCAATGCTGGTTCAGAAGTGATGGAAGTAAAGCTGTTAAGTCTAGGGAAGGACTATGGGATGAGTCCCTCTAGCAAGGTGACCCGACTACACCACGGAGGCGTGGTCCGGACCGAGTCAAGAAGTTCAGAGACTGAATCTGTGAACTGTTTCCCGCAGAGACTGAATCTGTGAACTGTTTCCGCAGAGACTACCTCTGTGAACTGTTGTAACATGAAGTTGGATATGTTATGATGTTATGTTAATGGGGAATAAGTATGTTGTAAGCTAAAAAGGGAGGATTGTAGTGTATGTAACTGTTCTACCTTTAAGAGAACTATTGTATGTAACCGTCCACCTTTAAGAGAACTATTTTAGGTGTGGCACTACTTTATCCTGGCTGCTGTATACTGTAATACCGACGGTGACCACACCGGTATATAAGTGCTGTGGCAGAATTTATTGGGCAGATTCGCCCTGACCTTCGAATAGTAAAGTCCTGTTTAAGTTACTCTTGTAGTCTGTGTATTACTTCGCTATACAACCCACAGACTTTACACCGCTCGGTCCCGAACACCGGCTGCGCTCTGCTCTCTCTCGTTGACGCTGCCCGGCCCTTGAACACCGGCTGCGCTCTGCTCTCTCTCGCCTCTCCCCCGTTGACGCCGCTCGGTCCCGAACACCGGCTGCGCGGCCCTTTCTGTGTCGCTCGGTCGGCTCTAGCCGCCGCTGTCCAGGAAGGGTCTGCGCAGTACCTATTGCCAGCCCGTTTCGCTGGACCACCGTGGCTGGAAGGCCAAGCCTGGCTCTCGACAGCCTCCCCTGCGATGCCCGTGCTTCTGGACTCGACCTCCTTCCACTGTTCTCCAGGAGCGAATCCCTGGGAGGTCAGGTAGGTTCGAATCTTCTCGTCGCCAATGTTAGATCCGGGTATCTTAATGTGGTGTCCTTCAATAATCAGACAAAGACTGCAGGGATCGATCAACAGGCGTTTACTGAATGAGGGTTCAAACTGCAACTGACTGTACAGAGCACCACTCAGGGTTTATATACAGGTGTGGTCACTGCCGGTACTACAGGATACAGGAGCTGTAAAAAGTAGTTCTCCCCCTTAAAGGTACATACATTACAGTGATGACTGCGGTTTTTGGGACGTCTTGAAGGTGCACGGGGACCTGGTGGTAACCACGGACGAGGTCGACTTTTGAAAAAAAGGTAATTCCCGCCAAATGGGCCGAGAAATCTTGAAATTGCGGGATTGGGTACCGATCAGGAGTAGTGGCGTCATTCAGGCGTTGGTAGTCGCCGCATGGTCGCCATCCGCCGCCGGGTTTCGGAACAATGTGGAGAGGTGAAGACCAGGAACTATTCGACCGGCGAATAATCCCCAGCCACTCCAACGTGTCGAACTCCGCTTTCACAGCCGCGAGCTTGCCGGGTTCGAGTCGTCGGGCCCGTGTGTAAACCGGGGGGCCGGTAGTGGTGATGTGATGTTCTACACCATGTTTAGTGGCTGAGGAGGAGAAAGTGGGCCTGGTCAGATCCGGGAACTCTCCGAGAAGGCGAGTGAAGTTGTCTGGAGGTGAGAACGCACAGGAGACAGTGCGCGGCATGGCGTTACCGCGGTGGCACGGGATGGAGTGGAACGTGGCCGCATTGAGCAACCGGCGGTGCCTGACATCGACCAGGAGGCCATTGGCGCACAAAAAATCCGCCCCAAGGATGGCCTGATGAATTCCCAGTGGAAGCGCTGGCCGCCAAAACACACCTGGACCCGCCGCCTTCCGAAGGTCCGAATGGCCGCGCCATTAGCCGCCGCGAGGGCGGGGCCGTGGCCCCCAGCTAGTATATCGAGATTTGACGCAGGTAGGATGCTACAATGCGCCCCGGTGTCGCAAAGGAAACGTCGACCAGATAGGGAGTCGGTGATGAAGAAAAGCTTCCCCAAATTTCCGATGGCCATTGCGGCCGCGGGGCTCTCGTTAGACCCGGTCCTCTTTTGCCAGGGTGGCTGTAGCTGTTTTTTTTTGAGCAAAAAACTGCAGGGAGGGAGGCAGTATCTTGCTTTTGCGCCAAAACGGGCGTGGTAGAAGCACAATCCCGCTGATTGAGGAGCTGGAGCAGCGTCTGTGGGGGATGGGCGACTCGTGGCAGCGCAGTACTGCTGTGTCACCGCGAAAATCTTGTCCGCTTCGGCAGCAAGTTCCGCGCAGTCTGTGACTTCGGACCTGGCTAGGGCAGCCTGAACTTGCTCCGGGAGTAGGCTGAGGAATAGCTCCCTGAAGAGGAAGCATTCCGGTTCGGAACCGAGGAGCGTGAGCATCTGGCTCATGAGCTCGGACGGCTTGGAGTCCCCGAGGCCGGGCATAGCGAGCAGCCGGCGAGCGCGCTCCGACTTCGTGAGCCCGAAGACCTGCATCAACCGCGCCTTTAACGTGTCATACTTGCGATCAGTATGCGGACTATCGAGTAGGCTGATGATCCGCGAGGCTGTGGCGCTGTCGAGGGCGGAGACCACGTAATAATAACGGGTCTGATCCGCAACGATGTCCCTGATGGCAAACTGGGCTTCAGCCTGTATGAACCACGCGGCTGGTTGTTGCTCCCAGAGCTGCGGTAGCTTCAAGGTAACGGCGTTCGCTTCCATGTTGAGTATCTTCTGCGAAAACTGTTCGCAAAAGTCGGGGTCATCAATGTAGGAATGTTTAGTTCCTATCCAAAGACTGAGGTCCATTCAGGCGATCAAACAAAATGAAGTTTAATGGGAACTAACAGGTTTAAACGAGTAACTACAGGAGAACATCGAGTGTAGGTCTGTTCAGTTCGGAGGCTCCACGAGGACTGACTAGGGCGGTCCCGTGGTTGATGTCATGACGTCATCACATTCTTCCCGCCAGTGGGGGATCACGTGATGAACGGCGTGACGTCATCGCGTTTACCCGCGCTGTTAAAGTAATCCCGCTCTGTACAAGTAAACAGTATAAATAAAGATACAGACTCAGGCTGTAGCTAACATGTTGTTAAAGGGAATTATATACAAACGATCTGAGTCCTTTAGTGGCTCCGCCACAAGACAGTAGTTTCACCTGCTTCACTTGGTGACCTTTGATTCGTTTTGGTCAAAGCACCATCCTGAGAGCGATCTTAACAAAGAGCAGCCAATCGGCAGGAACGGATGAGATCCTGCACTTGAGGCTCTTCCTCACAGCGCTGCCCTAGTGTTGCCAACTCTGGTTGGCCGTATTCCTGGGGGTTTCATCACATGACCTCCCACGCTCCTGTCATTGGTCGACAAACACGTCCATCCTGGTGGCACCCCTCCTTCCCACTGCCAATTGTATAGCGGACAGACGCTTCAGTCCTCGATTGGATGATCTTTGACTGTCAGTCAAACAGCCTTTCCTTCCCATCGCCAATATTTTTATAACTAATAAACAAATGCATTCAAAGAAAATGAAGCATAAACACATTTTTTTTCCAACGCCCCTCCGATTGCAGCAGCTACCGGGAGTTTAATATTTCATTCCTGGAGACTCCAAGTCAATCCTGTGAGATTGGCAACCCTACATTATCCACAGGCGACTGTCAGAAATCATAGGAAGGAATGATCGGAGGTCAAGTGCATTCTAGGGACAGGCAATATCTGAGAAAAAACTCTCTGGATATTCCTTCTTTGCAAATAAACTGAAATTAAGAGGCTCATTAAGGGGCAGTTTGCCACCTTATGTGGAGCCAGTGTAGTGAATGCAGTTTCTTAATTAGGCAAATGTATGCAGCAACACCAAGCTTATTTCCCCTTGAGCCTGATTTTTAATGACAATGTGAGAATTTATTCACATGAAAAAATTATGTGGACGTCTCTTGCATGAAAATCGTTTCAAAGGAAAATTGTCTCCCCCACTACACGGTGCTCACAGTGTCTCTCTCCCCCCCCCACTACACGGTGCTCACAGTGTCTCTCTCCCCCCCCCACTACACGGTGCTCACAGTGTCTCTCTCCCCCCCCCACTACACGGTGCTCACAGTGTCTCTCTTCCCCCCCACGACACGGTGCTCACAGTGTCTCTCTCCTCCCCCCACTACACGGTGCTCACAGTGTCTCTCTCCTCCCCCCACTACACGGTGCTCACAGTGTCTCTCTCCTCCCCCCACTACACGGTGCTCAGTGTCTCTCTCCTCCCCCCACTACACGGTGCTCACAGTGTCTCTCTCCTCCCCCACTACACGGTGCTCACAGTGTCTCTCTCCTCCCCCCACTACACGGTGCTCACAGTGTCTCTCTCCTCCCCCCACTACACGGTGCTCACAGTGTCTCTCTCCTCCCCCCACTACACGGTGCTCACAGTGTCTCTCTCCTCCCCCACTACACGGTGCTCACAGTGTCTCTCTCCTCCCCCACTACACGGTGCTCACACTGTCTCTCTCCTCCCCCCACTACACGGTGCTCACAGTGTCTCTCTCCTCCCCCCACTACACGGTGCTCACAGTGTCTCTCTCCCCGCCCCACTACACGGTGCTCACAGTGTCTCTCTCCCCCCCCCACTACACGGTGCTCACAGTGTCTCTCTCCTCCCCCACTACACAGTGCTCACAGTGTCTCTCCCTCCCCCCACTACACGGTGCTCACAGTGTCTCTCTCCTCCCCCCACTACACGGTGCTCACAGTGTCTCTCTCCTCCCCCACTACACGGTGCTCACAGTGTCTCTCTCCTCCCCCCACTACACGGTGCTCACAGTGTCTTTCTCCTCCCCCCACTACACGGTGCTCACAGTGTCTCTCTCCTCCCCCCACTACACGGTGCTCACAGTGTCTCTCTCTCCTCCCCCACTACACGGTGCTCACAGTGTCTCTCTCTCCTCCCCCCACTACACGGTGCTCACAGTGTCTCCTCCCCCCACTACACGGTGCTCACAGTGTCTCTCTCTCCTCCCCCCACTACACGGTGCTCACAGTGTCTCTCCTCCCCCGCCCCACTACACGGTGCTCACAGTGTCTCTCTCCTCCCCCCACTACACGGTGCTCACAGTGTCTCTCTCCCCCCCCACTACACGGTGATCAGTGTCTCTCTCCTCCCCCCACTACACGGTGCTCACAGTGTCTCTCTCCCCCCCCCCACTACACGGTGCTCAGTGTCTCTCTCCTCCCCCCACTACACGGTGCTCACAGTGTCTCTCTCCCCCCCCCACTACACGGTGCTCACAGTGTCTCTCTCCTCCCCCCACTACACGGCGCTCACAGTGTCTCTCTCCTCCCCCCACTACACGGTGCTCACAGTGTCTCTCTCCCTCCCCCCACTACACGGTGCTCACAGTGTCTCTCTCCTCCCCCCACTACACGGTGCTCACAGTGTCTCTCTCCTCCCCACTACACGGTGCTCACAGTGTCTCTCTCCTCCCCCACTACACGGTGCTCACAGTGTCTCTTCCCCCCCACTACACGGTGCTCAAAGTGTCTCTCTCCCCCCCCGACTACACGGTGCTCAGTGTCTCTCCTCCCCCCACTACACGGTGCTCACAGTGTCTCTCTCCTCCCCCCACTACACGATGCTCAGTGTCTCTCCTCCCCACCACTACACGGTGCTCACAGTGTCTCTCTCCTCCCCCCCACTACACGGTGCTCACAGTGTCTCTCTCCTCCCCCCACTACACGGTGCTCACAGTGTCTCTCTCCTCCCCCACTACACGGTGCTCAGTGTCTCTCTCCTCCCCCCACTACACGGTGCTCACAGTGTCTCTCTTCCCCCCCCCCCCCACTACACGGTGCTCACAGTGTCTCTCTCCTCCCCCCCACTACATGGTGCTCACAGTGTCCCCCCCACTACACGGTGCTCAGAGTGTCTCTCTCCTCCCCCCCACTACACGGTGCTCACAGTGTCTCTCTCCTCCCCCCACTACACGGTGCTCACAGTGTCTCTCTCCTCCCCCCACTACACGGTGCTCACAGTGTCTCTCTCCTCCCCCCACTACACGGTGCTCACAGTGTCTCTCTCCTCCCACCACTACACGGTGCTCACAGTGTCTCTCTCCCCCCCCCACTACACGGTGCTCACAGTGTCTCTCTCCTCCCCCCACTACACAGTGCTCACAGTGTCTCTCTCCTCCCCCCCACTACACGGTGCTCACAGTGTCTCTCTCCTCCCCCCACTACACGGTGCTCACAGTGTCTCTCTCCTCCCCCCACTACACGGTGCTCACAGTTTCTCTCTTCTCCCCCCACTACACGGTGCTCACAGTGTCTCTCTCCTCCCCCCACTACACGGTGCTCACAGTGTCTCTCTCCTCCCCCCACTACACGGTGCTCACAGTGTCTCTCTCCTCCCCCCCACTACACGGTGCTCACAGTGTCTCTCTCCTCCCCCCACTACACGGTGCTCACAGTGTCTCTCTCCTCCCCCCACTACACGGTGCTCACAGTGTCTCTCTCCCCCCCCCCACTACACGGTGTTCACAGTGTCTCTCTCCTCCCCCCACTACACGGTGCTCACAGTGTCTCTCCCCCCCCCCACTACACGGTGCTCACAGTGTCTCTCCCCCCCCCCACTACACGGTGCTCACAGTGTCTCTCCCCCCCCACTACACGGTGCTCACAGTGTCTCTCTCCTCCCCCCACTACACGGTGCTCACAGTGTCTCTCTCCCTCCCCCCACTACACGGTGCTCACAGTGTCTCTCTCCTCCCCCCACTACACGGTGCTCACAGTGTCTCTCTCCTACCCCCACTACACGGTGCTCACAGTGTCTCTCTCCGCCCCCCCCCCCACTACACGGTGCTCACAGTGTCTCTCTCCTCCCCCCACTACACGGTGCTCACAGAGTCTCTCTCCTCCCCCCACTACACGGTGCTCAGTGTCTCTCTCCTCCCCCCCACTACACGGTGCTCACAGTGTCTCTCTCATCCCCCACTACACGGTGCTCACAGTGTCCTCTCTCCTCCCCCCACTACACGGTGCTCACAGTGTCTCTCTCCTCCCCCCACTACACGGTGCTCACAGTGTCTCTCTCATCCCCCACTACACGGTGCTCACAGTGTCTCTCTCCTCCCCACACTACACGGTGCTCACAGTGTCTCTCTCCTCCCCCACTACACGGTGCTCACAGTGTCTCTCTCCTCCCCACACTACACGGTGCTCACAGTGTCTCTCTCATCCCCCACTACACGGTGCTCACAGTGTCTCTCTCCTCCCCCCACTACACGGTGCTCACAGTGTCTCTCTCCTCCCCCCACTACACGGTGCTCACAGTGTCTCTCCTCCCCCCACTACACGGTGCTCACAGTGTCTCTCTCCTCCCCCCACTACACGGTGCTCACAGTGTCTCTCTCCTCCCCCCACTACACGGTGCTCACAGTGTCTCTCAATTTACAATTTAAATCGCTTTATTGGCATGATAAGTTACATCTTATGTTGCCAAAGCATCAAAATACATTTATGGTTTAGCACATAAACGCAGTTCTATTCATACAGTGTATAAACAGGTATATCCCTGAGTGTATAAATATACATTCGCATTGTTTATATATATTTTTTTCTTAGTTTACTGGTTGTCCCTCTGTTCATGGCAAGCTGTAACATAGTGCGCCGCCAGTGTTATACAGCTTCTCTCCTCTCCCAGTAGGAATGGGAGTTTTTGGTTGTCATTCAGATTTCTGAAATCAGGGCATATTTGTGAGAATTTTTGGTAGAAATTCTCCCTGATGCCCTGATATTTTCCACAAGCTGTGAGGAAGTGCATCTCTGTCTCCACCACTCCCTGACTGCAGTGAGAGCATATCCTGTCCTCTCTTGGCAGCCTGGTCTGCCTGTGTCTGCCTTTTTCGATCGCTAGGCTATGTTCGCTAAGTCTGTACCTTGTCAAGGTTCTTCTCAGTTTGTTATCCTTTACCATGGTCAGGTAATCAGCTATGTTGTATTGTCTGTTTAGGGCCAAGTAGCAATTGAGTTTGCTTTGGGTTTTTGTTGTTTCTGCCCAATATGTCAGATATTTTTCCTTTTGCTTAGCGACGATTGTGTTGGGTCGAATTCTTTGTGTTACCCTGTCACTGTCCTGGGGCTGGTTATTGTTAGTATTGTTAGTAGTTACTTCACTGAGTCCCAGGACTAATTGACTGAGGGTATTCTTCTTTATGGTCAGCTCTTGGCATTTCAGGGCGTCGTAGTGATCCCCCGCCCCACTACACGGTGCTCACAGTGTCTCTCTCCTCCCCGACTACACGGTGCTCACAGTGTCTCTCTCCTCCCCCCACTACACGGTGCTCACAGTGTCTCTCTCCTCCCCCCGCTACACGGCGCTCACAGTGTCTCTCTCCTCCCCCCCACTACACGGTGCTCACAGTGTCGCTCTCCTCCCCCCACTACACGGTGCTCACAGTGTCTCTCTCCCCCCCGCACTACACGGTGCTCACAGTGTCTCTCTCCTCCCCCCACTACACGATGCTCACAGTGTCTCTCTCCTCCCCCCACTACACGATGCTCACAGTGTCTCTCTCTCCCCCCCCCCACTACACGGTGCTCACAGTGTCTCTCTCCTCCCCCCACTACACGGTGCTCACAGTGTCTCTCTCCTCCCCCCACTACATGGTGCTCACAGTGTCTCTCTCCTCCCCCCACTGCACGGTGCTCACAGTGTCTCTCTCCCCCCCCACTACACGGTGCTCACAGTGTCTCTCTCCTCCCCCCACTACACGGTGCTCACAGAGTCTCTCTCCTCCCCCCACTACACGGTGCACACAGTGTCTCTCTCCCCCCCCACTACACGGTGCTCACAGTGTCTCTCTCCTCCCCCCACTACACGGTGCTCACAGTGTCTCTCTCCTCCCCCCACTACACGGTGCTCACAGTGTCTCTCTCCTCCCCCCACTACACGGTGCTCACAGTGTCTCTCTCCCCCCCCCCACTACACGGTGCTCACAGTGTCTCTCTCCTCCCCACACTGCACGGTGCTCACAGTGTCTCTCCCCCCCCCCCCACTACACGGTGCTCACAGTGTCTCTCTCCTCCCCCCACTACACGGTGCTCACAGTGTCTCTCTCCTCCTCCCACTACACGGTGCTCACAGTGTCTCTCTCCTCCCCCCACTGCACGGTGCTCACAGTGTCTCTCTCCTCCCCCCACTACACGGTGCTCACAGTGTCTCTCTCCTCCCCCCACTACACGGTGCTCACAGTGTCTCTCTCCTCCCACTACACGGTGCTCACAGTGTCTCTCTCCTCCCCCCACTACACGGTGCTCACAGTGTCTCTCTCCTCCCACTACACGGTGCTCACAGTGTCTCTCTCCTCCCCCCACTACACGGTGCTCACAGTGTCTCTCTCCTCCCCCCACTACACGGTGCTCAAAGTGTCTCTCTCCTCCCCCCACTACACGGTGCTCACAGTGTCTCTCTCCTCCCCCCACTACACGGTGCTCACAGTGTCTCTCCCCCCCCCACTACACGGTGCTCACAGTGTCTCTCTCCTCCCCCCACTACACGGTGCTCACAGTGTCTCTCTCCTCCCCCCACTACACGGTGCTCACAGTGTCTCTCTCCTCCCCCCACTACACGGTGCTCAGTGTCTCTCTCCTCCCCCGACTACACGGTGCTCACAGTGTCTCTCTCTCCCCCCCACTACACGGTGCTCACAGTGTCTCTCCCCCCCCCCCACTACACGGTGCTCACAGTGTCTCTCTCCCCCCCCCACTACACGGTGCTCACAGTGTCTCTCTCCTCCCCCCACTACACGGTGCTCACAGTGTCTCTCTCCTCCCCCCACTACACGGTGCTCACAGTGTCTCTCTCCTCCCCCCCACTACACGGTGCTCACAGTGTCTCTCTCCCCCCCCCACTACACGGTGCTCACAGTGTCTCTCTCCCCCACCCCACTACACGGTGCTCACAGTGTCTCTCTCCTCCCCCCACTACACGGTGCTCACAGTGTCTCTCTCCTTCCCCACTACACGGTGCTCACAGAGTCTCTCTCCTCCCCCCACTACACGGTGCTCACAGTGTCTCTCTCCTCCCCCCACTACACGGTGCTCACAGTGTCTCTCTCCTCCCCCCACTACACGGTGCTCACAGTGTCTCTCTCCTCCCCCCACTACACGGTGCTCAGTGTCTCTCTCCTCCCCCCACTACACGGCGCTCACAGTGTCTCTCCTCCCCCCACTACACAGTGCTCACAGTGTCTCTCTCCTCCCCCCACTACACGGTGCTCACAGTGTCTCTCTCCTCCCCCCACTACACGGTGCTCACAGAGTCTCTCTCTCCCCCCACTACACGGTGCTCACAGTGTCTCTCCTCCCCCCACTACACGGTGCTCACGGTGTCTCTCTCCCCCCCACTACACGGTGCTCACAGGGTCTCTCTCCTCCCCCCACTACACGGTGCTCACAGTGTCTCTGTCCTCCCCCCACTACACGGTGCTCACAGGGTCTCTCTCCTCCCCCCACTACACGGTGCTCACAGTGTCTCTCTCCTCCCCCCACTACACGGTGCTCACAGTGTCTCTCTCCCCCCACTACACGGTGCTCACAGTGTCTCTCTCCCCCCCACTACACGGTGCTCACAGTGTCTCTCTCCTCCCCCCCACTACACGGTGCTCACAGTGTCTCACTCCTCCCCCCCACTACACGGTGCTCACAGTGTCTCCCTCCCAACCCCCCACTACACGGTGCTGACAGTGTCTCTCTCCTCCCCCCACTACACGGTGCTCACAGTGTCTCTCTCTCCCCCCACTACACGGTGCTCACAGTGTCTCCCTCCTCCCCGCACTACACGGTGCTCACAGTGTCTCTCTCCTCCCCCGACTACACGGTGCTCACAGTGTCTCTCCCCCCCCCGACTACACGATGCTGACAGTGTCTCTCTCCCCCCACTACACGGTGCTCACAGTGTCTCTCTCCTCCCCCCACTACACGGTGCTCACAGTGTCTCTCTCCTCCCCCGACTACACGGTGCTCACAGTATCTCTCTCCTCCCCCCACTACACGGTGCTCACAGTGTCTCTCTCCTCCCCCCACTACACGGTGCTCACAGTGTCTCTCTCCTCCCCCCACTACACGGTGCTCACAGTGTCTCTCTCCTCCCTCCACTACACGGTGCTCACAGTGTCTCTCTCCTCCCCCCACTACACAGTGCTCACAGTGTCTCTCTCCTCCCCCCACTACACGGTGCTCACAGTGTCTCTCTCCTCCCCCCACTACACGGTGCTCACAGTGTCTCTCTCCCCCCACTACACGGTGCTCACAGTGTCTCTCTCCCCCCCCAACCCCACTACACGGTGCTCACAGTGTCTCTCTCCTCACCCCACTACACGGTGCTCACAGTGTCTCTCTCCTCCCCCCACTACACGGTGCTCACAGTGTCTCTCTCCTCCCCCCACTACACGGTGCTCACAGTGTCTCTCTCCTCCCCCCACTACACGGTGCTCACAGTGTCTCTCTCCTCCCCCCACTACACGGTGCTCACAGTGTCTCTCTCCTCCCCCCACTACACGGTGCTCACAGTGTCTCTCTCCTCCCCCCACTACACGGTGCTCACAGTGTCTCTCTCCCTCCCCCCACTACACGGTGCTCACAGTGTCTCTCTCCTACCCCCACTACACGGTGCTCACAGTGTCTCTCTCCTCCCCCCACTACACGGTGCTCACAGTGTCTCTCTCCTCCCCCCACTACACGGTGCTCACAGTGTCTCTCTCCCCCCCCCCACTACACGGTGCTCACAATGTCTCTCTCCTCCCCCCACTACACGGTGCTCACAGTGTCTCTCTCCCCCCCCCACTACACGGAGCTCACAGTGTCTCCCTCCCCCCACTACACGGTGCTCACAGTGTCTCTA
This sequence comes from Somniosus microcephalus, assembly GCF_052327205.1. Taxonomy (NCBI): domain Eukaryota; kingdom Metazoa; phylum Chordata; class Chondrichthyes; order Squaliformes; family Somniosidae; genus Somniosus; species Somniosus microcephalus. The sequence continues at coordinate 14,898,908 of NC_141017.1, read as the reverse complement.
CCCCCCCCCCACTACACGGTGCTCACAATGTCTCTCTCCTCCCCCCACTACACGGTGCTCACAGTGTCTCTCTCCCCCCCCACTACACGGTGCTCACAGTGTCTCCCCCCCCCCCCACTACACGGTGCTCACAGTGTCTCTCTCCTCCCCCCACTACACGGTGCTCACAGTGTCTCTCTCCTCCCCCCACTACATGGTGCTCACAGTGTCTCTCTCTCCTCCCCCACTACACGGTGCTCACAGTGTCTCTCTCCTCCCCCCACTACACGGTGCTCACAGTGTCTCTCTCCTCCCCCCACTACACGGTGCTCACAGTGTCTCTCTCCTCCCCCCACTACACGGTGCTCACAGTGTCTCTCTCTCCTCCCCCACTACACGGTGCTCATAGTGTCTCTCTCTCCCCCCACTACATGGTGCTCACAGTGTCTCTCTCCCCCCCCACTACACGGTGCTCACAGTGTCTCCCCCCCCCCCCCACTACACGGTGCTCACAGTGTCTCTCTCCTCCCCCCACTACACGGTGCTCACAGTGTCTCTCTCCTCCCCCCACTACACGGTGCTCACAGTGTCTCTCTCCTCCCCCCACTACACGGTGCTCACAGTGTCTCTCTCCTCCCCCCACTACACGGTGCTCACAGTGTCTCTCCTCCCCCCACTACACGGTGCTCACAGTGTCTCTCTCCTCCCCACTACACGGTGCTCACAGTGTCTCTCTCCTCCCCCCACTACACGGTGCTCACAGTGTCTCTCTCCTCCCCCACTACACGGTGCTCACAGTGTCTCTCTCCTCCCCCACTGCAGGGTGCTCACAGTGTCTCTCTCCTCCCCCCACTACACGGTGCTCACAGTGTCTCTCTCCCCCCACTACACGGTGCTCACAGTGTCTCTCCTCCCCCCACTACACGGTGCTCACAGTGTCTCTCTCCCCCCCCACTACACGGTGCTCACAGTGTCTCTCTCCCCCCCCACTACACGGTGCTCACAGTGTCTCTCTCTCCCCCCCACTACACGGTGCTCAGTGTCTCTCTCCTCCCCCCACTGCACGGTGCTCACAGTGTCTCTCTCCCCCCACTACACGGTGCTCACAGTGTCTCTCCTCCCCCCACTACACGGTGCTCACAGTGTCTCTCTCCCCCCACTACACAGTGCTAACAGTGTCTCTCTCCCCCCCCACTACACGGTGCTCACAGTGTCTCTCTCCTCCCCCCACTACACGGTGCTCACAGTGTCTCTCTCCTCCCCCCACTACACGGTGCTCAGTGTCTCTCTCCTCCCCCCACTACACGGTGCTCACAGTGTCTCTCTCCTCCCCCCATTACACGGTGCTCACAGTGTCTCTCTCCTCCCCCCACTACACGGTGCTCACAGTGTCTCTCTCCTCCCCCCACTACACGGTGCTCACAGTGTCTCTCTCCTCCCCCCACTACACGGTGCTGACAGTGTCTCTCTCCTCCCC